>NC_087363.1:54513019-55128853 GCF_030014295.1 Loxodonta africana | reverse complement strand
GGCTGAAGGTAGATAAGGCGGACTGTCTCCTTCGTGTTACCGCTCCTTACGTCCTTGTTAATCTGTAATTAATTTAGGGAGCAGCATACATGATTTGGGAATAGAATCAGTTTTATCTCCAGCATTAAAATGGTAAATTCCTTCATTAACAGAAACAGTACATGGAATAGCTATTAAACTTCTTTGTACTGTGTTACATTGGATATTTATTTCAGATTGCAGTTATGCATGGATGGGCATCATATGATGCTCCGATGACCTTTGGAAATTTTTCTTATTAAATGCTGGTGTATTATTTCATTATGACATTTCTCTCCTTGTAATACCAGATTTGATGTGTATGGCTTAATAATGCAAGTAGACACGAATGTTAATAACTTTACAATTCATTGCTTTGCTATTCTTTAATGCACATGAAATTTAGTACAAGTTTCGCTGGCTGGAGGCTTACATGAATCATAAAAACTAGAGGGTAACAAAAGAACATATTAGCATTTGTTAGCTAGATGCACGAATTTCATACTGTTTTAATATGTACTACAACTTTTCCACCCTCAAGTTAAAAAGCCTTTCAATTTTTCAACCAACATCATAATTGAATTGGTTTCTCACTGCCTAAGGAGACCAATTTTACTCTGATGGAATCTTTATTAGATTCTAAGGATTATACTGTTACTGGTTTTTAAAGTCAAACAACTCCATCCAGAGAAAAGGGTACTTCAACCAAATTGTGACCGAAAAAAAAAAAAAAAAAGCTAAATTTGTCTTTGAAGGGGGAAATGTTTCCTTAATTATTATTGCAAAATAAGCTGAACAGGCATTTGATAATTTATTCTCAGGAGAAATGACTACATGGCTAAGAAGGCTGCATAACCTCAAATTTCAAAAAGTGAAATCAGCCTCAAACCATGGCTATTTTTCACACAAGGTGTTTTGTTGACTTTCTGATGAATGCACTCTTAAGCTAGTATTTGAAATAGAATTTTAGAAGCTGTAAAGATAGAGCTTTTCTTTTTATAGCTGAACTATTTGGTTTGTGGTGCAGTGGTTAAGAGCTTGGCCGGTCATGGGAATCGATTTGACCTATGGGACATCAGTGAACATACTGCAAGCAGAGATTTGACAGGCACCTGAACACTGGGACTGGCCCTCTTGGAACCCTGTTAAGGATCTCAGGATGAATGACTCCATGGAGAGAGGTCCAGCCATGCCAGGTTTGTCTCAGTGGAGCCCAGAGAAGACCTGCAGAAGAACCACCTAGTCAACCCATCAGTCATGAGAAATTAAAAAATTATTGTCCACCAAAAAAAAAAAAGAGCTTGGCTGCTAGCCAAAAGGTTGGCAGTTCTAATCCACCAGCTGCTTCCTGGAAACCGTATGGGGATGGGGCAGTACTACTCCATCCTTATAGGGTCACGATGATTTGGAATCAACTCGACAGCAACGGGTTTGTTTGCTTTTTTTGGTTTTATCACAATATTTATTTTTGAAGTGGGATTTAAATCGACAGGTTCATGTCACACTTGATTTTCCAAATCTGAATAGTATCCTGACAGTGATCTGAAAGAAAAGCTTCAGATTCTCCAAAATTAAAATTCTTAAAATCATACACAGGATCTTAAAGATAAGCTAGATAGGCCCTTCTATTTTTGAGCTGTGAATCTGAAATCTGGAAACAAGGATATGTGCAGTACATCCAGGTAATACTGATCAGTTTTTGTGTATTTTATTCGATCTTTTTGTTGTCTTTTGTTTCTGGCTTGAATTTGGGAGAAGAGTGAAAACAAGCATTTCTGACCACAAGGAAGAATTGGGAAATAAAGGCAGTAGTTGAAGGGAAGGCAAATCCATGTGACTTTCTTGATTGCAAGCCAAAGAAACAAACTCGAATAAGCACATGCACATGTGTGTGCCCATACACATTTATTCACACACATCAACTCAAATGAAATAGAATAACTCACAGAATCAAAAGAAGAATGATCTCCTAATAGCACGTGGCCATTCTGGATTTCTAGGTAGCACTAACTAGTGAAAAAAGAAGTTCCATTGCGTTGACTCCATGTGTGTCAGAATAGAATTGTGCTCCATAGGGTTTTCAGTGGCTGACTTTTTTTTTTTTTGAAGTAAATTGCCAGTTCCTTCTGGGTGGATTCGAAACTCCAACCTTTTGGTTAGCAGATAAGCATATTAACCATTTGCACCACCCAGGGACTCTACTAACTAATAACCTTCCTTTAAAGAGTGGCACCATTGGAGTAAATCAGTTCGACCATTTCTTTTGCCCTCCACAACTAATACAAAGATTTAAATACTCAAGAGAGAGACTCTAACTGGCTTCAATTGGGTCTATTCTCACTTTCTGACTGGGATATGGCAGAGAATTTTCAGTGATTCCTTCAAGACAGCGTGCCATGGAGAAGAGGTAGTTCCTGAAAGGAAAGACCAAGTTGGTGATACCAGAAATAAAAGACAGCAGATGCTGAACAGCCTAAAACCACTATAAGAGACATAATTAGGACAGTGGTTTCCAATTTGGGGCTCCTGTTAATAAGGGGAAGTCAGTATATTATTTTCAGTTATTCTAAGAACTTAGTGGAAACCCTGGTAGCGTAGTGGTTAAGTGCTATGGCTGCTAACCAAGAGGTCGGCAGTTCAAATCCTCCAGGTGCTCCTTGGAAACTCCATCGGACAGTTCTAATCTGTCCTATAGGGTCGTTATGAGTTGGAATCGACTCGATGGCAGTGGGTTAGTGGTAGTGACATTTAAGAAAAATCAAATGCTGAGCACTGGGAGACATATAATGCCATTGTTAAAAGTTCAGTTCTGCCATCTCCACTTTCCCTACTTGCTAGTGACTTTCCACAAGTCCTTTAGCCTTTTTAAGCCTCAGTTACCTCTTTTCCAAATAGATTTCGTAATAGTACCTGCATTCGAGTTGCTGGAATAATTAAATGAAATAATGCATGTGAGCTCTTAGCACACCACCTGACACAAAGTAAATGCTAACAACTTTCAAGCATTATTAATTTCATTATTTAGTTACTTTGCTTTTAGCTGGAATTAGACCAGTTCTCCATGTGGAAATTTTTTATTTCATTCTAATCAACAACCTTGGCAGTAATACTTTTCACTGGTTAACACAACTGTGGAAAATAATTAGACTTTAATTACAGTTCAAAATACATACAAAATATTTAGGGATAAGGGATTCCTGTCTAGGAATCCTGTCCTGTGTGAATATAGTAAATGATAATGAAATAGTAGAAAAGTACTTTAGATGGTAAAACTTTTGGGAAGTCCTCTTTTAAGGTAGACATCTAACTCTGTTCTCCACCCAGAAGATTGAATGAACCTTTTTATGACCAGTGGGATATACAGTTGTCCACCAACATTTTCTGCCTCTCAGGTACATTGGGAAGCCACTTTCCCACTGACAAAGTATGCTGCCACTAGGCAGGGGCCTTTAGACTGTTTGACCTGAAAAAAACAGGTGTGCACTGTGTATCACTCTTCCTACAGGGTGTTATTGCATGAGGTGTGTGCATTTAGGAAAAACAGACATTTTGAAAATTTTATTTCATGATACATGTCACAGTGGGCTGGGGGGCTTCTGGAGGTAGAATTAGTGGGACATTTTATGTCCCTCTGGACTCTTAAGGGTAGGCTTGGGAGAGAGGGCAAGAAAGAAAAATTCATACTACCTACCAAAAATTCAACAACATTTGATGATTCAACATGCTTCCAATGAAAACATATGGTATCACAGTAGTGATTCAGGGTCAGAATCGCCAGAGGAAGCTGTCTGAGAATTCCCAGATGTTTACCCTGAGGACTCTTAGATAACATTCCCTGATATGTTGTCCAGTTTCTGATTTGAGTGAATACAGTCTACTCAAACAGGAAGTTTGGGGGAACAACTCACAAACACATAAAGCATTATTATTTAGCAAATATGCACTGAGCAGCTACTATGCTCCCAGAATTGTGCCAGACACTGGTAATAAAACAGAGAGCAAAATAGATGTGATTCCTATGTCTATAATAACTAATATTTTATAATGGTGGTGCAAACAGTTAAGCGCTAGGTTACTAGCCAAATGGTCACCTGTTTGAATCCACCCAGAGATGCTTTAAAAGAAAGGCCTGGTGATATACTTCTGAAAAAAATCACAGCATTGAAAATGCTACTGAGTGCAGTTCTAATCTGAAACACATGGGGATGCCATGAGCCTAAATCAATTCAATGGGAATGTTTTTCTGTTTGTTTTTAGTACAGTGGTTATCACCTGTTAAAAAGTTGGGGGCACTATGGTGTAATGGTTATGAACATAGGCTTAGGGATTGATTGCCTGGGTTCAAATCTTGGCCTATTTATTAACTGTTCTAATCTTTAATCTGCCTCACTTTCCTATTTGAAAATGGGGATAAATAATAGTGTCAATTATTCTGAAGATTCAATAAAATGATGCAGGAAAGGGGAGTAAGAATGATCTTACTGTATTACTCTGTGAAGTATGTCTCAGGAATAGAAACAAACAGTAAATGAAACAGAATTAGGTAACATAGACATGTCTAGAGAGATAGGAAGGAATCTGACCATATAAGACTTTCTATGCCATGTTAGGATCTGTGATTGTGTTTTAGAAGTAATAGGAAGAATCAGAAGGATTTTATGCTAAGTGGAAATGACCTGCTCAGATATACTTATTAAAAATATAATTCTGCCTGCAGTATAGAAAATATACAGGAAGAAAGGAAGAGTGGTTACTGGAAGATGAGTTAGGAGACTAGAGCAAAAGTCAAAGCAAGATACGATGATTGTATCCATATTGTAGAGAAGTGAAAAAAATTATAGAAAAATTTAGGAGATAGAATAAATAGAATTTGATAATTTCTTCTACAAGGGAGAAGAGAAAATCAGACACGTGGAATAATTCTCAGGTATCTGACATTAGCTACCAATTGAGCCATCTTCTGAGATGTGGTGGACGTCTGTTGTTTTTCTCTTCCAGCCTAAAAAAACTTTTCTTCTGGTTTTTGAACCCAGATTTTTCTCTCAGAACTAACTCCTCTTCCACTCACTGAAAACAGGAGATCATATAAGCCAATCAGACATTATCTTAGCCTTGGAGATTGTCAAGGGAGAGATGTTATTTTATTTTATTGTGCTTTAGGTGAAAGTTTATAACTCAAGTTAATTTCTTATACAAAAATTTATACATATATTGTTTTGTGACAGTTGCAATCCCCAAAATGTGACCGTATACTCCCCTTTTCCACCCCAGGTTCCCTGTGTCCATTCAACCAGTTCCTGTCCCTTCCTGCCTTCTCGTCCTGCTTTTGGACAGGAGCTGCCCATTTGGTGTGGTATACCTGACTGAACTTAGAAGCACATTCCTCATGTATATTATTTTTTGTGTTATAGTCCTGTCTAATCTTTGCCTGAAGAGTGGGAATGGTTTCATTTCTGGGTTAACACTGTGTCTAGGGGACATAGTTATGGGGGTTTCTCTAGTCTCTGTCATACCAGTAAGCCTCATCTTTTTACGAGAATTTGAGTTCCATTCTACATTTTTCTCCTGCTACGTCTGGGACTCTGTTGTGTTCCCTGTCATGGAAAAGATGCTATTTTAGTTTGCTAGTGCAGCTGTAACAGAAATACCACAAATGGGTGGCTTTGAAGAACAGAAATTTATTTTCCCACAGTTCAGGGGGCAAAAATCCAAATCAGGGTCTCGGCCACGTCAGTTTCTTCTGTGGGCTCCTCTACTCATTTTTGGTGATTTGGCAATCCTTGGCATTCCGTTGCTTATAGGCAATCCTCACATGCTGTGTGTCTTCCTCCTATGTATGTCTCTGTGTCTATTCTGTACTTTTTATAAGGCAACACTGAGAAGTGATTAGGTTTAGGAATCACCCTGCTCTGATATGACCTCATCAACAACAACAACAACAAAAGAAAACCCCTATTTCCAAGTAGGGCCATATTTAGGACTTCAACACTGTTTGGGAGGTCACATTTCTACCCATAACAGATGCACATATAAACCAAAAAATAACATGTTCCTGAGACTTCTAAGAAATATGTTTATTCCTGCCACTCCAGAGGACACATATTCAGGAGTTAATTACAATCTTTTGCTACCTCTGAAAACCTATCAATGAAAGTTGGCAAAGATTTCTGAGGGAAAAAAACCTGCACATATGAACAACAAAACCATTATGTGATAAAGGGACTAATGTAACAGAACCAAGGCAGACACCTGCACGAGCGCCTCATAACTAACCTAATTATAGTAAGAGTCAATGCCCAGTAAACGATGCCTGACACTGCCCAGAGAGTAAACACACAAAAGTCCTTCACTTAAAAACAAAACCTAACTAGCTGACTGAAGGCCTCCACTTCCATTAAGTTCTCCTGATTTTCTGGAGAGGAAGTCTTTATTAAGCCATTTAACTCTTTATCCTTAGCAAAACCACTGTGCTTAATTAAATGGAGAAATGAATGGAATTAAACTAGAATATATGTAAGCAATTGAGTTCTGAAGTACAGGAACAACTGTAGAAGATTTAGGTCACTACTTAAATAAACTATCAGTAATGTATCCCCAACTACCATCTTCTAATACTGACGTTTTAAAATGGGCCGGCCTCTATACGAGATATATGGTGCACATTTTCTCAGTTAACCTCAAGAATGGCTTTTCCAGGTCAGAATAATCAACTATTTTGAAGATAAGGTGCCGAAGTACGAAGTTAACTTGCTGAGCTGGGATCTAAGACTATCTGAATTAAACTAACATACCTTTTCTTTGCCAGTCCTTGTCCTACCTATAGCTATCTTTTGGTTATATGCATATCATTGACATTTTGATACTTTTTTTTTAAGTATAAGCTCAAACCGAATCGTTTTCACATAATTTTTTACTGACTTCTCTCATATTTCATCTCCTCTGCCACAAACAGAAAGAATGCTATTGGGATAGTGAATTGGTACAACTTTTCTAGAAAAAGTTTGGCATGTTGTAAAAGATTTAAACGTTCTCCTATGATTTGAATCAGCAAGGTTGATTCTAGGAATATGGTCTAAATGTTTGAATGTGATTAAATCATTCTAAGAATGTTCATTTTGATGTAATTTAGAATAGCAAAAAGAAAGCAAGTAAATGTCCAATGGATCACTGAGTAAATCAATTATTGTTTAATCATATAGTGAAACACTTTGAAGCCATTAAAAAAGTTGACACATCTAATTAAAGAATAGACTCCCAACATTCCCTTATCTCCTTTGAAAGCATTAAAATATCTCTGAGCCCTTTAGTGTTGAAGTGACAAAATCAGCATGTGAATTCTCAAACAGAAAACCGTTCCTCTTGTGACTGTCAGTATGTGGCCTGCGGTGGGACAAGACAGGGAGGCAGACTGTAGTTATATGTATTCAAAGTGCAGAATAACCTACAGGAACACTAGGATTCTGAGAAACAAGTATTCGCAAATATCCCAAGACTTTCTCCCAAAGAAAACTAGAGGGAATGCCATCTCCATAGGATAAGTAGTGTAGTGTAACAAACCAGGCTATGAAGTTTGAGGAGGTACTATGTAAATTGCAAAAGGTGAAATAGATGTAAGTGGTGCTACTATTAGCAAAAAGAGATTTGGTCCTATACTTGGCTCACCCTAGAAATAGCTATTGGTAGGCAAATTTCAAAATCTCCTTTAACTGAAATTTTCCTACTGGTAAAATGAGAGGATTGAACTGTTTAGAGTGTAGCTGATGTCAAATTCAGACATTCAGTAGTTCAGGCTAGGTTTAATTCCTTCTTGGAAAATGAGAAAACAACAATAAATAATTTTTTGAAATTATACATTAAATATATTACTTGGTATTGTTTATTGGAATTTCAGTTGTATTCTAGTTAAAAAAAAGTGGACACGTGAATATTTAATGACATAGAAAAAATGTTCACAATATATAAAACAGATAAAGCAGACCACTAAAGAGTATTATAACATGAAACTCTAATTCTATTTCAATGCATACATACAGAGAAAATTTTGGTTATTACTGAATAAAGGGATACTGGGGATTTGTTTGCTAAATCTGTTGTGAATGCAAGGAATCAAAACAAACAAACAAACAAACAAACAAACCCAGTGTCATTGAGTCGATTCCGACTCACAGTGACCCTACAGGACAGAGTAGAACTGCCCCATAGAGTTTCCAAGGAGCGCCTGGCGGACGAGAACTGCTGTCCCTTTGGTTAGCAGCCGTAGCACTTAACCACTATGCCACCAGGGTTTCCGAATGCTAGGAAGAGAAACTTATTATTGTTGTTGTGAACCTATTCAAGCTTCAGCATAAAGACAGATTACAAGGATCCAGGAGTATCTAAATAAAGTTAAGGGGAGAAATATAATTGGGCCTGAAGAGGGATGGGAATGGGACACTGGAAAACTGTAGGGAAACAAGGTGGTACCATCTTTGGCATCTTTCTCCTCAAGACTTACTGGTCAATCTCTTCTGCTTTTCTGAACATGTACTTTATTCCTCTCTCTCTAGACTGGATTACTTTGCTTTCACATGCACACAGTAGAAGTTGGCCACCCCATTATATTCAAGTTCACATGTCACTTCAAGCAATTAGGGAAGGCTTTCTAGTGTCTTCGAATTCCAATATAATATGAGTACCTGGTTCTGCAAATTGTGGCAAAGGGGCCCAAGTCACAGACTAGAAATCTGAGTATTAGTGACAACTCCGGAGGTTGAGGGTTAGGGGTCATAGTCTGGGAAATCACCTAAAATAAATTGTTTATGGGAGGAAAATTATTTCCTTGTTTTTACAATTTATGCTTTTCTGAATTGTTCACTGTGAATACATACCTCCTTTGTACTAACAAAAAAAATTACACAAAAAGGTAGACTTCCATCAGGTTGGGAGAGAGAAAAAAAAAGTATATACACCAGGTGAATCTCCCCATGTGGGCAACGGTGCCATGGGGTAGTCATTTCCTGATACCATTCTCATAAGAGGTAGTATCTTAGTTTGGGTTCTCTAGAGGAGTAAAACCAGTGAGATATATACATAAATATAATGTATGGTGGTGGGGTGGGATGTGTGTTTGTGTGTGTGTATTTGTATATACAGTAAAACCTCCGAAAGCTGGAACCTGAGTAAGGTGGAAACCTGCTAGAGAAGAAAGATTAAAATATTTTCCTCTAAAAGCAGAGATAGAAAAGTAGTAAGACTGCAACCTGTCAAAGGTGGAAAAACTGCAAGACCTGGAAAAACAAGGCAGTCCCATTGAGTTCCTGCTCTCACAGGTTTCACCATATTTACGGGAGAGATCCATTGCCATTGAGTTGATTCTGACTCATAGTAACCCTACAGGACAGAGCAGAACTACCACATGGAGTTTCCAAGGCTGACATATTTAGGGAAGCAGACTGCCACATCTTTCTCCCACAAGCAGCTGGTGGGTTCAAACCACTAACCTTTCAGTTAGCAGCCGAGCACTAAACCACTGCACCACTAGGGCTCCTTATAGAGACATATATACAGTTAGCATCACTCAAAGTCCACGATACGCTCCATGAAATAGGGCATTATGTGATTTGGATGTTGTGTGAACACCATATTATATATATGTAGTCCCTGGGTTATGGACATGTGACTTACGTACAACCCATAGTTATGAACCAACCCCCATAAAAACCACAGGTGTACATGCGATTGGACAATGAATATTATGTGGCACTTGACTGCATAGGTGAGAGAGAAACATTCACACACACACATACATATATGTAGTCCCTGACTTATGATGGGGTTCTGTTCCAATGACTCTACTGCAAGCTGAATACCTCATTTTTTTAGCTTTCATTATTATTGCCTTTTATTACCAGTATCTTTATAAATCCTATCTTTATTTGTCTTTGGGGGGTTGCAAACATTATATCTGCGAATGATAATATCAGCAATTTACGCACTGCAACACTGTATGTAGTAGCATGTAGTACATACTACAAACGATAAGATACACCAAAAAAAAAAAGAAACTGACATCCATAAGTACAGTTTGTTATAACTCAAATACGTCATAAGTCAAAGACTACCTGTATATATAAATATATATTCAGGGGCAGATTATCCAATAGGCAAGATAAGCGTGGTGCTTACCTGGCTTACCAGATCATCTGTAGTGAACAATTCCACATTTTTTCACCACATCAAAGATTCTTCTAGGTATGGCTGACATCTCCCTCTCTCCCAACCTCACAGCACTGTCCTACAGAATCAAAGCCTCTTTTTAAATTTACAATCCCCGATGCGGCAGATAACCCAGTAAGCAAGGTAAGCATGGATTTACTTGTACTTACTAATCTGTAGTGAACAATTTCTCACGGGCTCTACCACATCTTCAAAATATATTCTGGAGGCAAACGACACCCTCAAGGAAACTCCCCTTTCAACTGATTGGTCGATCACACCATATCGCATCATGGAAAGTGATTACACCACATTAAATAATATCACATTATGTTACATTATTACATTACATTACATTGTGGAACAGCAACCAGTTCACTATCTGGCCAAACCACAGATAATCACAGCCAAGCAAACTTACCCAGAAAATTTAACACATAAAATTAACCATCTCAGGTAGGGAATACTATGGCCAGGAACTCAATACAAATCTTCATCACTATACTCTCTGCAGTGAGTACTGAAGATCATAGTAGGATATCTAATGGCAAAAGAACAGCCAGGTGTGGGGGTCAAAGAGTGCAAAGGAACAGACTAGGAAATTGGAAGGGCCCAGCTTCATCTTACACCCAGAAGAGGGTGGGTAAGGGAATGAGAAACAGCGCATCATTCCCTACACTCTAAAGGGAGGTGTGTGCCTGAGGTAGAGGGGGTGTTCCACTTTTAGGAATTCGCTCAGACTCACTGATTTTTAATTTTAAAATAAGTGGGCTAGAACTAGATAATCTACAGCTCTGAAGCCACATAGTTATAAACATTCGGTAAGAGTAATTCATAAAAATGAGCCTCAAATACCATACAAATAACACAGGTCTTCTACATTCAATTGCTAGGCGTGCTCCCCACCAGGTATTTTCATAAGCATATTATGATAATTTTATAACAACATGCAAAAAAAAACTGTCATAGTGTCAGTTATGAAAATACCTTGCTGGGGGAGGGTGTGGCCAGTAAACAAATGTAGAAGACACACAATATTTGGGTAAAAATATGGTATTAGTTTGGTTGTTTAAATACCTAAAATACACTCTGAAACAATTTTGGTCAGTATACTAAACGGCATATTCAATATTTGAGGTGTTAGCCATTAGATTCGACTGCACTGGGTAGACCAGTCATTCAGTAAGAATCAGGTATACAATGCATTGCTATTTTAATGTGTTTTTAAACCTTCCTTCATGCTTCATTAATGTGGGTGGACATAACTTCAGAGGTCATAAAGCACAAAAGCTTTCCTACACTTCGTTGGTAAATAGGTCAATCAGTTTAGTTCAGTAGAGTCAACAACATTCTAGAGGAGCAGAAATTGAAATTTACATACAACTATTGTATACAGGATGATCAGTATGTCAACTCCAAAATAATATCTGCACATTAAAATATTGCCAGCTAAAAAATGAGACTTCCTTTCCTCTTTGCTTTGACTGTATGCTACAATGCTTCCATTAAGAATACTTCAATAGTTTTTTCATTTGGAGAGACAGAGGGTAGGGAAAATACAATTTTACATATCCAACAAGTTAAATCTTCATCCAAATTTTTAGTTATGGAGGAACTAATTCCAATATGCACAGCCTTTATTCTGTATTGTTCTTCCTACTCCTCAGTGCACAATATTATTTTACTTTTAGGTCAACTTGGGTCTTTTTTTTTTTAAGATGTGCTACACACCATAAATGTACTTGAATTCCCTCCCTGATAATCAAAAGTCTGTCAAGAGGTTTGCTGGCATTCGACTCTGATATTATACTGTTTGACATCATTCAATAACGTGTTGCACACTGAACAAACAAGTATTACTCTTTAATCTCCAACATATGTCAAAATAAATGGCTATTTCAGTTCTAGTTTTCACTCAGTGACATTTCTATGTGGTGTCATGCTTTTACTTATCGACCTTAGCTTCCTGGAATGATGAGCTCAAGACCAAACATTAGCTCTATTGTTCCCCAGCCTATTTATAACAAGTTGTCAAACCCAGAGATCCATTCCAAACAATTTCATGAAACAGATTGTCATGCCTCATCTGCTAAATTGCTTTATTATCTTCTGCCCCACTGATACTGAGACTAGACCCAGTCCTCAGGTTTCTGATTTCATCAACCTCCGTTTATATTTCTATGTAAAATTTTTTTCACCATAGCTACAAGTTCCTGAATTGTTTGCACACACTGACTAGATTATGCCTTGGGATAATATTAAATAATTGAAATAGTCTTAAATAACTGAGATTATTTAAGGCTTATCTCTGTAACTTGGATTATGGGCATCATTGGAGATGCTTACAAAGAGAAAGCCAAAAACTAAATTAGACAGACCTATGCCAGACACTCTACTTCAATGCCAAAGTCTTGCAGTGGATAATTCAAACCTTCTTCACCAACAGAGCCTGAATTTCTGTCTCTGTTTATTCCCTCCTCTAATGCATTAAGAGTTCCTGGGTAGCACAAACGGTTAAGTGCTCAACCACTAGCCAAAAGGTTGGCAGTTTGAACCCACCCAGAGGCACCTCAGAAAACAGGCCTGGTGACCTGCTTCTGAAAGGTCAAAACCTTGAAAGCCCTATGAAGAAGTTCTGCTCCACATGTGGGGTAGCCATGAGTTGAAATCGACTGGACAGCAACTAACACCAACAGCAATACTACAGAAGCTCAGTGGCATTAATGATTCTCTTTGTCCTTAGAAGGTTCTGTAGTCTCCCTTTGTAATGTGGAGTCTTTCAGTTATTTGGAGCAAAGTCTTCGCCTTGCCTGTATTGGTTACACAAGTGGGCCATGGTGGTGAGAAGAGGAAAGGTGCATATGAAAATGTTGAGGAACATTTTAAAATGAAAATAATGTCAAAGAATTTACAAGGTAAAGAAGTTAAAGTATTAAAAATGAAGCAACAATATCCAGCACCTCTCCATTCCCCTTTACCCACTGACTGCATGCAATTACTTGTAATGGTTACTTCCAAATTCTAAATAGTATACTTACACTGATATGTCTAGATTTAGCAGTATTATCTCTATAGCATCAATGCAGATACTATTAAATCTGTAGTTAAAATATGAGGATTTTGCTCATATTTTGCTCCTCTCCTCTCCTCACAATCATGAATCAACATTGTACTGAGCATCTCTGAACTCAGTGGGCCGGGGTAAATGAAGAGAGGGAGGGAGGGAGGGAAAAAAGGAGGGAGGGAGGGGTGGGTGGATGAATACATAGAGATAAATGACATCCAGTCGACTCTGGATCATGGCGACCTTCTGTACAACAGAACAAAACATAGCTGGTACTGCATCATCCTCACGATCACCATCATGTTTGAGTTCTTCTTTACAACGATGGTGCCAATCTACTTCCTCTAGGGTCTTCAAGCCCTCACTGGCCCTCTGCTTCACCAGACATCATGTCCTCCCTCCAATGATTGATCCCTCCTGATAGCATGTCCGAAGCAAGCAAGTCAGGCAATGTTCTCTTGTGACCCATAAGGTTAAGTAATTTTCAGAAGTAGGTCACCAGGCCTTTCTTCCTAGACTGTCTTAGCCTGGAAGCTCTGCTGAAAGCTTTCCACTATGGGGATCTCTGCTGGCATTTGAAATACTGGTGGCACAGCTTCCAGCATCTCAGCAACACTCAGGCCACCACAGTATGACAAACTGGCAGACGAGTTGGTCCAATCTTTACCATAAAAAAAAAAAAATTCATTGATTCCTTCACCTGATGGACATATATTGAACACCTACTATATGCCCAAGTCTTTATAGATGAAGGAGTACAGGAGTGTACACCACGCAGCAAACCTTACCCCTCTTAGAGCTTATATTCTAATGGGAGGGAGGACAGACTGGGCACACACATTATATACCAGGGTATGGACAACAGCTAAGAATAAAAGCATGAATGCAGTGTAAGGAGTTGAGTGGGAGTGGGAGCTACTGAATACAGAGTTATCCAAGAACGCTATTCTCATAAGCTGACACTTAAGCAGATACCTGAAGATAACGAAGCAGTGAGCTATGTCAATACCAGAGGGTGTATGAGGGACAAAATCAGAAGTATAACTTCTGCTCAAGTGCTGCCAGGAAGGTCAGTGTCCATGGAGCACAAAAGGCAAGGGGAAGAGCAGCAGGAGAGAAGCCGGAGGAGCCGTGCTGCAAACCCTGCAGAGCTTTGTCAGCAATAGTAAGAAAAGGGGGTGCGTACTAGGTGAAATGGGTTTGCAGCAGCACCAGAATGAAGAGAACAGAGTAATGCCATCGCCCACCCTGTCTGAGGCCTGCGATCCCTTCCTCATAGTCTGCGCGCCATGTAAGCACCTCTAGATTCTTCTAACGATACATTACTATTCTTAACAGGATTATGGAAAATGCACTAGAATAAGGACAGAGTACTGGTAAAGAATAAAAGACAGGGATTTTGTGTAAATCTATGAGAGGTAGAAAAAAAAAAAAAAAAAAACCTTGAATTAAAGTTGTGGTATAAGGTACAGAGAACAGGGGACATATGTGAAAGAAATTTCCTGAAAGAAATCACTGTTTATTTAAATGTGGGCTTTAAAGGAGAGGTAGGATAAGAGACTGATTCCATAGGGTCTATCTTGGGAAACAAGTAAGTGCAGTTGAGGTATTCAGGAGAGGAGGCAGTTTTGCTGAGGTTAAAAAAAAAAAAAATGAGTTTATTATTGGACAATTTGCGTTTTAGGTACTTGTTGGATATTTGTCTTCCCAAATGCAATGTGGAATTTCAGAGAGAGAGTTTCCTAAAATTCTTCTTCAGAGTATAGTATGTACTAATATTTGTTTGGATTGACACAATGGCTGCAACAATGGGGCCAAACACAGCAACAATTGTGAGGATGGTGCAGAATCGGGCAATGTTTGGCTCTGTTATACATAAAAAGTTAAGGCATGGTGTTAGAAGGTACAACAGTGATTACCATTGGAGGGACTGTGACTGAGAGAAGACACAGGGTGACTGGGGAGTAGGTAAAGTTCTAGGTTCTGGTTATAGACAGTTTACTTGAAAAAATAAAAAATTTTGTCATCCTTGCAATCCCTCCTCTAGTTATGGAAGATTTATTTTTTCAAAGTCCATTACGAGACACTGCTATAATCAATTGGAAGAAACTCAACAATAAAATTTCAGCTCATGTTAAATAAACCCAGGTTTCAGAGTAATTATTTTTCCTTCTCCCTCTAAATTGCTCTATTAGTATCTTTGTTTCACTTCTTGTATCTTAATTTCAAAATTTTATTGTTTTTTATTTTTAAATAAGCTAAGAGCCCTGATGGCGCAATGGTTAAGAGCTTGGTTGCTAACTGAAAGGTCAGCTGTTCGAAGCCACCAGCCACTCCTTGGAAACCCTATGGGGCAGTTCTACTCTGTCCTATAGGGTGACTATGAGTTGGAATCGACTCAATGGCAACGGGTAAGTAAAACTTTGGAATAAAATACTTTCAAAAACGATAGTGTATTAAGTTCTTAGCAATGAGTTTGAACATTTGGTAAAGCATTTTCTTTCATGAGTTGGGAAAAGAGCAAGCCAAATTAAAAAAAAAACTATATATACACACACATATATGTATATACATATTACAAATGTAGAAGGCATACATTTTATACATACATACATATATATACACATATATACACATACATATATATATAGGATTCTGGTACTTTTTCCTAAATACCGTTTATTCTTATTACTTCTGTAATTTCTTTTCATCTCTTTTCTCTACAGAATCATCTAAAACATTTGCTATTTTTTGTTGACCATTACGTACTACTTTGGATGATAAATATGAACTGTGTCCTGCGGCACCCATTTGGTAAGTTCCCAAACATTTTTCCTTATATAATTTTTGGTATGTTTTTTAAACCTATCAATTCAATAGATTTATAGCCACAAAATTAAAAACCGTGAAAAAGACAGGGTGTACCTGAGATGGTTTGTTTAATTCAATGTTGGAAACCTCCTTCTCCTTCCTAAAGCTGATCTAGAGCAGCATGTGTGACCCCATTCCTGCTGGAGGCAACATGAGGTGGGGAACTGCTGGGGCTCCAGGAAATGCATCCTCCTGCAAAGAAAGAGACACTGGGAAAGGTGGAAGTTTTCTGCCTCAGCAATAAGGTCCTGGCAGAAGCAGCAACCATGTAGTCAGTCAGCTGAAGCCAAAATTCATAGGCTTAATCTTTATTTGACAATGATAAATACACTGGTGACTATACATGTTTTTGCAATTAACTTGCTCTGTATTACAGAACAGGATTTACACAGTTAGAATGATGAGCCATCATGGAAAAACAGAAAGAAGGAACAACCTAGGTCCCTGATCCCTGATGAAGTTATTGATCTACGGAAATTACCTCACTTGGAGCTGACATATCACCAGACTTCTATAAGTAGGTTCAATGATGAATTTATTTTAGAAGCGAACTTGACTTGAGATGTTGCTCTACTTGTAGTTGAAGCCATCGTAAGTAACTGAGAGGGTAAGGGCCTTGTCTTATCCTTTTTGTCTTCTCCAGGTAGTCAATACTGTGCCTCCAACTGCACAGGCGCCTAACAAATAATTGCCAAATATGCTACTTAGACTTCCACCTTTTTAAATCTATATATACTTGGGCAATGTTTGTCAACCTTTTTTTTTCACTACCATCCCTACTCCCAGGAGAAAAATTACATTACTTTTAAGTTTAATTTAATAAATTCAATTAAATTTAATTTCTCACAAAAGAAATTAAATACTAAGGGATAAGCTTTTGTCAGGCAGGGCTGAACTTCTGATATATTTTTTTACCCCCCAGGAGCCTCCCTCCCCTTTAAGAATGAATGTGCCAGAGGGTATCCAATTACGGGTGTATTTTTACCCAGCACTGTGTGTACGTGCAGGGTAGTTGGGGAGCTGCTAATGGTCTAGTGTTTTGGGTGCTGCTTACATGGGTGGCCTGGTTTTGTGGGAAAACAAATTGAGTTGCCTTCTTATAATTTGTATACTTCACCATGTTTTAATTTACTTCATTTTAATTGGTAAGAAGCTTCTTAGCATAATACTGACGATGACTGTGGCTCATCTTTCTAACTACGTAAACTACCATTCTGCAATATAGAGTTAAGTAGAATAGCAAAAAAAAAAAACATAAATATTTACAAGTTTATTTTATCATACCAATAAATATTAAGTCTAGATTACAAGCAGGTTTTTTTTTTTAATATACTTTTTTTTATTTGTGTGTTTAAAGGAACATATTTGTAGCATTTCTTCCATGGATATATTTTGTGAAACTTGGTAGGAACATTTTTATAAGATGCATTATACTATGTATCAACTAATGAAGAAGAAATAATGATGACGGCGCACTGTAAAATGTATTAGAACACTAATTGGACTATAGCAGAAATGCTTACTGATGTCTTTTAAACACCTGCTTGGTAATTTCTAAGCCTGGTTACTTCATTTAACAATACATGCTTAATTAGGAGACAGAGTTAAAATTAAATAATAAACCCAGGACAGCCTAGTATGCTCTTTGCTTTTAAATTTCTACCTCAGCCACAAAATTAAGGAATGGTAATTTCATTTACAGGGGAAGCAACAGAATAGATTTATCTGTTCCCTCAAGGCAGATGCTAATTGTTATTATGAATTTCATTTCATAGAATGGCAGAGCAGATTTAGGGATGAGGTTGTGTATGGGGATATTGGAAAGATGTTAGGCAGAGCAGGACAGGGAAGGCTGATTACTTCCAGGTGTGATTTCTCCAGAGGACTGATAGTTGTTTCAACCCATTTCTCTGTGCTCAACAAAAACAAAGCTTCCTTAGGGTTTCCATCTTGGTGTTCTGCAATATACCTGTTGTTTTGTGTACCTGGCATCCAATGCATGCACACTTTATTTTCCCATGTCTCCTGACAAACACATATGGTGGGCACTCCCATTGCAATAAACATGACACCACCCACTGGCCACCAATGATGAGTGGTCTCTTACTACTCAATGTTGCATGGACCAGGAGCATGGATGTCACCTGGGAGGTCATTAGAAGTACATATTTCTGGCCCTGGCCCAGACCTATTGAATCTGAATTTTATTACAATCTTCAGGCGATTCACATGTCCATTAATTTGTGATGCGCTGCCCTAGGGCACTCTGTTACTAAGGACCTACAAAGTGAAGCTTCTGATTCCCTAAGACACCATTAGGCCATTATAATAAATATCTCTTTGCCCTTTAGCTAACCTCAGTGGGTTTCTGCTATGTGTAATCAGAAGATTCCAGGTTACCCCATTTTACCTTTTGAAACACTTTTATTTCTTAAAAGAAAGTAAAATAATTTTGAATTTGATTTCCAAATAGTTGCAAATCCTCTCCAAATTGGATTAACATAGAGACTGAGGACTGAAGAATATTCATAGTAAAAAAAAAGAAAACCAAAAAACAAAGAAACCAAACTCATTGCCATCGAGTCGATTCCAATTCATAGTGACCTTATAGGACAGAGTAGAACTGCCCCATAGAGTTTCCAAGGAGCTCCTGGTGGGTTCAAACTACTGCTCTTTTGGTTAGCAGCTGTAGCACTTAACCACTATGCCACCAGGGTTTCCATTCACAGTAAGAGACCCAAAATTAAAAAAAATTATTCTGGTTTAAAGGGCAATTCTAGCTTCTTTGACACAGAAGAACCATCCATGTTCAAGGCTGACCTTCTTTATAAGCAAAGCATGTATCACCTAGAAAGGATAGATTTTAAGAATCACGTTGTGAAGAAGAAAGAAAATAATAAAGATCACAGCAGAAATAAATGAAATAGAGAATAGAAAAACAAAACCAAAAGTTGGTTCTTTGAAAAGATCAACAAAATCAACAAACCTCTGGCCATATTTACAAAAGAAAAACAGGAGAGGATGCAAATAACCCAAATAAGAAACTAAATGGGGGGCACTGTAACAAACCCAACTGAAATAAAAACGATCATAACAGAGTGCTATGAAAAACTATACACCAACAAATTTGAAAACCTAGAGGAAATGGACAAATTTCTAGAAACACACCCCAAAGAATGCAATGGTTCAGGGGCAAAGGAGCATCATAGTCTTAGTATGTATGTGGGGTCAGGAGATAACCCTTGACACCAACACAATGACCTGGGTGATATAAGGCGAATCTAACAGTACAATTTACAGCTAAGGGCTTAAAATATCTTCAGTGCAACAAGCTTATTATATCATTGAAAGAAATACTTAACAGTGTGTTTTCTCTTAAGCAACCAAATGGTCAAGGGAAGATAAATTCTACTAAGATAAAGACTGCTTTCCTTTTCAAATCTGTTTTTACCCACTTCTACAATGAACTCCAAGCATTCTCCAGTGCAAAACATTCTTTTTTACAGGAAAGTGAAATAGTCAGTGGAACCTCACAAACATAACCCCTTGCTGGCATTCTTCTCCACGTGATTGTGATTCCAAATAAGATATTACGCTTTTTGACTTATCATACCCTTTGTCTGGAAATTGACTCCTCTTCAGGATGTAATACGAAGACAAAATTTCATCTGGCTGAAAGCCGAAACAGGGCATATTTATAGTCTTAGTATAAAGTGAACTGCCTTGTAGGCTAATACAAACCAGTTGCCATCAAGTCACTTCCAACTCTTGGTGGCCCCACATGTGTCAGAGTAGAACTGTGCTCCACAGGCTTTCAATGATTGATTTTTCACAAGTAGATCTCCAAGCTTTTCCTCTGAGTAGACTAGACCACCAACATTTCACTTAGCAGCTGACAGTGCTAACCATTTGTACCACTCAGGAACTCTTATAATGGGATTCTTATGAAATAGCATTTGTAGGATGTACTCTATTATACTTAGATGATGGGTTCTTCTTTTGCTTTTCAATGTGGAGGTTAGTTTTGACCTTATATTTTTCCCCTCAACTATGTTATCCTTGTTTTTGTTTGTTTGTTTTCTATTTCTTGATTTTTTTACTGATTTAGTAATAACCATTATTTGGATGATCATCCAAATCAACACCTCCTGACCTGTGCTTTCCTCCTGGTTCTAGCACACATCTCAAACTGCCTGTGGGTACTTCTACTACATCACACTTTCACCTAAAACACAGCATATTTAAAGCCAGTCTTACAATCTGTATCTCCGTTCCACAAACAAGTTTCATCATTTGCTGGTTCTCCTTTTTGGTCAATGGTATGCGTAGCGATGAACGGCAATGGAGTCAAAACTCAGCCTTATGTCAATCAATATCTTCTATTTAAAGATGAGGCTTGAAACCTTTCATCATCTTTGCCTCCTTCTTTTCTCTTTCCCCTCACATCCAGTCATGTACTTGTGTTGGATTTTTTCTGTAACTTCCCTCCTCTACATACAAAAGAAAGCAAGGACAGCAGACAAAACTTTGTCTCTCTCGCCTTATGGCCGACACCAGTGCTTTGCCTACACCAGAGACCTGAGGAAACTTCTCATTCACTCTCTGGATTCCTGTTAAGGCACATTTATGTCCAGTTGAGCATTTTATATGGGCTTGTTTTACTTTCCTCTAGAATGTCAGGTTCTTTATTTTCTTTAATTAACTCATCTTTACTTAAATAAACAATTATTTATGGAGCCTGTATTACATGTTCGAC
Source organism: Loxodonta africana (assembly GCF_030014295.1). Lineage (NCBI taxonomy): Eukaryota > Metazoa > Chordata > Mammalia > Proboscidea > Elephantidae > Loxodonta > Loxodonta africana. The sequence goes on along the minus strand of NC_087363.1, from coordinate 55,107,950 downwards.
ACTGTGACAGAAAGAGGTGACTACTGCCAACAAAGGAAAGTGAAAAGGGGCCCAAAACTCAGAAAGAAAGAGGACAGGAAAGTTCCTCTGCTAGATACTGGAACATGAGAGGTTGACAGTAAGTTTATTCTCGTAAAATATCAGTGTTTGGAAACATAACTAAGCGCAGAAACCAACTAGATCAATAAAGAGGTGAGTATTTTGGTAATACTGACAAAAAGGTCACCCTTCCTTACTCAAATGGTTAGATTTCCTAAAGGGCAAATGAAATGAGGTAAAAAATTAATTAAGAAGAAAGCTCATTAAGCAGTTGTATATTAGATTGCAGCTTTCAGTACACATGACTGGACATTAAGGGGGAAAGAGCTGTTCTGAGACAGCACTGGTTACAATAGTGACATTCGGTGGAGCCTTCCAAGTAGTTCGCATTATCTATTTTGTCCTTCTTTATTAATAAGAACACCAATTTTTTAACTGGACACCTCGGTCTCCCTTATAGCTAAATGTGGCCATATGACCAAGTTTTAATGTAAGCAAAAGTGCTATGTGTTACTTATGAAAGTCTTCCTAAAAGGGAGAACCAAAAAAAAAAAAAAACAAAACCCGTCGTTGTCAGGTCAATTCCGACCCATGGCGACCCTACAGGGCGGAGCGGCCCTGTTATTCTTTCCCTCCTTCTTATTGCCTGGAATGCAGATATATTGGATGGAGCTTCAACACACCATCTTGAACCATGAGGTCACCTGTTGAATTAAATATGTACCTCTTTCAGCAGCGGCACAGGAGGATCCTAGGTCCCTGTAAACATTCTAGAGGTATCAGGCCACACTTGGACCCCTAACACCGAACTCTTAATGTGAGAGAGAAAACTTTTTCTGTTTTATTTTGTCACTTATTTTTGTTCTTGTTATAAGCAGCTAAAACTTAATCCTAACACATATAGGCATCTATGATTTTATTAAAGAGTAGACCAAATGATCACAAATAACATGTGTGACACACATTTTTTTTTTTTTTAATGGTGAATTGACAGTGACCAACAGGGTAAATGTACTAGATGTAACCCAAACAGGAGTCTTATAATCTTGGATAACTACAAAATCTCCTACCAAATGATCTTAAAAACTTGTTTGAAGGTGTTAAGAGTCCCTCTCTTCCTGGGACAAACATTTTCTTCAATCAGTATTGGGGAATTAACAGTTACTAGCTTAGTCAACTGAATTATGCCCAGGGACAACAAAGTGACAAATACAATAGCCAGAACATCTTTATATGGCGGGGGGGGGGGGATACAAAATACTAATTTGAAAATCATAAATCGCAGCTCTTGTATGTTCTAGCTCACGATCCTGGGTCTATTATTGAACTGAGCTTCAGTTACCTCCTCTGAAAACAGAGACGCTAATGAGGAAAAGGATGTAAAGCATACAACACAGTGACTAGTACATCGAAAGTGTTCAATGAGGTTTTCCTGCACACATCTGGAATCCTGCACACATCTGGAATCTAACGGAAGGGCTCTGATTGTTCCTGCTCAAACACAAGTTCCCTTTTAGATAGCAGACAGAGGCATGGATGACTCCCCAGGAACAAGGCAACTGCCAACTCTTTTGTGCAAATAATAAAAGGCACCATCCTTGAGGCAGAAAACTACAGTGAGGTGTCTTCTCTAGGCATATGTATTCAAAAGGTTCTTCTTCCTTTGAAGCCATCACAGCCCACCTCTAGGGCCAGGGCTTAGAGATGGGAGCTCAGACCAGATTTCTCCCTTGTTTGTTGCCAATCTGCAAAGCCAAAGGGTAGTCCGGGTCCCAGCAAGACAGTACTCACAAAACACACAGAAGGAAGAAGGGACAATTCCCTACAGATGGTGAGGTTCTGGGCAGACAACACCGTCCAGATGCCCATCCCAAAAACCATACACTGAATGGAGCAATGGCTGTAGGCAGAACTGGAATTGGGCCTTTAGAATTTTAAACAATAATGGAATCTACCCAAACATGTAGAATGAAGCAGTCTTTGTTCTCTGTGTGCAGGCGTGGTATAGATAAGGCATGGAGATAGAAATTCACTAAAATAAATAATGAGAATATCCCATAAAGGAACAAACGCACCTCACACCCATTTTGTAATTGGAACTGTGATTAATACCTCCAGATGAGAATATTTATCCTATACTTTGTTAATATTTGTTTTTCTGTGAACCAATAAAGGCTTGGCTGTCTAGCCTTGAACTTCCTATTTTTACTGCTAAGTTAAAATTTTCTATCCATAAAACTAAGAGTGGATGAAATATAATGACAGCAAACGTTTCAAGAAGAGAAATAAATAGGTAACAGGAGTGTTTCAAAACAAAATTTGGGCTGAACCAGGATCAGTACCAAACATTTAAAATGTTTGTTTGCTGCATTTGGCAACATCTGAGCTGGGGGCCCTTACTGGATAGAGAGGTGATTAAAGTCTCACTGAATTGAAAAGTTACCTTTAAAACTGTATGTACCTTTTACCTTTTCAAATGGATTTTGAATCTAATCTTCACTTTCTAAGTATAATTTTTCAAGTAAGCTCTTTTCAAGGACAATATAATGACCTTGATATTTCTTAATAGACATGTCCTTTCCAAGAAGAGTAAGAATCTGATTTCTAAAGGAGCTTTAAATATAGCAGCACTGTTTTACCTACATTTAAAGAACTCAATATGAATACAATCACCCAAAACCAAAACCAGTGCCATCAAGTCGATTCCGACTCATAACGACCCTACAGGAACAGAGTAGAACTGCCCCATAGAGTTTCCAAGGAGTGCCTGGTGGATTCGAACTGCTGACCCTTTGGTTAGCAGCCGTAGCACTTAACCACTACATACCAGGGTTTCCGGACACAATCACAGATCCTGTTAATTATTGAGGCTTTAAAACTATTTTCCCCATCTTAAATTTAACACTTTTATAATAAATGCAATGGACCACGGACATTCAAAGATTTATATTTTATGGTTTGACAGTTAGTAGTGATTATGAAATGTCTATAAACCCAAAAATTTTGGAAGACTGGCCAACCCACTGGCCAATCAACCAAAGAAAGATGATCTAATAGAATGCAGAAATTATCAAATAATATCACTAATACCACACACAGCTAAAATTTAGCTGAAGGTAATTCAAAAATAGTTGCAGCAGTACATCGACAGGGAACTGCCAGAAACTCAAGCCAGATTCAGAAAAAGACATGGAACCTGGGATGTCACTGTTGATGCCAAATACATCTTGATTGAAAGCAAAGATACCAGAAAGATGTTTATCTGTGTTTTATTGGCTATGCAAAGGTATTTGACTGTGTGGATTGCCACAAATTATGGATAACATCGTGAAGGATAGGAATTCCAGAACATTTAATTATGCTCATGTGGAATATATACATAGACCAAGAGGCAGTCGTTTGAACAAAACAAGGGGATACTGTGTGGTTTAAAATCAGGAAAGGTGTGCTTCAGGCTTGTATCCTTTCATCATGCTTACTTAATCTGTATGCTGAGCAAATCCAAGAAGCTGGACTATATGAAGAAGAACACGGTATCACGATTGTTGGAAGACTCATTAACAACCTGTGATATGCAGATGAAACAACCGACCTTGCTGAAAGTGAAGAGGACTTGAAGCACTTACTGATGAAGATCAAAAACCACAGCCTTTAGTATGGATTATAGCTCAACATAAAGAAAACAAAAATATTCACAACTGGATCAATAAGCAACATCATGATAAACAGAGAAAAGATTGAAGCTGTCAAGGATTTCATTTTACTTGGATCCACAATCAACATCCATGGAAAGAGCCTTTAAGAAATGAAACAACATATTGCATTGGGCAAATCTGCTGCAAAAGACCTCTTTAAAGTGTTAAAAAGCAAAGATGCCACTTTGAGGACTAAGGTGAGGCTGACCCAAGTCATGGTATTTTCAATCCCCTCAAAGGCATGTAAAAGCTAGACAATGAGGAAGGAGGACTGAAGAAGAATTGATGTCTTTGAATTATGGTGTTGGCATGGACTGCCAAAAGAATGAACAAATCTGTCATAGAAAAAGTACAGTCAGAATGCTCCTTAGAAGCAAGGATGCTGAGACTTGGTCTCAAGTACATTGGGTATTTTATCAGGAGCAACCAGTCCCTGGAGAAGGAGGGTTGGTAAAGTGGAGGGTTAGTGAAAAACAGGAAGAACCTCAACGAGATGGACTGACATAGTGGCTGTAACAATGGGCTCAAACATAGCAGTGATTGTTAGGATGGCACAAGGCTGGGCAGTGTTTTGTTCTATTGTACACAGGGTCCCTATGACAGGGAACTGACTGGATGGCACTTAACAACAACAACATGAATGTCTACGACACATAGTAATCTGGAATTCACTTGAGACCCGCATTTGTATAACCTGGTGGATGGTAAAAATGCTCGAAAATAATAATTTTAGCTAGTATTGAGCCCTCCGATCACTCCGCAGCTACAGACCTCACAAACTCCAATCTGCATTAACAAACGTCCTAATCTGGGCTTCTTAAGACTGTCAGAGGTGACCATATTCAGATGATCTAAAGCAGTGGTTCTCAAACTGGAAAGTGCATCAGAATTACCTAGAGGGCTAGTTAAAACACAGATTGCTGGACCCTACCCCAGAATAGGGTACCTGTCTAAAACAGAAGCTCAGAATTTGCATTTCTAACAAGTTCCCAGGTAATGATGTTGCTGCTGCTGCTCTGGGGACCCCACTTTGAGAACCATGGATCTAAATGATATAATCCATTTTCTCATTAGCAATAAAATTTCAAGGTAAAAACTCAGTAACAATAAAAAAGGTAAAAACAAACAAAAAACTCAGCAACTGTAGTTTTATCCATAAAACTTGTTGGAGATCAAATAATTACAAGGGATTGTTTGAGTCAGAACTGATATTTTCTTATAATGTTATCTTGCTGAACACAAGTTAGTTGCTCTCCCCTGCCCACACCACTCCCTTCAGGCTGCCTAGCAATTCAGCAACCAGATGTTAATGCCTGGCATAATAAGGGGTCTCTAGAACATTTCCGATTGGTCACTGCTCGTGGTTTTACAAAGCAAAGCATAATAGGTGCCAGAACCTCCCCTTTGTCCAATACGGGAAGACCGTGCCCCATTAGAAAGGAGGTGGGAATACAGGAAAATGTAATAATGATTCTTTTTGATTAAAGCAAAGAGTGAGAAAGTTTTGTTTATGCTGGTGCCAATAACGGTAGTTTTCTACAATGAAGTAATTTTAAGTTGCTGTGAATTCTTGAGTCTCCCAAATCACCCAGCCTAGTTCATTTAGGTAAAACTGCAGAAAAGGATACAAGATGGAAGTCCCACTATTGAGCATACATCATTCCCAGGGTGCATCCTGTGCTTTCAGTGAGCAGGAGTGGTGACAACCAGATTAGAATTCAAGGATTTAAGAAGCAACCATCTCAAAGATTCAATTATACAAAAACGTCAATGATATTTTGAAAGTTGTCTCATACATAAGCATATGACATAATAATATATGCATAAAGTTGATCATCACCATATGTTTTGGTATAATCATTACCCTCCAAGATGTTCTAAGGCAGCACTAATACAGATATCCAGGGGAATGTCTTAGTCAAATCTTTTGACAGATTTCTCGTAGGTCCCTGTTGGGTAAGCTCTTCATCTGTAAATTACTCTAGTTTAAATTTAATCACTTTTTCTCATTTGGTCCTTAGAGAAACAATTGGTGTACCTCAAAAAAAAAAAGCTCCCTACATTTGAAACTAATGATCTAAAAATCCCTTTCACCTTCTCTTCCTTGGTCTTTCATTCATTCAAATCATTAAATACCTACATCAGTCACTGGGCTAGGTACCAGGGCTATAGAGGAGCAAAATATAATTCTTGTCCTCGTGACACAAATTGTATGAGCAAAAAAAAAAAAAAAAAATACAGCTGTCTAGGAGAAGGCATAATAGTGGATCAAATTTGAACTGAGGTGGGACATGGTGACAAGGAAGGACACTCCAAGAAAGTGCTATCACTTTAAGTCTCATTTGAAATAAGGTGTGTGGGGCAGAACTGGGGCTCAGGGAAATACTGTAGGGAGAGGGAAGGCATGAAAGAAGGCCTGGACTTGTGAAACTCCTGGCTGTACTGAAGAAAGAAGGGCCATGTGGCTGAAACACAGTAGGCAAGGGGGAAGGAATGACAGAGTATCCATGGTCTTGTTAGACTTTATCCTTAGAACAACAGAAAAGTTTTGAAGAACTACAAGCTAGGTATCCCCCACGTCTGTAAGTTTGTCATGCTACGGGGGCTTGCGTGTTGCTGTGATGCTGGAAGTTATGCCACCAGTATTCAATACCAGCAGAGTCACCCATGGCAGACTGGTTTCAGCTGAGCTCCCAGACTAAGACAGGCTAGGAACAAGGACCTGGCAGTCTACTTCTGAAAAGATTTCGCCAGTGAAAACCTAATGAGTAGTAGCAGAACACTGTTTGATACAGCGCCAGAAGCTGAGCCCCTTAGGTTAGAAGACACTCAAAAGACAACTGGGGAAGGGCTGCCTTCTCAAAGTAGAGTTGACCTTAATGACATGGATGGAGTCAAACTTTCAGGACCTTCATTTGCTGATGTGGTATGACTGAAAATGAGAAGAAACAGCTACAAATATCCATTAATATGGATTGGCCATTCTGAATCGGCCAGTCATATGGTCTACTATGCCAGGAATGACAGCTTGAAGAGGAATGGCATGACATTTATCGCCAAAAGGAACATTCCAAGATCTACCTTGAAGTACAATGCTGTCAGTGATAGGATAATACCTATACATCTACAAGGAAGACCAGTTAATACGGCCATTATTCAAATTTATCCACAACCCCGAAGGCCAAAGATGAAGAAACTGAAGATTTTTACCAACTTCTGCAGTCTCAAATTGATCAAGCATGCAATCAGGATGCACTGATAATTCCTGGAGATTGGCATGAGAAAGTTGGAAACAAAGAAAGACTGGAAAATATGGCCTTGGTAATAGAAACCACGCCAGAGAGCGCATGACAGAATTTTGCATTACCTTTTAATGACTTCTTCATTGCAAATACCTTTTTTCACCAACATAAGCAGTGACTACACACATGAACCTCAGCAGATGGAATACAAAGGAATCAAATTGACTACATCTGTGGAAAAAGATGATGGAAAAGTTCAATATTATCAATTAGAACAAGGCCAGGGGCCAACTGCAGAACAGACTATCATATGCAAGTTCAAGCTGAAACTGAAGAAAATTAGAACAAGTCCACAAGAGGCGAAGTATAACCTTGAGTGTAGCCCACCTGAATTTAGAGACCATTTCAAGAATAGATCTAATGCGCTGAACAGTAATGACTGAAGACCAGATGAGTTGTGGAATGACATCAAGGACATCACGCATGAAGAAAGCAAGAGGTCATTAAAAAGACAGGAAAGAAAGGAAAGACAAAAATGGATGTCAGAAGAGACTCTGAAGCTTGCTCTTGAACATCAAGTAGTTAAAGCAAGAGGAAAAAATCATGAAGTAAAAGAGCTGAACAGAAGATTTCAAAGGGTGGCTCAAGAAGACAAAGTAAAGTATTATAATGACATGTGCAAAGAGCTGGAGATGGGAAACCAAAAGGGAAGAACACGCTCGGCGTTTCTCGAGCTGAAAGAGCTGAAGAAAAAATTCAAGCCTTGAGTTGCAGTAGTGAAGAATTCTATGGGGAAAATATTAAACGACTCAGGGAGCATCAAAAGAAGATGGAAGGAATATGCAGAGTCACTATACCAAAAAGAATTTGTCAACGTTCAACCATTTCAGTATGTAACATATGAGCGGTACTGAAGGAAAAAGTCCGAGCTGCTCTGAAGGCATTGGAGAAAAACAAGCCTTCAGGAATTGATGGAATGAATACCAATTGAGATGTTTCAACAAATGAATGGAGCACTGGAAGTACTTCCTTGTCTATGCCAAGAAATTTGGATGATAGCTACCTGGCCAACCAACTGGAAGAGATCCATATTTATGCCTATTCCCAAGAAAGGTGATCCAATCAAATGTGGAAATTATAGAACAATATCATTAATATCATACAGAAGTAAAATTTTGCTGAAGATCATTCAAAAGCAGCTGCAGCAGTGTATCAACAGGGAACTCTCAGAAATTCAAGCCACGTTCAGAAGAGGACACAGGATATCATTGCTGATGTCAGATGGATCCAGGCTGAAAGCAGATAATATCAGAAAGACACTTACCTATGTTTTATTGACTATGCAAAGGCATTCGACTGTGTGGATCATAACAAGTTACAGATAACAATGCGAAGAATGGGAATTTCAAAAAACTTAATTGTTCTCATGAGGAACCCGTACATAGATCAAGGAGCAGGAATTCAAACAAAACAAGGGGATGCTGTGCGGTTTAAAGTCAGGAAAGGTACGCCTCAGGGTTGTATCCTTTCACCATTCTTATTCACTCTGTATGCTAAGCAAATAATCCAAGAAGCTGGACTATACGAAGAAGAACAGAATATAAGGACTGGAGGAAGACTTATTAACAACCTGCATTATGCAGATGATGCAACCTTGCTGCAAGTGAAGAGGACCTGAAGCACTTACTGATGAAGATCAAAGACCACAGCCTTCAGTATGGATTATACCTTAACATAAAGAAAACAAAAATCCTCACAACTGGACCAATGAGCAACATCATGATAAACGGAGAAAAGATTGAATTTGTCAAGGGTTTCATTTTACTTGGATCCACAATCAACACCCACGGAAGCAGCAGTCAAGAAATTAAAAGAAGCATTGCACTGGACAAACTGGCTGCAAAAAACCTCTTTAAAGTGTTGAAAAGCAAAGATGTCGCCTTAAAGAATAAGGTATACCTGACCCAAGGCATGGTGTTTTCAGTCACTTGATCTGCATGTGAAAGCTGAAGGATGAATAAGAACTGATGCCTTTGAATTGTAGCTCTGGAGAGGAATATTGAATATACCATGGCCTGCAAAAAGAACAAGCAAATCTGTCTTGGAAGAAGTACAACCAGAATGCTCCTTAGAAGCAAGAGCAGAGAGACTACATCTCACATATTTTGGACATGTTATCAGGAGGGATCAGTCCCTGGAGAAGGACACCGTGCTTGGTAGAGGGTCAGCGAAAAAGAAGAAGACCGTCAATAAGATGGACTGACACAGTGGCTCCAACGACGGGCTTAAGCATAACACCGATTGTGGGGATGGCACAGGACCAGGCAGTGTTTCGTTCTGTTGTACACAGGGTTGCTACGAGTCGGAACCAACTTGATGGCATCTAACAACAACAGGCTAGGTATGGTATGAGCAGATTTGATTTTTTAAATTATCTTTTTGGCTGCAAAGGCTTTTCTTTTTTAGGGGGGCATGTTGTTTGTTTTTTGGCTGCAGTGAGGAGAATGGATTGGAGTGGACTTAGCGAGGAGACAGCAAACTATTCCAGTATTTCAGGCTAGGTATGACAGTGGCTTGGACCAGATGGTGGTGGTAAACACAGAAAAGTGTTGAGATACATTCAGAAAGTAAAATAATCAAGATAATTTGGTGGTGACATGAATATAGGGCATTAAGGTAGGGGTAATTGTCAAGGATATGGATGATGGTGACATTTTCTCCAAATTCGGGGCATGACAGATGAGTTAATTTTCAGTTATATATGTCTATGAGCTATCCAAGGAGATGTCACAAGTATGTAGGTCTCTCTCTGTAAGTCTAGAGTTTAGGAAAATGGACTAGACTTTTAATTATGTTGGTCATTATTATCTGTACAGGCAATATATATAGTGGTTAGATTAGGTTTGGAGTCAAGGACCTTTAGGGATGGTCCAAAGATACCATGAATCCCCAGAGAATGAATCTAAGGAATTTTTTTTTTTTTTAATTTCCAAAACTTTATTTATCACCCAAAACAGAAACTCCATACCCATTAATTATTTATTTCCCATTCCACCTTCCTCTCAGTCCCAGGTACCATTAAATTACTTTTATCTCTACGAATTCGTGTATTTTAGATATTTCATATAAGTGGGATCATATAATATTTATCCCTTTGTGTCTGGCTTATTTCACTCAGCGTAATGTTTTCAAGGTTCATTCATGTGGTAGCATGTATCTGGAACTGCTTTTTTCCCCATGACTTCCTGATTCCAGTCCATGAGTATCCACATAGGAAGCTCGACCTTAAGGTTGTCTTGGTCTGGGTCTTGAAATCAAAAGAAAAGACAGTAATGGATTTCCATTTGGCTCTGCCCCAGACAACTGACTAACCAGAGGCCATATAAGGAAGCTAGACTTAAAAGGATCAATAGTCAAAATAAACAGCAGTTCGGTCTTGTTCTGGAGAGCTCTTCATGTATTTTGTATATTTACTCTAATTTCTTGGCCCCTGAGCTGACGATTTCTATGGGAATTATGCTGTGACAAGGAGATTTGATTCCATCAACAATCAGCTCCTTGCCAATGTGTATCCTAACCAGTTTCTTCTGAAGAAGATGACATCATTGTCAGAAGCAGTGGGTCCTATCTATGAAAACTACATTTTCATGGCATTTTGAGGCTATAAGCAAAATTCTCAGAATACCAACTAAGCATCAAAAAGAATCAATTTATGCTTTCATATTTATATAAAGACATTCTTTTCCCTTCGCTGGGTTGAGAGATGTTCTCTTTCTCAGCTGAAGGAGAGTACAACTTCATTGCAAAGTCATGTTTGGAAAATAATAGTTTTAATATAAATTGTTAAACTGGCCATGATTAAATAAAAAAGGATTCTCAAACAAGGAGAATAATTTTCCTTCTAATTTAAACTCTGATTAGAAAAACTCATTCTGCCTCATTATTCATAAGATCTATAATTTACTAAGAATTTATTATATACTACCCAGTATGATAAATTATTTGCAATGCATTTTACCGTCGTCTTCAATGCCTTTAAAAGGGAAAACTATCTATCATCTATCTACCTGTCTACCTACTTACCTACCTACCTATCTATCCAATCATACAATATTTATATATACTTGACACATACAAACTTTCCCATTGTAAATATACAAACATAAATTTTATATTATAAATATATGTTAAACATATTTTTTTAACAGTCAGAGAAGCCAAAAGTTAATTTATGCTAAAGTGAAACGTCCAACATCATCCACTTGGTAAGGAGCATTTCAGAGACTTGAACCCAGGAAGGTGTGATCCTCCACTGGAGCTCTTTATTACTAAGAAGATACTTTCCGAATCACTCCTTTCTTTGTAGGATTTCACAACATACATGGCATTGTTTAGCCTCAATGAAGTAAAAGATTTAAATTAAATAACAAAACCTGAAAGCCACCTTCAAAAAAGTTTCAGAGTATGATCTTTGATATTTTGGGACACATGTAGCTTGATTTCCAAAAATAGAATCATTTTTCCAGCCTAAATCCAACTACGGAGAAATACAGAAACTTTTGTAGCAACATTATCTACTTACAGAGAAATACTTGTCTTTAAAAATGATCATTTCTCCCAGATATTCAGTTCATTTTTCATCTCTAAATTATTTAGAAAAGACATCACCCATGCAGTTTAATAAGTCCTGTGGACTATTTCTCTTGCGTGTAAAACTCCCTCTTTTGAGCCAAAATGAAATACAGCAAAAAAGGCTGAAATATAATATTAAAACTCTGGAATTATGTTTGCAAAAATAATAATAAAAATTTCACATAGATTCTGATTAACAGCCTAACTTATATTTGCAAGGCAATGGAGATGCCAAATTAATCGCATTAACAGGTTATAAGTAGGCGTTTACCTATTTTAAGGTGAAAACCACACCACTCACTGTGTGTATGATGTTTTAATGCACATCTTTGCCTTAATGAGCTCTGAGTAATAAAAAGAGAATTATACTAGAAATTTCCTGTGGGATTCTGTAATATAATGAGCAGGGTTTACATAAGCTTTCCCTTCTCTGCAGAAGATGAAGAATGTAATTCACTGAAAACCTGGGTATTAACAGCTGCTATATCTGGTACTGAACAGTCTTAGCTATAAATGAAAATTTCATAGAAATGTAGTCTAGGTTAAAAACGTTCTTGGAAGAAGTTTGGAAAGAGAGAAGATAATATTTTTACTCAGATTAGTGCCTTACCATATGTGGACGTGTGGAGGATGGTTGGAATTTTTCTTTTCTAAATAAAACATGAGAAATTTGCCTGAACAGCATTATTTAACTGACACAGAGTGATTTCAGCCCCTTCTTGAGAGCTCTTCTCCCCCTTTGTCTTAAGCATGATCCTTATGCCCCAAAGCAAGCACATTGAAATGCCTCAGTTCTTTATACCACATAAGAGAATATTGTCCAGCTAAGTTTTAAAAAGCCTCAGCTTCAAAAGCCCATTCCAGAGACTTAGTTCAGCAACATTTTTATTTTTATTCAGTCTTTAGGTCTTAGGGAGTTTGACAGGTAAAGACTGACAGGTAAACCATTTCTCAAATGAGTCTGCTAAATCTCAAATATCAGTCCCGTTAACTGAACTCTGCTATTTGACTCTGCTATTCTATCTGGGTTTTATGGGTTATTCTATCTTGCAGTTCTTTCAAATAAGAAATCAGTTGATTACCTCACTGAAATGAAAGTTTAAAATTCAAAGATAGGAGATTCTTCGAGAGCAATGTACACATATGTGTGGGGGAATGAACTCTATGTGTACGATTCTGTTATATTAATTTTCTTAAGTTCTGTCCTACACTAGCATTACCAGAGATAAAGAAGGACTTCAATACTTGGGCAAAACTTGGAAGACTTCACCACGTTGAAAATGGTTTTCTAGGAATCTAAAGGTCCTTTTTGTCTGCTTCCAGAATCAACCGATTGGCCTCATTTTCCTCATGATTAAAATGAGCATGGTATAGTTCTTCCTCTTCCCTTCCCCAATAATTTGGACCTAAAATCATCAGGTAGGATGAGAGAGATAGGTGCCCAGGTAGGAATTCAGGTGTTGGAAGCACCTTGGTGACCCAGAGCCGGGTGAGGAGGGTGTCTTCTTATGTGTGTATGGGGGAGGCATATCCTATTGTGGGAGCCAGGTTCTCAATGTCAGAGAAGTAGCAACAAACTGAAATGCCACAGAGAATAAGCAGGTGTCCACTAACCCTCTTTCATGGGATGGCAATGAGGATGACTTGAAAAGTTCTAATTAGTAAAGTATATCGTGTGGCAATAAAGATTTTTCCAGTGAAACTATACTGTTATCTGACAGAGGAGTCCTTAGATTTTCCCAAGACTCAGTGCATAATTATGATCACAGATTTAAAGGCATGCATTAAATGCCCAATTCATCCACTGGGGACTGAGAAGTCATGAGCTTATGAAGGATGAATGCATGGGATAAATCAGATAGATAGTGAAGGAGCAGGTGATCCGTCTCCACAAAATACAGAAAAGTAAGCTACTGTGTCTCACGGGACTCGTACAAAGACAAGAAAGAATAAACACTAAAGCTAACATGAATCAAGAGAAGTATGTAATTCACGTATGCTTAACTATGATAAATGCTTTAGGTGTTTTGTCTCAATTCTTACAACTCTCTACAGGTACTGGTAATATGAATATTATGAGACCATTTAAAAATGAGAAACGCAAAGCTTAGAGTTTAAATGTAGTACTAGTTGGGACCATGAGCAAGCAGAAGTTACAGGATTAAAGGTCTTAGTCCGTCATACTCTGATCCCATATTTTTAGCATTTGTACTTCCTCCCTAAAGTGAAATGAAACTCCCTCCTAAATATGGTAGCTTTTTTGATCTTGTGCCATTCCGCAACTTCAGTAAGTATGCCATAATAAATACTATGTTATCAACACACGTTAACATTGCATATTCTAAGAAAAAAACTAATGATGAAATGGTTATGACTGTAAGATAATCAAGCATTTTTCTAAGGCATTGAGTTTCCTATTCCAACTATGACAATCTATACATCTTCTCTGATTTCTGTTGGCTTTCACTCATGGTGCCTTGTTTCCTTATTTGCTCACTGAATTTTAACTGCTTGCTACCAATTTTACTTATACATTAAGATATGAAACTTCTTTGAGGCATAGAATGAATTTAGGTTCCTTCCCAGGAGGATTTGCTGACTGGTCTAGCAGGGGACTTAAATGTAGTATTACAATACCAAAAAACCAAACCCACTGCCGTTGAGTCGATTGTGACTCATAGCACAGAGTAGAACTGCCTCCATAGAGTTTCCAAGGAGCGCCTGGTGGATTTGAACTGCCGACTTCTTGGTTAGCAGCTGTAGTACTTAACCACTACAGCACCAGGGTTTCCAGTATTACAATAGACACACTTAAATCTAAGTTCATGACGACAGGTTTTTTTGGATTAGCCATAGAGTATGAATTTATGCTGGAAGCCTGTGTAAATGTCAGCTTGTGGTTATATATGTTCAGGGGAAAGTATTCACTCCTTCCATCGGTACTGAGTTGAGAGATAAGCAATTGTCCTATTTTCACCTGGGTACAGTTATTTCTAATTCACCATTTCATAAAGGCATAATACTTTTAAGTGCCTGATTTCCCACTTTGGCTCAGCCCTGGGGTTTTTTTGTTGTTGTTGTTGTTCCCCGCTTCCCCCTGAGTCTTGTGAAGTGTCAAAAAATGATACTCAGAAACAAACTGATCAGTACATGCCTACAGGTGAAAACTGGCTTCGGCATTCCCATTACTTTTCAGGCTCTTGCCTTACCTCAGCTATCAGCCTGACTTCTTTATTTTCTTTCCAGATTGTGTATTGTGCATTTCTTTTTTCTATTTCCTTTGGTTTTGTTCTATTTTTCTTTTTGTCTTCAATGGGAGTATTGGTCCCAGTTCCTGTTCTGCCACATTTCTAGAAATGGAACCCAGAAGGGTTAGTTTTAAATGATTTATGCAGTTATTTCCACTTTAGAGTTGGGTGATATGCACTGCTCAAATAAATTTAAGGGGAACAACTATTAGAGATGGCACAGATTATCCCACAACTCTAAATTGAAAGAAGAAATTTAATATTTTAATCTTTCTCTTTCTTAGTATATTCCTTTTCTTTCTTATTAATGAATATTATTTTCTTTTAATATTTTAAGAGATAATAATTTATTGTCTACCCTACATGGAAATGTACATTCTTTTACGGATTAAATCATGTCCTTCAAAAAGATATGCTGAAGTCCTAACCCTAGTATCTGTGAACATGACCTTGTTTGGAAATAGGATTTTTGAAGATGTTACCAGTTAGGCTAGCATCACGTCAGACTGGAGTAGGGGGGTTCAAAATCCTATGTGGCCATAGTCTTTATAAAAGAGAAGAGACATAAAGACAGAAGAGGGATGCCATGTGATACAGTGGCTGCCAATCAAGGAATACTGAAGCTACCAGAAGCTAGGAAAGAGGCTTGGAACAACTCCTCTCACAGAGCTCTCAGAAGGTATCAAGGTGACTGACATCCTTGATCCAAACTTCTAGCTCCCAGAGCTGTGAGGCAATAAATTTCTTCTCTGATAAGCCACCCAGGCTATGATATTTTGTTGTGGCAGCTCTGGGAAACTAACATACATCCTACTCTAGTGTAGATACTACAAAACTATAATACTTGGGAAGTCACAAAATCTTTCTGGGTCTATAGTGCAAGAATTTAGTAACCTCCAAAATGCAAGTTTTGTGTTTTTTAATAACTACTTAATCCTGGACAGGGACAATATACGGACATAAGATTAAGGCACAAAAAGGGGTAGTTCCAGAACTATAATCTCATTTGTAACCACAAGACCCCAAGTGTGTTGATTTTAAGTCGATGCTTAACTTCATGGCAGACACTTTTCCTACTTATAATTCTGCTGTCATTCGTTCTCACAAGACCTGATCTAAAGTTGGTGATGCTTATTACATTAAAATACTTGCCAATGCCACTTGGAAAAATTAAATTATGTTAATTAATTAAAATATGCACTATTTAATGTGGTGCTTCAAAGTATGACAGACACTTGACAGGTATACAAGGCATTCAGCAACTTGCCTTTTGGAATTCAGTGAGGGGAGCTGCTTCACATTTAGTGTTAGGTATAATCTTTCATTTCACAATGGAAATATACTGGAACGTGCCATGAGTAATCTGTTTTATTTTTACTTATTTTGTATGAAATATGGCTTTCTGATAATTACGTAGTTAAGTCCTCTTATTTCATCCTGATAAAAGAATCAAATTTCCCTTATTTGGTTCAGGCCTGTTAAAAACTGGAAGGGAGCAATACTTGACAAACACATACATATTTGCTTGAGAATTTTATACAAATGTTGAGTTTGGTTCAGTCAAAATGCACCACTGCTTGGATTTATCATCAAACTCACATATTAAGTAACTGTACCAAAAAAACTGGAGAA
Source organism: Loxodonta africana (assembly GCF_030014295.1). Taxonomy (NCBI): domain Eukaryota; kingdom Metazoa; phylum Chordata; class Mammalia; order Proboscidea; family Elephantidae; genus Loxodonta; species Loxodonta africana. The sequence goes on along the minus strand of NC_087363.1, from coordinate 55,091,462 downwards.
TGATGTTGTCTGGCATAGGTCTGGCATGTAGAGCACCAGTATTCGATCACATATATATTGAATAAATCATTGGATGAATAATGTCTATCATGAATTTTTAGATGTAAAATGTCTCACTAAATATCTAATAGAACATTATCCTTTATCCTGTTTATCAAACAGCTAGTCTTCAGCAGAGCTTTTAGCTCTCTGGATGGACCCAGAGGATCTTTAGAAATTATACAAAATTAAAAGTGTAAATGCCTGCATGTATTTTTTCCACAAGATCCTTAAAGAATCCAAGATGAGCGAAGATTAAGTATCAACATCTTAAGCAAAAGTAGACTTATGATTTTGGATCAAGGTATTTCTCTAACCTAAATGATGGTCCTCTACTAAAACAACAAAGAGAAAAAAAGCAATATACTACTCTGACCTAGCCCAGGCTCAGAATCTCAGAAAAACAAAAGCATTATTATGTTCAACCAAAGCACTTTGTGATGCAAGTATAAAACCTCACGAGTGTAAACTCCTTGAGGGCAGGAATGTATTCTGATTTGCTCACTGGCTATATGTTCCAACACCTAGCACAATGCTCGGTATCTAGAAGGTGGTCAGATTTTATAGAGTAAATGAGTTAAATTTTAAATAAACATCATTAAAAAAAATCAAGAGATAGTCTTATTGGTTATATTCTAACAACTTGGTAATCTATCATTATAAATACTTAATGAATCCAAAGCACAGAACACTAAATTCAGTATCTTAATAATTACCAAGTTATATAAATTTTTATACTAGAGTCCCTTTACATGCTTAGAGTTTGGAGTTGTTGTTAGGTGCCGTCGAGTCAGTTTGGACTCATAGTGACCCTATGTACAACAGAAGGAACCACTCCCCAGTCCTGAACCATTCTCATGTTCGGTGTTATGCTTGAGCTCATTGTTAAAGCCACTGTGTCAATCCATCTCACTGAAGGTCTTCCTCTTTTTCACTGAATCTCTACTTTACCAAGCACGATGTCCTTTTCCAGGGACTGGTTTTTTCTGACAGCATTTCCAAAGTAAGTGTGACAAAGTCTTGCCACCCTTGCCTCTAGGAGCATTCTGGCTGTACTTCCTCCAAGAAAGATTTGTTTCTTCTTCTGGCAGTTCACGGTATATTCAATATTCTTTGCCAACACCATAATTCAAAGGCATCGGTTCTTCTTTGGTCTTTCTTATTCACTGTCCAGCTTTTGCATGCATATGAGGTGACTGAAAACACCATGGCTTGGGTTAGGCACAGCTCAGTACTTAAAGAGACACACCTTTGCTTCTTAACAACTCAAAGAGGTCTTCTGCAGCAGATTTTCCCAATGCAATACGTTGTTTGATTTCTTGACTGCTGCTTCCCATGGTGTTGACTGTGGATCCAAGTAAAATGAAATACTTGACAATTTCAATATTTTCTCCGTATATCACGATGTTGCTACTGGTCCAGTTGTGAGGATTTTTGTTTTCTTTATGTTGAGGTGTAATCCATACTGAAGGCTGTAGTCTTTGATCTTCCTCAGTAAGTGCTTCAAGTCCTCTTCAATTTCAGCAAGCAAAGTTGTCTCATTCGCATAACGCAGGTTGTTAATGAGCTTTTCTCCAATCCTGATGCCACATTCTTCTTCATATAGTCCAGCTTCTCAGATAATTTGCTCAGCATATGGGTTGAATAAGTAAGGTGAAAGGATACAAGCCTGAAGCACACCTTTCCTGACTTTAAACCTTGCAGTATCCCTTTGTTCTGTCTGAACAACTGCCTCTTGATCAATGTACAGGTTTCTCATGAGCACAATTAAGTGCTCTGGAATTTCCATTCTTCACAATGTTATCCACAATTATCCACACAGACTAAAGCCTTTGCATAGTCAATGAAACACAACTTTCTGGTATTCTCTGCTTTCAGCCAGGATCCATATGACATCAGCAATGATATCTCTGGTTCCACGTCCTCTTCTGAATTCACCTTGAATTTCTGGCAGTTCCCTGTTGATATAGTGCTACAACCACTTTTGATGATCTTCAGCACAATTTTACTTGCATGTGATATTATGATATTGTTTGATAGTCTCCACATTCTGTTGGATCATCTTTCTTTGGAATAAGTATAAATATGGATCTCGTCCAGTCAGTTGGCCAGGTAGCTATCTTCCAAATTTATTGGCATAGCCACGGGAGCACTTCCAGCACTGCATCCACTTGCTGAAACATCTCAGTTGGTATTCCTTCAATTCCTGGAGCCCGGTTTTTCACCAATGTCTTCAGTACAGCTTAGACTTCTTCCTTCAGTACCATTGGTTCTTGATCATATGTTACCTCCTAAAGTGATTAAACGTCAACCAATTCTTTTTGATACAGTGACTCTGTGTATTGCTTCCATCTTCTTTTGATGTTTCCTGTGTTGTTCAGTATTTTCCCCATAGAATCTTCAAGAATTTGGAGAAGCCTTTGTAAGTTACTGCAGAAATACCTGAACCTATTTTTTTAAAAAAATAAACCCAGCCAACAAACCAAACCCAGTGCCATCGAGTCAATTCCAACTCATAGCCTATCATAATTTCTGAATGTCTTTCTGGAATTTGGTGAAAAATATGAAGATGTTTGACCAAGCAACTCTCTCTATATACAACATCTGAAGGGAAAACTTAAATAATCTCCTTTGCTCTACTGAATGATATCACATGTAGAGTGAGCTAAATGGATACATTATTTATTTTATTCATCCTTCAAAAACCCAGTATGTGCTATGAGCACAATGCGTTAGTCAATAAAGATAGAGGCTCATGGAGCTTACAATCAAGGGAAAATTAAGTGATCCAGGTCTTTGATTTACGTTTCCTTCTAAAAGGGTTAAATCAGAAATTGTTAGGTAATTAAAATGAAACAAAGCAAAATCAAGAATTAATCAAGAATTAATAACTAGTTACTCATTATATCTACATTTATGTGTTATTGGAGATTTAAGCTTATGAGGGCTCTTAAAGAAAAAAAAGAAAAAGCCCAAATCCATTGTCATCAAGTTGATTCTGACTCATGAACCTCATGAGGGCTCTCAGGGCTGATTTAATCCAACATTCATTTAGCAGCTGACAAACCTAAAACCAAAGAGGTGAATTAGCTTGTCCAAGTTAAAGTAGCTAAGGAAAGAGTCAAAAGTGAGGACAGACATCCATGTTTTCTGACACCCATCTCATAAGATACTTTTTCATTAAATGAGAACTCACTTGTCCCCCAATATAGTTGCAAAATGAGCGTTAGGTATATCCGTTCATTAACTACATTTTTACCATACTAAAAAAAAAAGACATGTTAAAGAAAACCTCAAAGTAGTTAACAACTAAGTTATAGACCTCGTACGTACTGATATTTGGTGAATATTAATTACCTGGGATGCTAGTGGTTCTACCTAAGAAATTCCTTAACATAAACCTAACTGGAAAAATGGCAATCCTAATACAATGGTGATGGGGTTATTTTTGTACAATCATTTTGGAAGGTCATTTAGCAATACTTATCAATATTAAGGAACCCTGGTGGCACTGTGGTTAAGGGCTCAGCTGCTAACCAAAAGGTTGGCAGTTTGAATCCACCAGCCACTCTTTGGAAAACCCTACAGGGCAGCTCTACTCTGTCCTATAGGGTCGCTATGGGTCAGAATCAACTCGATGGCAATGGGTTTTATCAATATTAAATATACCTATCTTTTGGCCTTGCAGTCTTATTTCTAGAACTGAAGCCTACAGATACGCTAACAAGTTGACCAGGGCACTTATAAAATAATGCTTATGATAAAAATAGGGAGGGGGAAAAAAGCAAATGGGTAGCTAAAAATTATTAACTTCCTGAGAGAAGGGGAAATTTTTAAATCTTCTGTGAATCCCCACCATCGACAGTGGGTTATGATATGTAATCAAAAAAAAAAAAAGTTGCCATCAAATCAATTCCAACTCATGGTGACCCCATGTGTTAGACAGTAGAGCTGCTCCATATGGATTTTTTGGCTGTAGTCATTACAGATACAGGTCACCAGGCCTTTTTTCCATGGTGCTCCCAGGTGGGACATGTAATAAGCAAACCAAACCAAACCCGTTGCCGTAGCATCAATTTCAACTCATGGCGATCCTACATGACAGAGTAGAACTGCCACATAGGGTTTCCAAGGAACCACGGGTTAGCAGCCAAGCTCTTAACCACTGTGCCACCTGGGCTCAAGGGATATTTAATAGATACCCAATAAAATGCAGTTAAACTATTTTTTCCTAAGCACAGAGCCTGACACAATGACTTAAACAGGGAACATCAATAAACTTTCTTGATCAATTCACCCTAGCCTAAAAACGGCTAAATGTACTGACTCAAACTACGGGAGACACTGCACTGTAATGGCTGAGAGCAGGTGTTAGTAACTACTGTCAAACATCTGGATACGTATCTTGCTGCTGTTCGTTGCCTTTGAGTTGATTCCACGTCATGGCGACCCCATGTGTCACAGAGTAAAACTGTACCACAGGGTTTTCAAGGCTGTGACCAGTTGGAAGCAGATTGCTAAACCTGTCTTGGTAGGCACCTCTGGGTGGGTTCAAAACATCAACCTTTTGGTTAGTAGTTGAGCACTTAACTGTTCCTGCCACCCAGCTGCCTGAATACTTACCTAGGCTCTAACTATTATCCACTCTGAAGCTTTTTTCTTTTTACTTTTGTTTCTTTTTGCAAAATAGAAACAAAAGTAAATAGCACCAAACTCACTTGACTGTTTTAAACAATCATCCTAATATACAAACCAAAAAAAAAAAAAAAAAAACCGACTGCCGTCGAGTCGATTCTGACTCATAGCGAATCTATACGACAGAGTAGAACTGCCCCATAGAGTTTCCAAGGAGCACCTGGAGGATTTGAACTGCCGACCTCTTGGTTAGCAGCTGTGGTTTCCAATACATATATAAGATGTATATTATCCTAACAGGGATCACCAGAGACCTGTATATGCATAGAGTCATCCACACTGAGTATTGGTTTTGTTGTCTGGGAAATGGATAAAATTTCTAGTCTATTTTATTGGGTTCTTTTTTTTTGAATGGAACTCAAAGGAAATAATGACTATGATAGCCGTTTCTGTTTCATATAATTATAAAGGAGTATTATTTAATAACTGCATTTTAATAGACATCCTGAAAATTCTTAAAGTATACAGACAATAACTGTAGTGGGTTGTGACAGGGCCACTGAAGAAAAAAGCCTTTAGTAACAACAAATCTGTTGAAGAGAAAAATATACTAATATATTGTGAGCCTGCTATAGAGCAATTCCAAAACTATAATATTACAGAGTAAAAAGTGAAAATTACCTTCATTCACAATAAGCATAGGTATTTATTACATTTTGTGTGTGATTTTTTTTGAGGCATATACAACCACTGACTAATAGTAGGTTTTACATTTTTAAGAAAGATTAGTTTATATTTTGCTTTACAAGTTGAGCCTTCTGTAGCCTCTCTAATTACATGACAAACGTCTCTGTTTTAACAAACTATAAATGTCAACCAGTGTACATTATTATGACCACGTAGTTTCAACAAAAAACAGACTAAATTTTCTTTAGATCAGAAGTCAGCAATATTTTTCCTGTAAAGGGCCAGCTAATAAGTATTTTCAGTTTTGAGGACCATATGGTCTCTGTCACAACTACTCATACTCTGTTACTGTAGCATGAAACAGCCATTAGCAATACATAAACAAACTGGTATGACTGTGTACTAATATAACTTCATTCACAGAACCAGGCTGTGGGCCAGACTAAGCCCAAGGGCCATAGTTTGCCAAGCTCTTGTTTAGATCACTTCTTAGCATTCAACATGAATGCCATAGTCCCCTAAACTAGACTAGATTTACATTAATTTTAAAATCTTTTGTAAACACATGCAAGTGGGAGATTTTATTCACGCCCTTTAATTTTTAAAGCCAAACACTTGTCAAATGGTGAGTTAACCAACATCACAGGGCAAATGAAAGGCATCTTTAATATGGCTGGCCCCCACGGACAGCATCTTCTCAGAGACAGTGTTACTTTATGAAGAGAAAATAGCACATTAGTTACTCTTCATTAAATGAAAAAAAACAAAAGCTACTCAGGAAATATTAAAAGCAAGTGAAGATTGAGTGAAAAGAGAAACAGAGGAGCTATGGCAGCAAAGAGAACCATTTCAGTGCCTTTTATTGATCATTAACCTTTTGCTTGAGGAGGCATTTGAAAACAACAGATAAGCATGTTCTTGGTTTGGCATGAAACCGCTAATGATGCTTGAGAATATATGCTCAGTAATATCAAAGTTTTCTTTTTTTTTTAACGTCAAAGGTCACTAGAGAAGTCACATATTGGCAGATAAAATGTTTCTGATACTGCGCTACACAAGTAAAAGGGCAATAAGCTACGGCTTCTACACGCAAGGCTGGCTCCTGGAACTTCTGTGGTATTTAGTAAATTTAAAACTGAAATTGGCTTAATATCATCCTGGCCCCCTCTCTTCTAGACACTCTCAGATAAAACTGACTGATAAAATATAAATGACGTGGACATATTTCTTACCAAGTGTACATTTAAAAATGCCAAGGATTGACGAAAATAGCTATACTAAAGGTGGTCTAACAATTTACCAATCTAGAGTAATGTCAAGAATCAGAGCATCTAGTCACTCACTGACAGCAACAATACTCAGATATATAAGGCACTTTCCCATTTTTCCCATTCCATGACTGCAAGTATCTAAATATATCCTGAGTGACATTTTACCTTAGCTGTTAGACATGCTAGAATACTTTCAAATGAGCCTATTTTTCCTAGAACAAAAAAGTCCACAAATAAAGTTGAGAAGGATTGAAAAAAATGTACAGAGCTTTGTTGGATTAAACACCTTTTAAACCTCATCAAATAAACAATGGCATGCTAGCAAATTCTACCACACCTGTAAGCATAATACATTTAAGGACACATTTAGGTTCCTTTAAGCTGCTTTATTTGGAAATATAATTCAGCACTACCTTTAAAAATTTTATTGTAGTGAAATATATATAACAAAAGGTTTGCCATCTTAACTATTTTTTTAATGTACAATTTGGTGACATGAACTGCACTTACCATGTGGTATTACCATCACCACTACCCATTCCACCAAAAGTTTTTCATCCCCCCAATCAGAAGCTTGGTATCTTGTCAGTAATAACTTCCCTTTTCTTCTCATTCCAGCCCTTGGCCAGTACTATTAAACTTTCGTCTCTATGTACTTGCCTATTCTAGATATTTCATATAAGTTGGGTCATGCAGTATTTGTCATTTTGTGCCTTATTTCACTCAGCAATATTGTTTTCAAAGTTTACCCATGTCTTCGCATGTACCAGTTTTATTTTTCTTTATGGCTGAATAATATTCTACTATACAGATATACCATATTTTGTTTATCTTTTTATCCTTCAGTGCACACTTGAACTGTTTCCACTTTCAGGATATTGTGAATAATGCTTCAATGAACACTGGTGTACATGTATCTGTTTATGTCCCTGCTTTCAAGTCCTTTGGGTGTATACTTTGGAGTGGATTTTCTGGGTCACATGTTTAACTTTCTGAGGAACTGTCAAACTGTTTACCATAAACAAACACTACTTTTTAAAAATACACTCAAATGGAAAAAACTAAGTCTTGAAGGTATATTAATTTGATGATGAAATTGAACTTAAGAACAAAAATATGAAAATGCTATGAGAGAAGGATAGGCTTGGTGATTTTTGTTGACAATGGCATACAGTCTATTTGAATACAAGACAATGTTTATAAACTTGCAGTATAAATAAAAGGACCAAGTACACCTTGAAAGAAAAATCATGTATTATCCTTCAGTGATTCCTTGAAATAATCCAAAGAGTTGGCCTAAAAGTTTTACTTTGTGTGATCAAGCAAAAACATAAAATAATCAAGTAAGGAAGTCATCTTTTATTCTAGCTTCCCATCTCCTCCCACCCCTAATTCATCAATACTAGTATGGTGTATGGAAACCCTGGTGGCATAGTGGTTAAGTGCTACGGCTGCTAACGAAGAGGTTGGCAGTTCAAATCCACCAGGTGCTCCCTGGAAACTCTATCGGGCAGCTCTACTCTGTCCTATAGGGTCACTATGATTTGGAATCGACTCAATGGCAGTGGATTTTTTTAGTGGGAGTATGGTGTATGATCCAGGCTTACCAGGATGGTGCAAATGGTTAACACACTCTGCTCCTAACCAAAGGATTGGTGATGTAAGTCTACCCAGAGGCACCCTGGAAGAAAGAGTGGCTATTTACTTCTGAAAATTGACCGTTGAAATCCTACGGAACACAGTTCTACTCTGATACACGTGGGGTCACCATGAGTTGGAACTGACTTGACAGCAACTGGTTAATATCGACCAAAACCTTGCAAGTGTTTCCACTCTTCTCTGTCACACTCCCTCCATTCTAGTCTAGGCCACTGTAGAGTCTCATCTGGACTATTTCAACAACCTCCTAACTGGCCTCTTAACCTCAACCCATTCTCTACACAGAGGCCAGTATGATTTACAAAAACAAACAAACAAAAAAAACGAATTAAACCATAACTCTCTGCTGCTTAAAAGATTAAACTGCTTCCCATTTTCCTGGGAATAAACCCACTTTTCTTTATCACGAACTTCAAGTCCCCACATGATCTAGGTCCTGTCTACTTCTTCTGATACCATTTCCCCTCCATTCAGACTCTCTTCCTGCCTCAGAGTTTGACTTAACTGATTTCTCTGTTTGGAAAACTATGGTCTTAACTGCTTCCATGGTTAGAAAACTCTCATTCTTTAGCTTTCCTCTGAAATTTCCCTTCTCCCCCTAACTTCTCATTCTCTAAGTTCCATACACCCTGACATCATTAATCCATTTACTATTTCTTTCACAGTCAAGAGTTTTTCAGTTCATTTTTGTTCACTTGTTTAATGTCTGTTACTTCTTGTGGACTGGAAGCTCCTTGAGGACAGGGGTATTGTTTGCCTTGCTAACTGGCATATCTCAGTGCCTAACAATAAGACCAAAGAGCCTTGGTGGCACAGTGGTTAAGCACTTGGCTACTAACTGAAAGGTCGGTGGTTTGAACTCATAAGGTACTCCGTGAGAGAAAGATGGGGGCAGTCTGCTTCCATAAAGATTTACAGCCTTGGAAACCCTCTGGGGCAGTTTACTCTGACCTATAGGGTCGGTATGAGTCAGAATCAACTCAACGGCAATGGGTTAGGTTTTTGGTTTTAGCACTAAGATTCATCCAGGATAGGTAATCTGGTATTAACCATGAGGCACACAGGAAGGATGAAATTTCTGCTAATTAAAATGACAACAAAATAAACATAACATGCGCTCACACATACACAACTAGATGTTTTACAATTAAAATAACATGTCCTTATTAGGTATCTCTTGAAAATGGCATACGCACAGTAGCAAGTTAGATAAAGACAGACAAGTTAAGGAAACTATTACAAAAATAAAAATGGAGAAAAATAACTTTTTTTTTTTAATTCTGAAAACGCACAAGAGAGTTTAAGAATAGAATGATTTTGTTTACATAATTCATTTTCACGACCCTGATCTTGGTAGGAATCTAGTCAGAAGCCCTGCTTTATCGAAATGTCAGGTCACAGTTAGTAAGAACTATTTACTGAGGTGCTGAGCAAACCAGACCTGTGCTCTGTGCTTCACATGTATTCCACATTAATCCCTGCAACCACCTTTTTGAGTGGCTATGACTATTATCCCCTTTTTGCAGATTAGGGAAGCTAGAATCTTTTATCCCAACAGGCCATAGAAACAAGAATGTTTCATCAAACCATCTCCTGGGCTTGTGAAAAAAGGCACTGAAAATTTCACTGCTGTGCTTTATCACGTAGGAATCTTAGTTTAACTTCTGTCTCTTGCTGGAGGAAAGGGAGACTGTGTGGTGTTGGATTAATTAAGAGAAAAGACTTATCATTCCCCATGATTCATGCAGAAATGTCAGTTATTAGAAACTGGCAAAGGAAGCAACAAAAATGAGAAGACTGCCTCTGATGGAAAGATGGGAAAGAATGACACAGAACTCTCATGCATTAGTTTATTTATTAATCATTTTATTAATTGCCTACCAATTGCTACACAGTATGCTATATGCAAAAGAAACAAAAATGAATAAAGTCTTAGAGGCAGTAATTGTCATTTGAGTAAACAGACATGTAAACCAGTAATAAAATTGTGCTCTGGTAACTTCTAAGACAGATGATATTCATGTAACACTTTTGAAGAATTAAATACATACCTAACTTCTATGTAAATAAGGCAGTGCAAAATAAACCTCTGTCAGTTGTTTTTATGAGCCAGCAGAGAAAATTTAAAAGCATAACAATTCATTAAAAAATAAGGACTAGACATCTTAGTATACAGATAAAACCCAAAAGAAACAAACCCACTGCCGTCGAGTCGATTCTGACTCATAGCGACCCTGTAACAGAAAAAAAATTTCATGTAGAAATAGGAAAATCCTTATTACCACGAAACAAGAAAATACTTTCTCTTAATGGTTAGCTGTTTACAAACCTATCTTGTTCTCCCAAATTATATCATATTGTTATTTATTTTAGATATAAACTGTTCAGATTAACGCGTATTCTTATGCAAAACTTCATTCTTGATTGTCTGAAGTTAGTTCCTAAGACAGACGGTTTCAACTTTTATATTCTCACAATAAACAGACAAGTTCACCCTTTTCAAGCAAGCAATCTAATTTGATTTCCAATAATTTTTAAGGATAAAATTAGATTCTGGACACCCATGAAGGATCCGGCCTATCTGTGCAATGTGTTTGACAGTCAATTGTCTTCCAAGTCAAGTGATATTTTTATAGTGGCAAGTCAAATTTAAGGAATCTTTTCTAATAAGCATTGCTGGAAACGTAAGTGCATCGTTGTAAATACAAATGTTCAACAAAATGTTTCCCATTCTTATAATACTATTCATCTTTATTTAAAACCTTTAAAGTCCGTTACATTTCCTTTTCTTACTCTTTATTCAAATATATTTCTCTTCTTTGATATTTGTATAGCACCAATTCATTTTATACCCCCATAGTTTTAAACAGAATTTAATTAAATTCAGTATAATCTCTGTATTCAGTTTTTGACACTCTCTTTTTTACTTCAGGTGTGTCTTCTCTGAGCTATTGAAGATTTTCAGAGATTAAAGTTTAAAAAAATACAGAATATATATTCTTTGGTGGAAAAAAGGTAAATAAAACAAAAAATACATAAAACACTCAGAATGTTCACAATACATCTTTCCCCCGGGGTTTTATCTAGTAGTATTAATTCATTTTCAGGGCCAACTCCCAAGCAAGCATTTCAGAACCTCCTCTGAACTCTTTTGATTAATCACTACGCAGATATCTCCAGAAGGAAACCCAACATATTCCCTCTTTGCCCAGAGATGCAATTTGCCTTGTGGTTTTTATATCATTTAGATTCCGAGCCTATTATTGTCCTATTTTATTTGGATCTGGGAATGATATGAAGTTAGAAAAGAAAAACTTTCTGCTTACATCAAGCATTTATGTGTGTAAACCAATGAAAACGACTTGCATTTTTAAATCTTAGCTTGGTCCACCTGTTGCTAAGGGATTGGGAAGTGCTAAGTTTTTCCTCTTAAGATTCTTGCCTGAATTAGCATTATTTCACCTGCTGTCATGCCTACCAGTAACCAGTTGCAACTGAGTTGCTCTGATTGATGGCAACTCCATTGTGTGAGTAGAACTGTGCTCCATAGGGCTTTCCAGTGGTTGATTTTTAGAAAGTAGATTGCCAGGCCTTTTTTCCTGAGGTGCCTCCAGGCGGACTTAAACCTCCAACCTTTTGGTTCCAGCCAATAATGCTAACCATTTACACTACCCAGGGACTCTGCTGCCATGCCTATAGCCCCCATAATAAGAAAGAAAGAAAAAAAAAAGGCCCAGGACATCCCTGAGACAACAATGGTATGGCAAAAGAATCTGAAACATAAATCAGGGATGAAGCCTAAGGACAATACATGCCACATATTTAGAGTGTGAAGCTAGATCACCATGAAGAGTCTTGCAAAAAAAAAAAAAAGGAACAAAACAAGTTTTGTGACTCAAACCGCTCTGTCTCATGCTAAATATGCGTAAGAAATTTAGGAGTTAGAGAACATAGAAGGATTTTTTGGAGAGAAGAGCTGGAGGATTTGCAGTCCTATTAGCACACCACACCCCTACCCCATCAATTTGGAAGGAAATGTGTTTCGTCCTCTTCACCACGGTTTAAAAGAGATGCATCAACAGACCACCTTACGTGTCATCTATTTTTTGAGGACACAATCAAGTGGGTATACATTTTGCTACTGCATTGGTAAAGCCAGAGTATGCCAAGTGTGTGGCTTAGACAAGATGTGGGCTATGTAGAGACAGCGTGTGGTATTTTCAACACTGTCCCGAAATGCCACCTGGTGAGTCAACAAAGTTCAGCAACAATAAGCCAGAGGAACAGATCCAAAATGGCTAATGGCTAAGGAGGACTAAGGGGACACGGTGCTCCTTAGTCAAAGTATTTAAGTAAGAGTTCCTCAGGGTGGGGTTACTGTCTCCAAATAAGCCATGAAATTGACCTCAGGAATTCTCCATGGATCTTGTGGCTCTTCATATAGTCAGACTTCTTATAAGGCAATTCAAGGCTCCAAGAGACCAAAATAGAATCTGCCAGTCCTCTAACAGGCAAGGCCCAGAACTAGCCTAGCAACACTTTCACCATATTCCATTGGTCAAAACAACCACAGCCCACTTTTCTTGATGGGGGTGTGTCAAAAACATGCAGTCATCTTTAACCTGTTAATGCCACAAAGAGGAAACTAATGCCAAGTACAACCACGCATCTGTCAGTTTGTCCTACTGTGGTGGCTTTCATCTTGCTTTGATAATGGAAGCTATGCCATCGGTATTTCAAATACTAGCAGGGTCACCCTTGGTGGATGGGTTTCAGCAAAGCATCCAGAATAAGACAGATTAGGAGAAAGGGCCTGGCAGTCTACATCTGAAAAAACTGGCCAGTGAAAATCTTATAAATAGCAGTGGAACTTTGACTGATAAAATGCCAGAAGACGAGACCCTCACATTGGAAGGCACTCAAAATACGACAGGGGAAGTGCTGCCTTCTCAAAGTACAGTCGATCTTAAAGACATAGATGGAGTAGAACTTTCAGGACCTTCATTTGCTGACATGGCATGACTCAAAATGAGAGGAAACAGCTTCAAACATTCATTAATAATTGGAACATGGAATGTACAAAGTATGAATCTAGGGAAATTGGAAGCTGTCAAAAATGAAATGGAATGCATAAAAATTGATTTCCTAGACATTAGTGAGCTGAAATGGACTGGTATTGGCCATTCTGAATCAGACAAACATACGATCTACTAGGGCAGGAATGACAAATTGAAGTGGAATAGCATCATATCCATCATCAAAAAGAACATTTCAAGATCTATCCTGAAGTAAAACACTGTCAAAGATAGGATAATATCCATATGCCTATAAGGAAGGCCAGTTAATACGGCTATTACTCAAATTTACATACCAACCACTAACGTCAAAGATGACGTAACTAAAGATGATTTTTATCAACTTCTGCAGTACGAAATTGATGAAACATGCAATAAAGATGCACTGATAATGATTGGTGATTAAAATGCAAAAGTTGAAAACAAAGAAGAAGGATCTAGAGTTGGAAAATGTGGCCTTGGTGATAAAAATGATGCTAGAGACTGCATGATAGAATTTTGTGAGACCAGCAACCTATTTATTGTGGATATCGTTTTTCAACAACATAAACGGCAACTATACACGTGGACCTCACCAGATGGAAAACACAGGAATTAAATCAACTACCTCTGTGGAAAGAGGCGACAGAAAAGCTGAATCAACATCATCTGTCAGAACAAGGCCAGGGGCCGACTGAGGAACAGACTATTAATTGCTCATACACAAGTTCAAGTTGAAGCTGAAGAAAATTAAAATGAGTTCATGGGAACCAAAACACAACCTTGAGTATACCCCACCTGAATTTGGAGACCAACTCAAGAATAGATTTGACACATTGAACACAAATGATGGAAGACCAGACAAGTTGTGGGATGACATTGAAGGACATCATATATGAAGAAAGCAGATTATAAAAAACACAGGAAAGAAAGAGAAGACCAAAACGGATGTCAGAAGAGACTCTGAAACTTGGTCTTGAATGCAGAGTAGCTAAAGTGAATGGAAGAAATGAGGAAGTAAAAGAGCTTAACAGAAGATTTCAAAGGGCAACTTGAGAAAACAGTATTGTAACGACATGTGCAAAGACCCGGAGTTAGAAAACCAAAAGGGAAGGACACGCTTGGCATTTCTCAAGCTGAAAGAACTGAAGAAAAAATTCAAGCCTCAAGTTGCAATAGTGAGGGATTCTATGGGGAAAATACTGAACGATGCAGGAAGTATCAAAAGAAGATGGAAGGAATACATAGAGTCATTGTACCAAAAAGAATTGGTTGATGTTCAACCATTTCAGGAGGTAACATATGATCAAGAACTGATGGTACTAAAGAAAGAAGTCCAACCTGCACTGATGGTATGGTGAAAAAACAATGCTCCAGAATTTGACAGAATACCAGTTGTTTCAACAAACAGATGCAATACTGGAAGTGCTCACTTGTCTATCTATGCCAAGAAATTTGGAAGACAGTTACCTGACCAACTCACTCCAACAGAATGTGGAAATTTCGAACCAAAAGATCAACAGCTGGAAACCACCAGCAGCTCCGTAGGATAAAGATGTAGCAGTCAGCTTCTGTAGAGATTTATAGCCTTGAAAACCGTATAGAGTCAATATGAGTTGGAATCGACTTGACGGCAGTGGGTTTATCATTAATATCACACACCAAGTAAAATTTTGCTAAAGATAATTCACAAACAGTTGTAGTAGCACATCGACAGGTAACTTTCAGAAATCCCAGCCGGATTCAGAAGATGTAGATGGCAGATACTGTTGCTGGTATCAGATAGATCTTAGCTGAAAGCACAGAATTATGAGAAAAATGTTCACCTGTGTTTTATTGACTATGCAAAGGTGGTTGACTGTGTGGATCATAACAAATTACGGATAACATTGGGAAGGATGGGAATCCCAGAACACTTAATTGTGCTCATGGGGAACCTGTATATAGAACAAAACAAGGGGATCCTGCATGGCTTAAGATCAGGAAAGGTATGTGTCAGGGTTGTATTCTTTCACCATACTCATTCAATCTGTATGCTGGGCAAGTGATCTGAGAAGCTGGACTATGTGAGGAGTTGGCATCAGGATTGGCGGAAGACTCATTTACAGCCTGCAGTATGCAGATGACAAAGGCTTTCTTGCTGAAGGTGAAGAGAACTTGAAGCACTTACTGATAATGATCAAAGATTACAGCCTTCAGTATGGATTACACCTCAACATAAAGAAAACAAAAGTCCTCAGAACTGGACCAATGGGCAACATCATGATAAATGGAAAAATACTGAAGTTGTCAAAGATTTCAATTTACTTGGATCCACAATCAATACACATGGAGGCAGCACTCGAGAAATCAAACAAAATATTGCATTGGGCAAATCTTCTGTGAAAAACCTCTTTCAAGAGTTGAAAAGCAAAGATGTCACTCTGAGGACTAAGGTGTGCCTGACCCAAGTCATGATATTTTCTGCCACCTCATATGCATGTCAAAGCTGGACAATGAATAGGGAAGACCAAGAATTGATGCTTTTGAGTTGTGGTGTTGGCGAGAATTACTGGATATACCATGGAATGCCAGAAGAATGAACAAGTCTGTCTTGGGAGAAGTACAGCCACAGTGATCCTTGGAAGCAAGGACGGCGAGACTTTGTCTCACGTGTACTTTGAACATCTTATCAGGAGGGACCAGTCCTTGGAGAAAAACATCATGCTTGGTAAGGTAGAGGGTCAGCAAAAAAGAGGAAGATCCTGGGTGAGATGGAATGACACAGTGGCTGCAACAATGGGTTCAAACACAGCAAGGACTGTGAGGATAGTGCAGCACCGGGCACTGTTTAGTTCTGTTCACATGGGGTCGCTATGAGTCGGAAATGACTAGATGGCTCCTAACAACAACAGTCCCAAGTAGGTGCCAATATACTAAGTCCCTTCCTGCCTCCTTACCTCTTCTCTGGTTAGAAGGCATGGTCATTAAGGTAGTGAAGGAAGAGAAGTTTCAGATGAAGGAAGGATAAAAGCTGTGTCTGCCTCTCCCCCTTGAGACCTTCAGCCTGAAGCAGACCTAAGCTGAGAAGGGGGAATAATTTTGTATTGCATTTTAAGTGTAGTCTGGACATGTTAATTACAGACTGGAACACATTAAAAAAAACCTGAAAGTGACCATACATCTCATTGGACTTGCCTAAATTACATTCAGGGGTAGAGAAACCAGTACCATCACAGCATACATTGAAAGGAGTGTTAAGACAATAATAAGATGCTTGATGGTTACATCCATGAGCCTTGCTTGTTTATCATAACTTCACAATACCGTAAATACTAATAATAGTAATAATAAAAAATAAACAAAATAGCTACTACTTGAGTGCCTTCGGTTTTGGTGAGCGCCTTCGATATATCTAGGCATAAATCTATTTTGTAAGCATATCTAATTCTTACAACAACCCTGTACATTAGGTAAAATTTTCATTTTAAGATGATAAAATTGAGACCCAGGAATGCTAAATCCAAGGTCACACTGTTTATATAATTTAAAAAATAAAGCCAGGATTCAAACTCAGAACTTACTCCTGAGTCTATGCTCTGTCCACCATATGATACAACCTGGCCATTGAGTGCCTAACTACTCTTTCATGGTCAGTGCCTATTATCTCAACCGGAATTACCTCACAGAGTGAGGTAAAATACAGAGCCATAATGCTGGAAATGATTGATGAAATTATCTTGGTCAGTCCCACATTCTCTTAGGTCAGTATTAGGTGGTCATCTGAGGGTATCCACGCTATTTAAAGCATCTAAGAGAAAGTCTATAGCTTTAAGAAGAAATTATTAATCTAATCAAGGGGTTGACAAGCTTCTTCTGTAAAGAGCCAGAAAGCAAATATTTTAGGCTTTGCAGGTCACAATTATTCAGTTCTGCTCTTGTGGGATGGAAGAAACCTTATATGGTATTTAAATAAATGGGTGTGGCTATGTACAAATAAAACTTTATTTACAAAAACAGGAGGTAGATAGCATTTGGTCCACAGGTCAGACCCCTGTTCTGATAGACACACGTAAATTGAGAGTTGGTATGTATGTGGCTCACTAACAAATGGGAGCTTATAACAGCTCCCCTACTTCGACATGTCTTTGGGTGCTGCAAACAGGTAATGCACTTGGCTGCTAGCTGAAAAAACTGGAGGTTTGAGCTCACCCAGGGGCAACTGAGAAGAAAAGCTTGGTAATCTACTTCCAAAAAATCAGCCACTGAAAACCCTATGAGCACAGTTCTACTCTGACACACACGGGGTCTATGTGAATAGGAATCAATTCACTGGTAACTGGTTGACCCCAATGTGTATCTCCCAGCAGAATGGCAAATTATCTACCACATTATTTTTTATGTACACCTAAGCAAATTTTTTTTTTTTTTAAGCAAATTTTAGGAGTCCCTGTGTGGCACAAGCAGTTAAGTGTCTGACTACTAACTGTAAGGCTGGCGGTTCGAATCCACCCAGAGGCACCTCCCAAGACAGGCCTGGTGATCTGCTTCTGAAAGGTTACCACCTTATAAACCCTATGGCACAGCTTTACTCCGCACACAAGGGGTCGCCATGAGTCGCAATCGACTCGACAGCAACCAACAACAACAGCAATTAAGAACAACTAAAAAAAAAAAAACAACAGCAACAGGAAAATATTAAAGTACACAATGCATTATTTTAATCAAGGTGAATAATTTATTAGAAACAGTACCGATAAGGTTAAACACACCTTTGATTATACCTCCTAATCTCAGTACTGACACCTCTCCCAGAAGTAAGCACTATTATCCAATTAATGCACTTCCTTCAGACCTTTCTATACATAAGTATGTACCTAGGGAAAATATCATTTAAAGTTTTCACACAGGTGGTAACATATCCAGTTTTTCATTCAACAACCTGTTTTTCAGATTTTTTAATTGCAGATTTCTTTTTAACTACTGTATTGTACTCCAAAGCATAAATTGATCATATCTTATTTGAACTTTTGTCTTCTGAGTGGACACTGAAATTGTTCCCAATGTTTGGCTTTCATAGCCAACACTGCAGTAGATATTCTTCTCATACTATTTACCACATATTTCAATGTACATCTCACAGTTTTTAAATTTTTAACTCTCATGGTAATGTTTTAACTCTCATGGTAATGTTTTAACTAGATTCACTTCTTCATAGGCCTTAATCACAATGTCTGGCTTTACATTACATGTTATTTGTCTTATTAAGAAATATTTTAGTCCTGTCTCACTTATTTTTCACTCATTTGTACTACAGAATAGCAAGTACCAAATCTGAACATCTTAATAAGCTCATGACTTAGAAATCTATAGATTATTTGTCTCAATCTAAGAGATTTGGATTCAAGATGGCTGGGGAGTGACCCAGCTCCCATACTTAGGTTCGAAAAACTCTACTATACAGAGAATACCTAAAAACAAATCCCTTCCTCTTGTATTAAACTTTTCTTAAAGATACTTCTTGTCAGTCTAACCCATTTCCATTAATACTCCCATCTCTACCGTAGCAGCGGTATCTATACGGCAAACTTTGATGACTTTACACAAGATGTTGTAGGATACACCAGCATTTCCAAACTTCTGTGACATCAAGGGAAGCCCTGGTGGCGTAGTGGTTAAGTGCTACGGCTGCTAACCAAAAGGTCAGCAGTTTGAATTCACCAGGAGCTCCTCGGAAACTCTGTGGGGCAGTTCTATTCTGTCCTATAGGGTCGCTATGAGTCAGAAACTACTCGAGGGCAGTGGGTTGGTTTGGGTGACATCAAGATCATGTATACATCACAAATAACTGTGCACAGGTACTCTCTGGGCCCAGAAAACTCTAAGTTCTCAAGAAACTACCCAGAAAAGAATCAGTGGAGAATGTCACTAGGAAGACCTTCGAAGCCCTTCTTTCCCAAGGCACTTAGTGCAATAAATGGCTGAAGAACTAACTGGGGTTCTTCTGCTTGTGCGAAAGTGATTATAACTTTTAGGCAGTAAAGAATCAACCAAAGATTGTCCATGAGAGAGGGGGAAAAAAAAAAAAAATTCAGATATATATGTTTAATTAAAGGGCTTTTTTTCTTAAAATCAGAATGGAAGGTCCAAAGAATCCATCAAGATCAAACTCTGTTGAATTGTTTTCATGTTATGGTCTAGCCCATATTCTCAAAAAGCACCCCACAAATACGAATAAAGCCTGATGACACGCCAAGATCTCATGCATGTTTTACACAAGAACGTGTAAAAGTACCTAAGAGTCAACTTTACTCTTTAGCTACATACAAAGTCTACAGCACAATGAAAAAACTGAGATCTGAATATGCTATCAGAGCTGGGGGAGAAAACTAATGTTTCCCTATGCAAATTTTTTTTTCTTTAAAAAAAATACCATTTAGGCTTAAGGAAAAATAATTGAAATTGAACATTTTAGGGACTCAGGCCCCTAAAATTATTTACATTTGACCATTTTGGGAAGTTGTTCTGGACAGTAAGAGAAAGCAAGCAGTTTTTCCTCTTTGAGCTGGATTGCTGAGGGAAAACCCAGGAAGAGGTGTGGGCGTCTCCTTTCAATGTGGCTTTACCCGTCAGTTTTCCCTTTGAAAAGCAAGCAATTTTACAGATGAGGTCAATGAAAATGACATAAAATATGGTACGAAATGCACAGAGCATTTCCAAGAATTAAAAAGCTACCACTGCCTTTCTCATTTCTGAAATATTCCGAGGGAAAGAAAAGCAGAAGTCAGCTATAAGTATGGGCTTTCGAGGGCTTGGAGTCTCTGGGTGGTGCAAATGATTAATGAGTTTGGCTGCTAACCCAAAGATTGGAGGTTTGAATCCACTCAGAAGTGCCTCAGAAGAAAGGGCTGGTGATCTACTTTCAAAAAAAATTAGTCATTGAAAACACTACAGAGCACAGTTCTACTCTGAAACACATGGGGTCGTCATGAGTCAGAATCAATTGGAAGGCAGTTGCTTTTTTATTTTTATATTATTAAGAGTTTACTTCCCCAGGCACTGTGACAACCACTTTATATGCATTACTTCATTTAATTATCACATAATAGGCATCTCTTACCTCCAATATAATTGTGAGAAAATATATACAGAGTGGTAAATTGACTTGCTCTAAGGCCCAAAGTAAGTGGTTGGCAGATTCAGGACTTGCAGGCTGTCTGATTCCAAAGCACACAGTCTCAATCATTTTGCAAACCATCCTCTATCATCACTTCTAATACACAATTTAAGAGTATCTCTGAAGCCTCAATCACTGAGCTCACAGCTCTGCGTAATTTTCTTTCCACCAACGTGTCGCTCTAATCTGGAAACTCTTCCCCGGGGCAGGTTAACCATCTGCAAGTCACTTCCAGTAGCTTGAGAGCATTCTAACACCTCTCCTTAGCAGCTGGGCGCAGCTCATCTACCAACAAAAACAGGTGTAGCCCGCTAGCTACCTTCTTAAACAATGTAGTGGCTGTAAACACAATGCTCCCCATAGGACTTGACAGGTCTTGTGTGTGGAAGTTTGGATATGTGTCATTTTAAAGAAAATCCTCTTTGAAGGCAATTGACTTTTCAGTGAAGAGTATCACTGAAAATAAGTGAAATATTTTCGACCATTATTAAGTTGGAAAATATACCTAACATGTATTCTCCCCTTTGCCTTTTCTTTTGGAGACAAATTTTGCCCCACTTCCATTCCTCGTGCCCTAACTCTTGCCCAACTTCCTTCTCCCTCTTGAAGATAGATATCCTTACTTATGGCAGTAGGACCCATCTTCAGAGCTATGGCATGAAGCAACTAGATTTTTTTTTTTTTTTAGCACCATTTGGCATGCCTTGGCACCAGAAGTAGGGAAACACAGGAAAGAATGGCTTTCTTTCCTACAAAAAGAAAAGAAGGGGTCACATAGAGACAAACTTGCTTAATTGTTGAAGGGAGCGTGCCTGTCTTCACCTGGTAGCACAGCCACAGTGATCTCCTTTGGAGCTTTAGCCCCAACAGAAGCCGGCCTGTCATTCATGGACAGTGGTCCTGGTAATCTGAGGTGATCTGCTCCAAGTACGAATACAATAATAGTATATTGTTCTAAACTGGGCCTCTCTTAGACCCTCTTTGCATTTCTGCAAAGTAAATTCTTTCACTCAACACATTCCTCTGTGCCAAGGCTCTGTAATAATCCTTTTGCCCCTGGAGGTTGTTCAGACTAGCACCCAGAACTAGACCACCCTGCCTGGTCAATTGACTCTTGTTTTGTGTAACTGCTATAATTCACTAGCAACATACACATGGGGTCATATTTGGGCCCTGTCTACTTAAAAGGCAGGGGAAAAAAAGCCCATTGACATGGAGTTGATTCTGCCTCATAGTGACCTAGAAACACTGTAAAAAACAAAGGTAAAGATTCTAGGCTGATTTAACATCTTTCTGAAAAAGCCTAAGATTGATGGACTTGATTTGAGGCAATATTCTAAACATTTTGTCATTTTGTTCCTGTTTTAAGGACATACAAATGGCAGGTGAAACTGAGCTCTTTTCATGTGCTCAGCACTGTGCTAAAAAGCTCAATAAACATGATTTTCTTGAGTCCTCACAAGTACTTGAGCATATATTCTAAAATATCTCTCTCACCCTCAGTTACTCTTCAGTTCCTTCCCTGCTTTATTTTGTCTCTCTAATGTAAGCGCCCTGTGATCAGGAGTCTTTGTCTTGTATCTCTAATCTTAAGACCAGTGTCTGAAACTCCAGATGAATGAAGAAACTACCCTCTAGCCCTTTTTTTTTTTTTTTTTAATTTGGTTGGTTCAAATTATAATTCAAACAAGGGCCACTCAGTATTTTTGGTCATTATGCTCCATGATTGGTTGCAGATGGAATCACTGTGATCCACAGGGTTTTCACTGGCTTTTTGAAGTAGATCACCAGGCCTTTCTTCCTAGTTCATCTTAGTCTCGAAGCTCTGCTAAAGCCTGTTCAGCATCATACCAACATGTAAAGCCTCCACTGACAGATGGGTGGTAGCTACTTACGAGGTGCATTGGCTGGGAAACAATCCTGAACCACCTTTTGATGCAGATTCTATCATCTGTATTTGACAAAAAAAAAAAAAAAAAAAACCTCAAAGAATGAGTCAGGATTTAAAGTCCAATATTATTATTTTTAACTTATTAAACTATGTTATTGAATATTCATGAGCCAAACTATGATAAAAAGCATTCAGTTGAGACAGACAGCCTCAGAGCTCAGCACTTCTAAGAGATACGGTCTGGCTTATCCTCCTACACTGAGCAAAACCGGCTACGCACTCTTCTGAAACTGTCCTTGGCAAGGTAGCTATAGAGCAGACCAAAAACTGTCCTTGACAAGATAACCACAGAACAGCCAGAGTGGCCCCAACCGGTCTTAGCAGCTTTCTATGCTATCTCAACACTTCAAGTGACCTATTAGCTCATTAAGCGCAAAATACATACAAGCACCCCACTGGAGAATCAAACCCTTGTCTAGAGAAAATGCATAATCACCCACAAGTACTGAGCAACTGCCTGAAAGTCAATCCTGAATATTCATGACGAATTTACATTTCCTTGTCTGCTCCCTGTAAGAGCCCACCCCTGCAAGGTGCCTGTGAGCTGTCTTGGAGGCAGCAGCCCCGATGGCTCCTTTCCTTGTAAAACAAAATAAAGGCGTCTGTCTTTCTGACCTCCCACCCCGGCCTCTTGTTTATTGGCTGTAACAAGTCAAGCCAAGCAAAACCTGGGGTTTTCACCTGGCAACACAGTGATTAGATCATATAATCCATGATAATCTTTCAATGCTGGTACCACCGTTGGTGCCATTTTAGACAAAAAAATTCTGTGCTTTGGAAGGGATTAACCTCCTGGCCCAAAGTCACACAGTTATTTAGGGACAGATCTAGGATTTCAAACCAGATTTATGACTGGGACAAATGCTCTTAACTTCTAGGCTATACTGACTCCCTCCCAAATCAATGAACTTTCTCAATACAGCCTATCCAATGTTTGTACAGTCGGCCCTCCATATCCGAGGGCTCCACATCTAGAGATTCAACCAACCAAGGATTAAAAATACTGGGGTAAGGGGGGAAGAGCAAGAGCCCGAGGGCCTGGGGGCAACACAGGGGGCAATGCAGAGGCAGCCAGGCACCCCGACACAATTTAGACAAGTGAGGACACTAGGAACGGGGTTGTGAACTTACGCTGGGTTCCTTCTTGGCCTGACTGAAATCTGGCAGAGGTCTCGGCCTGAAACGAGAGAAGTTGGCAGGCCCAGGACCTCGCACTCTGTGCACCGTGGGTGTGCAGCACCCAGTCACCCAGCACCTCCTCCCGGCAGGACCCCCGGCTCAGGGCAGCCTGCGGCAGGAGGGCCGGATGCAGCTGTCCTTCGAAGTGCCTGCTTTGATCCAGCACCTCGTGTCTGCCCTAACCTACCCAATCGCCACTATTTCACTTGAAAGTGAAATGCTGTTCATTCCTGTCCTGTGTTAAAAATAATAATAATAATAATAATCCTACTCCATTTCACGTAAGGGACTTGAGCATCCGCGGAATTTGTTATCTGAGGGACTCCTGGAACCAAGCACCCGTGGATACAGAAGGACGACTGTCCTTATTTGAAATAAAACTTTAGAATGCCTCTTATTCTTTATCACATTAGTCACCGTATCTTATTATTTCTATGGGCAGAGCAGGAGGAAAAAATAAGCAAACCAAACAGGAGAAGGTAAGAGGAAATGGTGAAAAACTCACTGGTTTAACTCAACACATTTGTACTGAGCACATAAAGAGGACCCAGGCACAACGAGGGTACTGTGCCAGTACTTACAATCCCAGCAACCATTTCACTGTGTGATCTTTAAATTTAGCCTTGGAAGGAAAGCCGTTCTTGGCTGGAAGCTTTAGAAAATGCCAGTAAAACCGTCACATTGAATGGACATCTCACTTTCTCATTAGCCAGTCTAGACATACATTTTACATTAGCTTTGCTAACTGTCTCATTCTACTGTCTTCTGCCAAAATGAAATCTGCTCGTTTGTGGTATTATCATTGGTCTTTTTTTTTTTTTTTCTGAGTTTTCTAAGGTAACATCCAATGATACATGATTGAATTCTTTCTCTTCACCACTGGATTAATGATTAAGGTAGAAGCATCAGGCTCTCGGATAATTCCAACAGGCAGAAGAACAGTAAAAAGGAATGAAGACTAACAAATAATAGAAGCATCCTTTTCTTACAAGGTTAATTCTGCATTAGTACATTTATTCTGTGTGCATGTTCAAGAAGTAATTATCACCTACACGTGAAGCAAGATATGTTAAATTAGGGCACTGAGTTCTCAGAAAAACAACAGCAGAAAAACCCAGCAATTGAAATGAAACATGCCAATTCTGTTTACGTATTTTCTTTCAAAAGAGTGGTACAATTTACTAATTGCTAATTTTGTAATTGCTATTGTGGGTTCATTATACCTCCAATATTTACTGAAGTGTATCCAATTTACAATGAATATCAGTGCAATTTTCATTTTTAAAAAAGGGTAAAATACTTCAGAAAAAAGAACCCAATTAGAAATCATTTTAAATTAAAAAAAAAAAAATCTGGCATTATAAGAATATGAAACAGCAGGGGGGGATTTTAATTGGAATAAAAAACTTGTAACATTCTAATTATTTTGCATTTTCTTCATTTCACTGAATTATACTGTTACATTTTTTCATTGAAAAGGATGGAATGATTGGAAATCAACACAAACCATCTTCAAAAACTTATGAAAAAATGACATAATCTAAATTAAACAGAGAGCCTAGAAAATATTTCTAGAACAGAAAACTGTTTTTTTAAACTTATAGTTAAAGAATCCTGAGGCTGGGTCAGTTTTAGCTTAATTTTCCATGCCAGAATTAAAAAACATAAAAAACTACAATAGCCAAAGGAAAGATTTCTACGTTTTCCATTTCCTAATCTGAATTATGATCAATGATAGAAGCAGAACAAAGTACAGGACCAACTGGTACTAGAAATGCTTACTCAGAAACTAATCTGATGGATCTGATCTGGAGAGGGCATTAGAGCCTGACCATGAGCTCAAGGGCCACAGCCAGTCAGCCTGGGTTAGAATCCCATTTTGCTACACCCTTGCTGGAATGACCATGTGCAAGTTATTTAATCTCCCTGCAAGTCTTTCCTCATCTTTAAAATGCACTTGATGATAGCACCTAACTCATAAGACTGTTGTGACGATTAATTTAGAAAAGGTAAAGTGCTCAACTCAGAGTCTGGCACATAGATAGTGAAAGTATGTTATTTAAATTTATCAACACCATAATTCTCTGAAAAAATAACCTGATATCAAACTCATTACTATCTTCTAGGAACTCCTGGAATCATATATGTTTCCCTTCAGTAGAATGAGATGTAAGAAAAGCTCTCAACATTTTAAAGCAAAGCCACCATCAGAACGTTTCTTTGTCTTCCAACCTCATATATATGTATATATTTTTACCCAGTTATGATGGGAAGAACAAAGATAGGAGCATGGCTCTAAGCACTTGCATATTATTATTTCGATTAGTAACTTCCAACACTTTAAGTAGCACTGATAACCTCGGTTTACAAAGGGAAAACTTTCACACAGGAAGGTTTAGCAGTCACTGAAGATCACTTGGCTAGAGACTCAACTAGTCTTTTCAGAACTCATGTGCTTCACACCCATGCTATGCAGGCCAGCTCAACTCCAGTGTTAAGTACTTTGTGCATATGATCTCATTTGTCCACAAGTCCATGAGGGAAATACTACCACAGTTCCCATTCTGCAGATAGAGAAGCTGAGACTTAGAGAACTTATGTAACTTGCGCAAGGTCACAGGGCTGGTAATTTGAAGGGTTATTCAAACTGAGGCAGTATGACTCCAGAGGTGACCTTTTGATTCTGCCATGTCAATCAGTCCTGCCTTCAAGAAAGGACACTGGGACTGTTTTCAGTGGTATAACCTGTTTCCATGCATTCCCAGATGTTTCCTCTTCTCAGTGTATACCGATGTACCCATTATACACCCATCTGTCAGTTTGTTGTACCGTGGTGGCTTGTATGATGCTATGATGCTGAAAGTTCTGAGACTGGTATTTAAATACCAGCAGGGTCACTCATGGTGGACAGGT
Organism: Loxodonta africana; assembly: GCF_030014295.1. Taxonomy (NCBI): domain Eukaryota; kingdom Metazoa; phylum Chordata; class Mammalia; order Proboscidea; family Elephantidae; genus Loxodonta; species Loxodonta africana. Next base: position 55,064,918 of record NC_087363.1, on the reverse strand, counting down.
TTCAGTGGAGCTGCAGACTAGGAAAAAAGGCTTGGCGATCTACTTCTGAAAATTAGCTAATGAAAACCCTACGGATCACAACAGAAGACTGTATGATGTAGTGCTCAAAGATCAGCACCCTAGGTTGAAAGGCACTCAAAATACACAATGGCTGCAACAATGGACTGAAGCACACCAACTATCAATCATGAAGATGGCACAAGACTGAGCAATGTTTTGTTCTGTTTTATGTGGGGTTGCCATTGAGTCAGAGCTGACTCAATGGCAACTGGCAACAACAATGTGTCTATGACAACTGTACTTAAATTTAAAACCACACCCCCCACCCACCCAATACTCTATACACACTTTTCTCACTTATTTCTCTTACACCTAAACAGATTTTTTTAAACAATTCTTATGTAAAAAAAACAAGAGAATAATTTTAGCTCTAGTTTTCATTACATCAACAATAACATTTTATATTGTTTGTTAATTAAAAACTAATCTTTTTCTAATACATACATTTTCAACTTCTAGAATATGTTGTACCACAAAGAGCAAGTCTTACTTTAACATTGGTATCAATGGGTATCTCGGTGATACCACTGAGAAAATCTATGAGGAACTTCATGAGTTGGTAATAATATTAATTTGAAGAAAATAATGATCCAATACGTGGGAGAAGACATGATGAACCAAAAAAAAGAAAAAAAAGAAAAATCAGACGAATCTAGATACCTTGATTCCATAAACTGAATTTTCTGCTTCTTCCCTCTTTCCTTCTCCTCCATACCTAAAATACCTCTAATACAGAAGTCATTGTCTCAAACTGTGGATTTTACTGAATCACTAGGTTATAAAAGTTATGTTTTTTTAAATATCCTGCTAAAAGGCAGAAAAAAAAGCTAACAGCTGGCCAAAAAATATAAGAACTCTTAGGGTATATTCCTACTTACTTCTCCCTGTAGATGTTATTTTTTGACCACACCAAAATTAACAATGCACGGGCATTTTATCATTATAAATTTTATTCGAATAATAGAAAATAATAATACAGATAACCATAGGATACACACACAGGAGTTTAAAGGTAAATTTTATACTTTTCAATATGAAACGAAGTACCTATCTCATGGAGATATACTGCTAGAAATGAAAGGAGACAAGAGAAGGATCATCTTGAAAATGAAAAGTATAGGAACATATTATAGGAATTACTAAATAATAAAAAGGTACAATCCCTTACAAGCAGCATAAAATACAGGTCCTTGAAGAAAGCATTTCTCCACTTTTTGACTGGAAATAACAATGGTCATATGGAATCTACTAGTCATTCAGACTTTTTCTAGTTATATACATTATGTACAGACCTTACAGAGAAAGTTATAAACATCTCTCTCCTTTGCGTACAACGACTTTACCTTATGTATAATCTCTAAAGGTAATGTTTTATGGTGATATCAGAATTCTGCTAATTTTTAATCTGATGTCTCGATGTCTGAACTGTTGGTTTCAAATTCTGATAACTTTGGAAATAAGTAAAAGTTGCTGAAAAATGTGACATCGGTAGGAAGGAAGTAAAAAATTGATTTTGCAGTGTCTAATACTCAATATGATGGTTTTCATATATTCTTTACATATTGCTATGAAGTCATGTCTTCAACAATCTTTTGAAAACCACATATTGAAAGACCGAGTCATACATATCAAAGTCAGAAACTTCGCCATGGTTCTATTACAAATTTTAACTCAGAAACTAAAAAGCCTGCCAGACTCACTCAGATGGTTGGATTTCATTAAAAAAAAAAAACAAAACTCTGCCATCCAAAAAGAGAAGGTCCCTTAATGGAATCAGAAATGGGAAATGAAGGATCATGAGAGAATTTTATATAATATTTGGGCTGAAGTTCAGATCCTTCTTTCTTTTCTCCATCACATTTTAATAAAACCTGAAGGCTTGTTCATAGGCGTGTGCATGTGGGAGGGGGTACAATTCCTTTTGAAATTTCTTTTTAATTTTTGAGAAAGGATAAAATGTGGTCATCTCCATAGTATAATATCACGAAATGAAAGAGAAAGCATTACCTAGAATGTGCAATGCAGACTTTAAATACGTGGCTGGTAACCATGACTTTTATAAGGTTAAATAAATTCATACCAACACTTTCCACAGGTCCAGTGCATTAGGGGTAACGAGGCATTTTCATATTTCCTTCTTTATACAGGTGGGTATAATTGTCTCCACATTTTATGGCTGAGTAATTGAGACATACAGAACATAAAGTCATTTGTACAGTCTCACAACCACTTAGTGGCATTCTAAACCAAACAGCACCTTTCCAAGCTCTGTTAGTTGCTGTCGAGTGGATTCTGACTCTGTGACCCATGTGTGTAAAGTAGAACTGCTCCATTGGGTTTTTAAGGCTGTGACTTCTTGGAAGCAGATGGCCCACCAGGCCTGTCTTCTGAGGAGCCTCTAGCGTATTTCCATAACACTCTTGAATCACATGCCACCCCTTTCCAAACAGGATAATTATTTAAAAGTATTTTTCACCTTGGGGATTGAAACTAACATTTTAAAAGGATACTGATTACGTCTTCCACACAACGCTGTTATAATGGGAAAATAGCATTTGGCTTATTATAATAAGAGTTTTTCAGTTAAAAAAAAATCCTGTGTGTTTGTATGCATGAGAGTGTGTGAGTCTATCCGTAGGCAGTGCTTAAACTCAAAGCTTAAGAACATTTATATCAAAAGTCTGAAGTATGTAATATGTAAATTCCTTTGGTTCATGAGGTAAAGATTAAGGCATTTCAGATTCCTCTAAAAGGATTTACTGCTTTTTTTTTTATTGTATTCATATTTTACCCATAATGAAGTAGAAAGTTAAAAATACAGAGTTGGGAAAAAAAAACATGCATAATCACTGCATTTCATGAAAGCACTTTTTTGTATTCAATTAACTTTCCAGTAAATAATTAAAACAGAACAATCACCACAGGGCATTTACAATAAAGAACAGTACTATGGATATAGAATTCGACACAGGGTGGACGTTCAAGATGGCTGACGTCGATCCTCTTGCATCCATGTCTGTCAAAGAGGAAAACATTAATAAGGATTGTACCAATACAAGTAATCAGGGCTAAAGCAATGTCTCATATCAAAATCAAATCATAGCATATACCTACCCTGGTGCCACAATTTATTATCAAAAAACAATTTATTATTAGTCTTCATTTTATTTATCAGTACAGCAGCTGGTACAGTATAGTATGCTAGGATATATTTATGTACACACTAATATCTATGAAAACATCCATGTGTTTAAATTTTCTTAAATTGTTTCAGACTTTCTTCATCTAATACCATCCAACTTTAACTGAAATTGGAAAAACAACTTAATCATTTTGAAAACAATTGTACTCTACCACAAACAATTTTGAGATAATTCAATGGTTTGATTAAAGAATGCTTCATTGGATAGGGGTTAGGAAAATCTGCATTTGTGTGTGTGCGTGTGTGTGTGTGTGTGTGTGTGTGTGTGTGTGGTTTTTTGGGGGGAGTATAATATGCATTTATATATTTTATGCATTTCCAGATAAGTTATTATCCATAATATAAAATATCATCTTTTAAAACAAGGCAATCAATAAAAGCTTCATTTTCATACAGAGGCCTTGTGCAGTCACTGGTCTTTGCAAGCTCAGCAAGGCTGAAGAAATCAGATAAAAAGCTATTCTTGACTCAGCACTCCTAAAACACTAAAATACGTCTGTCCCTGCAAAACTACGAAAACTACTCCTTTTAACAGTGCCACTTTGCCAATATCATAATGTTAACTCTATACATTACACTACTCTAGGAACAAAAGACCATGCCTTATGTTAAAACAAAACAAAACAAAAAAAACCTTAATTCCTGGTTTTGCCCTACTGAATTATATACAGTTTTTGAAATGTCTGTGGCAAGTCTGAGATAAGTACCTTCCATCATCTCATTTTAGCTTAGTTTGTTTTAGTCTTTATGATTTCAAGGAAAAATAAATTCCTCCAAGTTTCCACTTCTCTCTTCCTCGTTAGCTGCTAATGATGTCAGTCATTTTTCCCCCTAAAATAAAATCTTGACTGCCTAGTACTATAGCTTAGTATGAGATCAATGAAAGAGAACAGGGAGCTGAGTTATTCATGTCATTAAGATCTACAGAATAGGATATGAGGACAAGGTGATCCTTTCAGTGTTTCTACTGAGGCCTGAAAACTCCAGACTTTGAATTTAGAAGAGAAGATAAAATGTCCTCTACCACTGTCACTGATAAAACATATATATGCACAAGTCTGTTTCTCCTAACTCAAAAAGTATAATTTATAGAAGGAAAAACAGATTTCATCTGCATTTTGGAAGGAAAAGTTCCTATAAAACTCCTGTGAAATCTGAAACTCAGAATTTTCTTAATATGTCTTTTGCTTTGGCAAACATAATTAATTTATGACCCTAACAACGTTAATTTAATTTTTCTACTTTTTAAAGAATTGGTAAGATTCATCTATAATTTATAGGAGGCAAACAACTGGAATATCAAAGGCCTTAGAAAACCGTTTGTGTGTTCAACATTGCTCTGGAGAAATGCTTAAGAAATTCTATTTTTATAGGCAGTACAAAGGCGAATTCAGGCATAGCTGAGAATGAGAAAAATGTTCAAATTAGGAAAATTTTGCTAAATATTTTTTGACATCTTCCCATTCTTATCTTTCTCCCTATTTTGCACCACTCTCAAGGGGTTACTGTTGCTTTATCTCTCACATTGCAAAACGTCCCCAGCATCTAGATGTAAGGGATGGTGGGGAAAAAAGAAGGAATGAAGGAGTAGACTGACTCACAGTGTCCATAATACTGATGTTGTCAATATAGAAATGTTGGCTTCATCCAACTTACTGGTTATTCCTGGAATCCTGATCTGTTCACTACTGGTTCCATCCCCTCCATCTGTTGTGGCCTTAACTTCAATAATGTAGTCCTCTTTAATGGGCAGCAGAAGTTCAGCTGAAGTTTTATTTGTGCTCAGCACTTGGACATTATGTTGACTGCTAGTCCTATAGAAAACCTAAAATTCATGAACAAATACACTTATTTATTACATTTCTCACTTTTATTTTCTTCAGAGCCCTTATCCCTCTGACATTACCGTTATTTATTTTGTCTTTCTACGCCCACCAGAATATAAATTCCATTCACTGTTCTGTCCATTGCTCTTTTATTAGGGATTAGCACATACTAGAATCATTGGGCTCTCAGATTCAAGGACATGGGGAAGAGTGAACTTCTGTGGGGGAGTTCTGTTGTCTTGGGTATTTGTAAGGCTGGAAATATAGCACAGGGCTATAATGTACGGATCATAAATTAGAGCTGAGGAATTAGGGCCAATACCTTTAGTTGTTTTTTAAGTAGTATATGGGTGAGCGTCAAAACTACCAAACTGATTAACTTAATGAACAATTTAAAAACATTTTGTTCCAAAACCTCCATATTAGCAGAATGACCTCACTTAATCTATATTGAAGAAATCATTTTGGAAAATACTTTTTTTAAAAAAACAAGCTTGATACCTGTATGTCAAAATTACATTATAGAAACCACGTTATCCACATTTAGAAAAATTCCTCTAAGCCTAGCTGTCCTTGGGAAGTAGTCCCAGAAGCAGGGAAAGAAAGCATCGCAAATGATACAACTTACTTTATATCCTGTTACTTCTGATTCATTCTCCATTGCTTTTACTCGTTCCCAATTAAGTAACACTTTATTGTCTGTAGCATTCCAAACAACATTTCCTGGTGGCTGACTGGGAGCTTGAAATGCAAAATGAGAAATTAAAACAAATTTGAGCATGGAGTGATATTTTCCATGAGAGCAGATAAATGACTCTCATAGGAGGCTAGCAGCAATAGTGTCTCCTTGATAATGCATGGAATATAGACAAAATCAGAAAAAAATGGCAGAGTAGTTAAATTTCTTTTTATAATGGAATTTCAATTAAATTGTGAGATAATTCATTTTACCATATTCATCATATTCTTTAGGAAAATCACGTTGATGGTGGAGATAAGTAAATTTCTTTATCCACCACTAGGGGGACGCTTGGTGATAGGCCAAGGTAGTCAGGCACTGTGACCTGTTTTGACGCAAACGAGAAATTGCCGAATAAGCAGATTAAAGTTGCAAGAAATGAAGCGTGGATGATTTTTAAAGCCAGTCTTGTATGATGAGATGGGCAAAATGTGAGGCAATCAAAAATAAGGATTACTTAGATTTATCCTCATGAAGTAACAGCTACACATGTGAAATATTGCAGCCGAGAGAATATATTTTAAAATCTTCATTTGCCAAGTTTAAATTAATTTTTGAGAAAAATAAGGCAAAACATTAAAACGTTAATGAGGATTCCATTAGAGGATTAATGAAACTCTCTGAGGTTTACAGACTTGGATTAACAGTTCAGTTTCCTCTCACGAACACTGGGGTAGCCAACTCATGCTCAGGGGCCCACGAGCATTTGTCAATAGCAACAAAGACCGGGCACTGAATATTTATTTGTCAATCACAAATAACAAACATAACATTATTCATTTGGCAACAGCCTTGTAACGGCCCAAAACAGTACTGAAATATGTTGTGCTTGTGGATATAAGCACAGTATGTGATTCAGTTAACTGAATTTGTAATGGGAAAATGATATAAAAGATTGGCTATCTGGAGAAATTTCTAAACATCATTGACTCATACCAGGAAGGAAAGACGGCTGGACTTACAGATGGGAAGGAGTCTCAGGTGCATGAATGTGACCACTGACAGCAAACAAGACTGAATTCCCTGCAGAGTCTTTTGCTTAATGTCTGTTCTTTAAAATCTTGTGATTCAATATTAACAGTGGACTTAAGTCAGCTATGAGTATTCAAGCTGCAGTGCTTTGATAACAAAAATATACAATCGCAATTGCTTAGTGTTGAAATACTTATGACCTTGCTCTGATGGCTCAATCCAATTGATATGAGCACACAATTGTTAGAACATTTCCCCAAATTCTGTGACTCCTGTGGCCTGACAGGTCCAATTTGATGCAGCTCAGATAACACACTTCAGCATGGTTTGTCCTATCAAAAATGTGCTCCTGGAAGTTACAGAAGACTTGAGTAATTTTGGTTGTATCACCCATCTGAACACTAGCCTTGCTGAAGAAATGACTGCAATATAACTTTGGGGTTTATCTTTCATGAATCCCAAAATAGATAAGTTGAATGAGTTCAGCCTGCATTGAATATTTTTTGAAAAGTCAAAAAGGATAAAGGAAAAGAGAAAGGGGGAAAAAATAAAAGGTTTGTGCTGGGTGTGATTATTCTTATTTTGAATTACATCGGTGTTTCCTGAGGCTCAGACAGTCATATACTTTTTCATCATTTTTGCTTTTTTTAAAAAAAAAAAAAATTGACTAAATTAAAAAAAAAAAAGTAAGTATCTATTTTAGCCGTGTACCAAACAATAACAATCACACAATAATGAGATTGATATGATAGTTACAGTTTTCTGGAACTCTCTAAAATACATTCAGAATCATTAAACTTTAAAACATGTTTGTGAACCACCCTTAAAGTCGTCTCTTATCACTGGGAAGAATAATGCAATCTGGCAAATTCTGAACAAGATAAATTTTCCTTCCATCCTCAAAATTCTATTATAAGCAACTAATGCTTATTAAACCTCTGTAAATTTTTTTAATGTATTAGACATTGTAGAATATGATTTTATATAATTTACCTAATCTTCATAAAATTGCATTATAATAATGTCCATTTCCATACACAGGTAATCTGGGCCCAGAGAGTTAAAAAAAAAAAATCCTGTTTAAGAGACAACTAGTAAGAAGTATTAGGTGGATTCAAACCAGCTCTTTAATTCCAAAGCCAATGATTTCCATATTACATTATGCTAATCACCTGTGAAGGAGCCCTGATGGTGCAACTGCTCAGTGCTTGGCTGCCTTGACTGCTAACCAAAACATTGTTGATTCAAACCCACTCAGCAGCTACATGGGAGAAAGACCAGGCAATTTGCTCCCATAAAGATTACAGCCAAGAAACCGCTATGGGGCAGTTCTACTCCGTCACATGAGGTCACTATGAGTCAGAATCCACTCGATGGCACGGAACAACAACTGTGACTTTTACTCTTGAATGACTGGCAATAAATTTATAAATGATGTAAAAATGAATGCTAAAACATATGTGTTCTAAAATTCACTCAAAGCTCACTTTCTTAGGAATGACTTTCCTGACTTCCCAGGCTAAAGCTGAGCCTCTTTCCATATACTGGGTCCCTTTTCTTCATAGTCCTCATTATAGGTATGATTTTTGCATTTAATTGTGGTTTTTTATTTTTATTAACATCACTTTCCTTACGGAACTGTAAGTTCCTTGCAGGCAGAGACAATATTCAGTTTGGTCTCTGACACAGTTAAGTCCATATACTAGTTTTTATCCATGAGTCCAGTGCCATGAAAGAATAGGTATCAATTCAATATGTGTGTATCATTGACTAATGCAAGAAACACATACCCGAAGATTAAGGAAATGCTTTTGTAGTGCTATCAAAAAAACAAGTTTGATATATTTCCTATGTACCCCCTAAGGGATGATTCATGCAACGAAAAGATTCTGAATGGGGCAAAGATTCAGAAGAGTAAATGAAAACGAGTTCACCACAGCAGCCACAGAACAACCCATGGCTGGTCACATTTCTCAAATGTGGCATATTAGAAAGCAGAATGAATTTTCCAGTTACCCGGTAACCAAATGATCAGTGGTTTGAACCCACCAGCCACTCTGTGGAAGAAAGGCCTGGCAATCTGCTTCTGTAAAGATTTCAGTCTTGGAAACCCTATGGGGCAGTTCTACCCTGTCCTGTAGGGTCACTATTAGTCAAAATTGACTCAACAGCAATAAGTTTGGCTTTTGGTTTGGTAAACATGGTATTTAGATTTTTTTACTTAGTTGCCAACTGTTAAAACTTGGGAGCTTTCCTTTTAGATCTGGATTTCCTGTTTCTCCTGGAAAATCACAAGATCAGAAATACTGGGCTATGCTGGGGATATCAAGCATGGGCTGAAGATAAGAAGAGATCACCACCCACCCACTGCCTCCATTCCTACTTAGCCCTTCCACCCATTTGCATTGGGTTACTTACTCACTGAAAGGCTGGCAGTTTGAACGCATCCGTGGTACTGCAGAAAGAAAGCCCTGCCACCCGCTTCCTGAAGGTTACAGCCAAGAAAACCCTATGGAGCTCAGTTCTACTCTGCAACACATGGGGTTGCCATGCGTTGGAATCGATCGACTCAGTGGCAACAGGTTTAGATTTTCGTTTTTGGCCATTGAAGGCATTTGATTTTATGATTCCTCTGTTAAACAAGTGCCAGTTTTTGGTAGTTTTTATACATTTTTGAGAACATTTTATTAACATATTTATGTAAGTGATCGATCGAGGTGGAATGAATCTCTAAAATGTAACTTCGTAACCTCTTTATTGCATAAAGGCTTATACCAAAAAAAAAAAAAAAGGTAGCTGCTGTGGAGTTGATTCTGGCTCATGGTAAGCCCATCCGTGTCAGAGTAGAACTTCACTGATTTTCAATGACTGATTTTTCGGAAGTAGATTGCTAGGCCTTTCTTCTGCGGTGCCTCTGTGTGGACTCAAACCTCCAACCTCTCGGTTAGCTGCTGAGTGCTTAGCTGTTTGCCCCACCCATGGACAATGTTCTATAAAGGCTTAGGCTTGTGGATATTGAAGGCAGCAACATTGAGGAGGAAGGATTCAGGCAGTAAAGGAAATTGGAAGGCAATGCAGGGATCCTTGGAGATCTATCAGGTAACTTAGACATAATCTTGGGTTCTTTAGAAATACCTTGTTTATGATCCTGATTTATTGGCTCCTGGACGGGTGCTCCTTGGAAACTCTATGGGGCAGTTCTACTCTGTCCTATAGGGTTGCTATGAGTTGGAATCGACTCGACAGAAACAGGTTTGGGTTTTTTTGGCCTAGATTTATCATTGTTTAAGATTTTTGTAGGCCCCCCATGCGAGGATTGGGCTTTCCTGCATCTCTGATGTAACCCTTGGTCATGGGACTTCCTACTTGGAAGCAGACATACGTCCTCTTCCCACTGGCATCTCGAAGGCATCAGCCTTCGCTGTATGACATGTTTTGACAAATGCAATGTGAGCAGAAGTGACACGTGCCACTTCCAAGCAAAAGCTTCTTCTTTTTTTTTTAGGGAAACAGGAAGCTAATGATGGACATGTGGTATGAATGGGAAAGAAACATATGTAGCTTTTAGCCACTGAGTTTGGCTGGTCTGGACTAGCCTAATCTGACTGATACAGCTATTAATCATGAATCCAAATAGCACTGATGACTTTTTGTAAATGGATGGAAGCAAGTCCTGAAGTAGGAATGGGCAGGAGATAGTTGATGGCACACCTCCAAGGATTTCCAGTTTCATATTTTACATTCTACCCTGTATGGAAGCCCAACCCAGAACCTGCTGATTGAGTTCTAAACTTTATTAGAACTAGCTTGATTTACAGTCTACATTATTTATTTTTTTCAGAAAGCATTTATCAACCTTTATATTCTATACAGTTTTTAACTCAAATTTTACTGCTGATAGTATGCTAAAATAGAAAAAAATGGTAAAACTAATGTAATTCTAATATAAAGGTGGCATGTTACTAGATTTACATCATGACACTAATTGACAGGCTATAAAATTACTTCAAAAATTTCAATGGAATGTGAAAAAAGTATTACACAGAGAGGTTTTTGTTGTTATTATTCTTTCATCACCACATAATTTCTTCTATGGATTTGATTTATCAGAATCTTCAACACCAGCTTTATAGATTAATTATTCTTCAGACATTTGCCTACAAAAAAGTCATCACTGTAAGGCTGTTGATTAGATATAGCTGGGGATATCAGGCATGTCTACCAATAAGAAAATGGCAAAATAAAGTGTGGTAAATGGTCACAATGGAATGTTATACATACATTGACATATTTATGAAAAATTATTAATGGCATGTGGAAATAGTTATGATACCTAGGTAACTACATATACAACATGGAAACCCTAGTGATGTAGCAGTTAAGAACTATGGCTGCTAACCAAAAGGTTGGCAGTTGGATTCTACCAGGTGTTCCTTGGAAACCCTGTGGGGCAGTTCTACTCTGTCCTATAGGGTCGCCATGAGTTGGAATCGATTTGATGGCAATAGGTATATATACAACATAACCTCTATTGTGCAGGCGAAACATTCTGTACAACAAAAGTCTAGAAGGAAAACACCAAAAATATTAATGATATTATTTTTGAGTGGTAGTGGTGCTTTTAAGTAGGCTTGAATATTGAGTATATTGAATACTCCATGGATTGCCAAAAGAATGAACAAATCATTCTTAAAAGAATTACAACCAGAATGTTTCTTAAAGGTGAGGATAGTGAGATGTGGACTTGCTCATATTGTACACATCATCACTAAAGACCAATTGCCAGAATAGGACATCATGTTTAATAGAGCACCAAAGAAAATGAGGGAAACCCTCAGTGAGATGGACTTACACAATAGCCGCAACGACAGACTCAGACTTAACAACAATCATCAATATGGAGCACAACCCTGCAATGTTTCTTTCTGTTACACATAAGGACACCATGAGTTGGAGCTGACTAGATGGCAACTAACAAGTAGTGGTTTTTAATTTCTTCTCTATCTATAGTGTTGTTGGAAACCCTGGTGGTGTAGCGGCGAAGTGCTGTGGCTGCTAACCAAAAGGTCGGCAGTTTGAATCCGCCAGGCACTCCTTGGAAGCTCTATGGAGCAGTTCTACTCCGTCCTGTAGGGTCACTATGAGTTGGAATCGACTTGATGGCAACGGGTATCCACAGTGTTAACAGTGAAGTTGGCACTTATGTCTAAAATATGGAATTTTAAGGACATATACTTGCTGTTATCAATTATACAAAATTCAATATTTTTCCAAACTCTTTTTCTTAGCCACCTGATGGTAATAAGATGACTTAAGCGATAAGTGGTTGCTATCACCAGTAGCTAGGAGGTCTACTGTGCACTTGGACTGCACTTGAGATGAGTATAATCAGCATTTGTAATTAAACTGCTTAAAGCATGTGGCATTGACAGACATCAGGTAACTGAAAGCCTGTTTCTTCCAAGTAATGCGTATATTTGTCTTGGAATCACTGACAGTATTATAAATTGTTACCGATTGAATTGTCCCTCCAAAATTTGTGTTGGAATCATAACCCCTATACGTGTGGATGTAATCCCATGTGTAATTCCATTTGTTGTTGTTATAAATGAGGCCCTATTACTATACAGTGTGTCTTATGCCTAATGATTTTTGAGATATAAGAAAGAAAATTAGGCATAGGGAGAAGCAAGCACAAATAAGGGAAGATAGATACCATGCCCCATATAAATGTCCAAGGAACTGAAGAATACTGGAAGAGACATGAATCTTCCCCCAGAGTTAACAGAGAAAGAGCCTTCTTCTAGAGCTGATGCCCTGAATTCGGACATCTAGCCGCCTGAACGCTGAAAAACTACATTTCTGTTTTGTTTTTTTTTTTGGTTGTAATCTTTTTTTTTTTTTTAACTGTACTTTAGATGAAGGCTTAGAGAACAAACTAGTTTCTCATCAAAAAGTTAGTACATACATTGTTCTAAGACATTGGTTAACAACCCCACGACATGTCAACATTCTCCCTTCTCAACACTGGCCTCCCTATTAACAGCTTTCCTCTTCCCTCCTGCCTTCCAGTCCCTACCCCAGGGCTGGTGCACCTCTTTAGTTTTGTTTTGTTCCATGAGTCTGTTCAATCTTTGCCTGGAGTGAACCTCAAGAGTGACCTCATTACTGAGCTGAAAGGGTGTCCGAGGGCCATACTCTCAGGGTTTCTCCAGTCTCTGTCAGGCCAGGAAGTCTGGTCTTTCTTTTTGAGTTAGAATTTTGTTCTACATTTTTCTCCAGCTTAAATTTCTGTTTTTTATAAAATCCACACATTGCAGTATTTCTGCCACAGTAGCACTAGGAAACTCATACATAAATAGATCAATTCTTTTTCATTGGAAATGTGCTCAATTTTTAAAAACACAACAAAAATATCTACTTACTTCTTAACTCATTTAAAACTCAGAAAAGACTGGCTTTGGGGTCGAACCTAGACAGGGAAGACACTCTTTGTTTTCAATTTCAAGGGAATTTTCTTGACGAAAAATTCTTCTTCTTTGGATAACGAAAACATTAGCATTTGTAAACTATAAGCAGGAAGATTTACAATAGTCAGGAGGATTCGAAGACGAGTGGGACAGATTTCCAAAAAAGTGCCTCATCTCCAATAAAGTATAAAGTTTATATCATTTATAATTTTGCTGATTTCTGTTTTAATCCTGGTAAAGTTCAATGTTATATTGTCATCTTTCTTAAAAGCTTACAGAAAATCAGAAATAATTTTGTCCATATATAGGAAAAGTACAAGTCCTAAGTTTGAGGTACACACATTAATAAGCAATCTATGCCAGTATTGTCTGTGTGATCTGTGCAATATACAAACATGAGTAAGTCACGCATATATGTGTATGTGATACACAGACAAGTCACCAAATAACGGTAAATCACCTAGAGAGAAATTCCCTTTTAGTCTTCCCATTACTTCAAAGAGAAACCTGGATTTGGGAGCTACTAGGTCTTTAAATATGGGGCATCAGTGGTTGAGTGGTAGAATTCTCACCTTCTATGTGGGAAACCAGATTAGACCAATGTATTTTATGCAGAGCCACCGCCCCTCCATCAGTGGTGGTTTGCATGTTGTGCAGTCTATGGCTACTAACCAAAAGGTTGGCAGTTCGAATCCACCAGCTGTCCCTTGGAAACCTTATGGGGTAGTTCTACTCAGTCCTATAGTTTTGCTAGGAGTTGACATCAACTTGAAGGCAATGGATTTTTTTTTTTTTAATGATGCTGACCAGGCTTTAGCAGAGCTTCCAGACTAAGATGGGCTAGGGAGAAAATCCTGGAAAACTGTTTCTGAAATTCAGCCAGTGGAAACCCTATGGATGGCAACAGTCCAATTCACAACCAATCGAGGGGATAGTGCAGGACCAGGCAGCATTTTGTTTCACATACATGGAGTCACCATGAATTGGGGGCAGACTCAATGACAGGTAACAAAGGTCTTTAAAATCACTCTAAAGCTAATGTCACAAACAAAGAGGGAGCAGATTCAGGGCTTTGTGCACGTGAGGGTATGTTTCTAGTGTTTAAAATGGACAATGGCTTATTTTTTATTGTATTTATTCGTAGTAATAGTAGCAGTAGTATTGAACTCATTACTTTGTTAAAATCTACTTATGACAGTGATACTGGTTCTCTACTACTCAAATAGAAAGTAGTTTTTCATTTTTCTTTTAAATTTATGTAAGTAAGGTGGAGACAGCATGGCACTATAGACAGAAGCACCATGCCATTCCTCTGGAGCAAAGACCCAAAAAACTAAATAAAACAGATAGAAACATCAATCCTGGGGCCCTAAGCATCAAATGAAGGGATGAAATACTAGATCAAGCACTGAATGGAAGAAGAAACTGACAAAAAAATAGAGAATGAAGAGAGCTATGGGGTGGAGGTCCTCTGCCAGCTAAAGTGGCACAGGTTTGCCATATTTGAGCACAAACACCAATGACCCCAGACAGGGAGCTCCAAAAAGGAGACAGAGCACATGATAACCAGACATACATGCTTTCCCAACCCCACCCTTCTGCCCTGTACGCTGCTCCCGCCACTTTCCAATGGGTCATGGCTGCTTGGCCGGAGACACTATGGATCACTGCCGTACCAGTTCCACCTCACCCCCAACAACCACTTATGACCTATCCCTGCCCCACTCCTTTGCTGCACCTGCCCTGCTGCACCACAGCTGAGAGATTAGACCTCCCACCTGGACAAGGTGGTGCAAACTACTGCACCCACAGACAAGCAAGAAACAGAGTGTGCCCAGCCTGTCTGCCCAGACATAACCAAAAAAAAAAAAAAAAAGGGCAGGATTAAACAAACCTACAATCAAAAATGAAGAAAATAATTCTTGAATGTCCTGGAGACAGCAGACAATATCAAAAAATATATTAAAAGAAAAGGACAAGACGGCTCCAGTAAGTGACCAAAATAAAACACCAGATGACCTTCCCATAGAAAAAAAGGCACTGGAACTACTTGATAGGTAATTGAAAAGTCAAACATTCAGGGTTCTCCAAGAGATTAGGAAAGAGAAGAAGGAAAACCTGGACCAAACTAGGGAAAAATAAACGAAACCATGGAAAATACAGAAAAAAATCAGGGAAAACATACACAAAGAAATGGAAGAATTCAGGAGAATAATATAGGAACAAAATGTGAAAATAAATAAATGATTAGAAATCATGAAAAAAAAACAGCAATTAAAAAATCCAAAAAATAAACAATGAGATTTCAGAAATGGGCAGTGAAATGGAAGGTTTTAGGAGCAAATATGAAACAATGTAAAGACAGGCTCAGTGAAACAGAAGAAAAATCCTTGGATACCACTTTGAGGAAAAAATCAGAGAAAAGATTGAAGAAAACCTAAAAACTAAGTAGGATGCAATGAAGAGCAAAAATTTGCATGTGATCAGAGTTCCAAGGAGAACAAGGAGAAGAAATGGAAAACATAGAAAGGATCATTGAAGATTTACTGACAGAAAACCACCCTACCACCATGAAAGATGAAAAACTAACCATCCAGGAAGATCAACGAATCCCACATAGGTTAGATCCCAAAAGAAAGTCACCAATACACACCATAATCACACTTGCCAAAATGAAAGACAAAGAAAGAATCCTGACAGCAACTCAAGAAAAACAAGAAGTCACATAAAAAGGGGAAACAATAAGACTAAGCTCTGATTACTTGGCAGAAACCATGCAGGGAAGAAGGCCATGGAATGACATACATAAAATCTTGAAAGAAAAAAAAACTGCCAACCAAGAATAATATATCCTGCAAAACTCTCACTCAAATATGAAAGCAAAATTAGGACATTTCCAGAAAAACAGAAATTAAGGGAATATATAAAAACAAACCAAACCTACAAGAATTACTATACAGAGTCTGGTTAGAGAACCAACATCAGACAACAGCTTGAGTTTAGGACACAGGACAGCATAAGCCAGAAAACAACCTAGGTAATGAACTATCAAGTATAAAACAAAATTAAAAGACTTACAACAAGGAACCAGAAATGACAGGCTGTAAATGACAACAATATCAGAGTAGTAAAAGGGAGAGTAAATGGTGTAGGTATAAAACTTTCAAATGGAGAAGTCAAGGCAATATCAAGTAATAAAAAGACTGGTTCAAACTTAGGAAGATAGAGGTAAACATCAAGGTAACCACAAACAAAGTTAACAAACCCACTCAAGAAAATAAAGAAGAAAAACAAAGTCTCAGTAAACAGAAAACCTACAAAAAGGAAAAAAAAACCCTACAAACTAAAGGAATTCAGCATATGATAGTAAGAAGAACAAAGAAAACATCGGCACTAAAAAAAAAAAAAAAAAAGGCACTACATAATAACAGCAATAAACTCACACCAATCGATAATCACACTGAACATAAAGGGCTTAAATGCACCCATAGAGAGACAGAGTGACAGAATGAATTAAAAAAAAAAAAAAAAAAAGCAGTAGCCATCAATATGCTGTCTACAAGAGGCGTACCTTAGAAACAAAGACATAAATATATTAAAAATCAAAGGATAGAAAAAAATATATCAAGTAAACAGCAACCAAAAAAGAACAGGAATAGCAATACTAATCTCAGATAACATAGACTTTAAGACAAAATCCACCATAAGAGACAAGGAAGGACATTATATAATGATTAAAAAGACAACCAACCATGAGGACATAACAATAATAAATATCTACACACCAAATGATGGTGCTCCAAAATACATAAAACAAACTCTAACACTGAAAAGAGAAATTGATAGTTCCACAGTAAATGTAGGAGGCTTCAACACATCACTCTCAGTAAAGCACAGAACATCTGGAAAGAAGCTCAACAAAGATGCAGAAGATCTAAAGGCTATAGTCAACAAACTTGACTGCATAAACATATAGAACACTCCACCCAACAGCAGCAAAGTACACATTCTTTTCTAATGCATGTGGAACGTTTTCCAGGATAGACCACATCTTAGGCCACAAAGCAACTCTCAATAAAATCCAAAACACTGACATAATGCAAAGCATCTTCTCTGGTCACAATGCCATAAAAGTAGAAATTAATAATAGGAAGAGCAAGGGAAAAAAAATCAAAAACATGGAAATTGAATAATATCTTCCTTAAAAAACCACTGGGTAGTAGAAGAAATCAAAGATGGAATAAAAAACTCCTAGAATCAAAAGAGAATGAAAACACATCATATCAAAACTTTTGGGAGACAGCAAAGGTTGTACTCAGAGGTCAATTTATAGCAATAGATGCACACATCAAAAAAGGAGAAAGAGATAAAATAAAAATATTAGCTTTGCAACTCAAATAGAGAATAGCAAAAGAAGCCCAGAGTCACCAGAAGAAAGAAAATAATAAATATCAGAGCAGGAAAAAAATGAAAGGAAAAAAAAAAAATCAGAAAGAATCAACAAAAGCAAAAGTTGGTTCTTTAACAGGATCAACAAAATTGAGAATTATTGGCCAGATTAACAAAAGAAAACAGGAGAGAAAGCAAATAACTCAAATAAGAAATGAGATGGGGGACAACAGACACAACTGAAATAAAAAAGAATCAGAGTACTATGAAAAACCGTACTCCAATAAATTTGAAAACCTAGAGGAAATGGGCAAATTTCTAGAAACACACTCCATACCTAAACTAACACAAACGGAGGTAGGAAATCTGAATAGACCTATAACGAGAGAAGAGATTGAAAAGGTATTTAAAAAAGCGTCCAGCACAAAAAAAGTCCTGGCCGAGATGGCTTCCCTGGAGAATTCTACCAAACATTCAGAGAAAAGCTTACACGAGTACTACTCAAACTATTTCAGAACATAGAAAATGAAAAGTTACTGCCAAATTAGTTCTATGAAGTCAGCATAACCCTGTTACCAAAACCAGGCAAAGATACCACACACACACGCAAAAATTACAAACCAATATCTCTCATGAATATAGACGCAAAAATTCTCAACAAAATTCTAGCCAGTAAAATTCAGCATCATAAATAAAAAAGAAAATACACCACGACCGAGTGAGATGCATGCCCGATATGCCAGGATGCTTTGATATTAGAAAATCAATCAATGTAATGCACCATATAAGCAAAAGAATCACATGATCACCTCAACCAACACAGAAAAGGCATTCGATAGAGATCATCACTAATTCCTGATAAAAAAAACTCTCAATAAAATAAAAATAGAAGGGAAATTCCCAATATATTAAAGGGTATCTATTAAAAAAAAATTTTTTTTATACAAAACCACTAGCCAACATCATTCCCAACAGAGAGAGGCTTAAAACATTCCCCCTGAGAACAGGAACGGGACAAGAATGCCCTTTATCACCACTCCTGTCTTACATTGTACTGGAAGTCCTAGCTAGAGCAATAAGGGGAGAAAAAGAAATACAGAGCATCCAGATTGGTAAGGAAGAAGTAAAACTATCCTTATTCACAGATGATATGATACCATACATAGAGAACCCTAAAGACTCCACAAGAAAACTACTGGAACTAATGGAAAGATTCAGCAGAGTAACAGGATTCAAGATAAACATATAAAAATCAGTTGGATCCCTACAGACCAATTTAAAAAAAAAAAAAAAAAAAACTATGAGAAGGAAATCAGGAAGGCAACATCATTTATAAAAGTCCCTAAAAAAATAAAATTCTTAGGAATAAATCTAACCAGGGATGTAAAAGGGCTATACAAAGAAAACTACAAAACTCTACTGCAAGAAACCGAAAGAGACGTAAACAAACAGAGAAACATGCCATGCTCATGGACAGATAGACTCAACATTGTGAAAATGTCAATTCTACCCAAAACAATCTACAAATACAATGCAATACCGATCCAAATACCAACAGCATTTTTATAAGGAGATGGAAAAATTATTCATTAAATTCATATGGAAAGGAAAGAGGCCTCGGATAAGTAAAGCATTATTGAAGAAGAATGAAGTAGGAGGCCTCACGCTACCTTATCTCAGAATCTACTATACAGCTACAGTAGCCAAAATAGTCTGGTAATGGTACAATGACAGATGCACTGACAATGGAACAGAATCAAGAACCCAGATATAAATCCATCCACCTACGGTCACCTGGTTGTCAACAAAGGCACAAAGTCCATTAAATGGGGAAAACCCAGTCTTTTCTAACAAATGTTGCTGGCAAAACTGGAAGTCCATCTGTAAAAAAATGAAACAGGGCCCATACCATACATAAAACTAAACTCAAAATGGATCAAAGGCCTAAATATGAATACTAAAATTATAATGATCATGGAAGAAAAAATAAGATCAATGCTAGGGGCTTTAATATATGGCATAAATAGAATACAAACCATAACTAACAATACATGAACACCAGAAGATAAGCTAGATAACTGGGATCTTCTAAAAAATTAAACACTTAAAAAAAAAAAAAACCCGATTATGTTCATCAAAAGACTTCACCAAAAGAGCAAAAAGAAAGCCTACAGACTGGGAAAAAATTTTTGACTACATCATATCTGACAAAGGTCTAATCTCTAAAATCTATAGGAAAATCCAACACCTCTACAACAAAAAGCCAAATAATCTAATTTAAAATGGCAAAGGATATGAACAGATACTTCACCAAAGAAGAGATTCTGGTGGCTAACAGACATGTGAGGAAATGCTTTGGATCACTAGCCATTACACCAAAAAAAACCAAACCCATTGCCATTGAGTCGATTCTGACTCATAGCAACCCTATAGGGCAGAGTAGAACTGCCCCATAGAGTTTCCAAGGAGCTTCTGGTGGATCTGAACTACCGACCTTTTGGTTAGCAGCTGTAGCACTTAACCACTATACAACCAGGGCTTCTCACTGGCCATTAGAGAAAGGCAATTTAAAAGTACAATGAGGTACCATCTCACCCTGACATTACTGGCATAAATCACACAAAAAAAGAAAATTACAAATCTTGGAGAGGTTGTGGGGAGATTGAAACTCCTATGCACTGCCGATGAGAATGCAAAATGGTACAGCCATTTTGGAAAATGATACAGCGCTTCCTTAAAAAGGTAGAAATAAAAATACCACACAATCCAGCTATTCTGTTCCTAGGAATATATCCTAGAGAAGTAAGAGCTGTCACACAAATAAACATATGCACCTCATGTTCACTGCGGTATTATTCACAATAGAAAAAGATGGACATAACCTAAGTGCTCACCAACAGATGAATGGATAAACAAATTATGGCTCATACACACAATGGAATAGTATGCAATGATAAAGAACAAGGATGAATCTGTGAAATACCTCACAACATGGATGAACCTGAAGGGCATTACGATGGGTGAAATAAGACAATCACAAAGGGACATATACTGTATGAGACCACTATTATAAAAAATCATGAAAAGGCTTACACACAGAAATAATCTTTGATGGTTACGAGGGAGGGGAGGGGTAGAGATGGAAAAACACTAACTAGACAATGAATAAATGGTAATTCTGGTGAAAGATAAGACAGTACACAATAGTGGGGAAGTCAGCACAACCTGGCCAAGTCAAATTCATAGAAGATTCATAAAAAAACATCCAAATTCCCTGAGGGATTGAGTAACTGAGCTGAAGGCTGAGAATCATGGTCTCAGGGGACATTTAGCTCAACTGACACAGTTTATAAAGAAAATGTTCTATACCCAATTTTGATTGGTAGCGTTTGGGGTCTTAAAATCTTAGAGCAACCATCTATGATACCTCTACTGGTCCCACCCTGTCTGGAGCAAGGGAGAATGAAGAAAACTATAGATACAAGTGAAAGATTAGTCCAAAGGACTAATGGACCACAACTACCACGGCTTCCACCAGACTGAATCCAGCACAACCAGATGGTTCCCAGCTACCACCACTGACTGCTCTGACAAGGAATAACAATAGAAGGTTCCAGACAGAGTTGGAAAAAAATGTAGAACGAAATTCAAACTCACACACTCAAAAAAAGGACCAGACTTACTGGTCTGACAGACTAGAGAAACCCTAAGAGTATGACCCCCAGACACCCTTTTAACTCTGTACTGAGGTCACTCCTGAGGTTCACCCTTCAGTCAAAGATTAGACAGGCCCATAAAGCAAACAATAATACATATAGTTCAACCATGTATACAAGGCTAATGGGCACACCAGCCCAGGGACAAGGATGAGACGGCAGGAGAGGACAGGAAAGCTGGACAAATGGAAATGGGGAACCCAAGGTTGAGAAGGGGAGAGTGTCGACAAGTGGCGGAGTTGGCAACCAATGTCCAAAACGATTTGTGTATGGTTTAATGAGAAACTAATTTACTGTGTAAACTTTTACATAAAACACACACAGAAAATTTATTTAAGTAAAAATAGTAAGTTAATTTTTAAGAAAAAAAATTAGTGCATATTAGTAGAGGTGGCCCATGGAAATAGCAAGAAATTGAGAGTGGTTCACATATAAAATTTGGGGAACCTTGCCTTAAAATGTACCCCAAACCGTAGCTTATAGTAGAAGATTACACAATTAAATTGTATATAGGAGAACTTTAAACTTCCAAATTATGTGTCTGAGACAGGAATAGTCATTTTATCAAAAAGCTCTGAAATATTCTGATTCATATTTTTAGTACTTGACTTACGTATATTTTATTTTTTACTTGCTAAAAACATACTTTATTGGCTTTATTAAATCCAGAAAACTGATTTTGGATCAGCCTACATGGATGAGGATATTATTTCGAAAAGTAAAAACTGACGTACAAAACTGATTATATAAGTGGATACACGTGTACAACAGGTATAAAAAGATAGGATACCCTCATTCCAGGGGAGGGTCTGGGTATGTGTTCCTGGCCAGATCAAATTTTTCTATCAACTGTCCACAAAACTTGATTCGGGTATGGCATTAACCCAAGCTGACCCAATAAGAATTCTACTTGCCCTGGAGTGGAATAATAAGGAAGGTGTTGTCTACCTTTTCCTGAGTGTTCTGTTGAGAGAAAATAGGCCTTGAAGTACAAGTGTCAATACTGCTATCCTGACGAGAAAACCTTTGGACGATGATGCCCACATAGAGCAGAGCCAAGAGATGGATAAAGTCATGCTTTATTCAGCCAATACTTACTGGGCACAAAATATGATCACTTAGCTTCTGGTGACAGAGCTCTGAGGAGAGAGCAATGCTCAACAGGCAAAACACCTGCCCTCAATGAGCTTATATTCTAGTCAAGACAGGTTGGAGAAGACAAAAATAAAATAAATAGGTAAAAGATTTAGTATGTTTGGTATGCCCAAGAATAAAGCAGGGAAGGAGACAGGGAGTATCAGGAGACAAGGGGCTGCAGTTGTAATATGGTGGCCAGGTGGCCTTGAGATTAGAGGAGAGTGAAGATCTGAAAAAGATGGTGGAATGTGTCACGGGGTTATCTGCAGGAAGAGCTTTCTAGGCAGAGGGAACAGCAGACACAGAGGCCCTGCTGGAAAGTAGAATGAACAAGGTGGAGAGAAGTAGGAAATGAATTGTAGCAGGAATAGGGGAATGGACTGCATGAGGCCCTGCCTGGCATTTTAAAGACGTGGCATTTATCTGGAGTGGGACGGGAAGCCATCAGAAAGTTCTGAGCAGAGGAATGACAATTAGCATCACTCTGATCTAACGAAAACGGGCAGAAAAGAGTGAAGACTGAGGGTCCATCGCCCTGATCCATGGGGCAGCTTGACCAGGGTGGCTACAGTAAGAAATGGTAGCTTCTGGATAAATTTAGAAGGTCAGATTCTGGATTGGTTGGAGGGTATGAGAGAAAGAAAAGAGCTGAGAGTGATTCCATGATTTCTGGCCTGAACAACCGAGGTAATGGAATTGAATTTACTATTTACTATAGAAGGAACAGGTTTTAAATGGGGTGGAGAGAGCAGCCGAGAGCTCAGTTTTAGAAATGTTCCCTTTGAGATCCTACTAGACAGCTCTTGAGGATGTTACTTGAATGCTTGGATCAACCCATACTGAAAGCCAAAACTGTCACTTAATTTTTCAGTTATGCAAACCAGAATATTTGCCCTACATATTACTTCTTGCAAACTCTAAGCATAAACCTCTCAATATGTTTCATTTAAGAAGCCAATAAATTTTATCATTTATAAACCATCTGCAATTCTCCTTATCAGTCCCTTTTGATAGAAGGTGTTGTTTAGAGTTAGCTCTCTTCAGGTTGCAAGTGACAGTAACCATCTTAGATTGCTTTAGGAGGCTTAGAAATGATTTTTAACACCACAAGTACTTGGATGTCAAAAATTAAGTGTTTAATGGAAGCTTTTTTAATGGACTTAATTTGAGAATCCCTATGCTATTTTACAGTAATCAGAAATATCACCCAAGATCTGTATTGCCATAAAGCCTTGCATACAGGATTCTATGATTACGAACGTGTGAAACCCACAGGTTTTAAGCAAGATGGTAAAGGTCTACAGCATAACTTTTGGGTTTACAATGTGCAGTCAATAATTCATAACATGCATTTTATTAATAATAGTGCTTTAGGCTGGCCTGCTTCTTTAGGCTTAATTCATCCATTCAGCCACGGAGCCAGCGTTTAATGAGTAGCTACTATGTGCCATGTTTGTGCTGGGCACTGGAGCTGGGTGAATAAGAAACAGAACTCTCTCCCCAATCCAGAGAGGAAGACATATTGCAAGCAAGTACTTCAAAATGCTATTTTAGTTCCTTATGCTCGAGCCAGGAGGATAATTTACTTCATAGTGATAATCACAAAAGCCTTACCAAAATTCTTACGTAGGATTTGACGTTAAACCTATGTCAAAGGTTAGAATGACTATTAAGGCCTGCCAGAAACCATATTAGAAATGGTTTTCTTTAACAGACGGTTTTACTTATATTTTGGTACATGTTTGAAAAATTCTTTTTAACACACAATTTAAAAATTAACGCAAGTTCTTTACATGTAATCTTAAAATGATTAGGGATTTTAATTATCTGTGTGAATCTACCACCAAATATAGGAAACCCTTCCCTAATAACACTGACAGATCAATATGGAGACTCCAGTTCAACTGCAACAACAGGAAAGCATGGCTTTTGGAGGGATTTTATTTAATTGTTGGAATTCCGATCAGATTATAGCTCCATGAGCTCAGGAGACCTGTCTGTCTTTGATCACCTTACCCAGTGGCTGTGCACAGAGCAAAATCATTTAACTTGGGTTAAATGAATCATGAACATTCTAAAAATATCATCAAAAGAGAGGAAAACACTTAAAGACTGTGTCTGGGCTTGGACACCTGTCCTGTTGTTGCTGTTAGCTGCCTTTGAGTTGGCTCCAACTCATGGTGACCCCATGTGTGCAAAGTAGAACTGCTCTGTAGGATTTTCAAGGCTGTGACCTTTCAGAAGCAGATCACCAGGCCTGTCTCCTGAAGCACCTCTGGGTGAGACTGAATCGCCAACCTTTCAGCTAATAGTTGAGTGATTAATGATTTGTGCCATCCAGGGACTCCCATCTGATCCTGGGAAAGTTACAGACTCTGTACATGCCTTAGTTGCCTCATCTCTAAAACTAGGATACTAATAGCTTCCAAGTTATGGTGTTGCTGTGAGAGTTGCATCGAGTGTGGTTGGAACAGTGACAGGGACATGCTCAGTGATAGCCATCGTCATTTTTATCATGTGCAAATTTCTACTTTAAATTGGGTATTTATATGCTATTTCTAAGTTATGAAGGAGTTTCTGCCTCTTTTAAAAATTTTATTTCATTCATTGTACATTATCATGACATGTCTGCTGATTTATAATCTGTCTCTTCCTTTGCCTTAACAATTCACATACATTCTTCACTGATTCCACCATGATATCACACTGTCTTTTATAATCATAATTTCCTGGTGTGTAATCACATCAATAAAGTCAGAGGAAAGAGCCAGATAAACTTGTTTGCATATATTTCTGCCATCAGAATTTTTGACTGATGTGCTTTGAATACATAAATAATGATGTATATTTAAACAGGAATTGTTATGGGGAAGACCAAACATATTTAGTGAGAAGTTATAAATATAGAATATTTTCAGTTTAAGTATCTCTAAATCCAAATGAATGCTCTTTGGTCTAACCACAACCATGTGTTATGAATAAAGATTGGGTCAGACTTTCCCTAATAATTACTTAAAGATAGTGCCTATTTGTCACATCAGTTGGTTGCTTACAAATGCATGCTTTAAAGGTATTTAAATGACTTTTTTGCTAAACTTAATGCTTATTAAACTAGTAAGTTGGTAGCTGAACTTTTTCCTATAGAGAATGCAAAAATTAACGTTGAGATTCCCTGATTAAATTAACAGTGGCAATTTAAAATCCAAAGTAGTAGAATGATGTTTTATATAGATTTTCAATTATCCACAACAATGCTAGTCAATGATAATCACAACGACGTGAATAAACAGAATTGGTTTATTTTTTATTACTGACTTTAGGCGGCAACAGGTTTGTTTTTGGTTTTGGAGTTTTTAGCAACAAATATATGCTCTAAAAATTTAGGAATCATATGTGAAACGTAGCATGATGTTAATGAAATTTACCATCTAGCAGAAGAGTCTCATTCTTGTACAAAGCCAGTTAAGCAAACACTTCTAGTGAATTAAGACACTTTGAAAATAAATTAAGACAAAAAACCTTTTTTTTCAGCGAGTAAAATCACTGTATCTTTGTACTATAGCTAATCGCTCCATGTCTCACTTTTCACACCATTTAAATGAAGATAATATCAGTACCTACCTCACGGGGTTGTTACAAAGAAATGTGTGTAAAGCATTTGGTACACAGAACATTCTCAGTTGCTGTTAGCTAGGAGCCCTGGTGGTGCAGTGGTTAAGTGAAAGGGCTGCTAACCGAAAGGTTGGCAGTTCAAATCCACCAGCTGCTCTTTGGAAGCCCTATGGGGCAGCTCTGCTCTGTCCTCCAGGGTTGCTATGGGTTGGAATTGACTTGATGGCAACACGTTTGACCTGGTTGGTTTGATGTTGATGACAATGATGACAACTCAACAGGCTGCATTGTGAGAAAGTAGCAATATAATACAGCGACTAAACATATATCCATGCTACCGGTTTAAATACTTGTGGGAGGCTAGGGAATTGACTTTCTTGTAAACTAAAGTCATGTTATACCTAAGGTGTCACTAGAGCTTGGGAATTTACCTGTGAATACGTAGGTAACAAAGACTCAGCTTTGAAGACAACAATGATGTCTCTGGTTAGATTTTTTAAAGTATCAATACGGTCAAGCGGACCAACATCTTCTGATAACCTAACACACACTGCCATCTTTTAAATAATATAGGAAAAAAATAGCAAAAAAAATCATTCCTGATTCTTGGGCCTGGATCTTAGCTTAGTCATACTTATCAGAAATCCTCAACCTTTAGGGGAACTTCAAATATATGAAAATAAATCTAATTACATTTATCACATTTTTGAAGTTAGTGATTTCATTCTACTTGGATCAACAATCAACGTGCATGGAAACAGCAATCAAGAAATCAAACTACGTATTGCACTGGGAAAATCTGTTGCCAAATCTCTTTAAAGTTTTAAAAATCAAAATGTTGGTTATTTCAATCATCTCATATGCATGGGAGAGCTGGACAATGAAAAAGGAAGACAGAAGAAGAATTGATGCCTTTGAACTGTGGTTTTAGAAAAGAATATTGACTATATTGTGGACTGACAAAAGA
This sequence comes from Loxodonta africana, assembly GCF_030014295.1. Lineage (NCBI taxonomy): Eukaryota > Metazoa > Chordata > Mammalia > Proboscidea > Elephantidae > Loxodonta > Loxodonta africana. The sequence goes on along the minus strand of NC_087363.1, from coordinate 55,037,828 downwards.
ACAAACAAATCAGTCTTAGAAGAAAAACAGCCAGAATGTTCCTTAGAAGCTAGAATGGCCAGACTTCAGCATGGTTACTTTGGACTAATCATCATGGAAGATGAATTACTAGAAAAGCACATCATGTTTGGTAAAGGAGAGGACAAGAAAAGCAAAGGAGGCCCTCAATGAGCTGGACTGACACAATAACTGCAACAATGGACTCAGACATACCAATGATCACGAAGACGGCACAGAACCAGGCGACGTTCTGTTATGCTACGGTTGCCATGAGTCAAAGCTGACTTGATGGCAACTAACAACCACAACAACGTTTATCACATTATTAAAGAAAAACAGGTAGATTTAATTGAACATTCCACACTAGGATTTTTCAAAAGGTGCACATTCATTTTCACGTGAGTTCTCTATCCAAAGATGTAGGGATACAAAGATATGTCTGGCTCTGAGTTTCCAAGGGATTGGAGTTACAGTTATGTCAAATCAGTGGGATTAATGACTTGGACTCGCCATTTAAAATGATAAAGAAGGCTACCATTATGAATGTAAAATATGTTGCTTGCCATTTGAAAACCAGAATATACGTACGAGTTTTCTTGGTTGTAGCATTAACTGTGGCACTAAAGGGACCGGTACCAGCACTATTGTAAGCCCGGACAGCCATGTAATAGGCCAGGTTGCTCTTCAGGTCTCGGAGTCGGGCTGATGTCTCATTTCCTGACACTTTCACTTTACTTGATGATTCTTCTTCTCCTCCACTGTTATTCCAGAACCGTACCTGGAGAAAAGAAGACATAAAACACGCAAAGTGTTGACTAAATATATACATTAAGTGCTTTTGTTGAAATACGAACATTTATCTTCTCATTGACTCAGCAGATATTTACCGAGGACCTATACTGAGGACCTTGATAGCAAAAGATAAAAACAGAAAAACATTTCCTTGATATATGTAAACAGTAGTTTAAGCACAATAAAAATGGCAATTGATCCTCGGCTTCAGAGTCATGGGGACAATAAAGACTAGTGGGGATTCTGGCTGAACAGCTAAGGTTCCATATTAATAATGGAGCTCCTACTTAGCTCTGGTCCCAAGGTGGTGCCACAGTTCCTGCACTTGGCTGCTACCAAGAGGTTGGTGGTTCAGTGGTTCAGCAGTCTGAATCTACCCAGAGGTGCCTCAGAAGAAGGTTTGTGGCACAGTAGTGAAAAGACAGAAACAGGCCTCTAGGAGGACACAGATAATAAGCAAGCATACACATGAGCCAGATAAATTCAAACAGACTAGATGCTAAGTGCTATAGTAGTATAAGTAGGAGAATTCATGAGAAATCTGCATATCTAACAGAGTGAGCTCAGCTCCTTATCCGCCCAGCCCAAGCTCAACTCCTGAATGCTGGTAGCCATGTTTTAACTCTGTTGGAGAGTGGAGCTTCCTTCTGTGAAGAAAGCGAACTGTCTGAGAAAAGACCATCAAAAAGCCAGCTGGCCACTTGCTTGTCCTACAGCAATGGCTAAGAGTCAACAAGCCCACCTGTGCACGCAGAGCTGCTGCAGAGAAAGGGAAGGCAATTAAAACATTTGCTCTTAAATATAAATATATAATAAAATACATATATTTTATTATTCAGATCCACGCAAAATCATCTGTAACTTCTTGTAAAGACAACTATTTGGTATAAAAATAAAGAACACAGTAAGAAAGAATATTTGAAGGCTGAGGAATAATAGGGAAAATGAAATAAAGATAGGGGTTACTTAATTACTTCAATTTTATGTTAAAAAAGAGTCCTGCTACGTTGTTCTTGTTAGGTGTCATTGGGTCTGTTTCAACTAATAGTGACCCTATGTACAATAGAAGGAAATACTGCCTGTTCCTGAGTCATCCTCACAACATCTGTTATGCTTGAGCCCATTGTTGCAGCCATTGTACCGATCCATTTGTCAAGTGTCTTCTTCTTTTTCACTGACCCTCTACTTTACCCAGCATAGTGTCCTTCTCCAGGGACTAATCCCTCCTAATAACATGTCTGAAGTATGTGAGATGAAGTCTCGCTATTCTTACTTCTAAGGAGCACTCTGGCTGTACTTCTTCCAAGACAGATTTGTTCATTCTCCTGGCAGTCCATGATATTTTTTTTTTTTTTTATAATAACTTTTATTAAGCTTCAAGTGAACGTTTACAAATCCAATCAGTCTGTCACATATAAGTTTACATACATCTCACTCCCTACTCCCACTTACTCTCCCCGTCTTGAGTCAGCCCTTTCAGTCTCTCCTTTCTTGACAATTTTGCCGGCTTCCCTCTCTCTCTATCCTCCCATCCCCCCTCCAGACAAGAGTTGCCAACACAATCTCAAGTGTCCACCTGATATAATTAGCTCACTCTTCATCAGCATCTCTCTCCCACCCGCTGACCAGTCCCTTTCATTTCTGATGAGTTGTCTTCGGGGATGGTTCCTGTCCTGTGTCAACTGAAGGTCTGGGGAGCATGGCCGCCGGGATTCCTCCAGTCTCAGTCAGACCATTAAGTTTGGTCTTCTTATGAGAATTTGGGGTCTGCATCCCACTGATCTCCTGCTCCCTCAGGGGTCCTCTGCTGAGCTCCCTGTCAGGGCAGTCATCAATTGTGGCCGGGCACCAACTAGTTCTTCTGGTCTCAGGATGATGTAGGTCTCTGGATCATGCGGCCCTTTCTGTCTCTTGGGCTCTTAGTTGTCATGTGGGCTTGGTGTTCTTCATTTTTCTTTGCTCCCGGTGGGTTGAGACCAATTGCTGCATCTTAGATGGCCGCTTGTTAGCATTTAAGACCCCAGACGCCACATTTCAAAGTGGGATGCAGAATGATTTCATAATAGAATTATTTTGCCAATTGACTTAGAAGTCCCCACAAACCATGCTCCCCAGACCCCCGCGCTTGCTCCGCTGACCTTTGAAGCATTCATTTTATCCCGGAAACTTCTTTGCTTTTGGTCCAGTCCAATTGAGCTGACCTTCCATGTATTGAGTGTTGTCTTTCCCTTCACCTAAAGCAGTTCTTATCTACTGATTAATCAATAAAAAAAACCCTCTCCCACCCTCCCTCCCTCCCCTCCTCGTAACCACAAAAGGATGTGTTCTTCTCAGGTTTACTGTTTCTCAAGATCTTATAATAGTGGTCTTATACAATATTTGTCCTTTTGCCTCTGACTAATTTCGCTCAGCATAATGCCTTCCAGGTTCCTCCATGTTATGAAATGTTTCAGAGACTCGTCACTGTTCTTTATCGATGCGTAGTATTCCATTGTGTGAATATACCACAATTTATTTAACCATTCATCCGTTGATGGACACCTTGGTTGCTTCCAACTTTTTGCTATTGTAAACAGAGCTGCAATAAACATGGGTGTGCATATATCTGTTTGTATGAAGGCTCTTGTATCTCTAGGGTATATTCCTAGGAGTGGGATTTCTGGGTTGTATGGTAGTTCTATTTCTAACTGTTTAAGATAACGCCAGATAGATTTCCAAAGTGGTTGTACCATTTTACATTCCCACCAGCAGTGTATGAGAGTTCCAATCTCTCCGCAGCCTCTCCAACATTTATTATTTTGTGTTTTTTGGATTAATGCCAGCCTTGCTGGTGTGAGATGGAATCTCATCGTAGTTTTAATTTGCATTTCTCTAATGGCTAATGATCGAGAGCATTTTCTCATGTATCTGTCGGCTGCCTGAATATCTTCTTTAGAGAAATGTGTGTTCATATCCTTTGCCCACTTCTTGATTGGGTTGCCATGATATATTTAATATTCTTCACCAACAACAAAATTCAAAGACATTGATTCTTAAGTCTTCCTTAGTCATTGCCTAGCTTTCACACGCATATGAGGTGATTGAAAATACCATGGGTTGGGTCAGTCGCACCAGGTCAGTCCTCAAAGTTACATCTTTGCTTATTAATACCTGAAAGAGATCTTTTGCAGCAGATTTACCCAATGCAACCCATAGTTTGATTTCTTGACTGTTGCTTCCATGGGTGTTGACTGTGGATTCAAGTAAAATGAAGTCCTTTACAACTTCAATGTTTTTTCTCTTTATCATGATATTGCTTAATGGTCCAGTGGTGAGGATTTCTGTTTTCTTTATGTTGAGATGTAATCCATATGGAAGGCTGTGGTCTTTGATTTCATCAGTAAGTGTTTCAAGTCCTCTTCACTTTCAGCAAGTGACATCATGTCATCTGCATATCACAGATTGTTACTAAGTCCTCCTCCAATCATGATGACATGTTCTACATATACTCCAGCTACTCAAATTGTTTGCTCAGCATACAGACTAAGTATGGTGAAAGGATACAAGTCTGATGGACACCTTTCTTGACATTAAACCACAAAGTATCCCCTTGTCTTTTTCAAACCACTGCCTCTTAGACTACGTACAGGTTCTGTATGAGCAAAATTAAATGTTCTGGAATTCCCATTCTTCCCAACGTTATCCATAATTTGCTATGACCAATGCAGTCGGATGCCTTTGCAGAGTCGATAAAACACACGTAAATATCTTTCTGGTATTCTGTGCTTTCAGCCATGATCCATCTGACATCATCAGTGATGCCCCTGTAACATGTCCTCTTCTGCACCCAGCTTGCATTTTTGGCAGTTCCCTGTTGATGTACTGCTGCAACCACTTTTGAGTGATCTTCAGCAAAATTTTACTTGCATGTGATATTAATGATATTTTTCAATAATTTCCACATTTGATTGGATCACCTTTCTTTGGAATAGGCATAAATATGGATCTCTTCTAGTCAGTTGGCGAGGAAGCTGTCTTTCAAATTTCTTGGCATAGACGAGTGAGCACTTCTAGCACTGCATCTGTTTGCTGAAACATCTCAATTGGTCTTCTGCCAACTCCTGGAGCCTTGTTTTTCGCCAAGGCCTTCAGTGCAACTTTAACTTCTTCCTTCAGTACAACTTGAACTTCTTCCTTCAGTACCATTGGTTCTTGATCATATGCTACCTCCTGAAATAGATGAGTGTTGACCAAATCTTTTTAGTACAGTGACTCTGTGTATTCCTCCCATTTTCTTTTGATGCTTCCTGTGTTGTTTAATACTTTCCCCATAGAATCCTTCAATACTGCAACTGGAGGCTTGAATTTTTTCTTCAGTTCTTTCAGCTTGACAAATGCTGACGCCTGTTCTTCCCTTTTGGTTTTCTATCTCCAGGTCTTTGCACATTTCACTATAACACTATTCTGTCTTCTTGAGCTGCCCTTTGAAATCTTCTGTTCAGCTCTTCTACTTCATCATTTCTTCCTTTTGCTTTAGCTACTTTACATTCAACAGCAACTTTCAGAATCTCTTCTGACATCCCTTTTGGTTTTTTTCTTTCTTTCCTGTCTTTTTAATGACCTTTTTCTTTCTTCATATATGATTTCTTTGATGTCATTCCACAGCTCTTCCGATCTTCATTCATCAGTGTTCAATGCATCAAATCTACTCTTGAGATGGTCTCTAAATTAAAAAAAAAAAAAAATTAAGGTAGGATATACTCAAGGTCATACTTTGGCTGTCATGGACTTGTTCTAATTTTCTTCAGCTTCAACTTGAACTTGCATATGAGCAATTGACAGTTGTTCCACAATTGGTCCCTGGCCTTATTCTGACTGATGATATAGAGCTTCTCCATCATCTCTTTCCATAGATGTAGCTGATTTGATTCCTGTGTATTCCATCTGAGGAAGTCCACATGTATAGTAGTTGTTTACATTGTTGACAAAAGGTATTTTCAATGAAGAAGTCATTGGTCTTGCAAACTTCTATCATTTAATTTCTGGCATTGTTTCTATCACCAAGGTCATATTTTCCAACTACCTTCTTCTTTATTTCTAACTTTCACATTCCAATTGCCAGTAATTTTTAACACATTTTGATTGCATGTTTGATCAATTTCAGACTACAGAAGTTGGTAAAAATCTTCAGTTTCTTCATCTTTGGCTTTAGTGGTTGGTAAGTCAATCTGAAAAATAATAGTATTAACTGGTCTTCCTTGTAGGCATACAGATATTATCCTATCGCTGACAACGCTGTACTTTAGAATAGATCTTGAATTTTTTTTTTTTGACGATGAATGCAACGCGATCCCTCTTCAATTTATCATTCTTGGCATAATAGACCATATGATTGCCTGATTCAAAATGGCCAATACCAGTCCATTTCAGTTCACTAACACCTAGGATATCGATCTTTAGGCTTTCCATTTCATTTTTGATGACTTCCAATTTTCCTAGATTCCTACTTCACACATTTCACATTGCAACTATTAATGGATGATTGCAGCTATTTCTTCTCCTTTTGAGTCATGCCTCATCAGCAAAGGAAGATACCAAAAGCTTGCCTCTGTATACATCATTAGAGTCAAATCCATTTTGAGGAAGCAGCACTTCTCCAGTTGTATTTTGAGTGCCTTTCAACCTGAGGGGCTCATCTTCCAGCACTGTATCACACAATGTTCCGCTGCTATTAATAAGGTTTTTACTGGCCAGTTTTTTCAGTAGGAGGCTGCCATGTCTTTCTTCCTAGTCTGTTTTAGTCTGGATGCTCCGCTGAAACCTGTCTACTAAGGCTGACACTGCTGGTATTTGAAATACCAGTGCAAAGGTTCCAGTATTACAGCAACACATAAGTCACCACAGAAAGACAAAATGACAGCCGTGTGATGGAGACCCACTATAGAATATTTAGATTATCCATAAAGTCAAAATCAAAACCAAAACCAATAACAATAGCAACGACAACAAAAACAATCAAGCAAATGGTTCATAAACAACAGAACCATTACCGGTATAGAAACCATTTGCTCATCTGAAGTAGCGGCCAGACAGTTAATATAAACATGTAAAGCAGACTGGGTGCATATACTGAAAAGTTTGATGTTAATAACAGAGGCTCTACTTAGCTCTGGTCCCCAGGTGGTGCAAGGTTGAACACACTTGGCTACTAAGCAAAAGGTTGGTGGTTCAGCAATTCAGTGGTTCGAGTTCACCCAGAGGTGCCTCTGAAGAAGATCAGACAATCTACATCCAAAATATTAGCCACTGAAAACCCTATGGAGCACAGTTCTACTCTGACACACATGGGGTTGCCATGAGTCACAGCAGCCACCTCAAAGACTACTGGTTTTTTAATTAGCTCTGGTTGATTGTGGAAGGCAGGCCCAGTGTTTACAGATCCTTTTTTTTTTTTTTCTTAATTTTTTTTTAAAGAAAACAGAATCTCAATTTTAAGTGAATTCAAATTTAGGGTTTGCTCAAGTTTTAAAAGACACTGTGTGGGCCACACAACAAGTGTTTGTGGGCGGCATATGGTTACCGGTTTCAGTCTTCTGAGCAAAAGACACTAGAAGTTACTGCTCTCTTCAAAAATGAGCCACTATAAAAGCTCTGGTTTAAAAAAAAAAAGGTAGCAAAGTATAAATCTCAGATTTTTCAATAATGATCCCAAAGCAGCAAACTATGTTGTATTAGATCAATATTTTCGGTATCTAGCCATAGATACATCTACACATACATGTTCCCTAAAAGTTCAGAAAAACAGTTTATGTTGAGTTGTATCCATGTTTTTCCAGGAAAAGAGTTAGTAGTTTTTGTCAGAGCCTCAAAAGGAAGATGTAAACCCCATGGGACCAAGACTGGATTGAACACAGTTTCTGCAACTTTAAAGCATCAAATTAACACTAAAACTTGATGATGACATTTTAGCAACAGAAAATCCACACATCTGACAGATCCCATTTGCCATTATAAAAGAAAACCACATAGGCTTTATTCATCAATGAAAGATAATGCAGAAGCTTGTCTTTTATGAACCCAAAACCCAATGCCGTCAAGTCTTTTACGTCTTTTATGAAGCCATGGCTAAGTAAACTGTTAATAGATGCTAAAAGCTCATATACACTCTCCATGTACCAATACTAAACACTGTCGGTATTATTAGGTTTAGATGATGCCAAAATGACAAGACACTTTTCCTATTCTTGGGAGCATTGTGTAATTATTAACTAAGAAAAAACACATAATCAGTAATTATAATAAAATGTGACAGAAAGTCTGAGAACTTGTGGTCTGGACATACATCATAAACTGTAAAAACAAAACAAAACACATAAATATGAGCTTAAATAATCCTCACCTGAAAGAAGAGATAGCAGTGGCATGGAGTGGTTAGGTAACTCACTCAAGATCACACGGCCATACACCCTGGTCTCTTGTTTGGTTACAATCTAAGATAAATTTCCCCCTGATAAATTGCAAATTACCTCAATATAAATTGTCTTAAAGTATTCTTAGGAGACTAAATTACACAAGAAATGAAAATAATTTTTAACTGGCATATGTGATATCTTTTATAATTCCATTTAGTGACGTTTTTGAAGGTTCTTGATGGCAGCATGTTTCTGAGGCACTTTAACTAATCTCTACGTATCCAAATGAGGTATTTCTTTTCAGGTCTTGATCCTGGCTGGGATCTGAACTGTTTAGACACAAAGAAAATGTTGCCAAATCTGAACATGACACTAAAACCAAAACCGAACCCGTTGCCATTGAGTTGATCCTGCCCCATAGCGACCCTAGAGGACAGAGTAGAACTGCTCCATAGGGATTTCAAGGAAACTGGAGTTAAAGGGTTTAATAACAACAACAACAAAAAGTTGCTGTTGAGTCGATTCCAAATCATGGTGACCCCATGTGTGTCAGGCTAGAACTTGAATCCCCAACCTTTCAGCTAACAGCCGAGCATGTTAACTGTATGTACCGTCGAGTGACTCTTGAAATTTAATAGACACAGAATATTAGGGCTTGAATAGCTAGCTTGGTGAATCTCTGTGGTGGGAGGAGGGAGGCATTTTGAAACTGTGTTTGTTCAAGTCATCCACCACTTTTTATCAAGTGCCCATCACGGGCAGGCTTTGCTCTGAGTATTGGAGTTACAGTGAGGACCAAGACAGATAGGCATCAGCCTCAGGTGTGTGATTCCCAGTGACTGCCTCCTGCTACCTTCTATGCCAAGAAATGCAGGCAATTCTCCTTACAGGTGCACACTCCTCACTAGTGTCTCACTCATGTTAAAGGTGGTGAACTGTACCCCTCAGGTGTGTGGTGACAAAAAATATGTTGAGAGCCCACAATTCAATCTTAACCATTCTCTTCTTTGGCGTGGATTTACATTTTATTTTTCCCACACCAAACTCAGGCTGAGTTTATAATATAAAAATTCCTGTGTTTCTTCAGTTCTAGAAAATTCTCAGGCATTTTCTCTTTTAATATTATCTTTCCTAAATCTCCCTTCCTGGAGCTCTGGTTGGAATTTTTCATTTCAGCCTCAGTGTCTCCTAACTTTGCTTTTATAATTTTTCATTTCTGTCTCCATGCTATGTTCTAGATGCATTAAGTCTCTCTTCCATCATCAAGTCTTTGGCTTAATTCTAAAACTGATTTTTTTTTGGTAATAATTGTATTTTTTAGGTCTAGGATTTTGCTTATTTATTGTTCAAATATGCCTGATCCTTTTTTTTTTAAATCTCCTATTCTTACACTGGGTTTACTGGGTTTTATTCTGACACTATAAATTTAGTCCTTTATTTAATCAATTTGAACGTTTTAATATACTTATATCTTAAATTTAACACACTTATTTTAAATTTGAACATTTTAATATACTTATTTTAAAGTGCATTTTAGATCAACGTATTGGTTTGGTATTGTCATGAATTAAATTGCATCCCCGAAAAATATGGTCAGCTTGGGTAGTTAATGATTCCCAGTACTGTGTGGTTGGTCTCCATTTTGTGATTGTAATTTTATGTTACAGACGATTAGAATGGGATTATAACACCCTTACCCAGGTCACATCTCTGATCCAATGTAAAGGGAGTTACCCTGGGATGTGGCCTGTACTGCCTGTCATCTTTCAAGAGATAAAAAGGATAGGGAAGTGAGCAGACAGGGGGGACCTCATACCATCAAGAAAGTAGTGCCAGGAGCAGAGCATGTCCTTTGGACTCAGGGTCCTGTGCTGAGAAGCTCCTAGTCCAGGGGAATATTGAGGACAAGGACCTTCCTCCAGAGCCGACAGAGAGAGAAAGTCTTCCCCTGGAGCTGATGCCCTGAATTTGGACTTCTAGCCTACTAGACTGTGAGAGAATAAACTTCTCTGTTAAAGCCATCCACTTGCAGTATTTCTGTTATAGCAGCACTAGATGACCAAGACAGGTGTGTGTATATATATATATATATATGTATATATAAATTTTTTTTTAACAGAACCAAAAAAACATTTTATAAGCCAATATATTTTTATCTGTGTAAGTAAACAGAAACAAATGTGAGAAATGTCATGATTTAAAATGCTATCTCTATATCTGAAAGTAACTCGGTTATACCAAAAATGAATGTTCCCACTGTGAGGAGCCCTTAATAACATTAAAAAAAAATAATAATAATTTTTTTTTTATTACATCAGAGATTTCCTTAATTTAAACTGAAAATGAAATGTAGTTTGTAAAACTGTATTGAAAACTGGCATGTTTTTGTTCATTAAAGCACAGGTATTCTTTTAATATTATTATTAATATTAATTAACATTAATATTATTTTAATAGGCTAATATAATTATGTTTATACTTAAAAAATTTCATATAGACTCAGTTGTTAGACCAGACACATTTAAATAAACACCAAGCAGGCCAAAATGCATTCAAAGGTCTGTTAGGAAGATGAATCCTGATCTATTATTTTACCCTTCACCCTATTTTCAGTCCTGGGAGGGCCGACCTGTATTAATTACAACAGAGGCTTCCTTGCTCTGGCTACCCATGGAATTTAGCCAATAGGAGGCAGGGAAGGGAAGGGTGGGAGGAGAGAGAAGTTGGGATATTTAGTTTCCTAGATCCCTCAGTGGAGCCCTGGTGGCACAGTGGTTAAGAATTCAGGCTGTGAAACAAAAGGTCGGCAGTTTGAATCCACCAGGTGCTCCTTGGAAACCCTATGGGGCAGTTCTACTCTGTCCTATAGGTTGCTATCAGTTGGAATTGACTTGAGGGCAACAGGTATGGTTTTGGTTTTTGGATCCCTCAATGCTGAGCCACCGTTTAGCAGGGAAACCTGGTGGTATAGTGGTTAATTGCTACAGCTGCTAAACGTCGGCAGTTGGAATCCACCAGGCGCTCCTTGGGAAATTCTATGGGGCAGTTTTACTCTGTCCTATAGGGTCACTATGAGTAGGAATCAACTCGACGGTAACGGGTTTGGTTTTGGTTTATCTTTGCCTAGGAGCCCTAATGGTGCAGTGGTTAAGAGTGCAGCTGCTAAACATAAGGTCAGCAGTTTGAATCTGCCAGCCACTCCTTGGAAACCCTATGGGGCATTTCTACTCTGTCCTATAGGGTTCCTATGAGTCAGAATCTACTCAGTGGCAATGGGTTTGGCTTTTGGTTTATCCTTGCTCAAGGAGTCCCTGGGTGGCACAAACAATTAAGTACTTGACTACTAACCGAAACGTTGGTGGCTCCAATCTACCTGCAGTACTACAGAAGACAAGCCTGGTGAATTGCTTCTGAAAGGTGACAACCTTGAAAACCTATAGAGCAGTTCTCTGCACACATGTGGTCACCATGAGTCAGAATAGTCTCAAAGGCAGCTTTTTTGTTTTTCATATCTTTCTCTAATGAAAAACACATCTCATTTGGACAACCCTCATATATAGCTACAGTGATTGTTCTCTCCAGCATAACTGACCTTTCCACCCACTTCAAAGGTCTCCAATTTATTCACTTGAATATATTTTGGCCTGCCTTAAATTTATGTGGATGTGTTTTAATTGTCTATTACCAATTTTCCTACGTACATTTGACTCGTTCTAGAGACATGTTAATCAATTCTTTGCCTGATAGTAAAGATAGACTCAATGCATATGTTGTTTTTCCAGTGGAATGTTCATATTCTTAAACAAGCACTTAAATATTTGACATCTTTTCCTGTTCTAATTAAAATATTAGGCACTAAACACATTCTTTACAGGTGTTTGGAACAGGAGGCTAAATGAAGGCCTCACTGAATTTATAGTTTGGGGGCTCTGTGTACATTTTTAGCTATGTTCTTCTGCCAAACTTTAAAAAAAAAATTTTATTAGGTTCCCCTAAAATATGCTATGCTATATCATTTCATACGTGTAGATTTTTGTTTTGATCACTTATCAAGATAATTATCCCAAGTTTTATTTTTCCAAAGCACAAAATGATGTTAAAGATACTGACTGTCTATACCATGCTGGGGCGCTGGTGGTTCAGTGTTAGAATTCTTGCCTTTCATGCCACAGACCCAGGTTCGATTCCCAATCAATGTACCTCATATACACCTACACCCTCTACCTCTGTCAGTGGAGGCTTACGTGTTGCTACAATACTGAACAGGTTTCAGTGGAACTTCTAAACTAAGACAGGCTAGGAAGAAAGGTCTGGCAATCTACTTCTGAAAATCGGCCAGTGAAAACCCTATGGATCACAAAGATCCAATCCACAATGGACCATGAGGATGGCAAAGCACTGGGCAGCGTTTTGTTCCCTTGTGCATGGAGTTGCAATCAATCAGGTGCCAGCTCGATGGCAGCCGACAATAACAACATACCATGCTGGAACCCTGGAGTTTGTATTCCTCAGACACCCACAATACACGAACTTAAGGGCTTCTACATCCTCTCCTTCATGTATTCATCTCTTGTTTTCATCCAAAGGTGCACAGGACAAGATCTGAGCCTGAGTGTAACAGCCTAGCTGATGAAATAAATTGGAGCCCAGGGAAATGAGCTCCTCCACTACTGCTGGGTCAAATCAGAAAGGAAATTAGTCTAGATGCTAATGATGATGTGAGCCCAGCATGCACACGGCACATGATCAACCCTCACTGAGATGAGAGAAAGTCAGGAGCTATTAAAAATTTTAAAGCCATATTGGGGAAACTGCAACTCAGAAAGTTAGCCACATGACCGGTAATTATATACTGTGCTAGGCTTTTTTTTTTTTTTTCCCCCAGTTTAATCTTCAAATCATAACTGAAACTAAGATATATTTTTATCTTGATAGAATTACATAAGTCATTTCTTAAGATCTTCTCAATTAGCATAGCTTTCTCTTAGCTTGTCTTCCTTCTTTTCATACTTACTATATTGATTTCCTAGGACTGCCATAAAAAAAAAATCACTAAACTATGTGGCTTAAAATAACAGAACTTTATTCTGTCATGGTTCTGAAGGCTCAAAGTCTGGATTCAAGGTGTTAGCAGAGCCATCCTCGCTCTGAAGCCTCTAGGGGAAGTTCCTTCCTTGGGTCTTCCCAGCTTCTGGCAATCCTTGGCATTCCTTGGCTTGTAGATGCATCACTCCAATTTCTGCCTCTGTCTTCACATGGCCATCTTTGTGTCTCTCTTCTCCACTTTATAAGAACCCTGCTCCTGTTGGATTAGGGCTCACCCTAATCCAGTATGATATCATGTTAATTTGACTGGTAACATCTGCAAAGATCCTATTTCCAAACACAGTGAAGTTCACAGGTACCAGGGGTTAAGAGTCAACATATCTTTTTGAGGGACACAATGCAATCCATAACACTTGTCATGTACTTGAAAAATAATTGTTCACTAGTTGTTTTTTTCTTTTTTTTTTCCCCAATATGGTGTTCATGCTACATTTGGAAGTTCTACTTGCTACTCTTTACACAGATAGGCAACAGTCAATGCATCCCCCCCTGTAATTAATTTCAGGAAAAGTCCTCTTTTCTCACCACTCTCCTCATCTTCTGTCCCTCATCCTAATGGCAATACCAGCAACGACAGAAACAACAGCCATTGAGCTACACACTGGAATTGTGCTAAGTGTTTCTATATTACTTTGTGATGTTCAAAAATTTTCATCCAATGAAATCTTATCCCAAAGCCCAATACTTAAAACAAAGTAGAAATCCCAAATCTCTGTGAATCATTTTGAAAATGGCCGCTTTATCTCATTTAATTCTCAAACACTGAATAACTTCATCTCAAACGATGAATAATTTACTGTCATTATCTCTATTTTAACTGAGCCTTGGAGAGTTGTAGTAACTTGCCCAAGACCACAGAGCAGTAAGACAGTGGCGCCAAGAGAACAGGTGTTTAATTAGCAGGCATTTTTTGCATGCTTCCAGTGTGCTGGATACTACTCCACAGACAGGCAGAGCTCCCAGTCTTTTGTGGAGCTTATATTTTAATCTAGGGAATTTGAACCCAGTTTTGTTGAAACCTAACACAGTGTGGTCTAAACTAGAAACAATGCTGATTGTTCTTGCATTCTCTGGTTCTCTCCCTCTCTCTTTAAGCCTCTCTTTGCTGACATGATCAATAGTTCCTTATGGATTATCTTTATCTGGATGACTCCTTATCTGCTTAAATTTATATATTCAAAAATGAATATCCACTTGCCTCCATGCGGCATAGAATCACCAGCGACTCTCGTGGTCCTGGGAAGCCCACAGAGCCCATTTATACGTATTTGCTCATTTATTCCTCTTGGCTACTTCATCAAGCACAACCATGTCAAGAATTATACTCCTGTCATATGGTTCGTAAAGGGAAAAGCTGTTAATGGTGGGTGTGCATCTCAGTCCACTGACTGAGGAGTGCAAAACCATGTAGTCCCTGATTTTCTTTAAATAAATTTGATTTAGCACTGAATCCCATATCCTGCTCAGCTAATGGAAAATTCAACCTCAGTTGCTCCTGGGGCTCCCCTCCCAATGCCTTGCTAAGACAACTAACTGCTATGTTCTATTTGATTCCTTTAGTTCTGGGCCATGCTTGTGGGTTAAGAAATCTTCGATGAGTCAGGGAAACATAGCCAATCCCTTCTGTAATCTTGCCACCAACCTAGGTACCACCAGGTGAAAAGGTATGGGCTCCAGGATTTTTTGATAGCCCCAGACCCTTATTTCCTTCAAAGTCATCAGAAATCCCTCCCTATCTAGGGAAACATCTCCTTAGCTCTTCTATTTCTTCAGTGGCATTCCCTCTTTTCTCTCTCTCCAGGATACACAGGACAATCTCTTCAAGGGCTTGAGCTTTGGAAACAAAGCTCAGAGGGGAAGTATTTCTAGGCACCTTCTCTTGCTATCCATCCACAAACACCCTTGAGGCAAGGAAGCTTAAAGTCAAATATTTGCTTGAGAATATTTTTTAGGATATTTACTGGGAAAATATATACATTAATATCTCAAAAACGCTCTTGAGCCATGGTTCACACTTACTGATTAATTGTTATTATGAGCCTGGAGCTGTGTCAAGCACATTATGTATCTATTAAAATCCTAATGAGGTTAAGCCTATTATTGTCCCCATTCTGCAGGGGAGGAACATGGGGCTCACCGAGTTTATGTAACATTCATGCAGGTCTGACCTCAGAGTTACACTCTTTTACAACTGGACTCCTCCCATTCATTTACATTTCCTGTCAATGTCACTGCCTTGTCTCTAATCATTAGGGAGTTACTGTTGGCTTCTCACCATCTTTAGTTGCTTATATACACTGATGTGGAATTAAGTGAATTTTCTCTCCAAACGTTCTTTGGTTCCTTTAAGATGATGATGGAGCTGCTGTACTGTATTTCTATGGTGTTTCATTTTTTCATTCCCACTTCCTTCTCTTTGGAAACCCTGGTGGCGTAGTGGTTAAGTGCTATGGCTGCTAACCAAAAGATTGGCAGTTCACATCCACCAGGCGCTCCTTGGAAACTCTATGGGGCAGTTCTACTCTGACCTGTAGAGTCGCTATGAGTCAGAATCGACTCAATGGCAGTGGGGGGCAGGTTTTCCTTCTCTTTAAACATGGATGGCTCTGTCTCTGATCAGGTCTCTGTTTGTCAAAACCTGTGTTTCTTAAATTTTAGTGTACAGAAAGATGTTTCCTTATAGATCATTGTTGTTAGCTATCGTCAAGTCAGCCCTTGACTCATGGTGACCCCCATGCATAATGAAATGAAACAATGCCTGGGCCTGAGCTACCCACATAATCAGTCGCAGATCTAATCGCTGAGATCCATATGGTTTTGTTGGCTGATTTTCAGAAGTGTATTGCCAGGCCTCTCTTCTTAGTCCTTCTTAGCCTTGAAGCCCCGCTGAAACCTGTTCAGCATCATAACAACACAAAGGTCTCCACCGACAGATGGGTGGTGGCTGCGCATGAGGGGCACTGACCGGGAATCGAACCTGGGTCTCCTGCATGAAAGGTGAGAATTCTACCACTGAACCACCAATATCCTGAAAAAGATTACAGTCAGGCCACTTGAAAATTTGATAATTGTCAAAAAACGATTTTAGTTTGCCTTCTATAAGGCTCCATGGGCCCTCGGCTCCTCCTTTCTTTAGAATTGCATGGGAATATGTTTTGAGTCAGAATCAACTTGATGGCACACAATAACAACAACATTTCTACTTCATCTCATTCCTGCAGACTAGCTGTTTTCTGCTTGTCTACAACTTTAGCTTGACAGATCTGAACGGAGCCTTGCATTTGAGATACGGCTGCATGACACTAACTATGATCTCTACATTACTTACTTTAATGCCTAAGAATCTGATTGGCTTAGCTTAACCATCCATGGACCAGTTGCCTTTATCAAGTGGCCACTGTGGTACAATCATTCAAGGTTGTGTAGCCAAGTGGAAGAGTACATGGCCCTGTGGTATAAAATGCCTGTGTAAGCCTGCCACTGAACCAGAATTTACAATCATGAGGGAGTTTCTAAAGAAGACAGCTCTTGGTGGGGATAAAATCACAACGTATGACTCTAATAGTATCATTTTCAAAGAAATCTTAATACTTTTATCTTGTCAGTTCTCTGTTCAAAAATATCTAACTGCTCTCTACTAAATACGGAACACAGTCCAAATGATCCTTCTTAGTATTCAAAGCTGTCTGTGACCCGGGTCTCCTATAGGAAACTTCTTCTGCAGGGCCCCTACTCTTCTAACCTCCAATATGTCATGCCTTATATAGAATGCTTTCCACTCTCTCCACATTTACTAACTTTTCCTTCAAATTACTATTAAGCCTTCATATTCTTATGAACATCAGTCTATCAGCTTTTCATACTATAGTGGCTTGTATGCTAGAAGGTACTACATTACAGCTGCAACAATGGACTCAAACATACCATACATAAGGTCACCATGAGTCAGAGCCAGCTTGATGACAACTAACAACAACAATCCTTATGAAGCCTTTCAAAATGGCTCACGCATCTTAACCACCCAAATATCTCCTGTTTGGGTCATTCTGACACTCATTACATTTGGCCTAGTGTTATCCCCTGGTTCAGATGTTTCGTTTTATTTCACCAAAGAGAGAGTTCTTTGAGGGCAAGAAGTATGTTGCATACAGATGTCTTCTCTAGAACCTAGAAACCTGTAGAAACCAAACCCTTTGCCATTGGGTCGATTCCAACTCATAGCAACCCTGTAGGACTTAGAACCTAGAAGAGAACCCCAGAATGCAAAAAGGCTACTGAGGAAATAAGAAAAAGAGCTGCAGGTAGGTGATTTCTTATTGCTATCAATTTCCTATAAACCTGAGTACTGCAACTTAATTCCACCCTCATTTTTTAAGTCAATCCATCTAAAAGATTTGGCCCACATGATTTCCTTTCACATTCTTTTGTTTTGTTTTGGTTTTCTCCTCCAACTGAAGTTATTTTCATTCAGCTTGTTAAGTTAAATTCCATAGTCATTAATAATCTTATGAGACAGTGTGCTGGTAAAGAGACTAAATCAAGGATTCCTTGGAGACCTGGAGGCGCGGTGGTTAACAGCTTGGGTGCTAATCAACAGGTCAGCAGTTCGAATCCACCAGCTGCTCCTTGGAAACCCTATGGGGCAGTTCTACTCTGTCCTATAGGGTCACTCTGAGTCAGAATCAAATTGATGACAATGGGCTTTTAAGATGTCCTTAAAAAGAAATTTAAATAAAAGAGACAGGTAACATACATACATGAAATAATTAAATTTTAAAGGAATTACCTCATAGCCAAGTAAATGTCCATTACTCAACTTCCAAGGAATGGCGTTCCATGAAACTTCAATTTCTGAGGAAGATAAGCTATCTGCAGAAACTTGAGATGGAGCTACTGCAGGCTCTATTTAGAAACAGAAATTGAAATACAATTGTAATTTTGGTAGTTGATTTAAAAATCTATTAAAATTTTCATTTTAAAAATACTTCAGTATATTACAAATATTACAAAATAGTCATTAATAAGATTTGAAAACATAAATCATGTTGTTATGGACTGAATTATGTTCCCCAAGGAGATATGTTGAAGTTTTAACCCCCTGTACCTGTGAATTTGACCTTGTTTGGGGAAATAGAATATTTCTTTGAAGACATCAGTTAGTCACACTAGAGCAGGGTGGGTCCTGGCCCCAACCCCTTGAGTGAGTGGTATCTTATAAAATGAGTAGAACAGATATGGAGGTAGGTTCATACACAGGAGGAAGACAGCATTTGAGGATCTGCCTACAAGCTAAGGAAAGCCAAGAAAAGCACAGGCTCTATCAGAAGCTGAAAGAGACAAGGGAGGATCTTCCCCTAGAATGCAAAGAGAGAAAGCACAGCCCTACCGAAACCCTCAGTTCTGACTTCTAGGCTCCAGAACTGTCAAACAATAAGTTCTGTTCTCTAAAGTCACTCATTGCGTGTTATTTTGTTATGGCAGCCCTAGCAAACTAAGATACATGTCTCGAAAATAAAGACATTGGTCTACTTCTTAAAGGAAGATGGCATCATAGCCACAGATTTTCCTGGCTAAATAGCCATAAAAATTTGTACTTTTCTCCCCTGTACTTACTTCTTGGAATCTTCCTTAACTTCCCTTCTTTCCTTTTGTTCTCTCTTCCCTACCTTTATCTCTCTGCCCTTCATCTCACAGTTGTTGCTTGAAATCTCCTACAACCGAAAGCCCTACTTATTTGTTTTGCCAAAAGTCAAGGTCTGGAGAGTTCATTTATTTAATAAACATTTAGAGAACGCCTTCTCTAGCCCAGGCCCAGAGTTGCAAAATTTAAATGAGATTGTGCAACAGCCGGGCCCCTACTTTTCTGAATGAGTAAATAGACACTCGTGTAAAGAATTATACAGTAAGAAGATTCCCTTTGAAATAGACAACTATTAGAGCTTTATGTGGCTCACCGTGCTCCTCTCTTCTCATGAAAGAGCTCTAACGCAGCTCCCCCCTCCTTCAATATTCATTTTTTTGTTAAATGACACTCCTCCTGGCCATGACTGATTGAAACTGAGATAGACTCTTGGTCCAAGGATAAGCCCATTAAAGTTTCTCTTCCAAGAATTTGAAACTTGGTTTGGAGAAACCCAGGTGATCTGGGGCCAATCACACCAGTGTTGGCCCTCTAATGAGGAAGACAAAGAAGCCAATTTCTGAGACCCCAGAGATTCTCTGATGAAGGTTCTTTATAAAGTTTACTTTTTAGCTCCTTTGACTTGATGAGAAGCCCTTGTATATTTCCAATAAATCACTTAGTTCTTTCTTAGGAAAGCAGAATCTGTTCCTGGTTTTAGAACAGAAAGGCCTTTAATCAACTCATTAGTGTGGGAAAGAGTGCTGATGGGACACTGAAAGTTCATGAAGCAAGAGGGCAAAGGACGGTAGCTCCCACCCCAATTGCCAGCTTTCCCAGTCTTGGGGCAATGTCCCCAAACTCTCCTGTTAGATGTTATCACTCCCCAGATCCCTGGTCTGCTCTTGTAATGAAAACCCTCGGCAACTTTTGGAAATGGAACATGGCTATAAACATAAGAGATTCTTTTGCAAAGACTTTTATGATACCCGTTTGTTTTCCTCTCAGAACTGAGAGAAAAAAGAGAGACAAGGATAAGGGGGTGAGGCCCTAAGGAAATTGACTTTACTTATTATTTTTAGTAGTGAGGATTGTGGAAAATCTCAAGGAAATTTTGCAATTTACTGCAAGATCTGGAGGGTAGGGGAGAAACTGAAATCATATTTCATGAGCTCAGTAATGGTTAAGAGTCAAGGTCCTGGGTTCAGCTACTGGCTCTATCACTTACTGCATGGACTTTGGTAGGTTTATCAACCTCTTTCACCAAACTTCCCATTTTCTTATGTGTCAGAGGGGAATAATAACAGTACCTAAACCTCATTTGACAATTCAAATTTGTTGATTTTTCTGACCTGGACTGGGAATCTAATTATGACTTGTACCACTGTTCTTTTGAAGAAATACATATGAAGTCACTAAGAACTTCCCAATAAAGTTTTTGGAGCATAACTGGTTTATGAGCTTGGAACTCATATATAATCACAGTGTTTTCCATACCTTCTTCTGCAGAAAATACTGCCGTCACTGGGCTAAATGGTCCTTCACCTTTGTTATTATAAACACCCACTTTAACTTCATAGCGTGAAAATGGCACGATGCTTTCATTTCGAAAGACATATCTTGAGGTATCAGGGGATGTCACCACTGTCTGGATCCAGTTGGTTACCCCATAGGGACGAAAAGCAACAACATACCCAAAACCTTCACCATTCTGCAGTTCTTCAGGGACTGGCTATAAAGGAAAGACATGCTAGATCATCTTTACATAGGAGGGCAAAGTAAAAATGAGTAGAGCTATATTAGTCTTCCATAAAGCTATCAAATAACTACCTACATGGTACTAAGCAGCTGAATAAAAAAGAGGAAAAACATCAGTGGAAGAGTCAGCTGCTTTTAAATTAACATATTGTACTTTCTGATAGCCATCCAGATAATGAACTAGAAATTTCTGTGATTCCTCATATATCCGAGCATATTGAAATCCCAGTCTGAGTTCCTAGTAACAAGATATATTTTCAGCTAAATATATGTTATCTCTTACACCAAGTAAAATCAATCTAGTCCCTAATGTTGCCTTTAAGGAAATAAATCACACATTGATATGATGATTAAGTATAAAGGAGTAACCCGTTGCCTTTGAGGCGATTCTGGCTCATAGGAACCCTATAGGACAGAGTAGAACTGCCCCATAGGATTTCCAAGGAGCAGCTGGTAGATTTGAACTGCTGACCTTTAGGTTTGCAGCTGAATACTTAAACACTGCGCCACCAGGGCTCCATAAAGGAGTAAAACTAAAACAAACAAAAAAAGGCAAAACAACTTATTAAACCCAAAACTGTATTTGGGTCATACAAAAATTCCTATTGACACACCATCACAATGTCTTGATTCTGTATTTTTTCATCAACATCTTCAAATAATACAGACCACCTCCTGACTTTAAATGTATTAATTAAAACTTATCCTAATTATGACAAAAAGCAAGGGCTGAGAGAATAGTCTGGAACAAAACAGAGATTCAAACACAAGTTTGAGTGAAGTATGCAGGGCTGTGTGGGAAGCCGTGAAGGCAGGGCTCTAGAGTCATCAGCCAGGATTCAACACTCACTCCTACATTTACCAGCCACGTGACCTTGGGTAAGATGTTTAATATCTGTGTTCCTTAATGTTTTCATCTATCAAATGTTCTGAAGATAAAATGAGAAAAACGTATGTAAAATGCTCGGAATAGTAGCTAGCACAGAGTGAGCATTCAAAAATATGAGCTACTAATCCTACCACCACCATCCGCACCACCACTAGAGCAACCCAGGAGGCCATGATGATCCATGAGGAACAGCACTCTGAAGGGGAAGACGCTGCCCAAACACTTACATCCCAGGTTATCACAAGTTCAGACCGGCTTCCGCCTCCTCCGCTGACTTCTGACGGAGGCACTTCTGGAACTGTGAGGGTCAGAGAGACAGAGGTGAACTGTATTTGCATTTAGTAATATCAATCTGAAATAAGACTCAAAGTTGTGTATTTTTAATATTGGCTCATTATACGTGTGTGTGTGTGTGTAAAATATCTTTGGGGTGATCATCAAATAATTTATACTTGCATGAAATTATAAAGATGATTCAAAATCTCTCAAACAGTAAGAAAACACGACTCAGTTGGAAGATACATTTTGAACAGTATGAAGGTTAATAAACAGGGAAAAGTGCTTTGCCAGGGATGATGGGAAATCAATCCAACATGAACACTTAATCTGTGATTACTCCAGGTAGAGATATAATTCTCAGAACCACGTTAGCTTTACATAAGAGTGACCCAGACTCAAATCCTGTTACAAGGTATTCTATATTAACCTCACACAGGCATGAGATATTTTACCCACATCAACGATTTTATGCTTAGTAATCCCCATGACATAGCTAGAATGTAAGTCCACAAAGACCATCTTTCACTGTTTGCTATGTTCTCAGCTGTATCCACAACATCACGGAAGTGCTTAGCACATAGCAGACACAACCTAAGTGCTGTGTGAATAAATGAACAGAGCACCAAGGAAGAGGCGGCTCCCCTGCTTCTCATAACGCGTGGAATAAACATGTGCACTGTCCTGGGTAAAATGGTGTCATTGAAATTATTGAATCACATTCCATGACCCTAATCTTGGCTCAGTTCCTAAAGTGATATACCAGCTCTGTTTCAAACATTCTTTTAGTAAATGTTAATTCACATTATAGATTCTGAAAAGGAAAATCTCTAGGTCTCCCCAGATGTTTCAATGTGATACCATGTATACTTTCTAATTCTACATTTTAATGTCAGGTAAAGAGCAGTTTTATGGTTTATACTAATAACCACTTTGCATGGACATTTTTAACAATGAATCCTTTTTAATTTAACACTTAAATGGCCAAAATATACCTATTCATCAATTGTCTAAGTGTATTCACTGAGCTTGGTGACAGAATGAGATTTCCTAGCAGCAGAACTCCCAAATGTCATTATCCTACCAATTTGTCAATGCTTGTTATAAATGAAAACAGCACTTCCCCAGTTAACAGGGTAACTATATCAGATAGTAATTATAACCTTAAGTGACAAAAACATACTCACTCAACATGCACTAATGATTGTTTACGATAATCTGAGCTCGTGGAAATGTCACGTTACATCAGAATCACTTGTACACGTTGCCTTTGACAAGTGCCATATGGCTAGTTCTGCCATTAGAAAGGTCAGATAATTGTGACAACGGATTATTAAGGCTGATCCCCTGCTGGCCTGGAGACCAAGGCCAATGGGAAAAAAAATGCACTCTCAGGGAAACCTATTAACCCATTACTCAGAGAACAAAAACACTAACCTGCCTCTTCAGTTCTTACTTTTTCTGAGGGTAAACTGGGCTCTCCACCTCCGATTTTGTTACTGGCTACAACCCGAAATTCATATTCCACCCACGGGTTTAACTCGACAACAGTAGCTGTGTGTGTTTTCCCATCGATGACCTCAGGCACTATAAAGGAATATTTTGGGGAGGTAAGAGCCAGCGTATCTTAGCACTGACTTGAAATTCATTTTATAGGTACCGATAGCATTTGCCTCTTCCCTTCTTACCTGTTGTGACAGTTTGCCAACCCACAGAGAAGGGTGTCCTAGCCTGCACTGAATAGGATATGACTGGGCTATGGTTGTCTGTACCTTCTTTCCAAGAGAGTTGGGCTGTTGTATCTGTAATTTCAACTACCTTCACATTTGCTGGTGGTCCAGGTGAACCTAAGGCAGGAAAGAACGTAAACAGTGGGTTTTACGGGAACGAAGCAGAACTATCCAAAAGTCAGACCTTTTACGACATCTTTATTCATATGGATAAAAACCAAACTAGCTGTTGTCTCACAGCAACCCCACAGGTGCCAGAGTAGAACTGTGCACCATAGGCTTTTCAATGGCTGATTTTGTGGAAGTAGACTGTCAGGCTTTTCTTCTGAGGTACCTCTGGGTAGACTAGAGACTCCAATCTTTGGTTAGCAGCTGAGCACATTAACCATTTCCACCCCCTGAGACTCCATACCTAGAGGTAGCAATTCCATAAATATCATCCTCTTCTACCAAAGTGAAGAATACATCACACAACCACCTGAACACGTCCAAATGATCCCAATTTCAATAGTACTTAGGGAAAAGGCCATGTACCTGGCAATGAAACAGCTACTTTTTTTCACTATTTGGTTAGAGGGATTTTAAATCTAGTTGTGAGGTGGTAATTCCCAAACTATAATACTCCAGGGTTGCACTGACAGCTGCCTTTGGAGGCCTCAGTTCAGCAGGGTTCCGGTATGCTTCCAAGTTCAATGTCTTTTCTTTCCGCACATGGCCTTTCCCTTTAACCCACAGTGCATCTCGAGAGCTGCCCAGTTTCTTGTCTAGAGCAGTTCATAAAATTTGACTCTCTGATGGTCTCCGGTCATTTTTCAGCCCAGTAGGAAATTCAGTAGCTCAGTTTGGCAAATTTCTGGATAATCCTGATTCTTTTGGAAGTGGGCACACATACACACACACACGCAATATTCTCTCTCATATCAAACACAATTGCTGAGTTAATGAAATGCTTAAAAACACACCAGCTTGGCAGCAGCTGTGACACCAATTACAGTGAGATCTATTGGAAGGGCAGAGTTGACATTTTGCTTCTTTGAATGAGCACCTATCCTCACTGTCATGTCCTCTGGTCTATGAGGAAGAAGCTCTGCAGTACTGTAACTCACACATACATGTGCTACCTCAGCATGGCCTTCCTGCCAGGAAGCCCTGCTCAGTTAAGATGGAAGTTAAAAAACACCCCGAGGCATCAGTATTTACCTCTTACTATGAGGTCAGCAGCAGATGAAACCCTGTCCACCCCTGTTTGCACCATACAAACGTATTTTCCACTGTGCTTCAGCTGAATGTTTCTGATCATTAAATCGCCAGATGAACTCTGTTGGAAAAACAGGCAATAACACGCGGTTGTTTTGAAAACACAAAGAACCTTGAATTCTGCAGCCCATCACATTAGGCTGAAACCTATATTTAGAGAGAAAACCAAGGCGATGCAAGACAGAAGACGGCTACGATTGAACATATGGAAATAAAAACAAGTTAAAATCCTTACCTAACTGTAGGCCCACGTTTCTGCAGCCAAATATTCGACAAGCCATTCCCCTGGGCATTTATGGTTTTGAAAATAAATACAGGCAGAGATTACAGTCTCAGAGTCTATTTACTTCCACTCAGGTGACACTTCTTTTTATATCCTCTGCTCAGCACCAGCTCAGCTCTTTTCTTCTGGTTCCAACCCCTTTGCAATTATCTGCTTCAGAAGGTGAGGGGAGTGTGACACAGCACAACGAGGGGATTTCCATGGTTGAAACACTTTTCTGAACACGCTGGAGCTTAAAAAGCCTAAAGCCATTTAATTCCTTAGCTACAGAATTTAGGAGCAGTCAGTATGAACCCTTCCATAAGAAGAAATTAAAACATTTTAAACCCTAAAAATAACAGCTGCCCATAAAGGCATTTGCTGGTACCCCCCAGCACCAATTAAAGGAGCAAAAGTACTTCTAAAAGCTCAACTTGAAATGGTCCTCATTGAAAAAGAATGTAAAATCACTTCCATGAAATGGCTAAACTGTAGGCCAGTTTCATGCATTGATACAAATATGCATAGAAATAAAATGATATGCAAAGCAAAGCCGTTTGAAAATGATCACTTAGTGAAAAATCTCTGAACTGGTACAGAGGAAAAAGCAGTGTTTATCTTATTAATTAAAAGGTAGTCTTCCTCTAGGATTTTCCTAGTATTTGTCCAAAGATGAATTCTGTTATGCTGCTTTTATGTAATTTCCTAAGACATTCTATAGGGTAATTTCTTAAATATTGCCTCCCATCCTGAGGATTCTTAATGGGCTATCTATCCTCTGTCGTTTGGATTGTATGGCTTTGGACTGAATTTTTTGAGTCCTGGGAGAAGGCAGATGTGAAGTGATTGATGGCTGTAATTAAATGATAATCCAGAAACTGTTCAGTTTGCACATTTTACTTTCATCAAGTTGAACTTTTTTTTCTCCCTTCCTCCCTCTCTTCCTCCTCAGGGTTATTACAGAATTTATCCCTTGGACAAAACCTTCAATGCTTGCTGACCTTTAGAAACTCTTCAGGCTTTATCAGCTCCATATACTCACAGGACATTGATTATCCTTTCTAAAGAAATTTCTTATTTTCAGGGAAGTAGGAACTGTGGCTATTAAATGTCATTAAGGCATTGGGTAAGCTTATTATTCCTTCCTACCTTTATTTGGTAATTTTAAAACAGTAGGCAAAAGAGAACTGTAACAGGACTTGCTGTATAAACTTAACCAGTAGTCAGTTGCCGTCGAGTCCATTTTGACTCATGGTGATGCCAAGTGTTTCAGAGTACAACTCTGCTCCATAGGGCTTTCAGTGGTTGTGATCTTTCAGAAGTAGATTGCCAGGACTTTCTTCCAAGGCACCTCTGCACTTGAACCACCCAACCTTTCCGTTAGTAGCCAAGCACTTAACCATTTGCACCACCCAGGAAGTCACCTGGATATAACTTTCAGGCACATCAGCTCCTTTTGTTTCTCAGAGGAGTACGGAAAAGTATGGTGTTGGGCCTGCCATTTCTATTCACTTTTCGTACTGATGGATGACGAAGGAGAAAAAATACCATAAGGAACTTATTTATGTTCCTTGTCAATTCTGAAATTGTTACACTATAGTGACAAAATAAGTCAATTAACCCAATTTAGTTAGATCATGAAAAAACCAAATCATTTCCTAAAGAAATGTAGCTAGGTCATCATCAGGGGAAATACAATTTGTAATTATCTTTTACACTGTAGAATGGGGAAAGGAAGCAATTACCTAAGACATGTAGACACTGGGAACGTGGAGTTAAGTAGATGAATATAAAATTTAATAAAAATTAAGGGAGATCTTCAACTTAATTTTTCTCTCTCTCAATAGATTATTTTTGTATTTTTCCTCCTCTAGTGCTCCCTCTATCCCACCCTATATATTATTTTCATACAGCAGTATAAAGAGTCAAGATTCATCTTAACAAAAGTGTATCTTATTAGAGCCACTCAAGGGTAGAGAAGTATCTAACACATGGTCCGTGATCTATAGGATGTAAACTAAAGTTGGGTTAACACGGTATGTATATATGTATTATGGATAGAACTGTGCCCCTCCCCCCTCCAAAATATGTGTTGGAATTCTAACCTCTGTGGATGTAATCCTATTTGGGAATAGGTTTTCTTTGCTATATTAATGAGGTCATTTCAATGCAGTTGTTCTCCTTGTTGTTAGATAAAGTCAAGTCAATTCCAACTCACAGCGACCTTGTGTACAACAGAATGAAACACTGCCTGGTCCTGTGTCATACTTACAATCTTTGCTATGTTTGAGCCCATTGTTGCAGCCACTGTATCAATCTATCTCATCGAGGGTCTTTCTCTTTTTCTCTGACTCTCTACTTTACCAAGCATGATGTCCTTCTCCAGGGACTGGTCCCTCTTGATAACATGTCTAAAATATCTAAGATGAAGTCTCACCATCCTCCCTTCTAAGGAACTTTCTGTCTGTACTTCTTTCATGACAGATTTATTCATTCTTCTGGCAGCTGACGGTATTCTGGCAGCTGACGTTACATTCGATATTTTTCAACAACACCATAATTCAAAGGCATCAATTCTTCTTCAGACTTTCTTATTCACTGGACAGCTCTCACATGCATATGACCCAACCCATATGTGAGGCAACTGAAAATACCATGGCTTGGGTTAGTCACACCTTAGTCCTTAGTGACATCTTTAAATTTTAACACTTGAAAGCGGTCTTTTGCAGCAGATTTGCCCAATGCATGCATTGTCTGATTTCTTGACTGCTGCTTCTGTGGGTGTTGATTGCGGATCCAAGTAAAACGAAATCCTTGACAACTTCAATCATTTCTCCATTTATCACGATGCCACCTATTGGGTCAGTTGTGAGGATTTTTGCTTTGTTTATGTTGAGGCATAATCCATACTGAAGGCAAGAGTCTTTGATCTTCATCAGTAAGTGCTTCAAGTCCTCTTCACCTTCATCAAGCAAGGTTGTGTACAATTAACTAAGACATGTAGACAATGGTAACAATTGATTTTCGTACATTTCAGCGTAGGGTGTGTCCTACACATTTCAGTGTAGGGAGTGTCCTATACTTAATTGCTCTGAGGTATAAAAAGCAGCACAGACACAGATACACCAAAAACCAACCAAACCCAGTGCCACCGAGTCAATTCTGACTCATAGTGACCCTATGCACAGATACAAGTGAGCACAAAAAGGGGCAAGATGGCTACCAAGGAACTAAGGAATGGTGGGCTACATAAGCTGAGACAAGGATCTTCCCCCAGAGTTGACAGAGACCCTTCCCCTATAGCTGGTGTCCTGAATTCAGACTTCTAGCCTCTTAAACTGTAAAAGGAGCACTGGTGGCACAGTGGTTAAGAGCTCAGCTGCCAACTAAAAGGTTGGCAGTTTGAATTCACCAGCTGCTCCTTAGAAACCCTATGGGAGTGTTCCACTCCATCCTATAGGGTCACTATGAGTCAGAATTGACTGGATGGCAATGAGTTAAACTGTAAGAAAATAAATTTCTGTTCTTTAAAGCCATTTATTTGCAGTATTTCTATTACAGAAGTACTAGGAAAATGAGACAGCATGCAATAGGTTCTTTTTACAAATTCAGAAAGTTTATTTAACAAAGGTTAAACAAAATTACATGGCACACACCCGCCAGGATGACAGAATGAAAGAGACAGATAATTTCAAGTCCTGCTGAGGATACAGAACGACTTATTATTGCTGATGGGAACGTGAACTGGTACGATCACCCCGGAAAACTGTTTATAAGTACCTACTAAGGCAGAACATATGCATAACTTGTGACCCAACCGTTCCGTGCCTAAGCCTACACCCTACAGAAATGTATGCATATGTCTACCATAATAAATTTACAAGAATGTTTTTAGCAGAACTATTCATAATAGCTAAAAAGAGAAAAAAATCCAGTGCCCATCTACAGTAAAACAGGTAAGTAGTAGAATTAAATAAAATACTACTACCTAAAAACCCACTGCCGTCGAGTCGATTCCGACTCATAGTGACCCCATAGGACAGAGTAGAACTGTCCCACACATATAGTTTCCAAGGATACCTGGTGGATTCAAAATGCCAACCTTTTGGTTAGCAGCCACAGCACTTAACCACTACGCCACCAGGGTTTCCAAAATACTCTAAGGATATGAAAATGAATGAACAACAAAAAGATGGATCAAAATATCTAAGTCTCAAAAACAAAATATATAAGTCCAATATAACAGAACACATACTACCAATCTATTGTATTAGAAGTCTAGAATATTGATATTTTTGGAGGGTATCATGGATTGAATTGTGTCACCAAAAAGTTTACGTTAACTTGGCTAGGCCATGATTCCTCGTATTGTGTGGTTGTCCTCTATTTTGTGATCTGATGTAATTATGTGTTGTAAATCCTAGTCCCTGTGGCTGTGGTTATGGTCCCATTTGGGAGTAAGTTGTCTGTAATGTTAATGAGGCATGATTAGGTTATGTTAATGAGGACTAGGGTGGGATGCACCACCCTTGCTTGAATTATACCTTTTATCTTACAAGAGATAAAGAAGAGAGAAGCAAGCAGAGGAGAGGGACCTGACTAACACCAAGAAAGAAGGGCCAGGAACAGAGTGCGTCCCTTAGAACCTTGGTCCCTGTGCCAAGAACCTCCTAGACCAAAGGGAAGATTGATGCCAAGACATATGCAGATCTCCAGGGAACACTGGGCCCACAAATGTTGAAAGGTGACGAGGATCTTCCTCCAGAGCCAACAGAGAGTGAAAGCCTTCCCCTGGAGCCAGCACTTGGAATTCAGACTTAAACTGTAAGAGAATATATTTCTGTTTGCTAAAGCCATCCACCTGTGGTATTTCTGTTATAGCAGCACTCCTCAACTAAGACAGAGTGTAACCAAAGCTTAGTGACTAGGCTTCTGGGATACTGGTCATGTTCTGTATTTTTGTTTTTGTTTTGTTTTGTTTTTAAATCTGAATGCTGGTTACATGACTGTGTTCATTTTGTGAAAATTCAATGGTCTGTACACTTAGATTTATGGACTGTTTTGTATTGTGGGAGAAAGATGTGGCAGTCTTCTTCCATAAATATTTATAGCCTTGGAAACCCTGTGGGGCACTTCTACTCTATCATATAGGTTTGCTATGAGTTGGAATTTACTTGATGGCAACATGTTTTGTTTTTGGTTTAATCCATAATCCAATAAATAAAAGCAACAAGTCCAGAACATAGAAGAAAGGGTTGAAAAAATTAAATGGTAGTATATAACAGACATTAAAATGCAGTTATTATTATGCACAACTATACATCTAAATGATCAGCTTTAAATATGGCAATAGGGTGGAGCAGTCAAATAACATAACTTGCAATTCTAAATCAAGGAGCCCTGGTGGCGCACTGGTTAAGTATTTGGCTGTTAATCTAAAGTTTTGTAGTTTAAACTCACCATTGGCTCTGCTGGAGAAAAGACCTGGGATCTGCTCCATACAGATTACAGCCTAGAAAAACCTATGGGACAGTTCTATTCTGTCATACAGGGTTGCTATCAGTCAGATTTGACTCAACAGCACACAACAACAACTCTAAATCTCAATTCGTTTAACAGGAATTAAATATACGGTAATAATAATTTGATAATAATTTGACTAAAGGTGTCACTCAACAGAATACACTGTAGTATCTTATCAAATTGCAATGAAGTATTCCCAAACAGTTCAAAAATTCAAAGAAAATCCTAAAACTGAGTTTTTACTTATATCAAGCCAAATCCTGTCCACATCAATTTGTCAGTGTTAGTGGTAAAAGTCAAGATAATTATTGATTAACAGTGCCAAAAGCACAAAATCCAAAACATTAAATAATAAAAAGAATCTTTTCTGATCATAGTGCCATAAAAGTAGAAATCATTAACAGAAGCAGCAAGGAAAAAAAAAAAAAAAACTCTAATACATTGAAACTGAACAACACCTTGCTTAAAAACCACTGGGTAATAGACAAAATCAAGGATGGAATAAAAAATTCATAGAATCAAATGAGAATGAAAACACGTCTTATCAAAACCTTTGGGACACAGCAAAAGTAGAGTTTTTTTTTTTAAGCTTAGAGGTCAGTTTATAGCAATAAAGGCACACATCAAAAAAGAATAAAGGCCAATATCAAAGCATTAACCCTACAACTCAAACAAATAGAAAGAGGGCAGCAAAAGAAGCCCTCAGGCACCAGAAGGAAGGGAATAATAAAGATCAGAGAAGAAATAAATGAAATACAGAAAAGAAAAACAACTGAAAAAATCAACAAGACCAAAAGTTGGTTCTTTGAAATGATCAACAAAATTGACAAACCATTGGCCAAACTGACAAAAGAAAAGCCAAAGGGGAAGGAAGTAACCTGAATAAGAAATAAGATCAGGGATATCACAACAGACCGAGCTGAAATAAAAAGGATCATAACGGAACACCATGAAAAATTATACTCCAACAAATTTGAAAAACTAGAGGAAATGGACAAATTTCTAGGAACATACTACCTACCTAAGCTAACACAAACTGAGATAAATAAATAAATAAACAGACTCATAATAAAAGAAAAGATTCAAGAAGTAATTAAAAGAAAATTCCCCCCCGCCCCCTCCCCCAAAAAAAGCCCTGACCTGGACAACTTCACTGCAGAATTCTACCAAACTTTCAGAGAAGAGCAAACACCAATATGACTCAAGCTACTTCAGAGCGTAGAAAAGGAAGGAATACTCTCAAACTCATTCTATGAAGCCAGTATAACCCTGACACCAAAGTCAGGCAAAGACAATACAAAAAAAGAAAACTACCTCATGAACATAGGTGTAAAAATTCTCAAAAAAATTCTAGCCAATAGAATTCAACAGCATATCAAAAAAAATAATAAATCATGACAAAGTGGGATTCATACCAGGTATGCACAGATGTTTCAACATTAAAAAAAAAAAAATCAATCAGCATAACCCACCACATAAATAAAACAAAAGAA
Organism: Loxodonta africana; assembly: GCF_030014295.1. Lineage (NCBI taxonomy): Eukaryota > Metazoa > Chordata > Mammalia > Proboscidea > Elephantidae > Loxodonta > Loxodonta africana. Next base: position 55,005,731 of record NC_087363.1, on the reverse strand, counting down.
TCACATGATATTGTCAATTGATGCAGGGAAGGCATTTGACAAAGTCCACCACTCATTCCTGATAAAAACTCTTAGCAAAATAGGAAGAGAAGGGAAATTCTTCAACATAATAAAGGGCATTTATACAAAACCAACAGTCAACATCATTCTAAATGGAGAGACACTGAAAGCATTCTCCTTGAGAAAGGAACCAGACAAGGATCTCCTTCATCACCACTCTTATTCAACATTGTGCTGGAAGTCCTAGCTACTAGAGAATAAAAAAAAAGAGCAATAAGGCAAGGAAAAAAAAAGAAAAGGGCATCCAAATTGGTAAGAAAGAAGTAAAACTAACCCTATTCACAGATGATATGACTCTATATACAGAATGCTCCGAAGAAATCCACAAGAAAGCTACTGGAACTAACAGAAGATTTCAGCAAAGTTGCAGAATACTAGATTAACATACAAAAATCAATTTGATTCTTGTACACCAACAAACAGAGCTTCAAAAAGGAAATCACCAAATCAATGCTATCTACAATAGCCCCCAAGAAGATAAAGTACTTAGGAATAAATCTAAGCATGGATGTAAAAGACCTATACAAAGAAAACTACAAAACTACTGCAAGAAACCAAAAGAGACTTACATAAGTTGAAAAATATGCCATGCTCATGGATAGGAAGACTCAACACTGTGAAATGTCAATTCTACCCAAAGTGATCTACAGATGGAATACAATTCTGATTCAAATTCCAACAGCATTCTTTAACAAGATGGAGAAAAAAATCACCAACTTTATATGGAAAGGGAAGAGGCCCTAGACAAGTAAAGCATTATTGAGGAAGAAGAGCAAAGTAGGAGGCCTCACACAACCTGAATTTGGAATATATTATGCCACCACGTTAGTCAAAACAGCCTGGTTCTGGTACAACGGACACATAGACCAATGGAACAGAACTGAGAACCCAGACGTAAATCCATTTACCTAAGAGAAGCTGATATTTGACAAAGGGCAAAATTTGTTAAATGGGGAAAAGATAGTCTCTTTAACAGATGGTGCTGGCATAACTGGATGTCCATCTGTAAAAAAATGAAACAAAAGCCATACCTCACACCGTACACAAAAACTACTCAAAATGGATTAAAAACACAAATATAAAATCTAAAATGACAAACATCATGAAAGAAAAAAATCGGGACAATACTAGGGACCCTAAGACATAGAATAAGAGTATACAAACCATAACTAACAATGCACATACACCAGAAGAGAAATTGGATAACTGGGAGCTTCTAAAAATTAAACACTTATTCTCATCAAAAGACTTCACCAAAAGAGACTGGGAAATATGTTTTGGCTATGACATACCCAACAAGGTCTTATCTCTAAAATCCACAAAATACTGCAACAACTCAATAACAAAAAGACCAATAACCAATTAAAAAATGGGCAAAGGATATGAACAGACACTTCACCAAAGAAGACATTCAGGCAGCCAACAGACACATGAGAAAATGCTTCCGATCTTTAGCCATTAGAGAAATACAAATCAAAACTACAATGAGGTATCATCTCACCCCGACAATGGCGGCACTAATCTAAAAAACACAAAATAATAAATGTTGAAGAGGCTGTGAGGAGACTGGAACTCTTATGCACTGCTAGTGGGAATATAAAATGGTAAAATCCCTTTGGAAAATGATACAGCAATTCCCCAAAAAGCTAGAAATAGAAATGCCATGTGATCCTCCAATCCCAATCCTAAGAATATACCCTAGGGAATTAAGAGCCATCACAGGGATAGACATATTCATGCCCATGTTCACTGCAGTACTATTCACAATAGCAAAAAAGATGGAAACAACCTAAGTGCCCAACAACAGATGAATGGATAAGCAAATTATGGTACATACACACAACAGAATACTACACAACAATAAAGAACAATGATGAATCTGTGAAACACATCACAACATGGATGAATCTGGAGGGCATTATGATGAGTGAAATAAGCCAGTCACAAGAGGACAAATACTGTATGAGACCACTATCACAAGAACTCAAGAAAAGGTTTACACACAGAAAAAAACATTCTTTGATGGTTATGAGGCTGGGGAATAGGGAAAGGGAGAATCACTAACTAGATAGTAGGTAAGTATCAACTTTGGTGAAGGGAAGGAGAACACACAATACAGGTGAAGTGAGCACAACTGGCCCAAAGCAGAAGCATAAAAGTTTCCTAGAAACATCCAAACACTTTGAGAGACCAAGTAGCTGAAGGCTGGGGACCACCATAGACTTGGGGGACATCTAGGTCAACTGGCATGATGTTCTACACCCCACTTTGGTGAGTAGCATCTGTAGTCTTAAAAGCTTGCGGGCAGCCATGGAAGATGCAGCTATTGGTCTCATCCTGTCCTGAGCAATGGAGAATGAAGAAAACCAGACACAAGGAAAACACTAGCCCAAAGGACTAAAGGACCTCATAAAATCACAGCCTCCACCAGCCTGAGGCCAGAAGAACTAGATGGTGCCCGGCTACCACCAGCAACCACTCTGACAGAGATCACACCAGAGAGTCTCAGGCAGAATGGGAGAAAAATGTAGAACAGAATTCAAATTCAGGAAAAAAGACCAGACTTACTGGTCTGACAGAGACTGGAGGAACCCTCAAGAGTACAGCTCCCAGACATTCTGCTAACCCAGAACTGAAACTATTCCCAGAGCCCACTTCTCAGACAAAAATTAGGCAGGCCTATAAAACAAAAGCCAACATGTGAGGAACATGCTTCTTAGTTCAATCAAATATATGAGACCAAACGGGTAACTCCTGTCTAAGAGCAGGAGGAGGAGGCAGGAAGGGACAGGAACTGGACCAATAAACACAGGGAACCGGGGTGGAGAGAGGGAGTATGCTGTCTATCACACTGTGGAGACTGCAACCAACGTCACAAAACAATATGTGTATAAATTTTTGAATGAGAAATTTACTTGAGCTGTAAACTTTCACCTAAAAAAAAGTACAGTAAAATTAAAAAACAGACAAAAATGTAGTGAAAGTGATTTGGACAGGGATGTCCAGAAGAGCTCTAAGTAAAATTAGTTGAAATGTAGTAAAATAATATTCAATAGATTATTTCTGAACAAACTCATCAGTAAAATTGCAATGAATATTTAGATATATATAGAAACATGTCTGCCATTTTTTTAGAGTATAGAAATAATTCAAATAAAACAACTTAAGAATGCTAATATCTTTGACAAATCCTTGTTGTTAGCTGCCATTGAGTAGGCCCCCAACTCAGGGTCTTTAAAAAACAAAAAACAAAACATGTTGCCGTCGAGTTGATTTTGACTCACAGTGACCCTATAGGACAGAGTAGAACTGCCGCATATAGTTTTCAAGGAGTGCCTGGTGGATTCGAACTGCCGACCTTTGGGTTAGCAGCTATGGCACTTACATGGTCCCTAGGAATGCTAATAATCCTTTGATTTAAAAAAAAAAAAAAAAGTATATTATCTGTTAAATTAGTCTGTTTTTTGTTTCTTTTTATTGTTTTTTCTAACTCTTTTTTTTTCCCCTTCCCTGAAATAGAATGGACCAGAATTGGGCAGATGCAGAGTCAAAGCTTCATTTTGTTTTCCTCTTCACTCCTATTTTCCCTTAAAACCTCTCAGAGCTAAGCAGAGGTGTTGCAATTTTCAGTTTTTCCAGAAGCCATGTCCTTTTTCTACACTGCTGTCCACAGAACTACTCTGAAAAAGAACCTGTGGCCATGGGAGGAGCCTATTGTCACGGCTTACACAGGAGCTTAACAAGGAGAAGGTATTTCCCTAAATCATACAGCCTTGAGTTTTTTCTGAGACACACTACCATTTTAAAATGAGATCATTCATTCACAAACTACTTACTTACTAAGCAACCACTGTACATTAGTTTACTCTGACCTATAGGGTCACTGTGAGTGGGATTCGACTCGACGGCAACGGGTTTGGTTTTTTTCATTTTGGTTTGGTACTTCAGTTGCTGGGAATATAATGGTGAGGGAAATAAAAGACAGCCATTATCTTCATGGAGTTTACAGTCAAAAGCCAGGCATTAATCAAATGATTGTATAAATTAATGTAAAATTACAAAGTAATGCAAGCTCAGGGTAAATAGGGGTATCTATGGTTTCCTGAGGTCTCGGGGAATTGATAGTTGAATTAGATTTGCAATAGGAGTAGACGTTAGCTGGGAAAAGAGAATGAGAAAAAATGGTCTATCCTAGGGCATGTGCACAGACCTATAAGGCAGAAGAGAACAGGTTCTATTTGAGTAACTCAAGAACATTGGGTGACTAAATGGGGCTAGGGGGTATGGGATACCAGAAGTATCATAATCCACAAATTATTAGTATATTCTCAGAAAACTGAAAGTTCACTGTACCTGATTTCAGGTTCATATTTTCACCTTAAAGACAGTTTGTTAAAAAAAAATTTTTTGGTACCCTTTACAACTTTTAAATTTTGCTAGTACTACTTGATTATTCAATTATGTGGCCATTTAATTATACACATTTCTCCTAGGGAAAAAATATTTCCAAAATTTATCATATGTATAAACAGTAAATATATAAGCTAAGTTATCCTTGAAATAAATGCTAAGCAAAAACCTAATGTGTATAAAATGAAGTAAAACAGCAGCCTATGAACTTTTTCCCTATATTTCTCAGGTAATGATGGTAATGGATTTTTTTAACGTAATTTTATAACCAGTCTGCGCTGAAAGGAAAACACTGTATGGTGTGGTGAGCCATGCTCCAAAACAAAACCCATTGCCCTCGAGTCGATTCGGAACCATAGCGACCCTATAGGACAGAGTAGAACTGCCCCATAGGGTTTCCAAGGAGCACCTGGTGGATTCAAACTGTTGACCTTTTGGTTCACAGCTGAACTCTTAACCACTAAGACACCAGGGTTTCCAAGCCATGCTGGGAGAAAAAAAAAAATAAGCAAACAGATCATCACTAATTACAGATATGCTGAAAGTATACTGTGATATCTACCAGATGCTAAAAATCAAAGTATAAAATAAACTTCGGAATTGAGGGAACCTCTTGAACAGCGCAAATGTAGCGTGAACTTTCAGTATGACAAATTATCAGCAAAAGCTAATTGCCTAGTAAGCACTTTTGATGTAAGTGTTTCTGCTGGGCTGCCAAGAGGCATAATTTTCCCGTTTAAGGAAAAAACAACACCAAAAATTTTGACGGGTATTTGGAAGATTTGGAAGGCAAGGTTGAATAGGTGGGACTCCTCCTTCTTATCACTTTACACAGCCTGTTATTATATAGCTTCAATATTAATCGTTCATCTATCTCTGTGATGCCTTCCAAACTTTGATACTGCATGTAAAACATCTCCAACGGTCACTGAAAACTGTAGAACCTGCAGGCCCTCCTGGAACCTGGTTGGTGCTGTCTTCCGTCAAGGTCTCTGAAAGCAATTGGTGGTGGACTTGACTGACATTTGCAATATGGACCAATCCAATTAAACTTGGCCTCCCACCAATCCGAGATGTCTACAACAAAGTCACCTTCGTTACAAACGCACTACGCCGACCCAAGGAACAGAAATAATTGGCAGTCATTGAAACATGAAAGCAGGCCCTGGAAACAGTCTTCATTTTTCTGACTGATTAACAATTTCAACTGTCACTTGGTTGTCTGAACAGGTGATATTTAAGGCAGGTAATAAGCAATCTGTTAATTTAAAAACTTGCTTGATTTTCTTTGGTGCCAATTAACTGGAATAATCATCCCATTATAGGATTTACAGTCCCAGCTTGCCACATCATAACTGTTTCAAAAGAGTAACACATTAAAGATAAAAAAAAAACCTTGGGCAAAGATACTTCATGAGTATTTGGTTGTTTCTGTTGTTAGGTGCTGTCGAGTCAGTTCTGAATGAAACAAAAGAATGAAACACTGCCCAGTTCTGTGTCATCCTCACAATGCTTGCTATGTTTGAGCCCACTGTTGCAGTCACTGTGTCAGTCCATCTCATTGAAGATCTTCCTCTTTTTCCATGACCCTGTAGTTTACCAAGCATGATGTCCTTCTCCAGGGACTGGTCCTTCCTGAGAACATGTCCAAAGCACATAAGATGAAGTCTCGCCATCCTTGCTTCTAAGGAGCATTCTGAATGCACTTCTTCCAAGACAGATTTGTTCGTTCTTCTGGCAGTCCGTGGTATGTATATTCAGTATTCTTTGCCAACAGTATAATTCAAAAGCGTCAGTTCTTCTTTGGTTTTCCTTACTCACTGTCTGGCTTTCCCACGCATACGATAGATGGCTGAAAATACCATGGCTTGGGTCAGGCGCACCTTAGTCCTCAAAGTGACATCTTTGGTTTGTAATACTTTTTTAACACTTTTGCAACAGATTTGTCCAATGCAACACTTCATTTGACTTCTTAACTGCTGCTTCCATGGGCATTGATTGTGGATCCAAATAAAGTGAAATCCTTGACAACTGTAATCTTTTCTCCATTTATCATGACGTTGCTTATGGTCCAGTTGTGAGGATTTTTGTTTTCTTTATGTTGATGTGCAATCCATACTGAAGGCTGTAGTCTTTGGTCTTCTTCAATAAGTGCTTCAAGTCTTCTTTGCTTTCAGCAAACAAAGTTGTATTAAATTCCCAAGTTGCCTTAAAGATGTTAATTTTTCTCTGCTTTAACATCAAGTTCATATTAACAATTTGAGTTTTTTTTTTTTTTCTGGTCAGTGTAGTGTTTTGACGGAGTAACTAACGGGTAATTGGTGATCCAAGGTTGCTTAGCCCTTGTTCTCCCAATGATCTTAACTCAGTGTTTTACAAACTTCAGTCATTAGAGTCCCATCTTCATATTTTTTTGTCAATATCTTAGTACCAAATGCTCTATTATTATGTTTTTCTTAAATAGATTTGTTTTCTTAAATTCAAATTCATCTAATATGGACATGCAAATTTTTTTTTTTTTTTAAATTTTAAATGGAAAACCACACACCAAAACAATAAGGTACTGGCAAAATGAACACCAAAAAAACCCCAAAACAAACCTATTGCCATCAAGTAGATTCTGACTCATAGCGGCCCTAAAAGACAGAGTAGAACTGCCCCACAGAGTTTCCAAGGAGCAGCTGGTGGATTCAAACTGCTGACCTTTTGGTTAGGAGACGTAGCTCTTAACCACTTCACCACCAGGGTTTCAAAAAAAAAAAAAAAATGAACACAGTGAGAATATAATAATGTAAATGACTTCTAGGTGGACCTTGTTAAAATTTCTGAGCCTGAGATCTTTTCTTTTAATTCCAAAGGGAGGAGAGCAAATATTAGAGAATCATTAATGACAAACCTAACACCATTCTCCTTGGTAAACTAAACCATTCTTCCTGGTAAAACCAAAATGACTGAAACAAAATTGAAAATAGAATAGTTCTCTCTTGAGCCATTGTCATAAACAACAGTCACTGAAATAATTCAACATGGTGGTAGGCTACTAACGATAAAAAATGATACAAGAGTAAAAATTTAGCTCAGAGATTAAATCTCTCTTTTTTTTTTTTAATTTATCCTAATATTGGAAAGAAGAGAGACATTTTCACTGAGGGGATGTACGGTAAGACTGATGGATAAGAAAAGCAATTCATTGATATTAAGGAAGAAAAAAATCTCTGTTTCCTGGATACTTGACCAAGTTGTATGAAATGTCTTATGTTTACTTCTAGTTCCGATAACTATTGCTACATAACAAATTATCCCAAAACTTAGTGTCTTAAAAAAAATAAGCTTAGGAATGTGGCATTTGAGCTGGGATCCGTGGAGGCAGCTCATCTCTGTTTCACACCTCATAAACTGCGGATGACTTGACTGGGGACTGGCAAGCTCACTTGACTGACACGTAGGCTTTTGGCTGGGAGCTCAGCTAGACCTGGGGAATAGACACCTTGGTTTCTTTTGATGTGGACTTCTCCACAGACCATTTGGGTTTCCTCATTCTATGGTGGCTGGATTCCAAGAGCACTGGTGCCAAGGGAAGAAGGCAGAACTGCATGCATTTTTATGAGCTAGCCTTAGAATCACATAGCAACACTCCTGCTGTTTCTTATTGGTAGAGGCAGTCACAAGATCTGCTGAGTTTCAAGGGCAAAGGGCATAGACCAGACCATTCGATGGGGAGGAATGTCAAGGTCTTATTGCAAGACAGCATGTTGGAGGAGGTATGCTTTTGCAGTCATCTTTGGAAAATACAATCAGCCACGCCCCTCCAAAATCATTCAGTACTCTCCACTTTGTCTCTGCTTTGGGCAGCTACATTTAAGGACTGTATAAAAGGGTTCCATTAACTTGTGTCGTTTCTTGTTTGCCTCCAGTCAGGAGATGTAAGGTACAGAGAAGAGTGAGTTTGGGATATGTATTCACCAAGATTCATGCTTGCAGGGCTGTTTTGAGCTTACTGTGCCAAGAACCCAAAATTGGTTAAAAAACAAACTCCTGTTCTATACATCCTTCCTTTCATATCTGTAGTGTGCAAAAAAAAAAAAAAAAAAAAAACAGTCCGGAGTAAAGTCTTCAAGGGCTCAGGGAGAATAATATTTTAACTTCTCCCAGGAGAGTTGCTCAAAAAGAGATCATACTTACCTTTATTACAACTGCAACTGATGGATTCCAACAGGTTTGCTGATACTGGATTTTTTTAAATCACAAAATCATCTTGAAAATGATAATGAAGTAAAGAAGGAATGACTAGGTTTGGCATCAGTTGTGATTAGCAAACAGGCTATTTTTCTGGTAAAGAGCATGATCTATAATTTTAAAATTCAATATATCAAAAATGCCTTATTAAATCAAGGAGTGTTTTCTATAGTAAGAAAAGAAAAAAAAATCTAAAATTCCTGAATTCCAAGTTTAAATTTTTATTTAATTAATTAATTTATTTATATTGTGCTTTAGGTGAAAGTTTACAACTCAAGTTAATTTCTCATACAAAAATTTATACACATATTGTTATGTGACACTAGCTGCAATTCCTATAATGTGACAGCACACTCCCCCTCTCCATCCCACATTTTCCAAGTCCATCCAACCAGCTCCTGTCCCTTCCTGCCTTCTCATCCTGCCTCCAGACAGGAGCCATCCATTTGGTCTGTGTATCTGCTCGAACTAAGAAATCAACTCTTCATTAGTATTATTTTATGTTTTATAGTCCAGTCTAATCTTTGTCTGAAGAGTGGGCTTCCCAAATGGTTTTAGTTCTGGTTAACAAAGTATCCAGGGGGCATGGCTTTGGGGGTTTCTCCAGTCTCAGTCAGACCATAAAGGTGGTATTTTTCTATGAATTTGAGTTCTGCTTCATGCTTTTCTCCTGCTCCATCAGGGACTCTCTGTTATGTTCCCTGTCAGGGCCATCACTGGTGGAAGCTGGGCACCATCTAGTTCTTCTGGTTTCAGGCTGATGGAGTCTCTGGTTTATGTGGCCCTTTGTCTCCTGGGCTAATATTTTCCTTGTGTTTTTGATGTTCTTCACTCTCCTTTGCTCCAAGTGGGTTGAGATGAACTGATGCATCTTAGATGGCTGCTTGCAAGCTTTTAAATCCCCAGATGCCACTCACCAACATGGGATGCTGAACATTGTCTTAATAAAAATTGTTATGCCAATTGACCTAAGATATCCACCCCCCTACCCCAGGAACCATGATCCCCAGACCCCAAACACAGCTACTCTGTCCCTCTAAGTGTTTGGTTGTGTTCAGGGAACCTCTTAACCTTTGGTTTAGTTCAGTTGTGCTGACTTCCCCTGTACTGTGTGTTATCCTTCCCTTCACCTAAAATGATTCTTGTCTACTATCTAGTTAGAGAATTCCTCTCTCCCTTCCTCCCCACCCTTGTAACCATCAAAAGATGTTTTCTTCTGTGTTTAAATCTTTTCTTGAGTTCTTATAATAGTGGTCTCATACAGTATTTGTTCTTTTTCAAATGATCAATTTCAGCATAATGCCCTACAGATTCATCCATGTTGTGAGAGGTCCCGCGGATTTGTCATTATTCTTTATCATTGCGTAGTATTTCATTTTTTTTTTTTTTTTTTTTAGTATTCCATTGCATGTATGTACCATAATTTGTTTATCTATTTGTCTGCTGATGGGCACTCAGGTTGTTTCCATCTTTTTGCTATTGTGAACAGTGCTGCAATGAACCTGGGTGTGCATATATCTATTTGTGTGACAGCTCTTATTTCTCTAGGATATATTCTAAGCAGTGGGATTGCTGAATTGTATAGTACTTCTATTTTTGGTTTTTCAAAGAAGCACCAAATGGATTTCCAAAGTGGTTATACCATTTTACATTCCCACCAGCAGTCCAAAAGGGTTCCAGTCTCTCCACAACCTCTCCAACATTTATTATTTTGTGTTTTTTGGATTAGCATCTGCCTTGTTTGGGTGAGGTGGTATCTTACTGCAGTTTTGATTTGCATTTCGCTAATGGCTAATGATGATGAGCATTTCCTCATGTACCTGTTAGCTGCCTGAATGCCTTCTTTGGTGAAATGTCTGTTCCTATCCTTCGCCCATTTTTTAATTGGGTTATTGGTCTTTTTGCTGTTGAGGTGTTGCAGTATCCTGTAGATTTTAGAGATTAGACCCTTATCGGATATGTCATAGCCAAAATGTTTTTCCCTATCTCTAGGTTCTCTTTTCACTCTTTTGTTAAAGCCTCTTGATGAGCCTAAGTGTTTGATTTTTAGGAGTTTCCAGTTATCTAGTTTCTCTTCTGGTGTTTGTACATTTTTAGTTATGGTTTTTATTCTGTTTATGCCATGTATTAGGGCTCCTAGTGCTGCCCCTATTTTTCTTCCATGATCTTTATCATTTTAGATTTTAGATTTAGGCCTTTGATCCATTTTGAGTTAGTTTTTGTACACCATGCTAGGTATAGGTCTTGTTTCATTTTTGCAGGTGGATATCCACTTATGCTAGCACCGTTTGTTAAAGAAACTGCCTTTTCCCCATTTAACAGACTTTGGGCCTTTGTCAAATATCAGCTGCTCATAGGTGGATGAATTTATGTCTGGGTTCTCAATTCTGTTCCATTGGTCTATGTATCTGTTGTTGTAATAGTACCAGCCTGCTTTGACTACTGTGGTGGTATAATAGGTTGTAAAATCAGGTAGTGCGAGGCCTCCCACTTTGTTTTTCTTCTTCAGTAATGCTTTACTTATCCAGGGCCTCTTCCCTTTCCATATTAAGTTGGTGATTTGTTTCTCCATCTCATTAAAAAATGTCGTTGGAATTTGGATCAGGATTGCGTTGTATCTATAGATCGCTTTGGGTAGAACTGACATTTTCACAATGTTGAGTTTTCCTATCTATGAGTAACGTATGTTTTTCCACTTATAGAGGTCTTTTTTAGTTTCCTGCAATAGTCTTGTAGTTTTCTTTGTATAGGTCTTTTATGTCTCTCGTTGGATTTCTTCCTAAGTATTTTATCTTCATGGGGGCTATTGTAAATTTGGTGATTCCTCTTTGAAGGTTTCTTTGTTGGTGTAGAGGAATCCAAATGATTATTCTATGTTTATCTTGTATCCTGACAGTTTGCTGAAATGTTCTGTTAGTCTTCTTATGGGTTCTTTGGGGTTTTCTGTGTATAAGACCATATTATCTGCAAGTAGAGATACTTTTACTTCTTCCATATCAATTTGGATGCCCTTTATTTCTTTTTCTAACCTAATTGCTCTGGCTAGGGCCTCCAGCACAATGTTGAATTAGAGTGATAATAAACGGCATCCTTGTCTGGTTCCTCTTCTCAAGGGGAATGCTTTCAGGCTTTCTCCATTTAGGATGACGTAGGGTGTTGGCTTTGTAAAAATGTCCTTTATTATGTTGAGGAATTTCCCTTCTGTTCCTATTTTGCTGAGAGTTTTTATCATGAATGGGTGTTGGGCTTTGACAAAAAAAAAAAAAAAAAACTAGTGCCATTGTCAAATGCCTTTCTAATTCAATTGATAAGATCATGTGGTTCTTGTCTTTTATTTATATGGTAGATTACATTGATTGTTTTTCTAATGTTGAACCATCACTGAATACCTAGTATGAATCCTGCTTGGTCATGGTGAATTATTTTTTTGCCATGTTTTTCAATTCCCTTGGCTAGAATTTTGTTGAGGATTTTTGTGTCTGTGTTCATGTTCATTGGTCTGTAATTTTCTTTTTTTTGTGGTGTCTTTACCTGGTTTTGGTATCAGGGTTATGCTGGCTTCAGAGAATGAATCCAGGAGTATTCATTCCATCCTTTTCTATGCTCTGTAAGACCTTTAGTAGTAGTGGTGATATTGCCCATGTCATTTCTTATTCCAGTTATTTTCTGCCTCTCCTGTTTTCTTTTGTCAGTTTGGCCAATGGTCTATCGATTTTGTTGATCTTTTCAAAGAACCAGCTTTTGGTCTTATTTACTCAATTATTTTTCTCATCTCTATTTCATTTATTTCTGCTATAATTTTTATTATTTGCTTTCTTTCGGTGCCCGAGGGCTACTTTTGCTGCTCTTTTACTATTTCTTCAAGTTGTAGGGTTAATGTTTTGATTTTGGCCCTTTTGTCTTTTTGTATGCATGCATTTATTACTTTAAATTGACCTCTGAAGTACTGCTTTTGCTGTATTCCAGACATTCTGGTAGGATGTATGTGTTTTCATTCTCTTTTGATTCTATGAATGTCTTTATTCTAACCTTGATTTCTTCTCTAGCCCAGTAGTTTTTGATGAAGGTATTGTTCAGTCTGCATATATTTATTTATTTATTTTTTTCCTCACTTTTTCTGTTATTGATTTCTACTTTTATGGCTTTATGGTCAGAAAAAGATGCTTTGCAATATTTCAATGTTTTCAATTCTTTTAAGGTTTGCTTTGTGGCCTAATATGTAGTCTATTCTGGAGAATATTCCATGTGTGTTGGAAAAGAAAGTATACTTGGGTGGAGTGTTCTGTATATGTCTATGATGTCAAGTTGGTTGATTGTGGCATTTTGATCTTCCGTGTCTTTATTGAGCTTCTTTCTAGATGTTCTATCATTCCCTGAAATTCGTGTGTTGAAGTCTCTACTACTACTGTGGAGCTGTTATTTCTCTTTTCAGTGCTGTTAAGAGTTTGTTTTATGTATTTTGGTGCCCTGTCACTGGGTGCATATATATTTATTATGTCCTCCAGGTGTACTGATCCTTTAATCATTATATAGTGCCCTGCCTTACCCTTTATAGTGGATTTTACTTTAAAGTCAATTTTGTCAGAGATTAATATTGCCACTCCTGCTCTTTTTTGATTGTTGTTTGCTTGATTTTTTTTTTTCATCCTTTTGAGTTTTAGTTTGTTTGTGTCTTTGAGGCAAAAGTGTGTCTCTCGTAGGCAGCATATAGAAGGATCGTGGTTTTTTATTCATTCTGCAAAGCTCTTTCTCTTTATTGGTGCATTTAGTCTATTTACACTTGGTGTAACTATTGATAGGTATTAGTTTAGTGCTGTCATTTTGATGTATTTTTGTGTGTGGTGTGGACGGTTTCTTTGCTCCACTTAATTTTCTATGCTGAGTTGTTTTTCTTAGTGTATTTTCATCTTTTTCATTGTTGATTTTTTATTTACTGAGTCTTTATGTTTTCTTCTTTTTTATTTTGATGTGTAGATCTGTTTCAATGGGTTTTTTTAGGTCTGTTAGTTTCCTTTGTGGTTACTTTAAAATTCACCTCTATTTTTCTAAGTTTAAGCAATCTTTTTTTTTATTCCTTGATATCGCCTTAACTTCCTCTCCATATGAAAGTTCTATGACTACACTATTTAGTCCTTCTTTTCTGTTTTAATTTTTTCATCTTTTACATATTGACATCTCTGTTTCCCTATTTTCAGTGTTTTAGCTTTAACTTATTTTTGTGTCTTCGCTACTTGTTGGATATCTGATTGTTTTGTCCTGTATTCTAGTCTTGGGTTGTTATCTGATGTTACTGATTCTACAGATGGAGGACTCCTTTTAGTGTTTCTTGTAATTTTGGTTTGATTTTTATAAATTTTCTTAGCTGCTGTTTATCTGGAATTGCCCTAATTTCAGCTTCATATTTGAGAGATAGTTTTGTTGGATATGTAATTCTTGGCTTTTTTTGTTTTCCTTCAAGTCTTGATATATGTCATCCAATTGCCTTCTTGCCTTATGGTTTCTGCTGAGTAGTCAGAGTTTAGTTTTATTGACCTTCCTTTGTAGATGGCTTTTCGTTTATCCCCAGCTGCTTTAAAATTCTCTCTTTATCTTTGGTTTTGGCAAATTTGATTATAATATGTGTTGGTGACTTTCTTTTGGGATCTAGCCTGTAGAGGGTTCGATGAGCTTCTTGCATAGATATCTTCTCAACTTTCACAATATCAGGGAAGTTTTCTTGTCAGCAAAATTTCAACTATTCTCTCTGTATTTTCTGTTATCCCTCCTGTTCTGGTATACCAATCACTCGTAGGATATTCGTCTTGATAGAATCCCACATAATTTTTAGGGTTTCTTCATTTTTTAAAACTCTTTTATCTGATTTTTCCTCAAATAAGTTGGTGTCAAGTGCTTTATCATCAATCTCACTAGTTCTGACATCCATTGCCTCAATTCTACTCCTTTGACTTTCTATTGAGTTGCCTAATTCTGAAGTTTTATTGTAACCTTTTGCATTTCTATTTGCTGCTTCGCTATGGATTCTAGCAGCCTGTTAAATTTGTCATTCTGCTCTCGTACAGCTGCACATATGCCCAAATAGGCTAGGCGTGTGAAGTATTTTGATTACTGGTGTCTTTAAACTCTTATGTCCGGTCACCAGGTGGTTTGAGCTGCTACTAGATGTGTGAGCCCAGGAGTCCATTTACTTTTCTTGTGGGGATTTAGCTCAGGCGTCCAGGTCATTGGTCACTAAGCATGTGGTGGAGGCTCTCACCTACCATCCTAGACAGGCCAGGCTATGTACAGGTGATTGGAGCAGGAACAGGTATCTGGCTGCAGTATGGGGTTATGTGCTAAGGAAAGTAGGGGGCTGACGGCTGCCACTGAGTGCCTGGTGGAGGCGCATCCTTGGTCCCCTGGAGTGCATAGGTGAGTAGGTATTGCAGCCAGACTTTGGGCACCCAATGCTGTTGGCTGTAAGGACTGGGAGGCACCACTTATTTTTGGACCCTTCTGCATTTAAAATTTTAAATTACACAAACCATCCATTCTTCACATTGTTATTCATGTTCAGATCAATCAAGTGTTAGAATTAAATATTATGTCTTACAAATGAAAAGGCTTTCTTTCTTGAAATTGGAGTATAAAATCTAAGCCAGCATGAATTACAAATAAATAATAAAAAGACAAATAGCTCAATTAGAAATTGGCAAAGGGCTTGACTAGGCATTTCTCCAAAGAAGATATGCAAATGGCCAATAAGCACATGCAAAAATGTTCAACAACATTAGCCATTAGTCTGATACAAGTCAAAACCACAATTACATGCCACTTCATACCCACCATCACAGCCATAATAAAGAAGGCAGATAATAATAAGTGTTGGCCAGGATTTGGAGAAATTGGAAGCCTCATATGCTACTGGTGGGAATGTAAAATGGTCCTGCCACTTTGGAAAACATTTTGGCAGTTCCTCAAATGGTTATACACAGAGTTAGCATATTATCCAGCTATTCTATTCCTAGGTATATACCTAGGAGAAATGAAAACATAAGTCCACACAAAAACTTGTGAGTGAATAGTCATAGTACCTTTATCAATAACAGCCAAAAAGTGGAACAACTCAAATGTTCATGAACTGATGGATATACAAAATGTGGTTTATCTATAAAAGGGAATATTACTCCACAATAAAAAGTAATGAAGTACTGATACTGCATGGATGAACCTTGAATACACTGTTCTAAATGAAAGAAGCCAGTCTTAAAAGACCACATATTATATGATTTCATTTATATGAAATATACGGAACAGGCACATCTATACCAAAAAAACCAAACTCATTGCCATCAATTCAAATACGACTCATAAGTGGAGTACAGGGCATTTTTCAGGAAGTTAAACTATTCTGTAGGATACTATAATGGTGGGCATGTAACATTACACATTTGTCAAAACCCATCAGACTGACTGATGAGTCCTAATGTAAACTATGGACATTAGTTAAATATAATGTGTCGGTATTGGTTCATCAGTTGTAACAAACATAACATACCAGTGTAAGATGCTAATAACCGGAAAAACTGTGAGCAGAAGGTACATGAATGCTCTGTAACTCATACACAATTTGTTTGTACACCTAAAACTTCTCCAAAATATAAACCGTATTTAGAAAAAAAAAAACATCAGAGTATTACCACAAGTAGTTTTTGGAATAAGTACTTTGTCTCAGGTCAGATTAGTGCTCTGCCTCAGATTTAAAATACACTTATCATCTTTTACATAGTTTTATATTCTAATAAACCAAAACCAAACCCATTGTCGTCAAGTCAATTCCAACCCACAGCAACCCTATAGGACAGAGCATAACTGCCCCCATAGGGTTTCCAAGGAGTGGCTAGTGGATACGGACTGCCAACCTTTTGGTTAGCAGCCAAGCTCTTAACCACTGTGCCACCAAGGCTCTTTCTATTGTGATAGAAGTGTTATTTTCAAATGTTCAGTCTTTACACACAAATAATTCCGTGAAATCAATCAATTCAAAGTGACCATATCATATTATTACACACAAGGATCGCTTTCAAGGATATTCTTTTCTACTTTCAAGAGCTGGAAAATACATCAAGTCTCAAGCTCACGAGAAGCTGCCGCAACTAGAGTGAGACTATGGCCTGTGGGAGATAAATCATATTGAAGTGAGCCAGTTAAGCGAATGGCAGATTTGTTGTCACAGCTAAACTTCTTATTGCTTCCAGTGACTTTTATCCACACATTCTAATTCATCATAGATTCAATTCCACAAAATGTTTGCAAAGCTTTATAGCTTGGCTCTAGACATTTTTCATTCCTTAAACACCCATACCACATCAGGTATATCAAAGTATATCAGTTTCAACATTCTACACTATATATTGAACTTCCATCCTATAGGATGTTTGAAGTTCAAAAGTTTTTACATTCAGTGTGTCCCCATCATATTGGATGTTTCAGTTCAAAAGTAAGTTTATTAGGCAAGTCAGAATTATCCATAAAACCCCAAAACCAAGCCAGTTGCTGTCAAATTGATTCCAACTCAAGGTGACCCTGGTGTCCCTTAAATCTTAAATTGCCAGGCTTTAAGTTTTTTTTTTTTTTTTTTAAGTCCTTAGATGCTTCTCAGTCAATAGTGTTCTTTTGTTTCTCTTGAACTTTGGACTGTTGCCTCCCTTTTCCTGTTAGTTGGAGCTAATCTCTAAGTTAAAGTAGTGAAAGAAAGATATTATCCTGGGGTCAATAATGATGTATCTCTCTCCTTTCTCCTGTCTCTCTCTCTTCCCCTGCCTCTTTCTCTCTCTCTTTCTCTCTCTCTCTCTGTTTTGGCTGAGTGCATTTGGCTGAGTTGAACTTGCTTTGTTAAATGTGGAATGACCAAACGTTAGGAGTCCCTGGGTGGTACAGATGACTTGTTAAGTGCTCAATTAATAGCTGAGAGGTTGGCAGTTCAAAACTACCCAGAGCCACCTTAGAAGAAAGGCCTGGTGATCTCCTTCTGAAAGGTCACAGCATTGAAAACCCTACAGAGCATTTCTACTCTGCACACATGGTGTCATCGTGAATCAGAACTGACTTGATGGCAGCTGACAATAATATGAGAAAATGTTACTGTATATATATTACTGGACAATGAATAAGGAAGACCGAAGAATTGACACCTTTGAATTGTGGCGTTGGCGAAGAATATTGAATATACCATGGACTGCCAAAAGAACGAACAAATCTGTCTTGGAAGAAGTACAACCAGAATGCTCCTTAGAGCAAAGATGGCGAGACTGAGTCTTACATACTTTGGACATCTTGTCAGGAGAGATTAGTCCCTGGAGAAGGACATGATGCTTGGCAGAGTATAGGGTCAGCGGAAAAGAGGAAGACCCTCAATGAGGTAGATTGACACAGTGGCTGCAACAATGAGCTCAAGCATAACAATGATTGTAAGGACCTAGCAGTGTTTCATTCTGTTGTGCATAGGGTTGCTATGAGTTGGAACCGACTCGACGGCACCTAACAACAACAACAACATATATTACTAGGCTTGAGTCTTATAACTATGTATATGTGAAATGAAAGTATATATGTGTGACTGTATACACTCTTACCAATGTATGCACAATTACATATTATATATCAAGGTATCTAGACATTTATAGGGACCTTACCAGATGGAATATACAGGAGTTCAAATTGACTACATCTGTGAAAAGAGATGATGGAAAAACTCAATATCATCAGAACAAGGCCGGGGCCAACTGCAGAACAGACCATCAACTGCTCATATGCAAGTTCGAGTTGAAGCTGAAGACAATTAAAAAAAGTCCACAAGAGCCAAAATATGACCTTGAGTATATCCTATTGAATTTAGAGACTGACCATCACGAGAATAGATTTTACACATTGAACACTAATGACTGAAGACTAGACGAGTTGTGGGATGATGTCAATGACACTATACATGAAGAAAGCAAAAGGTCATTAAAAAGACAGGAAAGAAAGAAAAGACCAAAATAGATGTCAGAAGAGACTCTGGAACTTGCTCTTGAATTTAAAGCAGCTAAAACGAATGGAAGAAACGAAGTAGAGCTGAACAGATGATTTCAAGGGGCAGCTTGAAAAGACAAAGTATTATAATGAAAAGTGCAAAGAGCTGGCATTAGAAAACCAAAAGGGAAGAACTAGCTCAGAATTTCTCAAGCTGAAAGAACTGAAGAAAAAATGCAAGGCTTGAATTGCAATATTTAAGGATTCTATAGGCAAAAAAATAAATAAATAAAAAATAAAAAAATTTATTTTTTTATAGGCAAAATGGAAACCCTGGTGGCATAGTGGCTAAGTGCTACAGCTGCTAACCAAAGGGTCGGCAGCTCGAATCCACCAGCCACTCCTTGGAAACTCTATGGGGCAGCTCTACTCTGTCCTATAGGGTCGCTATGAGTCAGAATTGACTTGATGGCAACGGGTTTTGGGTTATAGGCAAAATATTAAATGATACAGGAAGCATCAAAAGAAGACAGAAGGAATACACAGAGTCGCTGTATCAAAAAGAATTGGTCAACATTCAATCACTTCAGGAGGCAGCATAAGATCAAGAACTGATGGTATCGATGGAAAAAGCTGCACTGAAGGCATTGGCAAAAAACAAGGTTCCAGGAATTGGAAGAGTACCAACTGAGATGTTTCAACAAACATGCAATGCTGGAAGCATTCACTTGTCTCTGCCAAGAAATTTGTGCCCACTTTTCCTTGTGACCTGTCCTCTTGGCATCCATGGATCTTTGGACAACTGGTGCCCCTGTTTTGTTGATGCCCTAAGCATGTGCTTATCTTGCTTATTGGGTAATCCGTCCCTGAACTCACCTACTGTCATCATCTTACAACAACAGTGTCTAGAGCTTATGTGTATCTGAACACAAATCCCCCACTTTTTTAGTTACTTCACTATGGTGCCTCTTACTGAGATTTGCTTGGCAACCAGTAGTCTTAAGAGGAAGCCTTTTACAGCTGGCTTGATTTTATGACTTTGATTTGTTCATTAGGCACAGGCTGAAGCCTGTCTTTGGACCCATATTTCTCCTTTGTGATGTGCCAATTTGTTTTACTAAACTTTTCTTACTGTGTCTACTGTCATCACGCTCGTTTGCCATGATGTTCAAGTCGACACAAGAGATTTGTTTCAGCTTTTTAAGCTTCTGAATTTTTCCCTAAAGCTGTGTGTTTTTGAAAACTCACAAATGAGTACTGAATACCTCATATAGTCCCAAAGATAACTAACAGAATTGGTTGAAAAGACTGAGCTGGACTTTCCATGATCTAAACCACCCTTCCCATTTTATAAATGAGGCTCTTACTATCCACTTCTTGAAGCAACTTTCCCATTTACCAGTCTCCTCCCTTGCATCTTGTTGCTTTTGAAAACAGGGGGTATATTCATGAACATACTGAGATAAATGATAAGCAGACTTTTTAGTTATTAATGTGAGTGCTGCAATGAATACACAATCAGAGAACAAGGGTTGTTATATGATTCCCTTCTCACGCAACAGAAAAACCATGTACTTAATTGCCTGTGCTTGAGGTTAATGTCGTTTTGTACGGCTTACCGTTTTATACTGATTGGAGAATATTAAGTTACTAATGGCACAAGTCAATAAAACAAATTCATAGGCCATGAACTAGCATGTTAGGAAAAGGACAGAATTGGCAAGTGATAGCATTAATTTATGAAATTTCACGTTTCAGATACCTGCTTCTTGTACAGCAATGACTTTATGCCTTACGAAGAACTTTTTCAGGGCTGCATAAACCAAGAGTAGTTAAATTACATTATAAACTCGGATATTCCTAACTCTAAGCCCCTTTTACAGAAAGTGAAAATCCAACTCAGTCTTAGTGAGTATTTCCCAGAGACTGTTTGATTAGAATCAAACTACTTTGGACTTTCATTCCTCTAATGTGTATTTACTTAGCATTAACAAAGATGGAGGGCACTGAGTTGGGTAAGATATTATCAACAGCTTATAGACCAGCTGATAAAGCCTAAAGGTAATTATCTACAATATTCAACAAAGGTAACTAATGTTTCCAATGAAATTCTATGTCTAATAATTAAAATTAAAAGTACAGCTGGTTTAGAGGAGAAGCCTTCTGCAGATTGGTAAAGGGGATTTTATGAAGGTATCATTTCAGTCTTTTGTCCTTTCCCTTGCCACCTGCCCAGGGAAAGGTAGATGACAGAAGACCCTCACTATGGAGTAGAGAGCTGACTGAGAGTACCAGCATGTGTCTTTTCCTGTTGGATTAAAATAACAAGTTTGTTTTTTTTTTTGATTAGCATTTAAAGCAATACTAGCAGAAATGCTAAAGGGTGGTAGAAACTGGGGAAGTTCTGGTAAGCCTGGGACCGGTCAGAACAATTCAAAGCTCGGACCTCTAAAAAATGTGAATTAGGCAGATGGTTGAAAACAGAAATGGTTACTGAAATTGTACTTAATTGTAATTAGGTATCTAAACATCTTCATTTTTTTTTTCTTTTAAAATAGCATCCTTTCAAATTGCATAGGATCCTAATACGTTGTATAAAAAAATTTTTTTTGATACACGTATAATATGCTGACGTCAAATTAATTCTGACTCATAGAGACCCTATACGACAGAGTAGGACTGTCTCAAAGGGTTTCCAAGGCTGTAAATCTTTATGGAAGCATACTGCCACATCTTTCTCCCACATAGCATCTTGTGGGTTCCAACCGCCAACCTTTTAGTTAGCAGCCAAGTGGTTAACCACTGTGCCACCAGGCTCCTTATGTACACATACATACTTTTAATAGGTCTTTATTGAATGACTATATATGTGCTGCCCATCATATGGTTTTCTTCTTTAGGGAAGCTTACATGCTAAATCCAGACTTGACTAAGCAGCCCCTGACATCTTAGCCAAGCTTAATGAAGAAATACCTGAGTCAATGCAAATAGCCTGCAAAGGAGACTGGCTTTCAATCTGGATTCACAGATGTGACATGGGCTGTAAAGGCTGTCTGGTTTCCCAGCACTGAGTCTTCTTAAACAAATCCACAGAAAGGGTCAACTTTTCCTCCAAATCTACAATTTTTTTCTCACATAGGACCATCATAATCGAGGGGAGAGAACAGAACATTAGAAAGCACTTAAACTTTGGGGACACGCAAGTCTAGGCTTGAATATAAGCTCCACCACTAAGTAGCTGCGTGACCCTGGGCAAGTTCATATACTCTTCTAATCCCCATTTTGTGTATCTGTGAAATGGAGATTCTTACTAGGAATGTCCAGTGCTACTGTGAGCATTCCTGGGGATGAAGTACCTGGCCTGACACACAGGGGGTGTTTAACAAGTTGTGACTTCCCTCCCACTTCATCATAAATAGGTCACATGGAAAGTAAAAACCTGTATAAGAAAAGTGTCCCTTCCATGGGATACTAAAAACAAAATTATCATGAATAATAATAACTTTTAATATAAATAAACATACCCATTCAAAAAAACCCACAACCATCAAGTCAATTCGGACTCATAGCAACCCTATATGATAGATTAAACCTGCCCATAGGGTTTCCAAGGCTGTAAATCTTTTTGGAATCAGATCAGATTGCCATATCTGTTCCTGCAGATCAGCTGTTGTGTTCAAACTGCTGACCTTTTGGTTAGCAGCCAAGTGCTTAACCACTGCACCACCAAGTCACAAAAAACTTGCTGCCGTTGAGTCAATTCTGACTCATAGCAACCCTGTAAGACACAGTAGAACTACCCTGTACAATTTCCGAGGAGTGCCTGATGGATTCGAACTGCCGGCCTTTTGGTTAGCAGCCGTAGCTCTTAAACCCTATATCACTGGGGTTTCCATGCATAACTTTAACGAAAATTATAAATTATAGGTCAAAGTAAATGTGCACACTTTCTGGTAATTATAAAAAATAACATTAGATCACAACAGAATTGAGAGTGTCTGTTATTACTCATTTAACCAACATTTCTCCAGCATCGCCTATGTGTCAGATGTTTGTTTAGAGACAAGGTATCAGAGCACCACACAATTTAAGAAGCATAAAGAAAGCATTACAACTTACCCCACCGACTTTCTCAAAGTGAGATCCTTCTTTCTTAAAATCTGTGAGCGCCCCATTGAAATACCAGGTAAACATGATGTCTAACAGGGGGTCGTGTTGTACCTGGCAAGGCAAAATGACACTCTCGCCAACCGAGACATCCATGTTTGAAGGTGCCAAAGTTATTCTCGTTGGTTCTATTGGGGAAAAAAATTGTTAAAGTGAAACTTATAGCATTTTTACTGTGAGGAAAACAATTTACACAGCCAGATTGTTAATCACTGTATGTGTGTGTGTTCATATATACACATGTACACACACACACACACATATAAGTACAGGCTACCAGGTTAAAGTATAGACAATTTGATGCAGAGCTATTACACATTTCATTGGATCCACAGATTCTTGTTACACGAATGAGAATACCTGAGTTGAAATATCAAAGTCATCTGTAAACAGTGGTCATAAGACTATTACGAAACCAATTTCAACTTAGTTCTATGGTTTTGTGAAATACAGGGGTAGAAAGTGAAACCACTGTGTTTTCTCCAACTTTGAATGACTGGCAAGTACAATACTACCAACATAAATAAGAAATAGGCCCAAACATTTAAGGTTACCATGGATTTGAAAGACACAAAAGATAGTTAGAATGGTTAAAACAAAACAAAAAAAAGGAATACTACGTTAAGGTGTTACTTCATGCCTGTTACTTCCCCCAGTGCAAGTGTCTATATGTACATTGCCTTCTCCCTGTCATCCCCATAGCCCTTCCATTCACAGTGAACTAAACTTCTCAGGATGCCACTTTTCCACAGCTCCTCCTCGTTTCTTTCCTCCGTGTTGCAGCGGAAGTCCTCAAGAGTCATCTATATATGTTGTCTGCTATTCCTCTATTAAATTCTCTCTTTAACCCATTCCAGTCAGGTTTCCCCCACCCCCAAACCACCTGCTCTCATCAAAGTCACCAATAACCCTTCCACTAATCCCAATGATGAATCTTTGGTCTCATTTTACTCGACCTCAGCAGCATCTGCTACACTTGATCACGGTCTTCTCCTTACTCATTTTCTTTACTTAGTTTCTGCAACATCACACTCTTTCTTTTCTCCTACCATGCTGGTCACTCCATTTCTGTCTCCTTTTATGGTTCCTTTCTTTTCTCAAACTTCGTAATGTTACCGTGTCTCAAGCTTAGTCCTTGGTCTTTTTTATTCTCTGTATTCATCACTGTCTTGGTGATTTCATCTAGTCCTAATAATTCCTGAATGTTTGTCTCCATCCTTGACCTTTCTCCCCAAATGCAAATTCATACCTACTCAACAGCTCCACTTGGGTGTTGTGAGAGATATTAATGTTGTTCAACACTATTTCCCATTTTCCTCTTCCAGAGCAGAGTAGAAGTAAATTCTTAACCCCTTTGAATTCTGGCATAGTCATGAGTATAATCAGAAGTTATGCATGGCACTGGCAGGCAGACATCTGGAAGAACTAACGGGCAGTCATACTTGTCTTCTTCTTCCTTCTAGGGTGACAGGCAACACGTCAGATGGTGGAGGTACTGGAACCTTCATTTCTGAGTGAGGAGCCACTGTGGACTTGCAGCACGAGCAAAAGTATTTTACTACAGAATACCCTGGTTTGCTTTATGAACACTGAATCCAATAAACATCTCAAACGTAATACCTCCAAAACCGAACCCCTGATCTTCTTTCTCTCCAAACCTGTCTAGTCTCCAGCCTTTCCCATCTAAGCTCACCAAACACCCTGCAGCCTCCTTTCTTTCTCTTGGACCTCGAATCTAATCTGTGAGTAAATCCTGGTGACTCTACATATAGAATATATGCAGTCTGATCCCTTCTCTTCCACTCCTCTGCTGCTCCCTTCATTTGGGCCATTATCACCTCCTGCCTAGAATCCCGCAATGGCCTCTGAGACCTCTCCAGTTTCCACCCTTGGCTCCCCACAGTCTGTTCTCAACACAGCAGCTAGAGTCATCCGTTAACAATGTATTCCAGATCATGTCATTCTTGCTCAAAACCTTGCATCGGTTCCACTTTTCATTCCAGCGAAGGCCTACAGTCCTAGCAATGGTCTTCAAGGCCCCAACGTGATTGCTCCCTAGAAAGCTGTTGGTTCACTGCTTCATGTCCAGTAAATCTTTGTTCAAATTCCTCCTCTGGAATGAGCCCTACTCTGATCACCCACATCATGCTCCAGCTTGCCTTTCTCCATACACTCCTCTTTACTTTCTCAATTTGTAATTTTTTCCTTCTAATAATTAACTGATTTACTACTCCTATTTCTTATGTTCTTTCTTCCTCTGGTAGACTGTAAGATCTAGGAGGGCAGTATCTGTCAGTTAACTGATACAGCTCAAGCACCTGGGCCATAGTAGGTGCTCAAATTTTTTTTGTGAATGAACAAATGAATAAAGTATATCTAACACTCTAAGCAATGCTTGCTGATATCAAGGATTATTCCATGGGCTCTAGCATCTCCAAAAAAAAATCAAAGATAATGAAAAAGTATACCTAAAGGACATGACATAATAGGAGAGCATAAAATAAAATTCAATATCAGCATTTGCTATTAGTAATTCTTATTGCCCTTCATCACAGCACAGTAACTAATTGTTCCTAGGTACACACTGGGCTGTGCTAAAGAAACATTAAGAATTGTACCTTGATTTTTTTTTTTTTTTTACCTCTTAAAAATAACACAAGTGCAAACACCAGTTCTACCTTCATAGGAAACTGCATATTATGAAAAACACACACTTTCTTTGACCTTAATAATATCATCAGCAGTATTCCTAAGTGAAGGAGCTTTTAAGAAATGCATGTACCTGTAACAACCAAACGTGTTGTGCCATTTGCTTTCCCAAACTGGTTTTCCGCTATGCAGGTATAAGATCCAACATCAGCTTTAGTCACATTGGTTATTTTGAGTCCGCTGTCCTTTAAAAAAGAAATTCTAAAAGAAATATAAATTAGACAAATAAACATATAATAGTGGGTTTTTCCAAATAAATAGCAAGCTTTTTATAGGATAAGTGGCCTTAAGCTAGTATTTTTAAGGCATGATAAACTAGCCTTAGCTTTCTTGGAAACAAAGAAAACTAAAAGTAAACTCACACACACACAGCTGAGTGAGAAAAGATACTCCAACAATTCAAACATGATATTTTTAAGCAGCATTACTTAACAGCATTACTTAACATTGCACCTAATTTTGGGATTGCCTTATCAAATCAAAGAAGTGTGAAATGTTTTCCAAAAACATATGGTGTGGTATATTACTCATGGGTTGGCTTTATCAGTTTGGAGAAAATTAAAAGTTGACATGACAAAATTTCCCTTAAATTTTAAATAGTATATGAGAAATAAGAAATTTGCTTGCATTTCATTATGAATTAGGACAGTTACACCTGACCCAAACAAAACCCAAATTTTGCAAAAGAACTTTTGCATGGTCACCTGAGATTTATTGCAAAGAACCCAGGGAACCAAAATGAACATAACTTGAGAATTTCTGAGCATATACATAAAGTCCTTAAAGCTTTAGTATTAAAAAAAAAACCACTGCCATCGAGTCGATTCCGGCTCATAACGACCCTATAGTATAACTAATTAATTAAGGAAGAAAAAAGAAAAGACTGGCAATCTGCTTTCATAAAGATTAAGGCAAAGGAAACCCTATGGAGCTTAGTTCTACTCTGTATCACATGAGGTTGTCATAAGTCATAATTGACTACAACAGATTTGGTTTGTTTTTTGTTTTTTATATAATGAGTCCATTAACAGTTGTCAGGCATATTGTGAGCAAGACAGAAGTCCCTACCTTCATGGGAATGATATTCTGGTGGGTGGCATATACAACAAGCAACTAAATAAATAAATATGATAATTTCAGGTTGTTCAGAGGTACTCTGAAGGAGATAGGGGAATATAATAGAGTACTACTTTAGCCATTGTTACCATACTAGGGGCTTCAGAGAATCTTCTTAAGAGAGGTGACATCTGAACTTAGAAGAAGAATGAGAAGGGGCTAACCTATCAGTCCATTTCCTCTATCTTTACAACCCAACTTGTCAACCCATAACTATATGAATTCCTAAAATCACCATTCTTCATGCAATGCACTTGCCACTTAGAATGCCTGTTATCATCTACGATTCATATCATTGATACGTGAGAGTCATATCTATTCAAATGATGATAAACTTCTTAAAAGGTTCATAACCCCAGCGTCAGCATGATCTTTTATACGTGAACTATGGTCAATAAACACCTCAAACGTTTGGGCTGTTCACCAGAATAGACAGGAAAGATTCAGATGGCATTAGCCTGGAGTGGAAGGTCTCAATTCAATCTCTAAATATTATCAGGTTTGTTGCAAGATTTTCAGGTGTGTGACAAGTATTTGGTTACTTGTATCAACAATGTACATGATATGTGTGTACCCATACCCATTGCTGTCGAGTCAATTACGACTCATAGTGACCCTATAGGACAGAGTAAACTGCCCCATAGAGTTTCCAAGGAGTGATGGATTTGAACTGCTGACCTTTTGGCTAGCAGCCATAGCACTTAACTACTACGTCACCGGGGTTTCCTGATATGTGTATCGCCTTAAATCTCCTGTTTCTCACCTTGTATTCTGGTTATAAGATCCTGAGTGAGAAGGTTATAGTGGATTCAAGCTAGCACACTGGAATCTGTTCGTGATGCTGGGTTGAGCCATCCATGAATGTCTGTTGTTTGTATAATCTGTTGTATGCGTGCGTCAAGTTGTATTTAAAACAAAAGGATATGAGAACAACGGCCTTAAAAGCCAATTAAAAAACACATAGTATCATACTTCAATTTGAGGAACTAGGCAGAAGGATTAAAAGCTGCAAGAACTTCCTCCCCAGATAGCTATAAAAAGGGAGCTATATCTGATTTCCATTAGGAAAACCTGACTTTTTTGGTTATGAAATGAAAGCTGATCACTTTTCTCTAAGAGTTGATCAAAGGACTTTAAGGAAAAATTCTTTATATCTTAACTTGTCAGAGAACAAAGATTATCTTACACAGTATGTAATAATAACTGAAAAAATGAAGCCCTGTAGGCTTCATAAGTAAAAATGAATGCAAACTTTGGATACAAAGACTGGAAGATTTGAGAAACATGCAGAGTAAACTCTAATAAATGTAAATCAGATCATATAATCCCTCTTCTTTACCTGCAAAATTCTAACTTAGACCCCCTTTCTCTGACATCCTGTATCCTAAGTCTGACTCCTATCCTACAATCAGGCACTGGACCCTCTCTAATCTCATATGGCTTCATAAATTTATCCTGCACTTGCTTTTCTCCAGTCACAAAAGGTTTCTTTGGGTTTTTATTCTTCCTCTTGCCTCGAGGGCCTCTACAAAAGCCATTCCTTATGTCTGGTTAAATTGTCCACATTCTTCAGATTTCTGTCACTTCCCTAAACCCCATGGGCTGAACTAGGTCTTCCTGTATTTGATCAAAACTCCTTCTCGGCTTTCTTTATAGCACTTGGCAACTTGCAAATTATACATTTGCATGCTTATCTAATTAATGCTTTCCCCTTCTAGTAGACTGTAAAATCTCTGCAGACAGGGCTGGCGCCTAGATTGTTGTTTTTTGTACCATTGAGTTAGTTCTGACTCAGAGCAACCCCATATGACAGAATAGAACTGTCTCAAAGGGATTTCTAGGCTATGATCTTTATGGGAGCAGATCACCACATGTTTCTCCTGCTGGGTGAGTTCAAACCAACAACCTTATTCACCAGTAAATTCCTGAAGCCTTGAACAGTACCTGAGACAAAACAGATGTTACATAAATAAATTAAATACTTATTGCATGAATACATGAATGTATGCCTTTGGAGAGTCATGGTAGAACGGTGGGTATTCATTAAGACAAGTTGAAGGGCACTGAGGATTTTATGAATAAGACAGAAACAGATTCAGAAAGTGTGTAGTGTATTCATGCATATATGTAGGAGCTCTGGTGGTACAATGGTTATGCACTTGGCTGCTAACTGAAAGGTTGGTGTTCAAACCCATCTGTGGCTCTGCAGGAGAAAAGACCTGGCAATCCGCTCCCTATAGGGTCACTATGAGTCAGAATCTACTCGACAGCACATGACAACAACAAACATATGTATTTGTGTGTGTATTTTATATATATATATGAACATATATATGGAAATATGAGGTCGTAGAAGGCCAGATGAAGTTATAAATGACTCTTGTAGGATAAGAAAATTGGGAATATACCAAAATGTACTTGCACTATGGGGGAAGAAGTCAGTAGAGAGACTGAAGACAGAGAGAGGGAGGACAGAAGGGATGATGGGAGGGAAGAAGAGGGTGAGAGGGGAAACTGAGAGAAATCCTCAGAGAAGGACAGAGTATAATCAAGAGCGATGCTTTCCAACTCGTTTTGATTGCTAATTCTATCAGTAAAGGTTTTTGACCATGACCCCCCAAAAGAACAGTCCTTGACCTATAGCACTACTCAATAAAGTGTACATATCATTATTATTTAAAGAAAAAAAAAAACTGCATATTGCTGGAGATTTTAATACATAAAGAAAAAAAGCTGGGAGATGATATCAGAACATCTTGAAGACATTTAAATGGTGGGGCAAACTCATCCTTTCCGAACTACTGGGTGGAGACAGAATTGGAAGCTCCCAAAAGCTGGGAAATCTATCAGTTTCTGAGATTAGCAAGCACCAAAACAACCAAAAGTGCCTCTTTGTTGAGTGAACAAATATTAAGCTCAAATTTAGAGGTTCTGATTTGGGTACCATAAAACGGAGACAGGTACTTTCGGATATTTTCTTACACTGTAATTTTAGTATAACAGCTAACCTTTCTCTACACATACAGAACTATTTGAAATATTGGGAGAACTCGAAATCCTTTAGTGTGTTAGCATTAGGAACTTTAAACAAGCAAACCTGTCTTCATGACCATGTCAAGCTGAGGAACAGCTTCAAAGGCAAGGCCTAACACCTTAGGAATCATGCAAAGACTCCAAAACAAATATATTGACTCTCAAAAAATGCAGATTCTGTAGGCATCATAAAATTTTGAGTTAATTGGATATTTTCTTCTTAAATTGGTTCTTCCAGTAAATTCTAAGAGGCCCACAGGGTATTGTGCACAAGATAAAAATAAACAGTATTCAATAAATGGATGGAGTAATTGTTTCTCAACAGAAAACCTTCAATAACCGATGCCTGCCTACAGAGATCCAAAGTGAAAATTTCATACCACTTCACTATAAATGAAATTGCTTTCTAAGCTTCCTGGGAACAGGTTTTTCTGTAAATAGGTAGAGCTGAAAATGTAGATAACAATGAGTGACTCTAGTCTTCCCTTTTGTAGTAAAAGAGGTTAATTATTTCACTTAACTTTGTGCAGTCCACGGTTAGTTTGGGATAAGTACACTTAATTGCTCTAAGCTGCTCTAATGATCCATGTTGTAATTCAGTGATGGCATTGAATTTATGATTCTCATGAAATCCTGTTTGCTCAGAAAGTATACTGTTGTGTAGGCAACATTGACATTTACTTTATGATGACATTTAAGCTTCCGTATTAACATGAAACAAAAAAAAAAAACCAAACCCATTGCTGTCAAGTCAATTCCGACTCATAGCGACCCTACAGGACAGACTAGAACTGCTCCAGAGGGTCTTCAAGGAGCTCCTAGTGGATTGGAACTCCCAACCTTTTGGTTAGCAGCTGTAGCTCTTAACCACTATGCCACCACGGTTTCCCATAATAACACAGTTTGTTCTGAAACGGGAAAAGTGTGGAGGATTATACACACAAGGCAGGAATTCTAAAAGTACTGTTTTCCCCTGTGTATGTTCTGAATATTACAGTAATTTATTCAGCTCAAATTTTAACAAACAAGCTGCAGTTCTACATTGTCTCAGGATGTGCATCTCAGTGGAGATGCGATCACATGAGATCCTAACGATTAAACTGCTGTACAGAAAATAACAAGGCTATTTTGGATGGCACTGTCTGAATACATGGATAAAGAGACGGATGCTTACAATTAGCTGGCAGAGAAAAGTACTCACAAGGCATATGTTATCAGATAAATAATGACAGTTAAAAAAGCAAATATATATTGACGAAAATGCATGAGAAAATACATGCCAGAGAAAAGGAGAAGAGGGTGTACGTTTTCATCTACAACTCCTCTCACCTGCTTGGCTAAATAACTTTTCCCCTTGAGTTCAAAGATAATCTGCAAACAGTATCTAGGAAATGATATTAGAATTTTTATTCTTTTAGCTGTACCACTTGGGGCTTGCTTTCTGTAAAATTCAACAGTGTTAGGTTAGTGATTTACTGGTTAGAAAATCTCCAAGGAAAAGATGGGCAGGGTGGGGAGGAACCAGCAGTTAATTATCTTATCTTTGAGTAAGCACACGGCTAATAATACCTGGCTTTGTTATTTTGTTGGACACATTACATGCAGCAGACACTTCATATGAAGAGAACCAACAATAAAGAACCATTTCCTTCGCTTTTACAAAATCTTCCCAAATGTATATCTATCATGGCAAATACATTTGGAGCTGCATTCATTTTTAGGACAATGACTCAGTAGCATTTCCTTCTAAATTGGACTCAGACCTATAGGAGGGAAGACTTCAGAAACAGAATTCCGTTTGAATGATTATATAAAATTGGCCATGTAAGTAATTCATGGGGCCCAGGAAATAATTCATTTGATACATTTGCATCTTTACACAATAGAGTGTCTGCAAAAGTTAGAAATAACTAGACGTTTGAGGTAGTGAACAAATAACAAGAAAAATAAACAATTACCAGATGGCTCATGTGTTAAAAGGAAACCTCAAAGGAAATAACTACTAAGTTGAAGACTGATATAATTTTTCCCTGCCCAAGTGATAGATTTAGGAGTCACATCAATGAAAATCAGAATCTCAGCTTTACTTTTATATTACAGATAAAGGTGATGCAAAACTGCTTGCTTGAGCAACACTGGTTTTCTAATACTTCATCCCAGTGTTAGGCAGCTTTAACCTCCTGGGCACAGGAGGACAATCACAGGCCTTCCACAAAAGGCAAGCTCCTTTATGGCATGGTTATGAGGACAGCAAGATGTGCACTCTCTACAGGCAGGCAGCAAAGATGTCACTTTGAAGACTAAGGTGTGCCTGACCCAGGCCATAGTATTTTAAACCATCTCATAGGCATGTGAAAGCTGGACAATGAATAATGAAGATCGAAGAAGAATTGATGCCTTTAAACTACGGTGTCGGTGAAGAATATTGGATATACCATGGAATGCTGAAAGAAGTGAACAATTTTGTATTGGAAGAAGTACAGCCAGAATGCTCCTTGGAACCAAAGATGGCAAGACGTCGTCTCACATACTTTGGACATATTACCAGGAGGGACCAGTCCTTGTAGAAGAACATCATGCTTGGTAAAGTAGAAGGTCAGCAAAAAAAGAGGAAGACCCTCAATGAGATGGACTGACATAGTGGCTGCAACAATGGGCTCAAACATAGCAATGATTGTGAGGAGGGCACAGGACTGGGCAGTGTTTTCTCCTGTTGTACACAGAGTTGCTATGGGTTGAAACCAACTTGATGGCCTCTAACAAAAAAAACAAGCAGGCAGGGGAGTCCCTAGGTCATGCAAAGGTTAAATGCTCAACTATTAACCTACGATTCAAACCCACCCAGAGGCATCTCAGAAGAAAGGCCTGGTGATCTGCTTCCAAAAGGTCACAGGCATGAAAACCCTATGGAGCACAGCTCTACTCTGACACAGATAGGATAGCCATGAGTTAGAGTTGACTTGACAGGAACTGGTTTGGTGAAAGAGTCGGGGGGAGCAGGGGCTGAGCTACAATGTTAAGGTCTCCATCCTAACTCACAAGTCAGATACTTCTTCTGGGGAGGGGGAGAAGTAAGGCCAAAGTGTTACTCCAATGGGTGTCCTTCTACTTAGGCAACAGAAGCCCTAGAACAGATGCCACGTCAAACATAATGCTAAAATGCTTACATTGCATAAGAGGAATTTCATCAACTCAAGGGATATGTGAGATATTTATGTTTATCAAATGGAACCACTATGTATGTGGAGGGTGCTTAATATTGTTTGGGTGCCGAGAATTGACTCCCTTTTCTTTAGTAACCATCACTCTGATTGTCCCGTGGGGAATTCTCTTCTCTCTATCATATGTAGTCTTGGTGAGACTATCAATCCTAGTCAAGGGGCAGAAATGTAACACAAGTCAATGGTTCTCAGACTCTAACATGTACTAGTCACCTCAAGAGCTCATTAAAATCCCCACTGCTGTACCCACCACAAAATTAGGTCTTGAATGGGACCCAAGGACTTGCATTTCTAACAAGTTCCCAGGTCATGCTGGTGCTACTAATATAGAGAGCACACTTTGAGAAACTTTAAGCTTTGTCCTCCCCAGACTTTGACAAAAATAACGGTGAGTTCATTCATTGTGGCGCTCACCCTGACAAGGTGGTACAGTCTCTACTGCCAGGATTCCCAGGGACATCCAGTTCCAGGTTCACCTAGTAATTCTGTGAAAGTTCTTTAAACTGTTTCTCAACTGTAGTTCCCAAATCACTAAATGATACAAGCTACCAAAAGTTGCTGTCTTGTACATAGTATTTTTAAAATAAATATTTTGTTGTCTCAACAAACAGAATTCAGAAACAATCTTCTATCTATAAATGACATGTTTTATGACAAACCAAGAGTAATCCTAACAAAACCTGCCCTATTGTCAAATTCTTGCAAGAAGAGATGGTTTTGGGTCCAGTCTTCCAATTCCAAAGGTCAATGGGTGGCACAAACGATTTGTGCTACACTATCGTTATTTGCCGTTGAGTTGGGTCAGACTCATAGCGACTTTTTGTATCATAGTACGAAACATTGCCTGGTCCTCTGCCAATGAGTGGCCCCTCTTGACAACATGTCCAAAGTAAATAAGACAAAGTCTCCCCATCCTTGCTTTTATGGAGCATTCTGGCTATACTTCCTTCAAGACGGATTTGTTCATTCTTCTGGCAGCCCACGGTATATTCAGTATTCTTTGCCAACACTACAATTCGGACACACTTCACTGCTAACGTAAATGGCTGGCAGTTCAAACTCACCAGTGGCGTCATGGAAGAAAGGCCTGGTGATATGAATCTGTAAAGATCACAGCCAAGAAAACCCTATGGAGCAATTCTGTTCTGTAACATATGGGGTTGCCATGAGTTGGAACTGACTTGATGGCAATAGGTTTGGGTTTTGGTTTTTGATATTCTAATTCCAAGGTCATCATCTTTTATAGACACCCGTTAATATTTAAGGGGCTCATTTACAACTTTATGCAATATTTCTAACTTCTCTGAGGCTCAAAGTTCTTGGAGCATTTGAAAAATGTGACAAACCTTCCTGCAGAACAAACAGAATAACAACAGTTTTAATCCAGTTTGGAATGGATCGTCTCCAGTTCTATGCATCTCAGATTAGGAACTCCTGCTTGCAGTTCAATCCATCCAATAACAGAGGATTGTGTTTTGAAACCTGCTTGTCTTATATGGCAGCACTGGTGGCCCAGCGGTTTAAGAGAGCTTGCCTGTTAATCAAAAGGTCAGCAGTTCAAATCCACCAGCCGCTCCTTGGAAACGCTACGGGGCAGTCGGAATCAACCTATGGCAACAGGTTTGGTTTTATCTTGGATGTTTTGGTTTTTGGTTTTATCTTAGATGCATCCGTGTCGGCCTTTCTGGAAGTGTTTTATTGAGAGTTTCTTACATGAGGATGGTGTACACTTGGAGACTACTTAAAAAATCATCTTGCCTAACATGAGAGCAATAATACTAAAGCTCGAGAACTTGGGCTCTTGGATCACACATGTGCCCCCACACTGGAGAAGGTCACAAATGGTCTTCTGGGAAAAATCTCAGCCCTGATAACCTGTACTTTCTTGTCCCTCCTCCACACAGAGATGAGGTCAACACCTATTCCAACATAGGTTCTGATGGGCAGCCATACCTTTAATAAGATAAAATAAAATTTAATGCTAGTTCAATGGACTCTTTAAGCCTTTTACTCTTCATTTCCAAAGCAGCATCTTCTCTGTACCACAGATTCTGGACACCGAGCCTTCAAATAATTTCTATTCCAAATTTATTAAAAAACTTACATGAGAGAAATAATATTCTCAGCTAAAGGGAATGTAGCCCATCTGAATCCTGAGTTTAATACTCAGAGTTAAATGGATTGATCAGATATTGTGGAAAGTCAGAAAAAAGTAAACTTTTAAAACTAATTGTATTTTATTTTAAGGATGTTGGGTGTCAGTATTATATTACCCAGTGTACTCTCTCTGTGAACACTCATTGGATTTGGACATGGATATACCCATATCTTGGTGTAGGAAGAGTTGCATATTTCCTTACCAAATGGTTTTATTTCATCAACTTACAGATTGTGTACCTAGTGCTTTTCTCCATCCACTAGTTAGCACAAAGCTCTGAGCCAAACTTGTGGATCTCAGTTAAGGGAATGTATCTCTGGTGTATGCTTTGTAAACTAACCTCAGTCATTCATTCTACAAGTATTTATTGAACATCAGCTATGGACCTTGCTCTGTGATAAGCAGTGAGGACTCATTGGTCCTGAAGTACCTTACATTCTAGGCAATTAGAACCCTAGCATTCTTTTTTCTCCTCAATGTTCACTTTGTGGATACTTTGACAAACTGTCTCAAGTAATTTTTCAATGAGATATGATATATATAAATGAAACAATCCAGAAAACATAAAGTTATAAAAACCAGACTAACAAATGGCCAACAAGCACATGAAATGATGCTTAATGTTATTAGTCCTTAGAGAGATGCAAATAACAACTATTATCAGATACCACCTCACTCCTATTAGAATGGCAATGGTTAAAAAAATGGAAAACAATATTTGCTGGAGAGGTTGTGGAAAAACCAGAATCTTCATCCACTGCTGGTGGGAATGTAAAATAGTACAGCCACTGTGGGAAACAGCTGGACAGTTTCTCAAAAAGTTGAACATAGAGCTACCATATGACCCAGCAATCTCAATCCTAGATATACTCCCAGATAAGTGAAGGCTATAAGGCAAACAGAAACCTGTACATCAATGTTCATTGCAGCACTTTCCGCAGTAGCCAAAGGTGCAAACAACTGAAATATCCTCCAACAGATGAATGGATGAACAAAATACAGTATACACACACAACGGAATACTTCTTAGCCATTAAGAGAAATGAGGTCCTAATGCATGCTACAACATGGATGCACCTTGAAAACATCATGCTGAGTGAAGCAAACCAAAACCAAATCCGTTGCCTTCAAGTCCATTCTGACTCTTAGTGACCCTGTAGGACAGAGAAGTGCCCCACTGGGTTTCCAAGGAGTAGCTGGTGGATTTGAACTGCTGACCTTTTGGTTAGCAGCCAAAGGCTACACCATTGCGCCACCAGGGCCCTGAGTGAAGTCAATCAATTCGCAAAAGCACAAATACTGTAGGATCTCAGATATATGAAATAAGCACATATATAGAAACCAAAGATTACTAATGGTTACCAGGGGTGGAAGGGAGGGGAAAGGGAGAGTTTTTGTTTAGGGTGCAATGAGTTTACGTTAATGGTGCTGGAATGACTTGAAAAAACTGAATAACGAGAATGGTGGCACAACTTGAAGAATGTAATCAATGCCACTGAATTGTGCATGTAGAAATTGTTGAGATGGTATGTGTCTTGTTATGCATATTTTCACCACAATTTTTTAAAAAAGGCAAAAATAATAAAAAAATAAATATAGTGAGGTGTAAGCTTCTTAACTATCTACGCTGGAAAAACACTAGATTTATAACAAGCTTTAAAATACTATGGTTCTACCAATTCAGTAAATTAATACTAGAAAAAATTAAATGTCTAATAAAATCTTCAAGTTAAAGGTCCCCTTTTCTTTAGCACTGGAATGTAAATGTTATAAATATCTCTCCTTTTTCCTGAAGATGGTTGACTTTTATATATTCTACCTGAGTGATAAATGTTTTCAGGATTACAGACGTGCAAAGGATCAGACACTCTGAACCTCCCAAGGAAACTGTTCTAGCAATGGAATATGTACTAAGGCAGGACTATAAAATACCACAAGTAAGATGTGGAAGCATAAAACAGATCAAAGTACAAATCAAACTTTTTTTGAGTTTGTTGGGCAGTGAAAAATTTAATTCCGTTTACAAACTCATTAGAACTTATACAACAAATCGTAAATTATGGGTAACTCCTTTCCACGCATCAGGATATGGGAGACAGCAAACATCACTACCCATCTGCATGTTTATTCCTCTTGAATGGAAATTCAATGGCAATGGAACCTCAGCTAACCATCCATTCAACCATCCATCCGTCCAATCACCCCTGTTTCAGTGAAAAAAGTACTAAAATGTAGCACTCTCCATATATTTAATAGGAAGCCTCAAGAAGAAATCTAGAAAAAAAAAATCAATTTTATACATTTCTAAGAAACAGTCGTGATAAATCAGAAAATTGTAGGTACTTTTAAGACATGGGAAGCTGTTCAAAATGGAATGAAATTCACTCGAACAAATATTTGTTGAGTACTTTACAATGTAGTGTTTTGGGAAATGTAAATATGAATAAGAACTAGCTCCTATTTAGAGGTCTACAATTTAATGAGAAAGGAAGAGATACATAGTTCATGCATAATCATAAAATGTAATCCTTATGTATGAAAATTTACACCTGAGGTACAAATTCTTCCAGCCATACCTCCAAAACACACAGTATTCTCTTCTCCATTTCTACCACAGTTACCCTACTCCAAGTGGTGGTTCAGTGGTAGAATTCTCGCCTTCCATGTGGGGAGACTCAGGTTCGATTCCTGGCCAACGCACTTCATGCACAGCCACGACCCATCTCTCAGTGGGGGCTTGAGGGTTTCTATGTTGCCAAACAGGTTTCATCACAGCTTTCAGACTCAGAACAGGAAGACAGGCCTGGCAATCTTCTAAAAATCAGCCAGTAAAAACCCCGTGGATCACAACAGTCCCCAACTGATCATGGGGATGGGGCTGGGCTGGGCAGCATTCCGTTCAATTGTGCGTGGGATCACCGTGAGTACAAAGTTGACTAGATGGCAGCTAACAACAACTCTTGCCCTGACAGCTATAATTTGCCTCCTAATCTGATTCGCTTCCTTTCCCCTTGCTCTTTTCAGTCTACTTTCAGCAATGGAGTTATCTTTTAACCATATCACATCTCACCCCTGTTTTAAAACCATCAACGGCTTTTCATTTAACTTAAAATCTAACGTTCTTATCATAGCCTTCAAGGACTCATATTCTGGGTTTCCACCCATCCCTCTAGCCTCACCTTTTATTACCCTTCTGTACAACACTTGACACTCCAATCACACTAGCCTTCCTCTAATTTATCAAATAAGCCAATCTCAGTGCAGCCTCAGGGTCTTTGTTCTTGTTGGTGTCTCCATTTGAAAGTCTGTTCTCCCAGTTACTGGCATGAACAATTGCTTCTTACCAGTTAGATCTCTGCTTTAATGCTATCTTAATAAAGAGGCCTTCCCTGAAATGCCTTATGCAATTATTCTGTTTTACTTCCTTCTTGCTTAATGG
This sequence comes from Loxodonta africana, assembly GCF_030014295.1. Taxonomy (NCBI): domain Eukaryota; kingdom Metazoa; phylum Chordata; class Mammalia; order Proboscidea; family Elephantidae; genus Loxodonta; species Loxodonta africana. The sequence continues at coordinate 54,967,192 of NC_087363.1, read as the reverse complement.
CTAAAGAAATTATTTTGTAACTATGTGTATTCTGTCACTCCTTTATGCAAGCTCCAAGACTGGGGACCATGTCTATCGGGTTCACAGCACAATGCACAGCACACAGTAGCTGTGCCCAAGCACATCTCCTAAAGATGGCCACAATACTCTTTCTCATCCCACGTCCTCTTCTAGAAGCTTGCCACTCTTCCATTAAAAGGTAGGATCTAATTCCCATCCCCTTGAATTTGGGGCAAGTGATGTTTTGTGGCTTCTAAGTTTAGGCAATTCAACTTCCATCCTGCTAGCTTGCGTACTGTCACTCTTGAGAAGCCTCTAGCTACCACGTCAGCAATACGGCTACCCTGAGGCCACCAGGCTCAAATTAGAGACCATATGGATAGTCTTTAAGACTACTTGGAGAAAGATGGAGAGGTGCCTAGTCAGCTCCCAGCTATATCAGGTCCAGCCCCCATCTGCCTGCAACCACATGAGAAATTCTGAGCAAAACCATCCAGTTGAGCCTTTCTTAAATTTCTGACCCACATAACCCCTGCATGATTAAAAATAATGGTTGTGTTAAACCATTAAGTTTCAGGATGGTTTTTTATGCAGCAATAGTTAATGGGAACAGAAGGTGCTAAAAAATACTTGATGAATAAATAAATGCTGAAATGAACAAATGTTTATGGAGGAGACACTGAAGATGCCAAGATGATAAGGTAAGAGTCCTAGAGGAATCTAGTGAGCTGGTCTCTGTGCAAACAGTTATAATACACTGTGTTAGTACTACAATTGGACATTGAAAAAAAAAAAAACACTACAAGGGGAAAACAGAAGACAGAGCAATCAATCCTGTAGAATGGGCTAGGTGAAGGCTTCCTACAGGGTCACAATAAAGCTGGGCCTCGAGTGATAAGTACAGGTTTTCCACCTTCAGGAAAAAATAAAAGACATTCCAGGTAGAAGAAGTTGTCAAAGATTAAATGCAGAATGCAACAAGAATTCTGCTTTTTCTTCTCTTTTAAAAATGATTTAAAAGGCAATGATATGGACTCTTGTACTTTTGTATGTGTGTGTTTTAGGTGAAAGTTTACAGCACAAATTTGTTTCTCATTCAAAAATTTATAGACAAATCCCTTTGTGACATTGGATGCAATCCCCACAATGTGTCAGCACTCTCTCCCTTTCCCTTTTCACCCTAGGTTCCTCATGTCCGTTGGTCCAGTTTTCCTGTCCCCTCCTGCCTTCTCGTCTTTGCTTTTGGGCAGCAGTTGCCCATTAGCTCTCCTATACTTGACTGGACTAAGAAGCAGGTTCCTCACGTGTGTTATTGTTTATTTTATAGGTCTGTCTAATCTTTGGCTGAAAGGTGGACTTTGGGAGTGGTTTCAGTTCTGTGTTAGTGGGGTGTCCAGGGGCCATAGTTTCGGAGGTCCTTCCAGTCTCTGTCAAACCAGTAAGTCTGGTCCTTTTTAGCAAATTTGAATTTTGTTCTATATTTTTCTCCCACCCTGTACGGAATCTTTTATCGTGATCCCTGTCAGAGCAGTGGTGGTGGTAGCTGGGCACATTTAGTTCTTCTCAGTTCAGAGTTATGGAGGCTGTGGTTCATGCTGTCCTTTTTCCTTGTGTGATATTCTCCTTGGGTCTTTGGTTTTCTTCAGTCTCCTTTGCTCCAAATGTGATGGGGCCAATAAATGTATTTTAGATGGCTGCTTGAAAGCTTTTAAAACCCCAGATATTACTCACCGAAGTAGAATGTAGAACATTTTCTTTATGAACTATGTTATGCCAATTGACCTGGATGTCCTCTGAGACCGTGGTCCCCAGCCCTCAGCCCCAGTAACTAGGTGCCTCGAGGTGTTTGGAGGTGTCTAGGAAGCTTCTAGGGCTTTGCCTGTGCTGACTTTCCCTATATTGTATGGTGCCTTTCCTTTCACCAAAATTAACACTTGTCTACTATCTAGTTAGTAATTTCTCCTCCCCATCCCTTCCTTGTAACCAGAAAAGTTTTTTTTTTTTTCTGTATATAAACCTTTTCTTGAGTTTCTATAATAGTGGTCTTATGCAATATTTGTCCTTTTGTGATTGTCTTATTTCACTCAGAATATTGCCCTCCAGATTCATCCACATTGTGAGATGTTTTGAGGATTCATCATTGTTATTTATTGTTGCATACTACTCCAATGTGCGTATGCACTAAATCAAACCAAATCCAGTGCCATCGAGTTGATTCCGACTCATAGCGACCCTATAGGACAGAGTAGAACTGCCCCATAGAGTTTCCAAGGAGCTCCTGGTGGGTTCAAACTACTGCCCTTTTGGTTAGCAGTTGTAGCACTTAACCACTATGGCCACCAGCATTTCATTTATCAATTCATCTGTTGATGGGCACTTATTTTCAGTGCTATTAGAGCTTGTTTGATGCATTTTGGAGCCCTGTCATTGGGTGACAGAAACCCTGGTGGCCCAGTGGTTAAGAGTTCTGCTGCTAACCAAAAGGTTGGCAGTTTGAATCCACCAGGCACTCCTTGGGAACCCTTTGGGGGCAGTTCTACTCTGTCCTATAGGGTTACTATGAGTCAGAATCGATTCAGTGGTAATGGGTTTGGTTTTTTGGTTTGGTCGTTGAGTGAGTAGATGTTACTAAGGTTTTGTCTTCTTGGTAGATTGTCCCTTTAATCTTTAATGTCCTTCCTTGTCTTTTATGGTTGATTTTGCTTTAAAGTCTATTTTACTGAGATTATTATTGCCACTCCTGCACTTTTTTGGTTACTGTTTGCTTGATATATTTTTCTCTGTAATTTGACTTTTAATATGTTTATGTCTTTGTGTCTAAGGTGTGTTTCTCGTAGACAGCATATTGATGGGTCATGGTTTTTTTTTTCCATTCTGTTACTGTCTCTTTACAGGTACATTTAAGCCATTTACATGCAGTGTGATTATTGATAGGTATGAGTTTATTGCTGTCATAATGTCGTACTCTTTTTTTGTGGTACTGTTTTCTTTGTTCCTCTTTTCTATGTTGAGTTCCTTTAGTTTGTGTATTTTCTTTTTTTCACTTTTATAGATTTTGTGTTTACTGAAACTTTATATTTTTCTTCTTTTTATTCTGATGATTAGTCTTATTAGCTTTCTTTGTGGTTACCTTGAAATTTACCCTCATCTTTCTAAGTTTGAGCCAGTCTTTTTACTTGGTATGACCTTGACTTTCTCTCCATTTGAAAGTTCTGTATCTACACTATTTATTCCCCCTTCTATTGTTTTGGTGTTGTCGTTATTTACTAATTGACATCTTTGTTTCCCTGTTTTAAGTCTTTTTATTCTGTTTTATTATTGAGAGGTCTTTACCTAGGTCGGTATCTGGCTGATGCTATCCTATGCCCTAAAAAAATCTGGTTATTGCCTGATGTTGTTGGTTCTCTAACCAAAGACTCCTTCTAGTATTTCTTGTAATTTTGGTTTATTTTTACAAATTCCTTAATTTCTGTTTATCTGGAAATGTCCTAATTTCATCATTGTATCTGAGAGAAACTTTTGCAGAATATACTATTCTTTGTTGGCACATTTTTTTCTTTCAAGGTTTTACATATGCCATCCCATTGCCTTCTTGCCCGCACAGTTTCTGCCAAGTAATCAGAGCTTAGTCTTATCATTTCCCTTTTATAAGTGACTTTTTGTTTTTTTAGGGGAAACCTTGTCCTTACTCTGTATCTCAGGGAAGATTAGTTTCTTTATCAAACTCTTGCTAAGAGTGTGTGCCAAGCCAATGTCAGCTACTTTGACTAACCCTGAACGTTAAGGATTCCTGGCCCTGTTTTACAAATAAAGAAACCAAGGCTCAGAGGTTAAATAACTTGTCTAACAGCAAATCAGTGGTAAAGAGCCAAGTTTGATCCAGGTCTTTCTCACTACAATGCTTTGCTCTTTCCACAAGTTAAATGAAGAACAAATAAAACTTACATCTAACTTCATTTGACACAGTTAATCATATGCACGGTGATTAGTACATTGCATGCCACTTAGGCATAAATAAAAATAATTTTTTTTTTTTAAATAATGATACAAATATATACATTAGCTTAATCTGTCTGGTGGTTAACAGGGAAGATTTATAGTTATGGGTTGGGGATGCGGGGGTGGAATATGGCAGAGAGGAAGTGATCATGATGCCTTCCCAAGAGTACTATCCCAAACCAACAGTGTTGGATTACAGTAACTCTCCTCTTGGTTGTCTTCACCCTTCTCTTAAACCCTCAGCTCAATCTCCTCAAAGGTTATGGAAGTTATGGGGAAAATGTACCCTTTTGCCTTCTTTCCAGCTGGAAACAGAAGAAAATGGAGGTAAGGCTTAGGGAACCCAGATAGGAAAGGAAGCTGTTCTCTATTTTCTTAGTCACTTGCATATTTATAATACCCAAGTAAAGTACCTCGTGTGTCCTTTGAGAAAAAAAATAATCTTCCTCCAATATTTACCTCCTCTATCTAGGAAAGAACTCAGGTCAGGTTTTCTTATTTTCATGATCCTGTGTAAACTTTGCCATTGATACAACAGAAATAAATAGGCAGTTTCACTTCTTGTCTATGCAATCCTTTTTGTTTAGATGGCATTTTCCCTTACTCTTTTGCTTTGCTTGCCCTTACAGTTCCTTCAAGATTCAGCTTCAATGTTCCTTCGAGATGCCTGTATTTTTGGAGATGCTCTCCCCCTTCCCAGGGCTAAGACCACATCCCTTCTCTGTGCTTCTTACTGGCTTGTAAACACCTCTACTATAGCCAAGACAATGACCGATTTCCCTGGACCTATCCCAGTTTATACGTGTTTTCTTGGAGGTAATTATTAATACAACAAACTAACAAAACAGTTACCATCAAGTTGATTCTGACTCATAGCGACCACACGTGTATCAGAATAGAACTCTGCTCCATAGGGTTGTCAATGGCTAATCTTTCAGAATTAAACTGCCAGGCCTTTCTTCCAAGGCACCTCTGGGTGGACTTGGACCTCCAACCTTTTGATTAGCACTTGAGCTTTTGCACTGATCAGGGACTCCAATTATTAATAGTACCCTCTTCCCCTTTCATACTGTCCCAGTTTATAGAATAAATTGCATGGTTATCTTGCTGCTTCTTATTCATCTATGAAATCTCAACACTGGGTACAGTCCCTAGTGCTGTATAAAGATATGACAAATTAATGGACAACATGGAGCACTACCCCCACAGGTGAGATCAGGGACACCAATCTCTAAACCAAGGTCCAGTTCTTGCAAGTGGCAGCATCACAAATATTCAATAAAATTCTCCCTCGTGCTTGAAATTAGAGATTAACTTGGACTCAAGGGTAAAAGAGTAAAGGACAGTTGAGATCTCAGCTGTATACCTGAAGGAAGATTAACTGGAATTCACTGAGTTTTCACACCTATCTGAGGGCTGTGAGGGAACAGCTGTTTAGATGGGTAGATGGTGGATGAAGGGGGAGGATAACAGGTTCAGGCCCTTTGCGGAAGGGGAGGAGTCAGGGAAGGGAACAGCATTTTTTTAACCCAATGAAGAAAAATAAAGACTTCATTGTGCTAAGAGAAAGGGAAAGTAAGGAGCGAGAGTGATTGGGGAAAAGATGGAGATGGAAATTATTTGGAGCTTGAGCCAAGTGCAAGTACCACCTAACAGCTTTCTTGGATAGTAACAGAGTTTCTAGACACATCTTTACTAAAGCATGGCTGTGGCCACTAGGAGTGATACTAACAGATGTGCTAAGTCATTCTTGCTCTGACAGAGTTATCCTGGTTACTGGCAAAAGTTTGGATTCTGTGTCCAAGTACTGTCATTGAATTGTTTAGTGCTTCACAACAGGTAAAAGTGACCTGCTGGGAGTATTGCTTGAGCTTTTACACTCCAATATTGAGCTTCTAATGAAATGAAATTAGGAGAAGATAAATGCAAAATCTCATTTTCCTTCAATTTTTAAAAACAATAAAGGTATAATTTTCATATAGTATAACAAAAACCCAGTGCCATCGAGTCAATTCCGACTCATAGCGACCCTATAGGACAGAGTAGAACTGCCCCATAAAGTTTCCAAGGAGCGCCTGGTAGATTCAAACTGCTGATCCTTTGGTTAGGAGCCGTAGCACTTAACCACTACGCCACCAGGGTTTCCTCATATAGAATAATTCACCATTTTTAGTGTATAGTTCTGAGTTCCAACAAATGAATACAGTCAAGTAACCAGATAGAGAACTTCTCCCCTCAAAAAGTTCCCCCAACAATGGCTTCAGGGGACATCTAAGTCAATTGGCAAAATAAATTCTATTAAAAAAAAAAATGCTACATCCCACTTCGAAGGGTGGCGTCTGGGGTCTTAAATGCTAACAAGTGGCCATCTAAGATGCATCAATTGGTCTCAACCCACCTGGATCAAAGGAAAATGAAGAACACAAAGGTCACATGATAACTATGAGCCCAAGAGACAGAAAGGGCCACATGAACCAGAGACTTACATCATCCTGAGACCAGAAGAACTAGATGGTGCCTGGCCACAACCCATGACTGCCCTGACAGGGAGCACAACAGAGAACCCCTGAGGGGGCAGGAGAACAGTAGGATGCAGACCCCAAATGCTCATAAAAAGACCAGACTTAATGGTCTGACTGAGACTGGAAGAATCCCGGCGGTCATGGTCCCCAAACCTTCTGTCGTCCCAGGATAGGAACCATTCCCGAAGACAACTCATCAGACATGGGATGGTCTGGACAATGGGTTGGAGAGAGATGCTGATGAGGAGTGAGCTACTTGTATCAGGTGGACACTTGAGACTGTGTTGGCATCTCCTGTCTGGAGGGGAGATGGGAGGGTAGAGAGGGTTAGAAACTGGCAAAATGGTGATGAAAGGAGAGACTGGAAGGAGGGAGTGGGCTGACTCATTAGGGGGAGAGTAAATGGGAGTATGTAGTAAGGTGCATATAAGTTTATATGTGAGAGACTGACTTGATTTGTAAACTTTCACTTAAAGCACAATAAAAATTATTTAAAAAAAAAAAAGGTCCCTCAAGACCCTGGATAGTCAACTTCTCTACCTACTTCTGACCCCTGGCAATTGATGATCTGTTTTCTGTCCCTAGAGCTGTGCCTTTTTCATGAATGTCATATAAATGGCATCATACACCATGTATTGCTCATTGCATTTTAAACTAGCTTCTAACTATATGCAAAAATACATTAAGAATTGGTAAATACATTGTCTGGACTCTGGCTATTATCCGGAAAAAATATCATTTCTTTAAAAAGCATTACAAATTTTATAGTATTAAATGCTGCACAGAACACTTGAAATAATTTTAACGTGTTTAATCAGAAGTAATGGCCCATTCTTGAACTCTCTTCTGAACTGAGGCTATTGCAATAAACTACTACTATAAGCAATCGAATTCAAGTAAAATCCCCCATTTTTAAAAATAATTGGCTAATGCATTTTAAGTACTACTAAGTGATTGAGATAAGCTAAACATTCTTTAAAATATGCCAACTAGCTATATCTTCTCTCACACCATGTCTTTTCATATTTTCCAGAGTCTTTTTCAACTTTACTTGGCTTAAAGGAGACAAAAGATCCAATTTTAATTCAAGTCGTTTTTGAAAACAATTGCCTTTAAGTGAATGAATAGAACAGCACTAAAACATTGACATCTGGTGAAATACTACTGGATGATGCTCGAAAAGGTGGGATATTTCTTTTTATTCAGAAAACTGCTTCATGCAGGGGAAAAATAATAACCAACACAATAATACAAAAAAAAAAACTACTCAATTCTGGATGTTAGTGATACAGAAGTCGAGACTATTTGACCAACAGCTGACTTAAGTTGAACTTTACTTAATAAATCAAGCACTTATAAATTTTTATTGTTAGTTATTTAAGTAAGACTTTAAAAAGAGGCATCTTTTACTCATAACTTAAGTGCTCATCAGTTTCAGAGGTAAGATGTAGACCTTCTACTGTTTTAAAAATATATATCCTTCTAGACAATCGATATATGGAGAAAAGATTGAAGTTGCCAAGGATTTCATTTTACTTGGGTCCCTAATCAACACCCATGGAAGCAGCAATCAAGAAATCAAATGACTCATTGCAGTGGGTAAATAGGCTGAAAAAGATCTCTTTAAACTGTCGAAAAGCAAAGATGTCACCTTGTGGCTGACCCAAGCCATGGTGTTTTTATTGCCTCATATGCATGGGAAAGCTGGATAATGAATAAGGACGACCAAAGAATTGACGCCTTTGAATTGTGGTGATGGCGAAGAATACTCAATATACCATGGACTGCCAAAAGAATGAACAAATCTGTCTTGTAAGAAGTACAACCAGAACGCACCTTAGAAGCAAGGATGGTGAGACTGCATCTTACATACTTTGGACATGTTGTCCGGAGAGATCAGTCCCTAGAGAAGGACATCATGCTTGGTAAAGTACACGGTCAGTGGAAAAGAGGAAGACTCTCAATGAGGTGTATTGACACAGTGACTGCAACAATTGGCTCAAGCATAACAACAAGTGTAAGGATGGCACAGGACTGGGCAGTGTTTCCTTCTGTTGTGCATAGGGTCACGATGAGTTGGAACCAACTCAATGGCATCTAACAACAACAGACAACTGTATTCATTGCCAGAGTTTTAGCTATCAGGTACATGCTGATGACATCTAAATTTCTGTCTGCAGCCTAGGGCTTTCTCTTTAGTTCCAGGTTCACAGTCAACTTCTATATAAAGAAATGTTTTCTCTTTTGAGAATCCAATAGTATTTCACCAGGTGTCAATGTGTTAAAAAAAAAAAAAACCACTGCTGTCTAGTCAATTCCGACTCACAGTGACCCTATAGGACAGAGTAGAATGGCCCCATAGAGTTTCCAAGGAGCACCTGGCGGATTTGAACTGCAGACCTCTTGGTTAGCAGCTGTAGCACTTAACCCCTACACCACCAGGGTTTCCGTCAATGCGTTGGTGCTGTTCAATTCATTCACTTAAATACATGTCTTCAAAAATACTTAAATCTTTTGTCTCCTTTAAGCAAAATATAATTGATAAAGACCCTTGAGAATGTGAACGAGCATAGTTTTTGCAAAGAAATAGCCAGATGGCACATTTTAAAGAATGTTTAGCTTTTCTCTATCACTTAGTGGTGCTTAAGGTGCATTAGCCAACATGCACATAAATGTATTCAGTTGGTTTTTCAACAGGCACTTCAAACTCAACCAATCCCAAATTGAACCTATCATATTCCCTCTCACCCTGCCCTTCTGTACTGTTCCCTATCTCACTAGTCATTTTCAGATGCCTACATTGGAAATCTAGAACTCATCCTTGACTCTTATCTCCCTTTCAAGCCATGAATCCAATTACTAGATCCTGTTGCCTTAATTTCCTCTCATGCCCTCCAATACTTCTCTCTACTCTCACTGCCACGATACTCTCTTGCTTAGACAGGTAGCTTGCTGCTAAGTGGGTTTCTTGCCTCCAGTCTTTCTGCCTTTCCAGTCCCTGCACTCCACTGTCATCATGGTGAACTCTTTAAAACATAAATCTGATCTTGTAACTCTGCTACATAAATTTCATTCAGTTGCTTCCCAGTGCCTGTGGAATAAAGGCCAAACTCCCTTATTTAGCTTACAATGTTTCCTTAGTTTCCTAGGTGTGTCATTAACACGCTACCATGAATTGGGTAGCTTAAAACTACAGAAAACTTATCCTCTCACATTTCTGGAGGCCAGACGTCCAAAATCAAGGTGTCGGTGAGATCATACTACCTCTGAAGACTACTCTAGGGTAGAATTTTTCCTCACCCTCTTCCTAGCTTCGAGTGGGTGCCGGCAATCTTTGCATCCCTTGGTTTATGGCAACAAAATTCTAATCCCTGCTTCTGTTTCCACATGGCTGACTCCCATCTGTGTGCCTGTGTCTTCACATGGCCTTCTTCTCTCTGTGTATTTGTATCTTTGCATCCAAATTTCCCTCCTCTTATAAAGACACCATGTTAGATTTAGAGCCCACCCTAATCCAGTATGGTCTCATCTTAACTTGATTGTATCTTCACAGACCCTATTTCAAAATAAGAGCACATTCACAAACTCCAGGTGGACATGGATTTTAGGGGTGCACTATTCAACCCATTACAAATATCTTTAACAAGAAGACCCCAGCTCATCTCTACAACTGCACTCTCACTGTATCTTCCATTCCTATTGAGTTTTATGTCTGAGGTGCACTGAACACTTAGTTACTCAAATACCCAGGCTGTCCTTTGCCTCTGTGCCTGACATGCTGCTCCTTCTGCCTGAGAATTCTTCCCCAGTGAACCCTTAGTCATCTTTTAAGTCTTGCTATAGACATTACATTCTCCAGAGAGTAGGTCTACTCTGAGCTCCAATTTGGATACGGAGTCTTCTCAAGTAATATCTAAACTTTATCAATTAGGTTTTACGGTAACTGCCCTGTGCGACCTCACTGTAAACCCTGAAAACTACAAGCTATGGGATAGACTTCTCTGATAAAAATTAAATCCTAAGTGCCCAGCACATAGTAGGTAGTCAAGTATTTTCTAATGGATGAATGAACACTTACTGTTAAGAGCCGAGGGAGGACTATTTGCCTGACAAGTCCTGTTATCTGCTCAGAGCAGCTTTAGGCCTCCTTTGGACAGTAATTCTTTTACGATCTTAGCCTGAAATACTCTCCATGCTTGAAAGCAATACACAGATTTCTTCAAAATTATTTAGTGATTTAGGCGTCTCACTGACTTAGATCCACATGTACCAAGGCTGGTCTATAATCACAAAGCTGTTATTTAAACGAAACAAAAATTTACAAGCCAGGTACATTATAATTATTCAAACGTATTGTCTGGTTTACATGTTGTTGTTTTAAGTTGCTGTCAAATCGTCTGACTCAAGGCAAGCAGAGCAGAACTGCTTCCTAGGGTTTTCAAGGCTATGACCTTTTGGAGGCAAATCACCAGGCCTGCTTTCCAAGGTGCCTCTGGGTGTGTTTGAACCACCAACCTTTTGTCTAGTAATAGAGCACTTAACCATTTGCGCCACCCCGGGACTACTATGATTTATATAGTAGACATTTATTCGTTTATATGATTTTTAAAAAGATATATATTAATTCTTTTTTTTTTTTTTCCTGATTTAGACATTCAATGGTACCATGTATACTGGAAGAATACTGGTTTAAGCAAAAGAGCCTGTGCTACCAACAACTTCTATGCTAGGGTAAAGAAAGCTTTTCTTTTTATCATAAATGTCTTATTCACTGACAAACCCCCATTCACCTACCAAAAATAGGAGCTAAAAAACAATGGATTTAAAATTTTGCCATAAAGCATCTCATCAAAAAAAAGTCTTCAATTACATTTTCAAATGCATCCATGAAATTATTTGTCCCTCAAAATCAGTCTGAATCTGCATTTGATAAGTTGCAACAGCCCGTGAATAAACAACCACAATAAATCTACCATTTAATGTGCTTCCCCAATTTGGCATAAGCCTGCAGACTAAGTCATAGGGAATAGATACGGGACTTTCACTGCCAAGTGATGGCTGAGGCCCACTCTGATTTCCCATGAACTTGGAGGAGATTCAAACCTGCAACTTGTTCGATAATTGCTTCTAGCAGCCTTTTCCCTGAGCAGCAAGGCCCTGGCTCATCAGTGCTTTTGCTGTCCAAAGAGATAAAAGCAAAACCCAAACTACCAGATGCAGGAAGAACTACGGCACTATGGGCCCTCTCCTTAAAGGATGGTTCCTCTTTTAAAGTCCATTTTCATATCTAAACATTTTCTCATTATCCAAAGGCCTTCTGCAGCAAAAGACCTCCTTGAGGTATTAAAAAACAAGGATGTCACTTTGAGGACTAAGGTGCACCTGACCCAAGCCATGGTATTTTCAATCGCCTCATATGCTTGCAAAAGTTGGACAATGAATAAGGAAGATGGAAGAACTGATGCCTTTGAATTACATTGCTGGTGAAGAATATTGAATATACACCATGGACTGCCAGAAGAACAGAACAAATCTGTCTTGGAAGTACAGCCAGAGTGCTCCTTAGAGGCAAGGATGGCAAGACTTCATCTTACATACTTTGGATATGTTATCAGGAGGGATCAGTCCCTGGAGAAGGACATCATGCTCGGTAAAGTGGAAGGTCGGTGAAAAAGAGGAAGACCCTCAATGAGATGGACTGACACAGTGGCTGCAACATTGGGCTCAAGCACGAAAAAGTTGTGAGGATGGCAGAGGACCAGGCAGTGTTTCATTCTGTTGCACGCAGGGTTGCTATAAGTTGGAACAAACTTGACGACACCTAACAACAGCAACAATATTATCCAAAGGCGAGACGTTAAAAATATTTAATAGAAAGCAAAGCATCAGTAGGCCTGAAAACACAGAAACCTAACATTTATGGCCATGAGACTGCTGGAACAGCAATTATTTTCCCTTTTTCCTTAGAAACAGAATCCCAGTTTTTTATTGGATACATTACCACCCAGAATAAAAAACAATACTCTGTGTTTTCCAGCCTCCTGTGCAGCTAAGTGTGGCCAGAGACTTATTTCTGACCAGTAAGGTATAAGGGAAAGTGTTGTATAGAACTTCTGGGACATCTCTTAAAGGGGAGGGAGTATATACCCTTATTTCTCCCAAACTCCTACCATTGCCTCGAATGTCAAAGGGAAGCAGGAGCTCCAGCTGCCATCTTAGTTCATGAGGTAAGTCTGATTGAACAGGAAGACAGAAGGAGCCTGTGTCTGGTTATTGTGGAGTCGAGGTAGCCTTGACTGCCTATCTCCAGAGGGGAGACCAAAAAATAAACAAACAAAAAACTATCACTTTTAGCCACTGTTACTGTCAGACTTTTTGTTACTTGTAACACAAGCCCACTCTTATTGACTAGTATATTGAATATACCATGGACTGCCGAAAGAATGAACAAATCTGTCTTGGAAGAAGTACAACTGGGGTGCTCCTTAGAAGCAAGGATGGTGAGACTATGTCTCAGATACTTTGTACATGTTATCAGGAAGGATCGGTCCCTGGAGAAAGAAGGACATCATGTTCGGTAAAGTAGAGGGTCAGCGAAAAAGAGGAAGACTCTCAACGAGATGGATTGACACAGTGGCTGCAACAATGGGCTTAAGCACAGCAACAACTGTGAGCATGGTGCAAGACTGGGTATGATTTTGTAAACCAGTTTAAACAAGTATAGATACTCCGCCCTACAGGGTCGCTATGAGTCAGGACCCACTCGACGGCAAACCTAACAACAACAAGAAGTATACTTAAAACTATCAGTCACTATGTTAAATGCTTGGATTCTTTGATTGTCATAAACAGTTAAGTGCTCAGCTACTAACTGAAAGGTTGGTGGTTTGAATTTACCTAGAGGTGCCTTGGAAGAAAGGCCTGGCAATCTGCTTCCAAAGGGTTACAGCCATGAGAACGCTATGCAGCACAATTCTACTCTGCACACACCTAGGGTCATTATAAGTAGCAATCTACTGAACAGCAACTCATTTGGTTTGGTTTTTTATGCTAAATGCTTACTTCATAGCAACTATGTAAGGTAGGAATTATCTTTATTTTGTGGATGAGGTTCAGAGATATTACAAAACTTACCTAAGGACACTACATTGAGGTAGCAAGTGGCTGAATAAGAAATCCCAAGTTACATTCTGAAACGATATTCCCTTTCCTGAACCATTCTTATACTATTGTTTTGGGTGCCATCGAGTCAATTCCAACACATAGCAATCCCATGTGGCAGAGTAGAACTGCCCCATAGGGTTTTCTGAGCTATAATCTTTATGAAGCAGTTCTCTAGGTTTTTCTCCCATGGAGCTGCTGGGTGGGTTGGAACCACCAACCTTTCCTTTAGCAGCCAAGTGCTTACCATTGCACCACCAGGACTTCTTATCCCTATACACTGTTAGGGTAAATCTCTTCTTTGTGTGCCTTTAGCTGAATCTCTTAATTTTTTTATCCCCTCTTAAAACTAAGATTAAAAACTTCTGCATACTCAGGATACTATTGTGAGGGCAAGTGGGTTTACTATTTGGACAAAAATCGTTATTTAAATTATGTATACCATTGAAATATTTAGTTTAAAAACTTTTGAACACAAAATGTCAGCAGTTACATAGGGAGACTTAAGCTCCAGCATAACCACAGGTAACTACCCATATACCAGTTGCCATCGAGTCAATTTTGACTCATAGTGGCCCTATAGGACAGAGTACCTATACTTATTTAAACTGGTTTACAAAATCAAATTCCGTATCACTAATTAAATTTCTGTTCCAGAAATTTATTGTGTGGCCTAGCGTTTGGCTGAATTGTGTTTAATCACTGACCTCACTATTCTATCTTGTCATCCTTCAGTGCCTCCCTTTAATGAAGATCTCCCCCGTTAAAGACTGGCGGGAACCCAGTCTTAACCAGCTCATATAAAGATAACTTGAGGTTCAACCTCAGTGTAATATGATTTTGTAATTTTGGAAAAGTAAATCCACATTTCTTGGTCTCAAGCATTATGGTGATGAGTTAAGTTGTAATGAGAAGTCGGACTCCGTGAGTTCAAAGGCTGAGATCACCTCGAAGATTCTGAGCTCCCTGTTTGAATGTGGTAGTGAAATAGCTTAGCAGTTACCCTCTCGAGTCAAACAGATACAGATGCAAACCTTGCTTATTTGACTTTAGGCAAATTACATAATCTCCTACATAACCTTTGAGTTTCTCATTAGTAAAATGGAGATAATAATAGGATCTGCACTTGATAGAGTCTCAGAAACCTTAAAGGACATAATTATAAAGCCGTATTAGTTTGCTACGGCTGCTGTAATGGATTACCACAGACTCAGTGACCTAGAACAACACCAGTCAAAGTCAAGGTGTCAGCAGGGCTGTGTTCCTTTCCAGAGGTTCTCAATGCATTTCTTTGCTTGTTCAGTTTGTCAGCAGAATTCAGTTCATTGTGGTGATGGGACTGAGGTCCCTTTCCTTGCGGGTTGTCAGTGGAGAGCCGTTTCCAGCTTCTACGGTCACCTGCATTCCCTTGGCTCTTGGCCCCCTCCCTCCATCTTCGAAGCCAGTAACAGCAATTGGAGTCCTTCTCATACTTCAATCTCACCTGACTCTTCTCCTATCACATCTCTCTGACCAACCCTTCTTCTGCCTTGCCCTTCCTTTTTTAAGGGGCCAGGTGATTACTCTAGGTTCACCTGGATAATCTAGATAATACCCTTATTTTAAGGTCTTTTTATTAGCAAAATTAATTAAATCTGTAGCTTGAACTGTCTTTTGTCATGTGATGTAACATATTCATGGCTTCCCAGAATTGGGACATGAAGGCCATTATTCTGCCTGCCACGAGCTCTGAGCATAATACGTGTGTGTGTGTGTGCGTACATACGTCATACTTATGTGTAGCTTGTGGTAGGCATGTAGTAAGTACTCAAAAAAATGATAATACTAGGGAATACTTATTTCTACTCTCTGCTAGGTACTATTCTAAGTGCTTTATGGGTTGTAGTACATTTCATCCACATAACAATCTTCATACCATGAAGTAGGTACTACTATCATGATCCCCATCAGCAAATGAGGAAATGAGGCACAGAAAGATCATGTCACTTCATTGAACCAGTAAAAGGCAGAATGAAGATTTGAACCCAGGCAGTCTGGCTGGCTCCAGTATCTTCTCATAACTAAGCCTCGTTCTGCCTCTTCATGTTAAATGTTACTATAATAACCATGAAGTCAAGAAAGCCTTTGTTTCAACTAAATACCAGTGATGATAACTTGATTTAATAAGGGACAATGACAATATTGGTAGTTATTTGGCATGTGCTAGTGTATTATTTTCTCTAGTTTATGCTGAGATGTTTGGCCACTGGAGTGAGGGGCTGGGTCCAGAACCGAGGTTTCTTTATCACTCCAGTTTGAGTCTCCCCAGGTAGGGTGAATGAGGAGGAGAATCCTTGATAAAATGTTCTTGTGCAGAAAGGTTAAATATATCTACCTCTATTTTTAACTTTCAAAAAAATGCTTACTATCAAGAACTTAAAGCACAAAACTCTTAGAAAACATAGAGGCAGAGCTTCACAACTTTGTTTTTGACAGTATATCCTTGGATATGACACCAAAAGCACATACCACAAAAGAAAAAATTGATAAATGGAACTTCATCGAAATTAGAAGCTTTTGCACATTAAAGGACTTTATCAAGAAAGCAAAGAGATGATCTATAGATTAGGAGAAAATATTTGGTAACCATATATCCGACAAGGATTTAGTAGCCAGATTACATAAGGAACTACTACCAGTTAAGAACAAAAAGACAGACAATCCAGTCAAGAAATGGGCAAAGGACCTGAACGGACATTTCCCTAAAGTAATATATAAATGGCCATTAAGCATATAAAAAATTGCTCAACATCATTAGTCATCAAGGCAACACAAAGCTAAAACACAACAAGACACCACTTCAAGAGCGCTGGATGGCTACCATCAGAAAAATGAAAAATAACAAGTGTTGGCAAACATGGAGAAATCAGAATCCTTGCACATTGCTGGTGGGAATGTAAAATGTTACAGCCACTGTGGAAAACAGCTTGGCACTTCCTCAAAAAGTTAAACATAAAATTACCATATAAACTAGCAATTTCGCTCCTATATACAAAACCCAAAGAATTGAAAGATGGTACTCAAACAGAAGCTGTACACCAGCATTCATTACAGCATAATTCACAACAGCCAAAAGATGGAAACCACCTGTGTGTCTATCAACAGATGAATGGATAAACAAAATAGGATACATACGAAATACCTAGAACAGGCAAATACATAGAGACACAAGTTTATGAATGGTCACCAGAGTCAAAGAGAGTGGGGAACAGGGAGATATTGCTTAAAGGCACTGAGTTTTTATTTGGGGTGATCAAGAACTTTCGAAAATGGTAATGGCGATAGTCATGTAACATTGTGAAGGTAGCTAATGTCATTCACTGGAATTACTATACACTTAAAAATGGCTCCCATGGCAAATTTTTGTTACGTATATTTTACCACAATAAAATAAAAAAATGCTTACTGTAAAAATGAGAGTATTACCAAACAAAAATCATTTTATTTTGGTTCTTAAACACCCCATTCACTATTGAAATGCTGAGACATTGAAAATCTACTTCAACATCACTATGGAAAGTGAGAAGTAAGTCACCACCTTTTTGGACAACGGAATGGAATACCTTTCGCTCTTCTGCACTATCCTGTCTCCTTTCTTCCAGAAAGAAAACGCACTGGGGGAGGCTCTGGGTTTACATTCCAAGATGACCAGGCTGCCTGCCTGCACTTGAACCAACTTTTTCATTGGGTTCCTTGAAAAATCTGGAGCAGAAGCTGAAGAGAAAGAAAGAAGAGATAGAATGAGAAGCAACAACCAAAACCCAAACCCACTGCCATCGAGTCAATTGCAATTCACAGTGACCCTAATAGAGTCTCCAAGGCTGTAAATCTTTACGGAAGCAGACTGCCACATCTTTCTCTTGTGGAGTGGCTGGTGGGCTCAAACCGCTAACCTTTTGGTTAGCGGTCGACTGCTTTAACCACCGCATCACCACGGCTCCTCAGAATGAGAACAGGATCATTAGTTTAATTTTTAAAACCTCTGTACATTTAAAATGTAGCCTTTGTAACCATTTTTAAAGTTTGCTGGGCACACAAGATGTCAGCACTTGACGAAAGATTTAACGTGTGACAAGCAGGATCTCAGTGCCAAAAGAATAATTCATGCTATCATGTTTTCTGGCAAGTTCTAAATCTTGAGACGGCTAGTTTATGCAGGATTTTGAAAAACATTTCCCTGAAGTTTTAAAATAGTTCAACCGTTCATTTGTTAAACAAAAGAAAAAAAGCTATCAGAAAATGTTTTTAAAAGTAAGTTACACGAAGGCAGGGGTAGGGTTAGTCTCTTTAACTTCTTGGACACCACAGTGGGCACAGTGCCTCACTCAGTTGGTGCTCAATATTTGTAGAATGAAGGCTGAGTATTGAATTAATATTCTTTTTTAAAAAAAATCAAAATCTGTCATAAAATTTTCATATGGTTAGGTTTAACTTCCAAGGTAGGAAAAATATCAAAGCATGCATTAGTATACAAAATATTATACTATTATATTAAGTATTATAACATGTAGAAAACATTATCTTTGCTAATAATACATAGAATACTGATCCCAAAACAACACCTGATACTCAAGATACATAATAACACACTATTTGAATGAGAAGATACGGAGGTAGTTAAATGTTCATAAGAAAATCATTATTCTTTTTATTGGGGGTGTGGAAAAAGCTCATAACTTAGTGCACCTCCTCAAACATCTAACACTCTGTCTTATGGAAAACGTTGTGGATATAATTTGTTTTTCGATAAGAGGTGATCTTACAGTGAATAATACAATTGGGAATAAAGAAGGCACGTTATCCAGATCTGGCTGGCCTTAAAAATTAAGATCCTGAGAAAACAATAATTTTTACTAAAACAAAACCAAAAACAACTTATATTTGGGTAAAAACTTATATATTTTTTTATATATCTCATTTTTTTTCTCATACAACAACCTCACAAGGCATGCTGGGTAGGATCCCTCCACTTTAAAGATGAATAAATGATGGCTCGTCAGGTTAATTTAATACAAGAGTGAAGCAAGCCTTCAACTTAAGACTTTCTGTGCAAATTCTCGTCCCTTTTTGCCATACTACACTACCTCTCTGTCACTGATAACAGCAGCTAGGTTTTGGGTGATGATCTGCCCTTCCGAGGCTTTAGCCGTCCTAGTGGAGAAGACAGGCTCCTAGGTGGCACAAGCAGTTTGCAATCGGCTGTTAAGCTAAAGGCTGTTGGTTCAAAACCACCCAGCAGTGCCACAAAAGAAAGGCTTGGCAATCAGCTTCTGTAAAAACTACAGCCAAGAAAACCCAATGGAGCAGTACTACTCTATAACTCAAGGGATCACTATGAGTCTGAATCAACTCACTGGCCAATGGACTTGATTGTATTTTTGGTGGAGAAGATGCATCTCTAACCTCCAGCCATCAGGCGTGTGAGACCTGCTTTCCTTTAAACCGGGGCCTCTCAACATCAACACCGTTAACATTTGAGGCTGGGTAAATTTTTAAACCTTTGTTGTAGGGGACCGTTCTATGTGTTATAGGATATTTAGCCGCATCCCTGACCCATCTGCCTACTAGGGGCCTGCAGCACACGCCGTCCATCACCCACCCACCACCAATTCTAAAAACTAAAAATACCACCAGACACTGCCAAATATCTGTTGGTAGCAAAAATCATCCCTCAGTTAAACCAATCAGGGCTTTCTAGCCCTCTGGTCCTAAGAATTAGGCCAATGATGGGTACCTGATCCATATCAGGCTACACAGGGCCAGTGATGCTCAGGACTGGGACTTCTATTTGAGCAAATTAAGAAAGCCATCTGGTTTCCACTAGGTTAGCTGTGGTGAACAAAAACTGAGTGGATGTGCTGGTGGACATCATATAGAGCTTAACAATGGTGACTAAGTTTGAGCCCCGTATCAAGTTATACTGAAATCCAAATTCTCCTATTAATTATATCGGACAATAGGTGTCCTATTTATTTACTCACTCATTCATTCGTTTGCTTTTTTGTTTATTCATTCATCCATTCATTCATGCTATGTATATCTTTGGATTTTCAGTCATTTTCAATTTAAAGCATCCTTATGGACAATTGTCCTAAAGATGATATAACATTTTCTTTCTTATCTTATACCTAAGGTATATGAAGAAGAAAGTAATTCAGAACTTCAAGTAGTTGCACCTTCATTAATTAAGGCTTCAGGATGTCCAATGTTTGATGCTACTAGCAGGGTTATTACTAAAGACAATGGTCATTCCTTTTGAATCAATAAATGATGAATTTGAATATTGGTATTTACTTTTATGGACCAGCAACAGAGACCACCAAAGTCACTCACTCTCTTAAGAGGCATTGCTAAGTTTGTATACTGGAGTTGCATAAGTATGCTTTGGTCAACACTTTCTCCCTACCAATGATTTACTTCGAACTTTGGGACCTAATTCCAGCCTTAATTGTGTATATATACACATACACACCTTGATTAGACTATGCCTTCATTAGAAAGCCTGAGCGATTCTGTTGTAATATTGTAGATATTATTAGACAAAGGAATCTAATACGAAAAATAAATAATCTGCTTTTGGCAACAATGGAGGTGTTAAAAAAATAAGAAAATAAAATAAGAAAAGAACAGAGAAATGCAGCCATACCAACAACCTTGAGTTCTGCACTGGAATAGACGAGGCCATGTTTGTTTTCTGCTATGCATTGGAACATGCCAGAATCAGTCACATTTAGGTTTGATATTGTAAGGGCACCGTTTTCTATCTGTATTCTCTCCTAGGTGATAACAAAAACATCTTGCACATAAATAGATACATCATTTTGGAAGAAAAATAAACATTATTGACTATCATTTCAATCACATAGAAACCTTCCACATTTTCCTCCATCTGACCTGAAATTTAACCTTTCCTCATTGGAAAGATAAAGGATTGATTCAACTTAACAGCCACACATTGGCAATATTAATTAACATCCTTCAGCCCGAATATAAATCAATAAAATAAATAACAAAGCAAGAAGTAAAATGTAGCAGTCATTTTACTGTTTTCCATGAGGTTAAAATTTCAGACTATACAATGCACGCGTTGTTGTTTTCCTTCTCGGCATTTAGAGAGGTTTTCACTATTTTTTTAATCATGCAAGTTCAAGATATTAAAAAGTCTGTGCCTTAAAAACAGGATCTCGGAAACACAAATATTTATCAGGATACTTAAGGAGTCTGAAAAGTGATGTATGGAAATTTGAAGGAACATAATTGAGCTAGTGTATAATTTCTAAAAGAGCACAAATTACATGGCTTGAGAAGAAAAGTGATGGAGAAAATGAGTACCCATGTAATAGGGTAGCCGACTAATAGATACATTTACTCTACAGAGGCCATACAAAGTTGTCAAACAGAAAAAAGAAAATTATATTCTACACTTGATTAAAGTCAGGTCTTCTCTAATGTCAATGTCTAAATCATAGCGTATTACTTCATATACTAAATTCACAAATCACCCTTTTCCAGTGCAATTCAGTGTTTAAAGACTTCCTTCTTGGTAGATTAGGTGCTTGATTTTATTTTTGTTCCCTGTACCACTCACATGTAAATAACAGTTCACCTTCCATCCTAGGTACTAGGGAACACATTTACTTGACACAACGTGCAGAGGGGGATTCACCAGGTAATCTTACCTCTAGCACCAGAGCTTCTCCATTTTTCAACCATCGATAGGAGGGTTTGGGTTTACCACTCGCCCGGCATTCCCAGTAGAGATTATCCTCCACAGCTATTTCTATATCCTTTATGGTCTGAACCCAATGAGGCTTTGCTACATTTAAATAACAACAACAACAGAAATAAATAAAACCATTCAGTTTAAAAAAAAAAAAATCTTATCCAGGTAATTATCAATGGATATAAGCTTGCAAGCAATGGATTAAACTCAGCATAGTGACTAGAAACATATTTAATTCACAAAGTATTTACTAAGTGGATATATGAAACATTTCTAGATTTAATAAAGGATGTTGCAATCTGTTTTACCTAAGCCAGACTCATTACACTTGCTTTGTTTTAAAAACTCTGGGCATTTAATATATTCTTCATTTGTCTGTTAGTAGATAGGAGTCCCTGGGTGGTGCAAACAGTTAAGGGCTGAACTAACAGCCAAATGTTGGTGGCACAAACCCACCAAGAAGCACCTCAGAAGAAGTCTGGTGATCTACTTCAAAAGGGGCACAACCATGAAAACCCTATAGAGTACAGTTCTACCCTGACACACATGGGGTAACCATGAGTCAGAATGACTCATCGGCAACAGGTTTGGGTTTTTGTTTTTTTTTTCTGGGTTCATTTTAGATACAGGTAAACAAATTTGATTCTATTTTCCAAGTGTATATTTGAATCATGAGATCGCAACTGATAACGATTAAATACGTGAGTGACAGCACAGACTAGTCTTAATTACACGCTGAAAATTAACATCCATAGAAGAGAAAGTTCTATAGCTGAAGAAAAAAATACTTCCCTCAAGTTAGAAATAACTCTTAATTAAATACAAACCAGTGAGCATCTTATGAACCTCTGTGCAAATTAAAATGAAGGCAGCAGTAGATGGATAAATTGGTTCAATTTGAATCATAATTTGATTTTTTTTAACCAGAAAAAGAAGTAACTCGAGCAACTTTAAATTATGTATGCAAATCACTTGGATCAAGTAGATTTATCATTTTCTCTTATGTTTTAGAAGATATTTTGAAAATTCTTTTTACAGATGAAAGCAACATACCACTTAAAATGAAAGTCATTCAATATACATAGCATATTCAGCCAAGTCTCAGCTTGCATTTTAGATCCAACACTGGGAGGTGCGATGTCTTACTGGCTTCACATTGCATTACGTATGCGATGTCTACTGGGGGAGTCGCATTTGCATCCTCCATGTGGAGAAACAGTTTACGTATTTCTCTTTAATTGCAACCAAGAGGAAGATTTGTCTTTCTATTTCTCATAAAGTTGTGGGTTTTTTTTGTTTGTTTGTTTGGTAAATGAAACTATGGCTATTTAGCTTTTAGAGAAAACGCGCTGGTCTAAGTTTTACCTTAGTTTGCTTTTTTTTTTTTTTAAAATATAAACTACTAGTTCAGCCCCAAATCTCTTCTCTCTATTTCATATTTAAAGACATTTTCTTCTTTCAGAAATTATCAGCCTGGGATTGAATGACACTACACACAGACCTACACATGAGCCTTTGACCAAGAACTGAGTTTCTAGAAAAAATTTCCACTGGCTAAATTTCCCATATTAATATTCTTCTGCTTCTAATGAAAGAAAATTTTGCTGGACTACGCTAATTCTCAGATTATAACTGCGAAGTTAATGGCCATTTCCCATTTATTCCATCATATGAGACCAAAATCTTCTACCAGATTTTTTTTATATGTATTAGGGGCAATAACAAGAGAACTGCATGGCACTTATTGAATATCCTAGACTTAAGGTAAATTTTCAGAGTCTCTTTCATAAAACTCAATGCATTAATATGAGAATCTTCTTGTTCATTTCTAATTGATTTCTTAGGTACATATCATATTACCTTTATACTAGGCTAAAGCAATTGTCTATCTTCTTTGCTAATTATAGCGAATACAGTCAGTTGTCTATTGTGCTTCCATTTCCTGTCTTCTTTATTCCTAAATGAATTCTCTTTGTTTATTCAAAAAAAAAAAAATTTTATTCAGTTATCTTTTCTTTCCTCACCTCATACTGTCCATGAAATCCTGGGAAATCTGACCCAATTCTTTTTTCCCAAGAAAGGCTTGTAAGTGTCTAAGTCAATTATGGTCACCTCATTCTCCTTGCCAGTGGTCAGTTTAGGAATGAACATGCAGCCAATGAGATTTGAGGAGGGGATTATGAGATACTCTTTGGAAAAGGAAATATGAACAAGGAATGATGTGCTGGTCACTGCTGGCAGCCATTTTGTGACCATTAGGGAAACTAACATGCAGACCAAGTAGAAAGAGAGAAAGGCAGGATTAAAAAATAAAATCAAAGAGAAACTGCACCAGGGCTTGATTTTAAGGTGCTTAAAAGCCAACTTAGCTTTGGATTTCTTGTCATATCAAGCAATAGAGTTGTTTATTATTTACACAGGGTGGCTGCTACAGGTAGTCCAAAACATTCCAACTGAAATATTAATATAACAAGTGTCAATCTAACCAGAGATAATGTACTTGCAGAGTTCTAATATTTTTTAGGGGAATCATAGTAAGCTCTATAGTTTTAATACTTATCTTGGCACACTTTAAATCCCCCTGAAAAAGTTATATATGCTATCCCTTTTAGCGCTGTGGTTAAAAACTCGGGTGCTAACCAAAAGGTCAGCAGCTTGAATCCAGCAGCCTTTCCTTGGAAACCCTATGTGGCAGTTCTACCCTGGCCTGAAGGGTTGCTATGAGTCAGAATCAACTCGATGGCAACAGGTTTGGGTTTTTGGGTTTTTCTCTTTTTTTGAGCTTAAGTCATCAATAATCTTAGTGGCTCTTTTCCTTCCTTTTTTAATTTAATAAAAGGGTTTGAAAACAATTTTTGGAAAAAGAAAGATAATCTAACTTTCCTACAAACAGAGTCTAAATAAAGGCAATGTTATTATCCTTTCCTTACTCAAATTGACCACTACATCAAACAAATGTGATTGCAAATTAAAGCCAGTAAACAATGTAAAGATACATTATTGGAAGGAAGATAATAGCACTGAAGAACTCAATAAGAGCCTGAGTTTATGTGGTTTGTCTAAAGCAGTAACTGAAACCCTTCCCCGTAGACAGTTTCTTTCTGCTTAGTAAAGGTAATATGGAAAGCTATAAAGCCAGGTTTTCTGGAGGACAGAATAGACATCAGTCCCCAATATGCTACTGTGTAAAAAGTTATTCTTGGGAAAAAAATGTCAAATATTTCATTATCCTATGAATGATTTAAAAATGCAAAATAAAATGTTTTAGGCCTCACACCATATTGGAGAATATTGTTTTTTTAGTTTCTTCTATGATGAACATCTGTGAGTCGCAATTGACTCAACGGCAATGGGTTTGGGGTTTTTATGATTAAATAGATGTTTGCCCTCTTAAACAAAGCACAGAACAAAACAATTTGGACTCTGAAATTATGCTATGACATGCCCCTGCCCCCAGCAACAACAGCAACAATATTCTACAGATGAGAGAGTAAAAGCTAAAAACAGGTAATTAACTTGCCCAAAGCAGATGCTCACCATAGTATGTCAGACGCCCTCTGGCAACATTTTTCCCTCGTGAATTCTCAGCAATGCATTCATATGAACCTGAGTCTTCCTGTTGGAAGTTGGGGATTTCAAGGATACCATTAAACTTTCTCAATTTAATTTTACTGGAAAATGGCAGTCCGTCACTTCTTCTCCAGTTGATCTGAGGTACAGGACTAAGAAGAAAAGCGTCAAGTTACTTGCTTTTCTTGAACTGATGTCTGGAAGCTTTTTTGCCTTGACAAAATGAAGTTTTGGTTAGGATAGAGCAAAAAGGCACAGGTTTTCAAATATCAAACACTTCCAGTTGTCAGTTACCTTACATAAACCTGATGCAAAGATTTAGCTCTTTAAGTCAATATTTTGATGAAAAGAAATTGTGTGTTTTCCTGAGTTAATTCATGATTTAGAAAAAAAACCTGGAATGGAAGAAGTAATACCGACCCACTGTGTTAAAATACAACAAATGTAAAAGCAAATGAAAAATATCACCAATTTAATTTATGAAATTAGGAAGGCACAGTCATTTTCTCCAAATTGCCTTTAAAGTTTCAAATTAAATTACATGTATGCATCTTTCCTGTATTTTATTTTTCCTTGGCTTCTAAATGAAAGTAAAATTCAGAAGCTAAGGAAAAGGAGAAGACGCTGTTAAAAACCACCCTGATCTCTGACAGCAATTTAATATTTCTGCACATAGCGGTGGATGTTATAAAACTTACTTTCCAAGGGCAAAGCATTCCAATTTTACAGTGGAACCTTTAGCTGCTGGAAGAGTTTCTGGAAACTGAACTTCTATTTTGGGTTCA
The DNA here is from genome assembly GCF_030014295.1 of Loxodonta africana. Lineage (NCBI taxonomy): Eukaryota > Metazoa > Chordata > Mammalia > Proboscidea > Elephantidae > Loxodonta > Loxodonta africana. The sequence continues at coordinate 54,941,393 of NC_087363.1, read as the reverse complement.
TATTCACCCATAACACCTGTAAATACACAATACAACCTTATTAGTTTCAATGTTTCCTTTGCAATTGCCTCGTTTTTCTTAAATAAAAACTTTCTTTTGCTCTATTTGAACCAGCTCCTCCTAGTAATATAAATTACTCACCCGCCATCAGTTAGGTATTACTAGAAGTAGTTCTCACGTGGGTCAAACATGCAGCGTTAATAAATATGTAAGAATTTTGAGCTCAGTGACTCATAAGTTACTCTTGCAGAAGCAGTTCTGAGAAAACTTCTATGCCTTTTAAATTATATAAAATGGGAGGCTTTTAAAATTCTGCATTCAATATGGACATTTCTACTCAAACTGAACACACAATGTATTATGACTTCTTGAAATTTCCTAAAAAGCAAAAATTATGGCAGCGAATTTACTTAATGGTACCCTGGTAGTAGAGACACCAATCTTAAACTTGTTAAATGGTTCCCTAGAGGCACAAAACAGTGACTTAATAAATGCAAAAGGTCAAATTCAATTACAACTGACTGGAAACAGTGCTTAGACACTCTGAGGTCATGGCTTTATGCTGCACAGACAGGATTTTGTGTAAGTGGGTCAACTACCCAGGCTTACAAATCTGCTTCCACTGCATAGGCTCCCCATAAAGTGCCATCAAAGGGTTGATGAGACAACCTTTTTTTCTTTAGTAATCTTTTTTAGGGATGCTTTTTAACCTACAATAAATACCCAAAGCCTCAAAAAACTCAGGCTAACAAAGGTGGCCTCACAGACTGCAACCTGTACTGTCAGGCTTGGTTTAATGCTGCACTGTTGACTTCTTGAAATTCTTTAGAATTTTTGAACAAGGTGCCCTGCATTTTCATTTTGCACTGGGCCCTGGGTATTACGTAGCTGGTACTGGGTAAGCATTATGCATGGAGTCCTAAGGTTTAGGGAATTATCTTAGTTCTCTATGCTCATATATATTCTTTGTTCAGGAAAAAAAAATGAAATAATTCATGATCTACTTTTTGCCTTTTCCGGTTTGTTTTTGCTTGGATTCACAACAAAATTTCCAGTCAGAATAACACTTTGAAACATTTCATACCATCAGAACGTAGCACCAAAGGCGTTGGCGAACCCAGAACTCTGGCGTTTGTCACCATACTCGTGACCACGCATGTGTAATTTCCCACATCGGATGGCTCCACTTTGGCTATGTAGAGGTGCCCCGTCTCCTGGGAAACAAATCTCCGACTATCTTCTTCAACAAACGATGGATATTCATTGAAGATCCAAGCATATGAAAGTTCTAATAAAATTATTGAAGAGGAAGCAATGTCATTGCTAAAGAAGGTTTTCCACAGCATATAAAAAATACAACTCATGGTACACTAGATAACTATGTTGCCTTGGCCATCAGAGAAGCCCTGGTGGCTCAGTGGTTAAACACTGAAAGATCAGTAGTTTGAACCCACCAGCCACTCCATGGGAGAAAGATGTGGTGGCGTCCGTAAAAACTACACCCTTGGAGACCCTATGGGGCAGTTCTACTCTGTCCTGTAGGGTTACTATGAGTCAGAATCGACTTGACAGCAATGGGTTTGGGGTTTTTTGACCTATACAGTGAAATTTTCTACCCCCTAAGACCACATAAGCACTGCTGAATTCTTACCGTTACTGAAGCCCAGTGAAAAGTTAAGAGGAGCAAAGACTGCCTGTGGAGGTGTAAGGTGAGCTTCAATGGGGCATGAAAGAGACTAAGTTCTTCCTTTTATAAGTGAACGGACATCTTACAAATCAGCTGTATGGCTTCCAAATCATAAGAATGTGCTCTGTTAGCCCAAAGCACATACACAGAGCTATTCTCTTGAGACAGCTAGACGAGTTATCTGTAGAACATGGGAATAAGTACTCAGCTTCCATCCATACGATCAGGTTTACCAGGAAAAGTGCTCTGTATTCTATCCTTAGATAAAATTCTGAAACTATACATTTCAAATGTTGGACCACACTTGCTTTCCGCTTTACAAAATGACCTTTCCTTCAAAATCATGCTTAGTGTTTTTACTGAAGACGATGACAAGAGTCATGCAAAATGATTCTGCCTGCATTCTATATTATTAAGGAGGACACTGTCGATTAGCATTCTTGGTGGAGCAACATTGCTGTCATCACTATTGCCACCCCAGATGCCTCCTAACAGGTCTCTCTGGCTTCCGCCTGGCTGCGTTTTATTTTCTATCTCCATACTGCATTTTCTTTGCTTTTCCGAAGTTACTAATCAGACCACATCGATTTCCGACATAAAACTCCCTGCCACTCCTCAGTACTCTCAGAAATAATGCCGGGCTGTTTAACCTGATAAGAAAAATCTCATGAGGAAGTTGCTGCTCCAGGCCTTACCACTCTGAGCTGCCCCATGCTCCCTCTTGCACCTGGGTCTTTGCACATGCTGCTCCCTTGGCCTGCAATGACCTGCACCTCTGACCACTCTTTTACTTCCTGCCCTTTCAACACCAAACCCCATTCTGCCTAGATAACTCCCAAATGGTTTTCAAAGCTTGATTTCAACATCAAGGATCACCTCCTCAGAAAAATTTTCCTAAATTTTTCCTGTCCAGGTTGGTTTGGTGCTCCTATATAGAGCCCTCTAAGCTTGTTTCAAGGAGCCCTGGTGGAGCAATGGTTAAGTGCACATCTGCTAACAGAAACTTTGGTGGTTTGAACCTACCAGCAGTTCCACGGGAGAAAAGACCTAGTGATCTACTCCTGTAAAGATTACAGCCTAGGAAACCTTCTGTCATACAGGGTCTCTGTGAATCAGAATCGACTCCACCATACACAACATAACAAAACAAAAAAAGGATATTTCAATTAAAACACATGTCATTTTGTATTGTAATGAATTATTCACTTGTCTGCCCTCCACATTTGGGAAACAAGTGATATGTAATTTTTATCCTGCCTCATCCCTCTCCCCCACCAACTAGCAAAATGCAATACCCAAAGACAGTTAGTAGTCCTCAATAAACACTTACTGAGTCAATTAAGGATAAAATTATCCTACTGACAATCTGTTATGTAAAATTCATTATAAGAGTTTTCTTGAACTTTAGGACCCAGGTAAACATACTTTCTCCAAAGGAACTGTTGGCTGTCTCCTCTGTGGTAATGAGGGCTAACTAATGCTATGCTGCTGTGTCCTAGATGCCCACGTTGTTCAGAGGCAGGCTGATGTTTAATCACAGTTGCTGTGGTTGGCATATTTGTTTCCTTCTTTCCTTGGCCCTATTTTCATTTATGACTTCATGTACCTCATTGCATTCGCTCATGAGGGTAATGCTTTTCCAAAAGAATTATTGGAAAACATGGAATCAAAATAAATTTAATGAATAACAAGTACAAAAAATAATTTAAGTCCTAAGTCCAAAGGTGAAGGACCTTTCTGTGTGCTACAGGGGAGTCAGTACACATAACAATGAGACAATATGTACGGGCTGGTGAGTTGCTGAGGTTTCAGAAGGTGAAGAGGTGACATGTTCTTCACCTCTGAAGGAACACATGTTAGGAGAACACTGTGACAAGCAGGGATAAAAGCACTCCTGGTAGAGTGGACAGTAGGCGAAAGGTGTCAAGGGAGAGAACATAGGAAGTACCTGGTGTACAAAATGGAGCCCTGGTAGTGCAGTGGTTAAGCATTCAACTGCTAACCAGAAGGTCAGTGGTTTAAACCCACCAGCTGGCCCATGGGAGAAAGATGTGGCAGTCTGCTTCTGTAAAGATTTACAGCCTCGGAAACCCTATGGGGTAGTTCTACTCTGTCCTGTAGGGTCACTATGAGTTAGAATCGACTCTATGGCAGTGGGTTTGGTGCTTTGGTTTAGGGTAGATATGAAATGTGATGACTGGCTCCCTTCTACCCTCAATGCAAATGCTAGATGTTTCCAAAGATTAGCAAATCAACAGCAAATTGTCCAGACATTTCAAAACATTGATTTTGAACCTCAACCTGATCCTTAAATCATGCTATTGTATTGGCAAAGAGTGGTTCATGAAAGTCCAATAAGTCATGTGCCAGGTTATGAAATTCAAAGTCATCTGTTAGGTTGTATGAAAAAAAAGCATTTCGAACATCCATTCCAGAGTTGGCCTCATGCCTACTACCACGGTGGTTTTCCATTACAATATTATTGAATAAACCATAGGAGAAAACAAACCTAGTAAGATTGGATGAATTTGTTCTGCATTTGTGAGAAGTGGCAGCTGTTGTAGGTCTTCCTGCTCGTCTAAGCATCCAGTCACACTTTCCCCACTGACTCTCATCCCTCCCACCCGTGAAACAATACTTTGCTTTAAAGGAGGCAAAATAAACTCACTCTGCTTTCCAAAGTGTTCCATAAATAAAATTAATATATGGTTGTCACTCCCTCTCCCTTTTACACAGCCATATTAGAACTTCAAAGCTCCCCAATACATCGCACCTTAGCTGGGCATTAGGAATAAGAAGTCAATCTTATTAAACCAGTTTATACTAAAATGAGAGTGCTTGATGGAAAGAATTCAGATTCAGAGTCAAAACATCTGAAATCTGGCAAATTTATACAAGAGAATATCATAAGGCAATGAGAAGAAATGCATTATAGCTACACATGACAAGTTGGAATGAGTATTACAAACACAAGTTGTATGTTTCAATTCACAGTATTTTTTAAAACTCTAAAATTAAAATTATTAATATTTAAGGTACTTTTATACTATCATTTGGGGACCTGGTGGTGCAGTGGTTAAGAGCTATGGCTGCTAATCAAAAGGTCGGAAGTTCAAATCTACCTGCCACTCCTTGAAAACCCTAGGGAGCAGCTCTACTGTGTCCTATGGGGTCACTGTGAGTCAGAATGAACTCAGTGACAAAGGATTTGGGTTTTTTAAATATGTACTATTACTAAGGACCCATGGTGGCATAGTGGTTAAAGCGCTCAGCTGCTAACCAAAAGGTTGGTGGTTCAAACCCACCAGCCACTCTGCTGGAGAAAGATGTGGCAGTCTGCTTCTATAAAGATTTATAGCCTTGGAAACCCTATGGGGCTGTTCTAACTCTGTCCTACAGGGTCACTACCGTCAAAATCGACTCAATGGCAGCGGGTTTGGCTTTGGGTTTATACTATCACTACATTGTTTTTAACTATTAGGAGAAGTAAGGCAAGGAATTCTGTCTTAGTTTTCTAGTGTTGCCATAACAGAAATACCATAAGTGGATGGCTTTAACAAACAAGTTTAATCTGTCACAGTTTAGTAGGCTACAAGCCTGAATTCAGGGTGCCAGCTCTAGGGGAAAGCCTTTTCTCTCTGTTGGCTCTGGAGGAAGGTCCTTATCATCAATCTTCCCTTGGTCTGGGAACTTCTTCACGCAGGAACCCCAAGTTCAAAAGATGCACTCTGCTCCCAGCACTGCTTTCTTGGTGGTATGAGGTCCCCCTGTTTCTCTGCTCTCTTCTCTCTTTTATATCTCAAAAGAGATTGGTTTAAGACACAACCTAATCTTGTAGATTGAGCCCTGCCTCATAAACATAACTGGCACTAATCCTGTTTCATTAACATCATAGAGATAGGATTTACAACACTTAGGAAAATCACATCAGATGACAAAATGGTGGACAATCACACAGTACTGGGAGTCATGGCCTAGCTAAGTTGACACACATTTTAGGGGGATACAATTCAATCCATAAGAAAGTCAAAATTAAAATCATTTTATGACTGCTTCTAAATGAGCAATAAGAATTGGATATGTGCAAATCAAGGGATAATGATAGTGTGGTACACGGAATAATGCCTGCCCCACTCCAAGATGTGCACATCCTAATCCCCAAAACCTGTGAACATGTTACCTTCCATGGCAAATGGGACTTTGTACATGTGATTAAATTGTGGATCTTGAGATGAGAAAATTATCCTAGGTTCTCTAGGGGCCATTTACTGTAATCACAAGGGTCCTTATTAAGAGGGAGGCAAGAGGAGCAGAGTCAGAGGGAAGGAAATATGAAAATAGAAGCAGGGATCACAGAGAGAACTGAAGATGTCATGTTGTTGGCTTGAAGACAGGGGAAGGGAGCACCACTCAAGGAATGAGGGTGGCCTCTAGAAGCTGGAAAAGGCAATGGAACGGATTCTCCCTGAGAGCCTCCATAAGGAATGCAGGCCTGCCAATACTGTGATTATGGCCTAGTGAAACCTATGTCAGACTGCTGACCTCTAGAACTCTAAGATAATGAATTTATGTTGTTGTAAATTTGTAGTAATTTGTTAAGGCAGCAAGGGGATAATAATACATATGGCAAAACAACTTTGCAGATGTGATTGCATTAAGAATATTGAGATGGATCTGGGTGGGCCCAATGTAATCACAAGGGTCCTCATAAGAAAGAGGGAGGAGAAGAATCTGAGAAGGAGATGTGACTATGGAAGCAGAGGTCTGATTGATGTGAATGTTGGCTGGAGGGCAAAGGGCCAATGGACGTGGGCAGCCTCAAGAAGCCGCAAAAGTCAAGGAAACAGATTCTCCCTTCGAGCCTCCCGAAAGGAATGCAGCACTTGTTGATACCTTCATTTTAGCCCTCTGAGACCCGTGTTGGAATTCTGGCCTATGGATCTGCAATATATTTCTCTTGTTTTTAGTCACTAAGTTTGTGGCAATTTGTTACAGCAGCAATACCAAACTAATACAAATGGTGATAATAGCTAACAATAGTCGAGTGCTTACTACGTGCCAGGTACAGTGCTAGGTGCTATAGACAAAATTCCCATAGAAAAACAAATGTCAGAGGAGCGGGGGGGGGGGGGGGGGATAAGAAAACTTTCCCTTAGAAAGCATAAGAAGAATCAGGTCTTATACATTTATAAGAAAATATAAAGGGGAGCTATATTCCAAAAGAAATATCAAACTACAACAGCCACTAAAAAGCAAATGAATTAATGATTGAGTGTTTTTATAAAGATTTTGACCCTTAAAGATTTATGGAGGGAAACCAAGTCCACATTTGATAGGGTGTACTGGGTGGGTACACCATCATGAGAGTTAGAGATTTGTAGCACCTACCTTTTTGTTTTAAGGACTTTGTTTGATTTCTATGTCTTAGAAGATCTGCACTAACTTTTCATTTATTGCCTCCATGACAGTGTTAAAATATATATGGCATCACTCTGATTGAAAATGTTGGAGAATTATATAATTTATTGCATTTGAATAATGTTAAAAAATACCTATTTTAACACTATCAGAGTTTCGTTATAAATATCTGCATTTGCAATAAATATTAGTTGTACATTGCAAAGTAAAATACGTATCAGATCAGCATTCTTTGGCGCATATTAGAAATAATTTTATATATACCGATAAATAAAAAATCTGTAATAAAAATGATAGTTTTATATACTCAAACAAGCCAGACTTTACAAAGCCTTTCACAACCTTTCCTGTAAATCACAAACACATTATGCAAAAACTATTTGGCCACTGGGCTTTCTACTAACAATGGTACATGAATATTAGGACTGTGAAATATTTCTCAGAGAAAAGAGATTTTATCAATCAAAAGCATAAATTAAGAAAATGAAGTACTAAAACTCTACTTTCTAAAAAGTAGTATGTGATGAATGGCATCACTTCTCCAGCCACATTCCTCCCAGGGCCTTCTAGGGTGACTTAAGTATAAAAAAAAAATTAAAATTTTATTTATTTATTTATTTATTTCTAGTCAATTTCACATGAAATATGTTACTCCAGTGTTTACCTGGAGATACAGTAATACACATATTACTGACATTTAAGGGTTTACTTCTGGCTCCATTACAAAATTCTATTATGTGGGAGATTTTATCGTTTGTACAGGTGTTTTCTAGAAGGAATTCTGTCAAACAAAACTGTTGTTGGGCAAAATGGTAAAAAGTAACTTTGGCCATTTTTTTCTGATGCCACCTGGGAAGTCTGACCTACTTTAAAAGAAGACACATTTAAAGGGTCTGAAAGCCTGACGGGTGTCATGCAGATTTTTATTACTGGTTTGTACAATCAGGAGAGAATCTGGCTATGAGGTTTACAGAGGGCACGATGTTAGCGGCGGGTCTAGGATGCAGTACCTATTCAACAACCTAAAACAATCTAGAAGATTGAAGATAATTTCAGGTTCAAAGAAGAGACACAGGATTGAGGAATCTGGACAGCATGGCAAAAGGCATTGTGAGGGCATTTCTAGCATTTCAGCGTGGTGTTTTTCAAAAGCTTTTTTGTAATTTGTTGCTTTGGGGCTAGAGGATCTATTCCTCCCTGAAAGAATAAAAAAAAAAGAACAGCGATGAAGGAAACCTGTTGCCATCGAGTCTATTCTGACCCATGGCGACCCCACGTGTGCAGAGTAGAACTGTGCTCCCTAAGGGTTTTAGGCTGTGATTTTTTTGGATGCAGATTGCCAGGTCATTCTTCCAAGGTGCCTCTGGGTGGGTTCAATCCACCAATATTTCAGTTAATAGTCCAGTGCTTGACTGTTTGCTCCATCCAGGGGCTCCTATTCCTCCAGAGAAACAATATTACATAGAGTAGGTTTCTTTGCTTAGCCTATGTCTATCTGATGGATTCTAATTTAGAGTGCTAATAAGCTTGAATTATGAGGGTCCTAAGATATGGAGAAGAGTGGACAAAACAGAAAAAAATAATTAAAAATGATATTTCCTTCCTCCTTTCATACTTTAGGTCTGGATCTAGCCCTGGAGTGAACAACTACACTTGGTATTTGGTCAAGCCCAACTTGCTACCTGCTTTGGCAAATTAAGTTTTTTTTGGACCACATTCACACCTACTCATTTAAGAAGAACTGATGCATTTAAATTGTGGTGCCAGAAAAACAAACAAATCATTCTTAGAAGAAATACAACCAAAATGGTCCCTGGAAGTGAGGATGGCGAGATTCCGTCCTGCTTACTTTGGACACATCATCGGAAGAGACCAATCGCTGGAAAAAGACATCGTGTTTGATATAGCAGAAGGTCAGCAAAAAAGAAGAAAACCCTCAATGAGATGGTCTGATACAATAACCTCAACAATGGGCTCAACATATCAAAGATCATGGAGATAGCACAGGACTGGACAATGTTTCGTTCTGTTATAAGGTCACCATGCGTTAAGCAGACAATGGCAACTAACAACGCCATGGTTGTTTTCATGCTACAAGAGTATACTAGCTGTGACAGAGGCTCTATGGCCTGTAATGCCCACAATATTTACTATCTGACCTTTGAGAAAAAGTCTGCAGACTCCTGTTGGTTAGTATTATCTATAGACCGAGTTATGCTTTTGGTAATCCCTTACCTGTTTTATTTTACTTTTAGGCCTCTTTTTCCTTCCAGGGCCTTCGTGTTGTCCTAACCACCACATGAAGCTTTGCAAACCTTAAACTAATCTCCTAAGTCTTCCATGCTCCATATGTCTTTCTATCTCTCTCTTGTTTTATTAGCTGCTGCCTTTGGTAAGCACAGATGAGCCATTTCTATTGTGTCATAGATGCTTCCAGGAGTTTCCTGCTGTACTCTGTGATCACTATTTTTGGTTCTTCCATTTTCTTTTAGGAACCAGCCTCTTCCATTATACTCTGACACCACAAGGTACTGCCAGCCTTTGTCGCTATTTTTAATGCCTCTGTCATAAAAGCTCCTTTCCTAACAAGTGTCCCCATCTCCTCCCTGGTATGCTGGCTCCTGCCATTGATGTGGCAATGCCCCCGAGGTACAAAAATGAAGCTCATTCCTCCATATTTGCCAATACAGAACGATGAAGAGCACCTCTAGAGGCTATTTTGTATTTCTGCTTGCATACACGCATTCTCCCTTTTTCTCATTTTTTTTTTTTTTTTAATGAACCTCCCTTTTTCCATCCTTGGTTCAAGTTATTTTGGTGGGACTGACCCTACCCTTCCCTCCTTGCTCCAAAGAGATCTCAAGTTAAGAAGGTGCAATGGGGCTACACTCAAGAACATTGAAAACGGGATGTCTAACAACGGTTGGGGTACCTGAGAAGGACTGGCAAAAAACATTGGCAAGGCATTTACGGAAATACTTCCTTTGGCAAGGTCACTAAAGAAGCATGACATGGCTAAAGACACACCCCACCTTGTCCCGGACTAGCTAGTACAGTGAGGACACTCAGGGAGAGAACTCCAAAATGGCAGAATTGGAACTAGAGATAGAATAAACTATGGAAATATGATGTATTTCTTCTCTGTTTCCTCATTTTTCTCATAAAAAAATGTACCTTTTCAAAGGACTTCGGAAACTCTGAAAATGTATTTGCTAGAAAGCAAAATTAAAATTAGCTCAAAACCAAAATGCTGTCAACAACTAGAAGCCAAGACCTGCTTGTGTAGCTAAAAGAAAGTGCATTGAAATAGCTCATTTTCCACATTGCCACACTTGACACAATGGATGTTTTAGACTGCAGATCTTCAATGTGTCCTGCTGCCAGACTTGCACTTTTGTCCTTACTTATACCGAACACTGGACTTTTTTTATGACTTTGGTGACAGTAAATAACATTTTCCTTTTAAGTGCAGTCCAGAGGAAGGTAAAGAATCTTATAGCTCATGGGAATGTTAATTGGAGCCAATTATAATTTGATTGACCTGCCTTGCTATTAAAACGATATGCAAAATTTACACTGCCCTTGCAAAATGGAAATTTTCTTTAGCTCAAGCTAAAATTTTTTTTTTTTTTAACAACAGGGGGCCCACCCCTTAATGAATCCACGGGTGGTGCTTTTGGGTTATAATTCCCACATCAACTCTCAGAAGCTAATTCCAGAGGAAGGTTTGTAGAGTTGTAACTGATACAGAAGAATACCACAGAGGAAGAAAATGTGCAACAAAATAACAAACACTTCAGGGCTAACAAACAAAGGCACAATATCACAATAGCTGTCCCTTCCTCATTAGGTCTCATTTTCTTTTATGAAAATGTAAACTCCTTTCTTAAACAATGCCATGGGGGCTTGATTTTTCACTTCTTGTGATGTGGATGATTTTTTACAGCAGAGTAAAATGTTTATTTCACTGCTAAGTAGAAATGAGGTCGTCAGTAAAGGATGAGCTCAGTCTGCCCAATCGCAAGGGTTTTCTGAGGACAATATATGATTTCTCATGGAGCTGGAGTAATTAATGGTTCTCCTTCTTCCTCTCTCATATGCTTAGAAAATACTCCAGGCAGTCCCATGTTACAAATGAGATCCATTCCTAAGTGTGTCCTTAAGAATTTGTGGGTAAGTCCCAACAGGTGCGTATGGTTCTTACTTAGCTTTACTTTAGTGCAACAAAGGCTCAAAGTCTTTGGAATGATTTAATAACTGCACATTCAGCAGGTGAAGGTGATTGTGAGGAAGAATCTGTTGCCAGTAGGGGTTGGTTCAATCTTTTCAAAGTGAGGGCACATTTACATATCATTAAAGGGCAAGTAAGATTTGTCCGTAAGTCAGACGTTCATCACCAGGGGACTTACTTCACTACTTTCCATTAGCAGCATGTGCAAATGTTCATCAAAATCGAGATAAAATCTATTTTAAAAGAGATTTTTACCCTTTCTGATTGGTCTGACTTCTCTGAATGATGAATTAAACAAAAGTGAGGACTTGATTATAAATTTCTTTTTTTTAAATATTTTATTCAAATTAAAATTTTAGGTGAAGGTTTACATAGCAAATTATGTTCCCCTTTAACAATTTTTGTACAAATTGTTCCGTGACATTGGTTACAATTTTCCCACTGTGTCAGCATTCTCATTATTTCCATTTTGTTTCATCTGTTTCCATTTGTCTAGCTTCTCTGCCCCTCCTTCCCTTCTCATCTTGTTTTTGGGTAAATGTGGACCATTTGGTCTCACATAGTTAATCATTTAAGGGAGCACATTCCTCATGGATGATATTGTTTATTGTATACACCAATTTATTATTTGGCTGAAAGGAGACCTCTAGAAGTAGCTTCAGTTCCAAGTTGAAAAGGTATCAGCCCAGTAAATCTGGTCTTTTTTAGAAATTTTAGTTTTGTTCTACATTTTGCTCCCATCTAGCTGGGGCCTTCTATTGTGTCCCTGGTTAGAACGGTCAGTAGTGGTAGCCAGGCTCCATCTAGTTCTTTTGGTCTCAGGCTGGAAGAGACTCTGATTTATGCAGGTTATTAGTTCTATGAACTAGTTTCTTCTTTGAGTCTGGTTTCTTCATTCTCTTTTGCTCCAGATGGGAAGAGACCAATAATTGGTGACTCACAAGTTTTTAAGATCTCAGAGGCTACTCACCAAACTAGGATATAGAACACTGTCTTTATAAACTATGTTATGTCAGTTGACTGGGTTGTTTCACAAGATTCTGTTCCCAAGTCCTTTAACCCAGCAAACCAATCTCGCAAGGTGTTTGGATATGTCTAGAAGGGCTCCATAACTCTGCCCCCTATGTGCTTTATTATAAATATGAATATACATATAACACACCCAAACATATACATATGCACATGCATGTACTCACGTATACCTTCCTATACACATATAGTATATCTGTCTGCCGCTATAAGGAGCCCTGGTGGCACTGCAGTTAAAGCTATCAACTGCTAACTGAAAGGTCGGCAGTTCGAAACCACCATCAACTCCAGGAGAGAAAGATGTGGCAGTCTGCTTTAGTAAAGGTTTACAGCCTCAGAAACCATATGGGGTTGCTATGAGTTGGAATCGACTTGATGGTAGTGTGTTTGGTTTTGGTTTGCTATCTATCTCCGTAACCACATACATACTTTTTGGTTGTTATGGTTTTTGCAAAGTTTTACATTAACATGTACCATAAATGTCTTTTATTCTTGCATACTTCTTATTGTCTTTATTACCCTGCTCAGGTTGTACTGATTCCCTCATATTGTGTATAGTTTTTCCCATCACCAGGAATAGCAGGTGTCTACTATCTAGCAAGTTGACTCCTCCTCCTTCCCCCCTCATCACTGGTAACCATAGAAGAACGTTACTTTCTCTATGTATACTTATTCTTGACTTTTAAAAAAAGTCAGATCATACAATATTTGTCCTTTTGTGATTGACTTATTTCATGCAGCAAAATGTCCTCCAGAGTCATCCATGTTATAAGATGTTTTGACGACTCATCATTATTCTTTATAGTTGCACAATATTCCACCGTATATATTTACCACCAGTAGTTTATCTATTCATCCATTGAGGGTCCATTTTTCTGCTATTGTGATTAATGCTGCAATGAACATGGGTGTGCATGTGTCTATCTGTGTCACCAATCTTATCTCTCTAGGATACATACCTAGAAGTGGGATTGCTGGATCATAAGGTATTTCTATTTCCAGCTTTTTGAGGAAGCACCATACTGTTTTCCAGGGTGATTTTACAGTCCAGCCAGCAATGTGTAAGAGTTCCAATCTCCCCACAACCTTGCCAGTATTTGTTGTTTTTTTGGTCAGTGCCATTTTTGCAGGGGTGAGATAGTATCTCATTTTAGTTTTGATTTGCATCTCTCTAATGGGAGCCTTGGTGGCACAGTGGTTAAGAACTCAGTTGTTAACCAAAAGGTTGGCAGTTTGAATCCACCAGCCATTCCTTTGAAACCCTATGGGGTAGTTATACTCTGTTCTGCAGGGTCACTAAGAGTCAGAATTGACTCGACAGTGACTTTTTTTTTTTGGATGGGCACTGGGTAGGCACTATGGGGGGGCAGGCGGGGCAGGTGAATGCCACAGGTCACTATGGTTCACTGGTCTGGTGGTGTGGAAGTGTGCACTGCCAATCACTTGGTGGAGGGGGGGCAGTGGGGAGATGTCACCGGTTGCCAAGTTGGGGAGGGAAGATGCATGTCTCTGGTAAAGGGCAGGGAGTGGGGGAAGGAGGAGACTGAGCTGCCGATGGCTGGGCAGGCAGGAGAGTGTGCTCCTCTGGTCACTGGTATGGGTGCCAGGGCACTCCCCATAGGCTGCAGCCAGCAATCAGGGCCTGGCCCTGACAAAATGGGAGGAGGCGGGTAGCTGCCCGGCGTTCAGTAGGGTGAGGGATCTCCAGCTGCCACTCTGTGAATCTACTACTCAGTGTGCACCAACCACCCAGATGATCAGGGATCAATGCTGCTGAGTAGTCCCAGTCCTAGTTTCTGACTCTTCCTGAGCTGTGGTGGCCAGGATCCCTGGAAGTCTCACTTGCCTTCCTGTACTTTCCCCCTCCTTAGATCCAGTTTATGTTCTGCTCACCTTGCTTCACTCTGGGTTTGTCTATACAATATCTCTCTCTCCTATTGGGAATTCTGTGAAGTTGCCTTCCTGTGCTCCTCACCCAGGAATGCTTCTCGCTTTGTCTCAAGATGGCTACACCGTGCCAGGCCAGCTGGCAGGGCACCTAACCTGTTGCCTTCAAGTCAGTTCGGACTCATAGTGACCCTATAGGACAAAGTAGAGCTGCCCGATAGTGTTTCCAAGGAGCAGCTGGTGTATTTGAACTGCCAACCTTTTGGTTAGCAGCCAAGCTCTTAACTGCTGAGCCACCAGGGCTCTGGAAGGACACTATGATCTGTAAATCTTCTCATTCACTGTTTTCATTCAGTTTCTTTTTCCATTCAGTGTTCAGTCCAATTCTTCATCCTTCTGTTTGCTGCTTGGGGCTCCAGGATTGTCATCTGTACCTGTTTCACTTGGTTTCCTGTGTCTTTGCTGTAGGGAGATGGCATGGTGTGTCTGACTAAGCTGCCACCTTGGGTCGTCTCTCTTGATTATACATCTCAGTGTTAAAATAGTCAAAGCCACCTGACTTGTAAAGAAATATTGTATATTTAAATATTTGATTATGGCAGAACATGCAATTATACATGACTATCTGAAATAAACATGAGAAAAAAAAATTGCCCAAAAAAGTCAATAATCAAAAGTAATTCCCATCCCTCAAATCAGGAAGGCTTTATAAATGCCAGTTCCTTAAGACACTGAAGGATATGCCAGGACTTTCACAGCAGCCTCAGGTTCAAGTCAAATACAGGTAACAATCAGTAAGCTTCGAGAAAAATGATAGAAAACAGAATCAGAGAACCAGCAATTGCACTACCTCAAGTTTACCCGCTTTTTATGCAAATAATAAGTACATGTGATTACACATACATTCCTTCTCTGCTTCCACTATCTTTGTAGCTCTTGTCTATCTTGGCTATGCAGTTATATACAGTGAAAAATCTATAACTCTATCACTCTGTAGAAATGTCTTTCAAAGCCAGAAAAAAAAATGTAACAGCTCTTTCTGTTATTTTAATAATTTAGCTAAGAAAACACACATGCACACTAATGTTATAGAGAAATAAACATAAAAAAGTACAAGGTCCCTGCTCAAACTCAGGTGCCAGTTAAAATTCTCATTTGTTCAGTGTTTGCCTGTTTTAGAAATAGTCTAACTTTCTATTTTTGATTGTGAGCGTTTACTAAATTGACCCATTGGCTTATCTATCGAATCCTCCATATTGTTATTACTTTATAGCTGATCTCCTACCTATTAATTGCTCCCTCTTTGCAGATAGCCCAGTCAACGCAAATAGTAATTTCTGGTCCGTGAAAGATGCAAACCTAAAGGAATATCTGAATCTAATTCAGCATCTCTTTCACAGTTTCTACTACCAAGGGATAAGGAAAAATTAGATCTAAAATTTAGTAAAAAAAATAATGGATTGCTCATATTCTATCCCCTCAAAATGATAGCTGTTTAATCAAGTGAGATTCTTTAAATTTTACAGAGATCTTTTGATCTAATATTACTGTCTAGTAGTAGCTTTATACCCTTGCTAAAAAAGTGAGTTTTTCTCACCCTATTTAATTTTTCAACATCCTAGCCATCTATTAATAATAAAAAAATAATAATAATCATGTCATATTTAACTAATAGCTGAGTGTTCTATTGGTGAATAAAGATAGATGTATAAAGATGAATGAGTAGCATCCTGATATATGGTATGCCAATGACAACTTTTTAACCAAGAGATTCTATACTAGTATATTCCAGTACTATGCGGATTTCACATTTCTGTACCAGGCTAATGATGAACTCAAGTATCTCAACAATCCTTCTATTCCTTCTGTGTTATTGTTGTTGTTAAGATACCATTGAGTTGTTAGCGACCCTATAGGACAGAGTAGAACTGCCCCATAGGGTTTTCAAAGAGTGGCTTGTGGATTTGAATTGCTGATCTTTTGGTTAGCAGTCGAGCTCTTAACCATTATGCCACCTGGATTCCATTCATCCTATGAGATAACAAACACTATTCTAAACTGATTCTTGCTCTAATGAGAAAACTGAATGAATATTGGCTTTGTGGTGATTTTCAAAGTCATAGAACAGAAGTCCACTGAGGCAGGCAGAGTAAAAAGAAATGGAAGGTAAATATGCCCTAATTCACCTTCAAATCAGTAACTGAGCTCATTTTCCTCTCAAAGGAAAGGTTTCAAAGCTCACATCATCAACCTCAATTGGTGAAAAAGATATTTTTAAACCAACTCAAATACTTGATATAATCTAAGTATGATGGTTCTATTTACAGATGTCCCTAAATTGTAATAAACTTTGTGTTTACTAATTCACTAAATTGGTTTTCTTTTGTACTTTTCATATTAGAAGCTTTAAGAATACTGGCTTTATTTGCTCCAAATGTATTTTCCTGAAATGGTACAAAGATATGCTACTTAACCATCTGCTCTTTCTTTCAAGCATTTCTGTATAAAGCACTTCTTCTTACAAAGGAGACAGGGTTCCTTGTGAAAAGAAAGAGAGCAATCACGTGAGTATTCTTCAGCCAACTTGGTGAACTGCTTTTCCTTCAAGAAGCAAATATGTAGATTTTCAGCATAAGAGCATTTGACTCTGCCTTGATCAGAGGTCAAGAATAAACATACGAAGGAAAGTCTAATCTATTTCACATAAATGGTCATTGATCCTCTTTCAGCTGGGGGTGGATACTGAACTTTATTCCTTCAAATTCTAATCCAATATTACATTTTCTATTTATCCTCCCTAGCACTACTGTGTTTTATTTTCCAAATAAATTCATATTAAACAACTTGTCCTTTTGATTTACCCTGTTGTTTCTTTTTCCTTCATTTTACCTGAGGTGATCAAAAGATCCTGTCTTTTCTGTCAATTACATTAAAAAAAAAAACCTGTTGCCGTCGAGTAGATTCCAACTTATAGTGACCCTATAGTACAGAGTAGAACTGCTCCATAGAGTTTCCAAGGAGCACCTGGTGGTTGTGAACTCCCGACCCTTTGGTTAGCAGCTGCAGCTCTTAACCACTACACCACCAGGGTTTCCAATTATATTTAGGCAGCTGATAATTCTTCGATAATTTAAAGCAACGCATCTATTTCAGCTACCCTCTGCTTCTAGATACTTGTTTCTGTCTTTTTTGAGACCATATGTTGTATAAGGCCCTGGGAATTACTGAAACTGCTCATATTTGTCTTCTACCACAATTTATTTCAACAACATATCTTCTGGGAAATTTATGAGCATGTTTATTTCTTTCATTCCTTTCTTTTATTAATTCGATTAGCTGATCTTCAGTAGGCATGCAATGAAGGCACTTTCTAAGATTCCAATTTGAATGTATTAAATCAAATAATATTTAGAATGCCATGTTGTGGATTTGGCAACCTCATGGCTATATTTTATTTCTGTCGCTCATAGACACTTATGACACTTGAATTCTGATAAAAATAATAAATTTTCTCTCTCCTCCTCAGAGAAAAATTTTCAAATTCTAGTGAAAATTTGGAAACCCTGTGGATGTAGTAGTTAAGAGCTACAGCTGTTAACCAAAATGTTCAGTTTGAATCCACCAGGTGCTCCTTGGAAACCCTATGGGGCAGTTTTACTCTGTCCTTTAGGGTTGCTATGAGTTGGAATTGATTCGACAGCATCAGGTTTGGTTTTTGGTTAGTGAAAATTTGCTCTTGCACCAAGTGGTGATCTACTTCCGAAAAGTCAGCCATTGAAAACCCTGTGGAGCACTGTTCTACTCTGACACATCTGGGGTCACCATGAGGTAGAACCACCTTGACAGCTGCTGGTGATTCCCCAGAGAAAACGTGAAAGAAGGCAATGAAAATAATCTTAGCTCTCAGTACTTAATTTTTTTTTTTTTTTTTAATGATGGCAGGTAGGCAGAACACAGAGCACCTCTCCAAATTTCCTTTTGGCCCTTGGTATAGGAGATATGAAGGCATGTTTATTACATAATGAGGAAAAATGGCAAAAGTAGTATGGAGAACAGGAATTCAGAGAGAGAGCAAAATACTGTTTAACGACACAACAGTATTTCACCAAATTGTCTAATTGTAAAAAGCAACCTGAAATAAATTTTTCTGGGGGAACTTTGGATGGAGAAAGGATCTTTGGACTGAAGTCATAGGATTTGAGGTTTAGACTTGACTTTGACCTTCTCTAAGGATGTGCCTTTGGTAAACTCACTTACACTCTGTGGTCTCAGTTTTTCTTTCTGAAAAACAAGAAGGTTGCAGAGATGGCATATAACCCTGGTTGCCAACCTATGGGATATGGACTCTTTGGGAATCATGGAATTGCCAAAGGGGTTGGAGAATCCATAAACATGTTGTACTTAATGAAGAGACTGAAAAAAAAAGTTACAAGTTATGCATATATCCAACCCATTGCCATCAAGTGAATTCCGACACATAGTGATTCTATATAACAGGGTAGAACTGCCCCATAGGGTTTCCAAAGCTGAAATCTTTATGGAAGGAGACTGCCACATCTTTCTCCTGTATGCATATATACGTTGTTGGTGTTGCCGTTAGGTGCCATCGCATTGATTTCAGTTGATAGCAGCCCTATGTACAACAGAACAGAACACTGCCCAGTTCTGCTCCATCCTAACAATTGTTGCTATGTCTCTTCTCATTTTGAGTTATGCCACATCAGCAAATGAAGGTCCTGAAAGCTTGACTCCATCCACGTCATCGAGTTCAACTCTACTTTGAGGAGGCAGCTCTTCCCTCATTATATTTTGAATACCTTCCAACCTGACGGGCTCATCTTCTGGCTCTATATCAGACAATGTTCTGTTGCTATCCATAAGGTTTTCACTGGCCAAATTTTTTAGAAGTAGATTGCTAGGTCCTTCTTCCTAGTCTAACTTAGTCTGGAAGCTCTTCTCAACCCTGCCCACCATGGGTGAGCATCATGGATTGAATTGTGTCCCCCAAAAATATGTGTGAATGTGGTTAGGCCATGATTCCTGGTATTGCATGGTTGACCTCATTTTGTGATTGATATAATTTTCCTGTGTGTTATAAATCCTAATCTCTGCCTGGGGATAATGAGGGGCAAGATTAGATTATGTTAAAGTGGATTATGTGGGATGTAACACCCTTGCTCAGGTCATATCCCTGATCCAATGTAAAGGGAGTTTCCCTGGGGTGTGGCCTGCACCACCTTTTATCTTGAAAGACATAAAAAGAAAGGGAATACAGCAGAGAGTAGCGGACCTCATACCACCAAGAAAGCAACACCGAGAGTAGAGGACATTCTCTGGACTTACCTGAGGTTCCCGCGCTGAGAACTCCTAGTCCAGAGGAAGACTGATAACAAGGACCTTCCTCCAGAGCCAACAGAGAGAGAAAGCCTTCCCTGGAATTAATGCCCTGAATTTGGACTTGTAGCCTACTAGACAGTGAGAGAATAAATTTCTCTTTGTTAAAGCCATCCATTTGTGGTATTTTTATTACAGCAGCACTAGATAACTAAGACATTGACCCTGCTGGTATTTAAAATACCAGTGGCATAGCTTTCAGCATCACAGCAACACGCAAGCCACCACAGTAAGACAAACTGACAGACCAGTGGTGAACAGTACTATTAAAATGTGACACAGTGGCTAAGTGCTCGATTGCTAACCTAAAGGTGGGTGGTTTGCACCCAACAGCTGCTCTGTGGAAGAAAGATGTGACAGCCTGCTCCTATAGAGATTACAACCTTGGAAACCCTATGGGGTACTTCTACTCTGTCCTATAGGGTATACTCTGATTAACAAAATTATATACTCAGTTAGAAAGGGTTAATGATGTCATAGTAACTTTTGGGTATCATTGTATTTTTCCTTCAAAAATACTAAAAGCAATAAAAACAGCTAACTTTGAGTCGTTCATGTGAATCAGGTACTGATCTTAGCAACTTAAACATATTAACTCATTTAATTCCCACAAAAGTCCATGAGAAAGGCACTGTTATCCTCTGGTTTTATAGATGAGGCAGATAAGGCAATTGAGGAATTGATCGAGGTAATATAGTTAGGAAGGAATTGAATCTAGGCAGTAGGACAGAGCCTAAATTACATTGAACTGTCTTCTTTATGTACCTACACAAATACGAGAGTGATGGTAAATTTTTCACAGTTAGAATGAATCCATGAACTCAGAAGGGCTGGCGGCTACCAGTGTTGATGACCTTTTCCATCCCTCAAAATATTAAATTTCCTTTATGAGTTTCATTTCTTACAAAAGTCAGTCTAGAGTAGTGGTTAAAAACACAAGCTTTTTCACAAAATTGTAACTAAGGTCCAACCCTAATTCTACTATTTAGTAGCTATGAAACCTAGGGCAAGATTCTTTGCCTCTCTGTGCCCCAGTTTCCTTGTTTGTAAAATATGGATAATACACCTGCTCCTTAGGTGTAGATTAAAGACAATAATACACACAAAATACACGTGTGTATAACAAAGAGCAAGTGTTCAGTAAATGTTTGTGGTTGGGGCTGTTGTTTTTATTTTTGTTTTGGTTTTATTTGATTGTCCCTGGCAGGAATCTTATAAAGAAGTCAAACACTCCAAAGGTAGGATTTGTGAAGAAGGCAGGGAGGCAGGCCTGAACAACACATACACAGCAGTGAGCCAGTTCTTCCTGCTTCAAGTGGTGAAGAACTGAACATTATCTTCTTTGGCAGTTCTAGGTGGCAGACAAAACCAACTGTAGGAGGGTGAGCAAAACACTTGTCAAACAGGTTTTCTATGTTTGATGATGTGAGAGCCTCTAAAGTAATGATGTGGAGACATCTGACTTCAATAACCAACTACGGTGAGTGGTGGGAGTTGCTTTTCAAGAGTGTTTTCATGTACCTTTAGGAGACGTGGAGATAAATACTAAACCAGTTGCCAAAGAGTTGACTACAACTCATGGTGATTCCATGTGTTGCAGAGTAGAACTGTACTCAACAGGGTTTCCACGGCTGTGAACTTCTGGAAGCAGATAGCCAAGCCTTTCTTCCAAGGCACCTCAGAGTGGGTTCAAACCACTATCTTTTCTGTTAGTAACTGAGCACTTAACCATTTGGGCCACCCAGGGACTCCTTAGATAAACACTAAACCAAAACTAAACCTGTTGCCATCAAGTCAATTCCGACTCATAGTGACCCTATAGGACAGAATAGAACTGCCCCATAGAGTTTCCAAGGAGCACCTGGTGGATTCGGACTGCTGACATTTTTGGTAATAGACACAGATCTTAACTATTACACCAGCAGGGTTTCCATATGTAATAGCAATTATTACTTGTAAATAGTAAATAAGTATCCAGTAGTGTTTATCTGGAGCTCTGGTGGCACAGTGATTAAAAGCTACGGCTGCTAACCAAAAGGTCAGCACTTGGAGTTCATAAGGCGCTCCTTGGAAACCCTATGGGGCAGTTCTACTCTGTCCTATAGGGTCGCTATGAGTCAGAATTGACTCATTGGCAATGCTTATTTTTTTGTGGGGAGGGAGGAACACCACAGGAATAAACTTTCATGGCAATTGACAGAACTTGTTGGAACAGAATAAAAGAATTATATGGAAAAAATCCAAATTAAAATTTTACTCTCAAAAGTACAAATAAGATGATGTAAGTGACCTGAAAAAAGATCATCTGGTCTTGCTTTAACAGAAGAAAGCTAATAGGACTGACCTTTGATTCTGAGAAATATGCAGAATACAGGGATGACAAAACACAGCATCCTGTCTGCTACATTAATCAGAGAGCTAAGTTTGTCTCCAAGGCAGGGCTCACCGCTCAGGTGGTGCAGAGTGAGCTGGTGAAAGAATACGCTGCTCTGCACAGCTCTGAATGCCAGTAATAATTTGAAGCTCTATTTCTAACTCACTTTTGGAAATATTTCCAAATGGGAATTAATCATTTCTAAATGTCAACTTGACTATCTCTAATCTTAACTCATGGAAATACCTTATCACACCACTATGAGGATATTGACAGCATGTTTTGCGTTTATAAGCAAAAAAGCTGTTAATTAAATCCTCATCTCCCTGCCATTGTTTTGGGTGGTATACAGAAATTAAATGAAGATGGGAAAAGGTCCGCATTCCACCTAACTTTTGAACCTTAATGATGACATAAAGACACAGGATAGTAAAACAAACTTAATTTATATTTAAACATTCTAACATCACGCATAAAAAATAGGACCTTGGTAATTAAAAATATCCTCCTCTTTAGTTGACGAATTCTCATTCTGGAGTTAAAGGGAGAATGTATAAAGGTGGGATGACCAGCCCACAGGCTGGGACAGGATGGTCTCCCACTGGCTCCCTGAATAGCCAGTCATTAGTCCATCAAAGTGCCATGATGGTTTCTGATAAAAAGCATTTTACTGGGTTAAAATCACCACAGTACTACTCAAAAGATGGGCAATAAACATATACAAAGAAACAAATAATTCAATACTAATAAATTAAAAGAGAATCTAAATTCAAATAAAATTTTACTCCCCTAAATACTTAAGAATATGCTAGACATTTATTGTGTATATAAAACATCCAGGGAATGCTAGCTGTAGCTACACAATTCTTATGATCAGATACACTCAAACTGAACTGCTGTCAAATCAGTGATTTAAGAAATTCAAGTATTTTAAATATCAATCAAAAACTCAGTGCAAGAGAAATTACACCATGCAAATGCTCTAAGGTTTCCATGACTATTAAATAAAAAAGAAACAACAATGCATAGAAAACAGCTTTAAAAATTCAGTAATAAATTTACTTTTATAAAAACTTTCCTGGTGGAGGGGAGAAAACTATGAAATAAACCCTAGTCAATTTGGACGTTGAAAATAAGGATGACCAAAGAAGAACTGATACATTTGAATTATGGTGTTGGTGAGGAATACTGAATATATCATGGACTGCATTTTGGGCAAGAAGAATGAACAGATCTGTCTTGGAAGAAGTACAGCCAGAATGATCCCTAGAAGTGAGGATGGTGAGACTTTGACTCACATACTTCGGACACGTTCTCAGGACAGACCAGTCCCTGGAGAAGGACATCATGCTTCATAAAGTAGAGGGTAAATGAAAAAGAGGAAGGCCCTCAAGGAGATGGACTGACTCAGCAGCTGCAACGGTGGCCTCAAATATCGCAACGACTGTGAGGATGGCGCAGGATTGGGCAGAGTTTCGTTTCGTTGTACATGTGGTTGCTATGAGTCAGAACCGACTCAAGGGCACCTAACACACACAATTATATTTATTTTAACGAGTGTTTCCTGATAATTTATATCCTAAGGGCAGCTAAAATAGTCTTTGGAAACAGATTATAATTCTACACCATTGTCTTTTTCTTCACAGAAAACCCTAAGACAGCGCTCACAGACACAGGTCAGAGAAACTGGTCTTTACAACCTCAACAAAGAAAGAACCCTTGGAATCGACATGGTAGGAAGTCCTGGGTAAAAATCTGAGAAATCAAATTTTATAAGGATTTCTTATATACTTAAGAAAAAGGGGCAGCCAGTTTGCCAGATTTTTTTTTCCCCAGCTCTTATGTTAGTTACCAAGTTTTAATTTGATTATTACAGCCAACTTCTACTGTTTTCCGTATTATTGACCAACGCAGGCACTCTTGGCATTAGTCCTGAGCAACTGATTAATTTTTCAGCTTGAACTCACATTGTCAACACGCAGCTTCAACCACCTTTGCATGGGAGTCACTGACGGGAAATTACGGTGTTTATAATATATAATTACTTAAATTATTGACCCTTATCTCTTCAAATACTGCATATTAGAGTGGATATTTTTAGATAGGATTTATGGAATCATATTGGTTTTCTAGAAAGTTGTTACAATGTAGAAAGACTAAGTTAAATGAAATGACCCTGGTATTGTCACTGATTTGGAATTAATTCTGAAATTTATCCTAACACACTGCTCAATGAGTGAATGTTGTCTAGTGCCGTGACACAAAGCACAAATTCTCCCTTTCTTATGGGGAGAATATATCTGGTTCTTATAAAAGTCTATGTAAAAGCCATTTTATATATACAAACATTAGAAAGAAAAAATTACTCAAAAGAAGGGCCATGGCATTATTTTTGGGCAGTTTATGTAATGCCTTTGAAAAAGTGTTATATATCTCAAGAAGAGTATCTTATAACAACATTTGAAGTAGTTCCAGCAATAGCTAAAACTTACTGAGCTTTGACTTTGTGTGAGGTATTATGCTACTGCACGCTAATATCTCCTCAAACCTGCACAACATCCTATGAGGTAGAAGGTTATTTTACAGATGAGAACACTGAGGCCCATAAAGGTTAAATAAAATCTCACAAATAGGTGGAAGAAGTGAGGTTTGAACGCAGCCTGATTCCTAAGCCCCTGCTCTTAAAATCTAAGCAGTTCTGCACTCACAGAGTCAGACCTGCCATCATTATCCTTCCTCCCTCCTTAATCCAAGCTCTATTCCACACGCCGAAGACAAAGGAGAGAAATGAAAGCCTAAAATTTAGATCGCAAACGTAATGACTTGGAATGAAGTCCTATATTCTCTCTGAAGTAAACGATGAGCTCCCTAAAGACATAATTTAGATTCTTGGGAACAATCATGATCACAACCTGTAGGAGTCAACACTAAACCTTTGCCTTGCCTCAGATCTCTTCTTTAGAATTCATCCCCTACTTGTGTATCTTCTTCGCTTCTCACTGTAGTTAAATAGTACAGGGAATTACATGCAATGATCTTCAAAGAGTACTCTATGAACTACTAAGAACAAAACTGCTTTTATAAGCCAAGTGATCTCATTAAGAAGCATTACTCCAACGGTCTACTTAGATCCCTAACAGACCCGGATTCCCAAATCCCACAGTGTTCAACCTGGGTGGGACAGAGATACAGAACACAGGCTTTTGTTCAAGGGTTTGACTAAACAGAAGAAAAATGTTAAACAGCCCTAGCAGTGTGCCATTTTATATTTTCTCTCTCTGCTGAGTGGCTGGTCTTTTTGAAGAAAAGGCTATTCCATGACAGAATAATTGGCTCTGATTCCACAGTTCTCTATGTCAATGTTCTTCCTTCCATAAGGCCCCAGAAAGCTTTCAGCTGTTTTGAAGGAAAAAAAAAAAAAATCAAGAAACAGACTCAACCCATCTCTGAAGCTCCACAACCCAGTATGAAAGATAGGCACTGAAAAGCAAAGCAAAAGTCACGGGAAGAAAGTAGTCCTTCTTCACAGAATCACACAAATGCCGTCCTAATTGGTGCACGGGCCACACAGTAAACCAGAAAAATCGGGTGAGCCCGACACCTTTCTTAGTCGACAGTCTCCACCCACCCATATGTTCTTCAAATTAACACCTACTTAACACATAGCAGATACTTTCCCAACACAAATTATACTATCATAAAGGTGGTAATGGAGTAACAATAGAAGTCAGATTTAACAGTGTTCAGGCAAATGGCTAAATGTAACTGGGAAAAATGTCAGAATTATGATACAAAGATTAATTTAGGTGAAAAGGTGGGAAAAAAAGGCATCATGTACTCTGAAAGTATTTTCTTTCACATTTATTAGTTTCTCTGCCACCGTTCTATTTATCAAATTAAAATAAGAAGCCATTCCTGGCCATGAATTACGAGAGATGTGACTTACCAGAGAAATTAAACACATAATAGCCTGTTACATAAATGAAGGTATTTTAATAACTCGAGTTTGGCAGCCGAATAAAACATTATGATCATCTTGAAATTTATGCTGCAGTTAGCAGCCTTGCTTAATGGAAACACATTCCACCTGAAAAAAAAAAGTAATTTTAAGAGGGGTACATGTATTTAAAGGAGCCCTGGCAGTGCAGTGGTTAAAGCAATCCACTGCTAACTGAAAGGTCAGCAGTTCCAACCACCAGCAGCTCCATGGGAGAAAGATGTGGCAGTCAGCTTCTGTAGAAATTTACAGCCTTGGAAACCCTATGGGGTCGCTATGACTCAGAATCGACTCAAAGGCAGTGGGTTTGGTTTTGGTTTTTTACAGATACTCTCCTTAAAATGATTTTTCTTTTTTTTCCTTCAGGTAAAAAAAGATAACAGAAAGGCTAGAGGATTGAGTCCACCCAGAGGAACCTCGGAGCAAAGACCTTGTAATTTACTTCTAAAACTCAGCCACTGAAAACCCTATGGAGAAGGAAGTCAAACACAAAAGGACAAAACTTGCATGATCTTACTCATATGAAATATCTAGAATAGGCAAATATATACAGACCAAAATCTTTTAGTGGTTACCTGGTGGTTCAGTGGTCAACCATCTGGCTACTAACCAAAAGGTGGGCAGTTCAAATCCACCAGCTGCTCCTTGGAAATCCTACAGGGCATGTTACTAAATTGTACATGTGAAAAACATTATATGGGCGAATGTTGTATTATACATATTCTTACAATAATTAAAAAACTTGATGAAGCACAGTTCTTCTCTGACACACATGGGGTCGCCATAAGTTGGAGTTGATGGCAACTGTTTTTTTTTGTTTCTTGTCTTTGTTTTTGGAGAACTATGCTATCATAAGGACATAAAATTGTTTAAATGTGGGCAGTCTATAAACATAAATATTTGTTTACTACGTTGGAAGCATGGATTCCGAAATCAGGCCATCTGGGCTCAAATTCTAGCTCTACTGCTTATCGACTGATAACCTTGTGCTGTTCTTACTAACTCTGAGCTTCAGTGTCCTCAACTGTAAAACGAGGTAAATAATATTCTTGACCTGTATGGGGTTCTTGTGAAAATCAAATAAGCTAATATGCATAAAGTGCATCTCAGTGCCTCCCACATATTAAATGCTCAATAAAGATTTGCTACGGAAACCCTGCTGGCATAGTGGTTAAGAGCTATGGCTGCTAACCAAAAGGTTGGCACTTTGAATCCACCAGGCACTCCTTGGAAACCCTGTGGGGCAGTTCTGCTCTGCACTATAGGGTTGCTATGAGCCAGAATTGACTAGGCGGCAATGGGTTTGTTTGTTTTAATCATTATTATATTCTTTGGTACTTAAAAAAATTCTTAATTTAAAGGCAATGCCCTCCAATTTTGATGAAAAGTGTTATGTTACTGTACTTATGTGAGAAGTAGATATAGGCCAGGGGCTAAAAAGGAAGGTAAGAGAAGGAATGGCAAACGGGAGGTAAAGAAATAAGAGGGAAGAGAAAGTGATGGAAAGAGAGAGAGGAGAAAAGTCGGTCAGATGAGATAATCTAAAGCAGGTACTAGGAATGACAAGTATTTAATTCAGGGAGATTAATTAAAGCGTATTACTGGATCAGAGAAAGAAGGATGTTTAGGCAAAGGAGGGTGAGAGATGAGAAGGCAAGGGGAAAATGCTCATGGTTCTACTTCTTCCTCCCTTCTTCCCTCTCAGTCTCCTTTCTTTGCCTCCCTTTCCCTTCCTCCTTTCTTCCCTCCCTCTCTTTCTTTCTTCCATTCAACCAACAAACATTTATTCGGCAAACAATTAAGAGCATGGCTACTAACCAAAGGCTGGTGGTTCGAACCCACCCAGAGATGCCTGGGAAAAAGGTCTTGTGATCTACTTCTGAAAAGTCACAGCCTTGAAAACCCTATGGAGCACAGTTCTACTCCGAAGCATGTGGGGTTGCCACGAGTAGGAATCAACCTGATGTCAACCAGTTACTGGTGGAACATCATAACATGACATTCTATAATAATCTCAATAAAAAAGCCAAAAGACTAGATATTAGGTACAGACAGTATTTTGTAGCAGAATAAGACAGAGAACTCAGTGCTAATACATGTGATAAGTATATAACGGCAGATGAGTTAGAGGAATTCCCTATTCTCAGTGTTCTAACAGTAGGAAATAGACTCGGTCATGGCAGCCTGCTTTCCAGGCTGCACCATCATCTCTCATACATGTCAGGATGTTGATTACATTTGTATGCTTTGGCTTCTTTTAATCTTGAAAATCCGTTCACACAATTCTAAAATGTTTGAATTCCCTCCTCTGTAAATTCACTGTTCTTCTCCTTGGCCCATTTTTCAATGTATGTGGCTGTCCCTTGCTTAACAATTTGCCAGGGGAGTGTGATTGAGGAGGTAACACTCAAGCTGAGATGTAATTAACAAGGAGAGGCAGACCTAAAAAAGACTTGGAGCTCCAGGCAAAGGGAGCAGCTAGTACAAAGGCCCTGAGGCTGCCATGTAGAAGGAACACAAAGAAAGTCAGTGTGGCTGGAAGAGAGTGGGAAAGGTGGCAAGTAGAACAGAAGAGGTCAGAGAGTGAGAAAGGGGCCAGAGGGATACCTGTGATTCAAAATCTGCCAGGCAGTGCAAGGTTTTCCTGCCCCATCTGCAGAATTTTTAACGTTGAACCTGACCTTTTACCATGCATCAATGAACAGATGATGACAAGCACAACTGTAGCTGATATGCCTCTGAGAGTTTAAAAGTAATAAAAGTAGATCAACAATTGTGATTCACAGCACTTAGGACATCACAAAAGAACATTCTATAAAAATCTCAGTAAGAGAAAGCTAAAAGATTAGATAATAGGTAGAGGAGACACTGTGTAACAGATAATTCGTGTTACTAAAAGAATTTTAAAAATTGCATACTCCTCATTGGAAAAGCCAAAATAATAATAACAAAGGCTTATGTAATTAGACCAGTCTGTAGAGAGTTTCATCTCAAATTACTATAGAAATGAATCTACCCATGGTAAGGAATTTTGAGATTTAAATTTAAGGACAAGCTGTTCTTCTCATTCATTAAGTCAAAAATGCAAAGGGTTGGAGGCTAATAGCTATAAAATAGGGGGAAAAAAAAGCCAGCATATAATTAGTGAAAACAGTATATATAGTGAGTTTCAGTAAAATATATGCATCTTTCAGATGTTAATTATGCATACAGCATTAGAAAAATAATGTGACTTTGAAGCAATGCATTATAAAACTGTTAGAGAATGTAAATGGGAGGCTTCATTTTTTTAATCCAGTATAGAGCAAGATTTGAGAGAAGGACCTGGCATCTCCTCCTGTAAGGATTATAGCCTAGAAAACCCGATGGGACAGTTCTGCTCTGTCACATGGGGTCACGATGAGTTGACATTGACTTGATGGCATACACTGACAATAGAGCGAAATGGCAGAGGGTCCGGCATTGAGGGACATTGACATGTATGCATTTTATTGGGACACATGACATCTTATCTCAGTTTGTCTGTCTAGCCAACAGCAAAACACGTTATGCAAATGGTGGTGATCCTTATAACTCATCCTTTCCAAGAAGAGAAAAGAAGCAAAGAATAGGAAATTCTGAGAAAAGTATATTTATGTTTATCCAGAGATACAGTAATATTTTTAGATGTTAAAAGCAAGGTTAATCTCTTTTTTTAAGTCATAGTTTAATTTGAAAAGATGGTGTGGAACTAACAAAGCTAGAGAGAGGCTCATTCTTAAGCCTTTGTGATAAATGCTAAAACCACCATCACAAATAAGAAAACCACTGGCAACTTTCAATTCTTTATCAGTGGCTTTTAACTTTAAAAGATAATATGGTTTGAATCAGTCATTACACTCCTGGGATGATAAGTAATTGGATGCACATGGAAGTGCTTTGAACTCACAGGGGAAAAAGTCTATAAATACAGGACTGTCATTATTGCAAATAAATATTTGGAAAATGTTTAATGTGCAATACAAATGAAATATATGCTAACAAAGCACACAGATAAAATGCAAATAATATACACTGATATTATGATATAAAAATTGTAATTAATTCTGAGTAGTGGAGAAGTCTACTTGAGGCACTGGCTTGCACATGCCTATTGTTCATTCCATTGCCTTCCAATTGTTTATTTCCTTTTCTGTTTCTCCCTCTAGACCCTAAGCATCTTAGGACAGGTATATGTCATTCTCATCTCTGTGGCCCCAGAGTATGGATTGATGTTAGAGCTCAGGAAATGTCAGAACTCATAGAATCAAACCACTCAACCTAATCAGCACCTGAGTACAACATATATAATTTGAAAAACAAAGTCAAGACTGGATGAATGGACCTTGAAAACATTAGGCTGAGTGAAATGAGTCAGTCACAAAAGGACAAATATCGTATGATCTCACTTACGTGAAATATCTACAGTAGTCAAATACATAGAGACCAAAGTTTATTAGTGGTTAGCTGGGGTGGGTGGGAGGGGAAAAGGCGGAGTAATTGCTTAGGGGGCACCAAGTTTCCATTAATGGTGGTGGAATAATTTGGTAAAATATAGTGGTGGGTCATGGGTGCACAACATGATGAGCCTAATCAGTGCCACCAAATGGTATACGTAAAAATTGTTGAATTGGCAAATGTTCTGTCAGTGCTTCTACCATGATTAAAAAGAATCAATATTGGCCTGATTTGGTACTGTAATCATCAGCTCACTAAACATTCCCCTATTGTTGTACAAATAACATATATATGTGTGTGTTTACGTCCCTGGGTGATGCAAGTGGCTTGTAATCAGTTTGGTGGTTCACACTCACCCAGCGGCACCACAGAAGAAAGACCTGGAGATCCGCTTCTGTAAAGATTACAGCCAGGAAAACCCCATGAAGCAGTTCTACTCTTATACACACCGGGTTGCAATGAAGTAGAATCCACTTGATGGCAATGGGTTTGGTTTTATGTGTGTGTGTGTATTTATGCATTTATATATTTTAAAAAGTGAATTGGAAAGACCCTTAGATTAGCACCAGAAAGAACTGAGTCTGAATCCCAGTAAATTCTTATTTATAAAGCACTTACAAAGCACTTACAATAAAAAAAAAAAAAAAAAGTTTTTTTTTTTAAGGGTAATATTTAAGTAATGAGCCCTGGTGGCACAAAGGTTAAGCACTCAGCTGCTAACCAAAAGGCTGGTAGCTTGAACCCACCAGAGCCTTTGTGGAAGAAAACACCTGGTGATCTGCTCCCATAAAGATTACAGCCTAGAAAACCTACAGGGTGGTTCTGCTCTGTCACATGTGGTCATTATGAGTTGGAATCAACTCGATGGCACACAACAATAATATTTACTTGTCTGATAAAATATATAAACATAAACCAGGCCATGCTGGCCATATGCTATCAACCTTGGGCAAGTTATTTCACATTTCCAAGGCTGGGTTTCCTTAAGTCTGAAAAGTGGAACAATATTTTTAAAAAATAAGAAAATGAACAGAAAAGCATTAAGAATGCAGTTGTTAAAAAATATTACTTCTTTTCCCCCACTGCTTTTGTCTAAATTAAAAAAAAAAAACTAATTTATCTAAATGGTTTTAATGTGTGTCAAACTCAGTTCTTAAATATTTTACTACTGCTATGGTGAGTTTCAACGATGAAAAATCACACAATAAGAAAGGTATTAAAGACTGTTAGCTAAGGGTGCAAATATGAGTAACTTGTTTAATTTGCAGTTCCCACCTATTTATCCCCATTACGATTTGTATTAAAAAACTGAAACACATCTCACTCCAACAAGGCTGGCATTAATCCAAAAAACACAAAACAATAAATGTTGGAGAGGCTATGAGGAGATTGGAACACTTATACACTGCTGGTGGGAATGTCAAATGGTACAACTGCTTTCGAAATCAATTTGGCACTTCCTTAAATGCTAGAAATAGAACTAGCATAAGATCCAGCAATCCCACTCCTTGGAATATATCCTAGAGAAATAAGAGCCTTTACATGAACAGATATATGCACACCCACGTTCACTGCAGCACTGTTTACAATAGCAAAAAGATGGAAGCAACCAAGGTGCCCATCAATGGATGAACAGATAAATAAATTATGGTATATTCACACAATGGAATACTACGCATCAATAAAGAACAGTGTTGAATCTGTGAAACATTTCATAACATGGAGGAATCTGGAAGGCATTACGCAGAGTGAAATTAGTCAGTTGCAAAAGGACAAATATTGTATAAGACCACTATTATAAGAACTTGAGAAATAGTTTAAACAGAGAAGAAAATATTCTTTGATGGTTATGAGGGGGGGAGGGCGGGAGGGTGAGAGAAGGGTATTCACTAATTAGATAGTAGGTAAGAACTACTTTAGGTGATGAGAAAGATAACACACAATACAGGTGAGGTCAGCACAACTGGACTAAGCCAAAACAAAGAATTTTCTGGAATAAACTGAATGCTTCAAAGGCCAGCAGAGCAGGGGCAGGAGTTTGGGGACCATGGTTTCAGGGGACATTTAAGTCAGTTGGCATAATAAAATCTATTAAGAAAACATTCTGCATCCCACCTTGGAGAGAGGCATCTGGGGTCTTAAACGCTAGCAAGCAGCCATCTAAGATGCATCAATTGGTTTCAACCTACCTGGATCAAAGCAGAATGAAGAACGCCAAGGACCCAAGGTAATTACGAGCCCAGGAGACGGAAAGGGCCACATAAACCAGTGACTACATCAGCCTGAGACCAGAAGAGCTAGATGGTGCCTGGCTACAATCGATGACTGCCCTGACAGGGAGCACAACAGAGAACCCCTGAGGGAGCAGGAGAGTAGTGGGATACAGACCCCAAATTCTCATAAAAAGACCAGACTTAATGGTCTGACTGAGACTAGAAGGACCCCAGTGGTCATGGCCCCCAGGCCTGTTGGCCCAGGACAGAAACCATTCCTGAAGCCAACTCTTCAGACATGGATTGGACTGGACAATGGGTTGGAAAGGGATGCTGGTGAGGAGCGAGCTTCTTGGATCAGGTGGACCCTTGAGACTATGTTGACATCTCCTTCCTGGAGGGAAGATGAGAGGGTAGAGTGGGTTAGAAACTGGCAAAATGGACACAAAAAGAGAGTGGAGGGAGGGAGCGGGCTGTCTCATGAGGGGGAGAGCAATTGGGAATATGTAGCAAGGTGTATATAAGTTTTTGTGTGAGAGACTGACTTGATCTGTAAACTTTCACTTAAAGCACGATAAAAATTAAAAAAAAAAAAAAAAAACCCAGAACAGTGCCTTAGAGTCGATTCCAATTCATGGTGACCCGATGTTTCAGAGCAGAAACTGCATAAGGTTTTCAGTGCATCTGCCTGACTTACCCTTTATCACATGACTTACAAGTATCTCTCTTCTATGCCTCTTCCCTCTGGAGACTATGAGCATCATGAAGGTTACAATGTTCTCTTATTTTTCTTTGTATCCTTTGAGCACAGTGCATGTGGGTGTAAAACAAATGTTTTGTGAGTAAAATTAACTAGTTACACATGAGGAATTAAAAAAAAATGACTAGTCCTCCTATGTCTGGTTTTATCACACAAACAGGTTAGACTGCCTGAGATAGAGATTTATAACTGAGTTGGATTTCATGGCCATGGGATATATATGTCCGGGTTACATTTTTCCTCCCCTGGAGGTTTATTGGCAGGCATTGGAGCGACTTATTTAGCATGTTCTGGCATCGTGGCGGATACCGGTGCAACTGCCTAAAAAAGAAGGAAGGTGGTCTCTGCTACATTTGAGTGTTGAGAGCCATTCATATGAGAGGATGCTTCCCGGAGGAATGATTGTGTGAAAATTTTGTGTCTTTTGGCTCCTGTACAGCGAGATAAGGCTTGCGAGTATGTTACTATTTCCTTTGTATTATTGGGAAGGTACGGTTACTGGCATTCAGAAATATTCAAGCAAAGGAGTTATTTGGGGGGTGAAAACAGTTTGTGATGCACTTCCTGGGCCATGGGACTGATACGTTCCATGAGTGTGATGTGCTTCATGGAACATGGTACCGACATGCCCAACTCTAAATCAAACTGATAACAATTATGTGCAGAAAGCGCAGTGTTTATTCAGTATTTTGTGTGTATTTCTGGAAAGTTGAGTGAGGTATTTTAGGGCTCAAGTGTAACCAGGAAGTGTAATGCACCATGGGACTGGTATGTCCCCTGTGTGTGATGTGCTGCACGGGAAAGGGAACTGCTATGTTCTGCATGCAATTGGCACTCCATTTTTTCAAATACTAAAACACTACCAACAAACAATGATACAGCATCCATTCCATTAGTGAGAAAATATGGCATCACCAAAAACTTCAAAAAAAAAAATTTTTCACCCATAAAAAGGTTAAAAATAAATTTCCAAATAATGTTTCTAATTAAATTCTCTCGGTAAATTTTACACAAAGAATCCTCCAAATTAACCTAAGTCTCCCCCTCCCCCAAAAGATCCCATTACTTTTTCTTTTAACTTTCTCATTTGTGTATCTTCAAACAGGAGGTGTTGAAAATAATCGCCATTTAACAGATGGGAACACTGAAGTTCAGAGCTGCTGTTAAATTGCTTTCTCAAGGAAGAGCAGCCGCTCAGTGGGGGTCATAATCCAAGTCTTGCATCTTCCATTACTCTTTCAATTAGAATCTGCTTCCTAGTAATTAACGTGTTTTCTTTAGCCTGAAAATAATCATCCTTTGTAGAGCTCCAGTATGGAACATTTCCATTTGAGGAAGAATTATTTCAGAAAGTTTTATAGGAACTTGCAGTTGCAGGCTATTGTGAAAGGCATCGTGCCATTTTAGTTTTAAAAATGTAATTGTGAACAATTCCCTGCAACTATGGCAACACAGCCCGCCCCTTCTAGTTGTTTACTCTTAAGGAATTAGAGGACTATTTAAGGATTAAGATTACCACAGTTGCTATACCAGGTCACTTTTACAAAGGATAAAATACAAACTTTGAGTATTTAGCTTCATAAATTGGTATTGCTAACTATCTTGGGTCACATAGGTATATATGAGCATTTGAACTTCTGGGAAACTGTATCATTTATAAGAATCCCAACATAACTATGCTATTTTAAGGATTGATTAGCACACCAAAGGAAACGTTAAAACAGAATTTATGTTTGCATATGTTTGAGGATCAGTGTTTAATATCTGTTATGAGATCAAAGCAAAGAGGGATTCCCTATATCTTGGATTTGAAAATAAGAACATGTCTTTGATTCATCAGTACTTTCATTAAAGATATTAATGGTTGTGCAGAAAGAGGAGGGAAGAAAAACTCAACACTGGAGACCTGTTATAGGGATGTGCTTCTTATTGACAGGCTATCCGTGCCTGGCTGCTATGAAATAAACTCAGTTATTAATGATGATGTCCCAAAAAAGTTTAATGCCTCTTAGTTCTACTACTTAATAAGATCCAATTCAATTTACTTTAAAGCTCAAAGAAAAAACTGCATGAGTTTTTTCTTTAACCACAATTTAACTGCTCATACTAAGAGATTCGAACCCTCCTTATTGTAACAAAACTAGTTTTTTTTTATTATTAACTTTTATTGACCTTCAAGTGAACGTTTACAAATCCAATCAGTCTGTCACATATAAGTTTACATACATCTTACTCCGTACTCCCACTTGCTACCCCCTAATGAGTCAGCCCTTTCAGTCTCTCCTTTCGTGACAATTTTGCCAGCTTCCCTCTCTCTCTATCCTCCCATCCCCCCTCCAGACAAGAGATGCCAACACAATCTCAAGTGTCCACCTGATATAATTAGCTCATTCTTCATCAGCATCTCTCTCCCACCCACTGACCAGTCCCTTTCATGTCTGATGAGTTGTCTTCGGGGATGGTTCCTGTCCTGTGCCAACAGAAGGTCTGGGGACCATGGCCGCCGGGATTCCTCTAGTCTCAGTCAGACCATTAAGT
Source organism: Loxodonta africana (assembly GCF_030014295.1). NCBI lineage: Eukaryota > Metazoa > Chordata > Mammalia > Proboscidea > Elephantidae > Loxodonta > Loxodonta africana. The sequence continues at coordinate 54,905,389 of NC_087363.1, read as the reverse complement.
ATGGTCTTTTTATGAGAATTTGGGGTCTGCATCCCACTGATCTCCTGCTCCCTCAGGAGTTCTCTGTTGTGCTCCCTGTCAGGGCAGTCATCGATTGTAGCCAGGCACCATCTAGCTCTTCTGGTCTCAGGATGATGTAGGTCTCTGGTTCATGTGGCCCTTTCTGTCTCTTGGGCTCTTAGTTGTCATGTGACCTTGGTGTTCTTCATTTTCCTTTGCTCCAGGTGGGTTGGGACCAATTGATGCATCTTAGATGGTCGCTTGTTAGCATTTAAGACCCCAGACGTCACATTTCAAAGTGGGATGCAGGATGTTTTCATAATAGAATTATTTTGCCAATTGACTTAGAAGTCCCCTCAAACTATGGTCCCCAGACCCCCGCCCTTGCTCCGCTGACCTTTGAAGCATTCATTTTATCCCGGAAACTTCTTTGCTTTTGGTCCAGTCCAATTGAGCTGACCTTCCATGTATTGAGTGTTGTCCTTCCCTTCACCTAAAGCAGTTCTTATCTACTAATTAATCAAGAAAAAACCCTCTCCCACCCTCCCTCCCCCCCTCGTAACCACAAAAGTATGTGTTCTTCTCAGTTTATACTATTTTTCAAGATCTTAGGGGTCTTACACAATATTTGTCCTTTTGCCTCTGACTAATTTCGCTCAGCATAATGCCTTCCAGGTTCCTCCATGTTATGAAATGTTTCACAGATTCGTCACTGTTCTTTATCAATGCGTAGTATTCCATTGTGTGAATATACCACAATTTATTTAGCCATTCATCTGTTGATGGACACCTTGGTTGCTTCCAGCTTTTTGCTATTGTAAACAGAGCTGCAATAAACATGGGTGTGTATATATCTGTTTGTGTGAAGGCTCTTGTTTCTCTAGGGTATATTCCGAGGAGTGGGATTTCTGGGTTGTATGGTAGTTCTATTTCTAACTGTTTAAGATAACGCCAGATAGATTTCCAAAGTGGTTGTACCATTTTACATTCCCACCAGCAGTGTATAAGAGTTCCAATCTCTCCGCAGCCTCTCCAACGTTTATTATTTTGTGTTTTTTGGATTAATGCCAGCCTTGTTGGTATGAGATGGAATCTCATCATAGTTTTAATTTGCATTTCTCTAATGGTTAATGATCGAGAGCATTTTCTCATGTATCTGTTAGCTGCCTGAATATCTTCTTTAGTGAAGTGTGTGTTCATATCCTTTGCCCACTTCTTGATTGGGTTGTTTGTCTTTTTGTGGTTGAACAAAACTAGTTTTAATAAAAGCATGTACTCAAAAAAAAAAAAAAAGGAGAAATGGAAAACAGGATTTACAGAAATATCCTTTCCATCTCAGCACCAAGCCACAAGTCTTTAAACCCTCTACATATCTGAATTTGAACCAAAGGGTCTTAACCAAAAGGTCAGCAGTTTGAATCTACCAAAAGGTTAACCAAAGGTCAGCAGTTTGAATCTACCAGCCACCCCCTGGAAACCCTATGGGGCAGTTCTACTCTGTCCTATAGGGTTGCTATGTGTCGGAATCTACTCAACAGGAACGAGTTTGGTTTGGGTTTTTCATACTCATATTATGAGGTCCCTGGGTAGCACAAATGATTTGAGCTCAACTGCTAACCAAGAGTTTGGTGGCAAGGCCTGGCGATCTGCTTCCTTAAAGATTACAGCAGAGAAAGCCCTGCCATGAGTTGGAATTAACTTGATGGCAATTTTTCTTTAACTCATTATAATTCTCTCATACACACACACACAGTGTTATATGAAATGAGCTGGTTTAAGGGCCTAATTAAGCATTAAAAAATAGTATTGGTAGGAATCCTTTTAAAATGTATGGCATACTTCCTTCTCTTAGCACATGGAGTCGTCTGAGGGACTAATTTAACTCTTATAGCGTAGGCATGAGGCAATATACCGTAATGTAATGTGGTATAAAAAGCTGCTGCCATGAGATGCTGAAAGAGCCATGGTGAGACGGAGTTGAGGGCACCTGGTTCACTGCTCCCCATCCTCTCATTTCCTGTATTCTCTCACCTCCACACCCCCCAGTTCTCTGCTATTCACTGAGTCATTTTTCCAGAGTATCTCATCCTTCTCCAATAATCAAGTGTATTGTATCAGCAAGCATTTTATACTTTAAGCGCTAAGGAGCCCTGGTGGTGTGGTAGTTAAGCGCTCCACTGCTAACTAAAAGGTCAGCAGTTCCAACTCACCAGCCACTCTAGGGGAGAAAGACGTGGCAATCTGCTTCTGTAAAGATTTACAGCCTTGAAAACACTACGGGGCAGTCCCACTTGCCCTACAGGGTCACTATGAGTTGGAATCGACTCAACAGCAACAAGTTTGGTTTTGTTTTGTTTTTTTTTAAACAATAGTCTTTGCCTGGGAAACAAATAAGAATGAAGCCCATGTTCTCCTAAGATTAAATTTTGCAAAAGACACAAGCCTTTTACATTCTGTAGGCTGGAGGGTCTGTTCCCCAGGAGCAGAACCCTGGGTGTGAGGTATCTGAAGCCCCAGGATTCACATGGTACATCTCCCCAGGGAATCAATTTTACCATGTGCATGTATTATTGGGTATAATGCAAAACTTGCATGAATCTTTAAAGTAAAATATGAGACTTCAAAGGAAGCTTGGGCTTATGGCTGCTCTCCTACAGCAAAAAACCAGAACTCCGAACATCTGTGCTTTCTCTCCCCTCTTCCCAGAGAAAAATACAGAAGCACTGCTTGGGGCATGGGTAGGGAATTATGCTATGAATAGATGAGATTTTTAATAACGTAGCTGGGGTCTTTAATGACAGGTCATTTTTCTAATAACAGTCCTTCAATGAAACCTCATCAAAGCTCATAAAACTTTAAATCTTTGGAACTCACCATTTTCTACCCTGTCTTATTTAGAGCCATGTCTTCTCTCTCTCTCCTTGTGGTTCACAAGCTATACCTGATTAATTGCTACGACAGAAAACTCCTCTAAGCACATTACCTTGAGTAAAAAAGTTGTAAATAACTTGCTGATGTTCCAGTAGATACCTGGCACCTATTTATTGAGTGCCTGCTACATACTAGGTATTCTTCTTGGAACCAGGGATATCACTGCTGATTTCAGATGGATCTTGGCTAAAAGCAGAGAATACCAGAAAGATGTTTACCTGTGTTTTACTGATTTAGCAAAGGTATTCAACTGCTTGTATCATGACCAATTATGGCTAACATTGCAAGGAATAAGATTTTCAGAACACTTAATTGTGCCCACATGGAACCTGTACATAGACCAAGAGGCAGTTGTTCGAACAGAACAGGGGATACTTCATAGTGTAAAATTCGGAAAGGTGTGTGTCAGGGTTGTATCCTTTCACCACACTTATTCAATCTGTATGCTAAGCAAATAATCCGAGAAGCCAGACTATATGAAGAACGCAGCATGAGAATCGGAGGAAGATTTATTAACAGCCTGCAATATGCAGATGACACAACCTTGCTTGCTGAAAGTGAAGAGGACTTGAAGCACTTACTGATGAGGATCAAAGATACAGTCTTCATTATGGATTACAATTCAACATAAATCAAAAATCCTTACAACTGGACCAAAAAGCAACATCATGACAAACAGAGAAAAAGATTGAAGTTGTCAAGGATTTCATTTTATTTGGATCCACAATCAATACCCATGGAAGCAGCAGTCAAGAAACCAAACAATGTACTGCACTGGGAAAATCTGCCGCAAAAGACCTCTTTAAGGTGTTAAAAAGCAAAGATGTCACTTTGAGCACTAAGGTGCACCTGCCCCAAGCCATGGTATTTTCGATTATCTCATCTGTATGCAAAAGCTGGATAATAAATAAGGAAAACCACAAAGGAAAAATGATGCCTTTAATTACAGCACTGGAAAAGAATATTGAATATTTTTTTTATGGACAGCTAGAAGAGCAAACAAATCTGTCTTGGAAGAAGTACAGCCAGAATGCTCCTTAGAGGTAAGGATGGCGAGACTTCATCTCACGTACTTTGGAAATGCTATCAGGAGGGATCAGTCCCTGGAGAAGGATATCATGCCTGGTAAAATAGAGGGTCAGCCGAAATGAGACAGACTGGCACAGTGGCTGCAGCAATGGGCTCAAGCATAACAATGATCATGAGGATGGCGCAGAACCGGGCAGTGTTTTGTTCTGTGGTACATAAGGGTAGCTATGAGTCGGAACCAACTCAACGGTACCTGATAATAACAACTTCTTGGCTCTAAGGTTACCAAACCAAAACAAATCCATTTGCCCTTGAGTCGATTCCCCACTCATGACAACCTCGTGTGTGCCAGAGTAGAGCTGTGCTCCCTAAGGTTTTCAACGGTTGTGATTTTTCAGAAATAGATCACCAGGCCTTTCTTCCAAGGTGCCTCTGGGTGGATGTGAACCACCAACTTATCAGTTAGCAGTCAAGTGCATTAACAAGCTGCATTATCTAGGGACTCCTCTAAGGACACAGAGCTGAAAATTTTAGCAAGTCCTAACTCCCGCGGAGGTATATAATGCAGAGGTATATAATAGCCGTGAAGTAGTATGTGATGGTATATTTTATGTGTGAACCTGGCTAGGTTATGATGCCCAAGTTGTTTGCTCAAACACTAGCCAGATGTTGCTGTAAAGGTCTCTTACAGGTGATTAGCATTTAAATGAGTTGGTCTTAAGCAAAGCAGATTACCCACCCCAGTGTGGCTGGTTTTAGCCAATAAATGTAAAGCCTTTGAAGTAAAAACCTGAAGTTTCCCAAGAGAAGGATTTTGCCTCTAAGCTATAACACAGACATGCTGCTGGAGTTTCAGGCCTGCTGGCCTGGTCTACCAATTTCAGATGCAAGACTGTGGAAGTTTCCAGCCTGTTGCCTGACCTAAAGATTTTAGAATTGACAACCTCCACAATCACGTGAGCCAATTTCTTAAAATAAACCTCTCTCCCACTACACATACATATGATATATATATATTATCTATATCTATAAAAAAATATCTATACCATATGTATATTATGTATGTATGTATTTGTATATACACATACATATGCTGCTGTTGTTATTGCGTGCTGTCGAGTTGGTTCCGACTCATGGTGACCCTATGTACAACAGAATGAAACGCTGCCTGGTCCTACACCATCCTCACAGTTGTTATTCTTGAGCCCACTGTTGGGGCCACTGTGTCAATCCATCTCCTTGAGGGTCTTCCTCATTTTCGCTGACCGTCTAATCGCTGACCCTCTATTTTACTAAGGATGGTGTCCTTCTCCAGGGACTGCTCCCTCCCGACAACATGTCCAAAGTATGTGATTATACATATATACACATGTATACAATATACACATATGCATATATATTCACATACATCTACACAAATACATATTTACGTGTGTATGTATATACATCTTGTTGGTTCTGTTTCTCCAGAGAACACTGACTAATACGAAGTGGATTTTTTTTTTAAATACACAATATAAACAAACAATAAAATGGAAGATAATGACAAATGCTCTGAAGAACATATACCCAGGTGATGGGCTAGAGAGTGACTGAGAGGTGAGGTTGCTTTAGAAGCAATGGTCAGGAAAGAAGGTGTCTCAGCTTAGCCCTGGATGCTTCAGCGGAGTCAGCCAGGCAAAGATCTAGGGGGTGAACACTCAAGCAGAGGGTCCCAAGGATGCAAGGTTCCCAAGGCTGGACAGGGCACCATGAGTTCTGGACCAAGAGAGGACACTGGGTCCAGGTAGTACTGAGAGGTTGGGATGGTGGAATGAGAAGATGGCTTGAGGTGAGCTGAGACCACATGATGTTTTGTACTTTGTGTGCAGGATAAGGAACATGGACTTGACTTTTCCGGTGACAAGCAGCTGCTGCAGTGCTTTTAAGTAAGGGAATAATGTGATGTAATTTACATTTTAAAGCCATAACTTGGCTAGTGTGTGGAAGATGGCTGCAGGGGGAGGTTAGAGAAGATGGACATAGGAGATCGGAGGAGACACCTCAGGTGACAGAGACTGCCAGTTTCAACTAGACTTAGGAGTGAGCCCGGAAAATGTGCAAGATTTTGTTGAGAGGAACTGCTGACAGAAGATGAGGTACAAGGCAAAGGGAAGGATAAGGCTCATTGTGATATTCACCGTTTACTATGTTTCAAGTACTGTGTGAAGGTGCTTCATGTGTATTTTCTCATTGAAACCTCATAACAACTTTAAGAATTAGGAGGTGCAATTATTATCTAGATCACAAAACAAGTAGGTGGTCTAGTCAGGATTTAAATCAGAATTTGGACTATTCCCACAAACTACTTGTCAGTTCAGAAATTCTAGTTAATAGGGAGGAAGATGGCATAGTCAGAAAGGGGTTTAAGGTTTTATCCCATCATCACCTGACTTGGTATTTGAATTTCCCCATATCACAAGTCATTTCTATTGAATGTTTTAAACAGAAGTTTATCAATAAGTATATACTCTTACAAAAAATATAAGGGGCCAGTTCAAGTTGATCCTGAAACAAAAAAGAAACTCTCAAGCCTTTGGAGATAATGCGACCTCCTTATTCTTCTTGTTAGTCATTAAAGCCATTAATATGTTCTTGTAAGATGCTGTCAAGTTGACTCCAACTCATTGTGACCTTATGTATAACATAACAAAATGTTGGCCAGTCCAGTGCCATCTTCATGATTGTTGGTATGTTTGAGATGAAAAGGACATGTTTGGTAAAGCAGAACCAACGAACCAGTTGCCATCAAGTCAATTCCGACTCATGGTGACCCCATGTGTTGCAGATTAGAACTGCACTCCGTAGATTTTTCAAGACTGTAGCCTTTCAGAAGCAGATTGCCAGGTCTTTCCTCTGAGGTATCTCTAGGTGGTTTCAAATCACCAACCTTTCATTTAGTAGTCAACTGCTTAACCATATGCACCACCCACGGGCTGCTGGTAAAGTAGAGGGCCAAGAAAAATGAGGGAAATCCTCAATGAGATGGACTGACACAGTAGGCACAACAGACTCAAATCCATTAATACAGGGTAGTTGAACTAATTGTCCTTCTGGTTTTCTCCTCCAGATTTGTTAACACGTCCTGCTCTGCCTCCTTGGGGCTTCCTTCGCTAGGAAACCCCTTCTTCTTATCAGATCATATTAAAAAAAAAAAATGCAGGCCACCTCTTCCTTGATGCCTTGCTTTTCCGTGTTCCATATTTCACCTGTTTGGCTCTTAGGGGACTCATCTTTCTCTGTCTTTATTATTTAGGTCCATGTCTAACCCTTCCTATTATACACCAAACCCAACCAAAAACCAAACCCAGTTCCGTCGAGTCGATTCCGACTCCTAGCGACCGTATCTCTATGAGTATTATACACCACAGACTATTTAACTTTTTGATAGAATCCACCACCCCCGCCCCGCCCCTACTACTAGTACAGTGTCTCAAATACAACTGGCACAAAATACACATATACAAAATAAACAACTATCTATACCGCTGGACTAAATTTATCTCCACAAGGAGTCCTGTGCTACTGTAGAGTAGATGGCAAGGAATAGGAGATTTTCTTTTCTAGTTGAATTTGGATGAAAGTGAATTCACAGACATTCATTAATTCAACAACTATTAAGCCTTTCCAATGTGCCAGTAATGCTGTGCTGTTGTTCCCCAAATCATGGTAACCCATGAACAATGGGATCAAATTGTTGTGATTTTTTATGGGGTTCTCACTGGTTTACTTTCAGAAGTAGATTGCCAGGCCTTTCATCCTAGTCCATCTTAGTCCAGAAGACCACTGAAACCTGTTCAGCATCATAGCAACACGCAAGCCTCCACTGATAGAGAGGAGGTAGCTATGCAGAACCTGGGCATCTAGCATGGACGGTAAGAATTCTACCACTAAACCACCACTGCCCTCCATGGATGTTGTAAGCATTGAGTAAACAAAAGAAAGGGAAGATGGCTATTAAGTCTTTACAATGTCCGTTGCTCTGATTTATCAAGCTGAGACATCTTGAACATGATATGATGAAAAACCCAAACCAAACCCATTGCCATCAAGTCCATTCCAACTCATGGTGACCCCACGTGTTACAGAATAGAGCTGAGCTCCATAGGGTTTTCTTGGCTGTCATATTTACAGAAGTGGATTACCAGACCTTACTTCTGCAGCATTGCTAGGTGAATTCCAAGTGCTAACCTTTAGGTTAGTACCTGAGTGCAAACTGTTTGCACTACCCAGGGACATGATGTGATAGAAAGGGGGTATCCAATCATTTTTACCTTGCCTCTCATCGATTACCACTTCACCTTTTCCTCTCAACCAAAACTTAGCTAAGTAAAATACATTTCCAAATTGAAGTCTGTTTTCTTTGAAGAAATGTTTAAAAAAGAAGTCAGCATGTTCTTAATGTAACCCAGGAGACAGCACGCTGTGGTGGGAAGAAGTTGTTAGGAAACCCAAGTTTTAGCATGGCTCTGTCACCATGCCCTGTGAGCTTGCTCAGTCAATGGACCTATGGAGGTCTCAGTTTCCTCATCTGTACAATAAAGACTTTAGACTAGATTTGTCTTCTGTGTGTTCCATGCTCAGGGTATCACAGCAAAGTACTGAAAGAGTTATAAAACAATTCAGTTTACACTACAGATATTGATGTCTTTTTGTCTGGAGGGACTTTTTTAGAGCAGGGGAAAAGATGAGAAAAAGATAGATTAAACAGGAATGGTTCATATTCCAGCTGTAAAAACTGTATCCTCAACTTGCCTTAATTGTGCTCTTGAAGGAAAATTCCAAGAAAATTCTTTTACTACAATCCAAACTACAGGCTGAACTTTATACTCAAAGATACTCGTTGTGGCATTGTAACAGCAAAAGTGGAAATGATCTAAATATCCAACAATAGGAAAATGAGGAACAAAAGGCTACTTCCTTAAACATGATAAAGAGAATCTATCAAGAACATCAGAAACAATTGTCCTTAGTGATAAAAGAGCAATGGAATTTTTATAACCTCAGGGGTAACTGAAAAATGGTACTTTCTGAGTACATAAGCCTGCTACCAAGAATCCACTGGCAGTAAAAAAGCATGAAGCAATTTGCAAATAAATATGAAAAGTTAGATAGTCTTCTTGTATACTAGACACTATGCAGAAATAAATAATCTGAAAAAGGTTACACAGACAATAAATTTTTTTTTAATTAGGTATAACATTTTAAGAAGATATGTACTGATTATTACTGCAGAAAGACAGTAACTTACTGAAAAACATTACAATTTTAATATTAAAATTTAGGCTATATTTGTGAATATGGAATCTCAATATTGTAAAGAATCAGTTTTTCCAAAATACTATATATAAACTAATTCCAATTAAAATCTTAATTTTTTTTTAATAGGATGACTCTGATGTAGATTTAGAGGGATGAATGTATTTGAAAGGACAATTTAAAAAAATCATATAATAGGAGGTCTTGCCTTACAAATTACTGAAACATTATGGCTTTTAAAATATCTGTAGAATTTTAAAAATTATACTGCAGAAATAAAATTAATAAGAAAGAACAAAGAGCTAAAAAACTGATCTATGTATGTCTATCTGTATCTGTATATTACTACATGATCAAGGTACCATTCAGAGAAGTGGGGTTATGAGGGAAACCCTGATGGGGTGGTAGTTAAGTGCTAAGCAAAATGTCAGCAGTTCGAATCTGCCAGGTGCTCCCTGGAAACTCTATGGGGCAGTTCTACTTTGCCCTATAGGGCCACTATGAGTCGGAATCGACTCAATGGCAACGAGCGTGTTTTTTGGGGGGTGGGTAAGAGGGGATTATCCATTTAAGAGTGTTGGGATAACCATTTGGCAAAAAAGATGTCAAAATTTGACCTCACAAATTACACGAAACCAATTTTAAATGGGTTGACAGGTAAATAAAAATCATGTAAGTACAAAAGAAAAATATAGATGAAAATATAACATGGAGGATGAGGCAGATTTTACCAAGAATGACACCAAAGCCAGGAACCATACATAATCTAAGAGATTTGACTATAAAATTTTAACACTTCAATATGGCAAAATAAACACAGCAAATACTATAAAAACCAAAACCAAACATTGCTGTTGAGTGGATTCCGACTCATAGTGACCCAATAGGACAGAGTAGAACTGCCCCATAGGGTTTCCAAGGAACAGCTGGTGGATTCAAACTCCCCACCTTTTGGGTAGCAGCTGAGCTCTTAACCACTGAGCCACTAGGGCTCCGAAATATAATGTCAAAAGATGACAAATTGGGAAAAAAAAAAAAAAGGCATATATGGCAAACTATGTTAACTGTCTTAAAATACAAGGAATCCTTAACAGTATTACTTTTAGAGATAAAATTATAATTTCTTTTTACAAAAAAAGTATTTCTAAGGTGTTCATATGAGTTGGAATCTACTTGACAGCAATGGGTTTGTTTTGGTTGCGTTTATACCAATACTGGGAAATGTTTAGGCTCTAATGTTAATAGAAAAAATATGAATTTGTCTCTATAGTACTTCTTAACTATCGAAGAAATATGTGTAAGTAAAATGTTACACAGAGCACCTGTTACTGTGGAGTTGATTCCAACTCATAGTGATCCTACGGGACAGAGTAGAGCTACCCAATAGGGTTTCCAAGGAGCAGTTGGTGGATTCGAGCTGCCCACCTTTGGCTTAGCAGCCAAGCTCTTAACCACTGTGCCACCAGGGCTACCTGTTAGAGTAAATACAACAAAATGATGGCTATTTGGCACTGTGGTAATATGAGTGATTTTTACTGCATGATTTACCTTACTATATTTTCTAAATGTCTTTTAATAATCGCCATTCCTTTAAAAAAAAAAAAAAAAGCAGTTTTTTGAAGTATATGCAAGTAAACAGGTTCATTTTGAAATTTTACTTTTCGTATTTTCTTACGCCAAACCCTATAGGGTCGCTATGAGTCAGAATCGACTCGATGGCAGTGGGTTTGGTTTGGGTTTGGAAACCCTGGTGGTACAGTGGTTAAGTGCTATGGCTGCTAACCAAAGAGTCAGCAGTTCAAATCCACCAAGCGCTCCTTGGAAACTCTATGGGGCAGTTCTACGCTGTCCTATAGGGTCGCTATGAGTCAGAATCGACTCGATGGCACTGGGTTTGGTTTTTGGTTTTATACGTCAATAAATAGCCCCCTTTTCTACGTGTGCAGGGTTCTTTCATCTAGACAGTTTTTTAAAATCTCTAATTTTGCCAAAAGACAAAGAAAAATGTGTGTGTGTGTGCACATATGTGCACACGTGTGTGTGTGTGAAAGACAGAAGGGGAAAGAAGAAAATAATTAGTAAGATAAAATGGATACATTATTTCTCTTGCTAGATATTATTTTATTTCTGCCAGAGGAAGAAAGCCATAATGAAAAGAAATACAGGATAATTTCAGCGGTGAACATGTACTTATTAATTCTTTTCAAGGTTAAAATGACAGCTTCACTTTGTCACGTTGTTTCTTGAAAACTAAACAGGAATTAAGTAAAAATTCCTTTTGTTAAGCAGAATATCCCAAGACCTGATGGTTTACAGAATCATGTAGCCAAATCAAATAGAACCCCACTCTCTGTTCTAATGCAACACTGAATTCTGGTTTAAATTTGTGGATTAAAACTGAAATATGTTATGTTTTTCTATGCAGTGCGCAAGATAAAGGGATGCAGAACTTAAAACAATGAACTAAAGAACGCCTACACACTGTAAACTATAAGCTAATGTAGCTCATGGCACGAGAAGCATAACTGAGCAAATACAAAGGGGTGGGTAAAATATAGGAAAGCCAACTGTTCTCAACAGAAGATCCAGAACTTTCCCCCATAGAAGTTTTTGAACAACAAATTTGGAAAATACTGGCAAATAACTACTTGATGGCAAAATGTAATACCACACTGCATCCATTCAATGGTATCTCAGTTTGACAAAATATAATAATTTCTTGACTTTTAAAGGAATTATATGATTCGAAATGAACTCGAGGGCAATGGGTTAGGCTTTTTGGTTTTGTATTATCTGTCTTATTTGAATAGGAAGTATATCACAGGGGCCGCATACGTAATAACTTCTCCAATGGCTGTCGATGGATGTGAGCAACATGACGAGTCTCCAGTTAACCTCTCCTGACCTGATATTTTCCAACGTAGCCAGAATGGTGGATGCAACCACTGGCTTCCTGCTGGCATAGAAAGGACCTTAAGAGATGATCAACAATGCTTGGATAAATTCTGCTCCACTGTGAGAAGGCACAAACTTCAGGCTAATGTGCGTCAAAGGAAATTAATTTCCCACTGGTCTTGCAACTTTGTGTTACATAAATTCCTGGATTTAAGACTAGGAATATGTCTGAGGTCCTTTTGAAAATCTGATCTAACTAGTATTTAAGAAAAAGAAAACAAAATTCTCCACAACACAATGTTGTAGGCCTTTGACAAAAGGATTGTGTGGGGTAAATCTCATCCCTGGATTATCTCTTTTAAAAAACAGCGGTTGGTGTTTAAAAGGTTATCATGGAAACAAGAAAGGCAAGAAGAGGGTATGCTTCTGAGGCTGTGCACGTTTTAATTCTTTCCACTGCATTTAAATTTGGAAGTTGTCTCTGTCCTTAGAGGGGACATGCCTGAAGCCTGAAACTGGTTTTCTATTTGCATCTAGATGCATTTCCCAACAAGCCAGATTGCTGTGACCATTGTTTGTCAATCACCCTTATGCACTTATACCTTCCCCTCCCCCCAGTCCTTTGTAAATATTGCACTGAGCCTTTGTAAATAGACTTTGGATTCTCTGGGAAATGTCCTACACTTTTTGACTACAGTTTTGTTAAGGACCTCCCCTGCCTTCTTCATGGTCATTGCCCTCCAGCTGAGGCTCTTGTATCCTCTGATTCCCAGAGAATTTTCTTGTAGCTTATATCTGCTTTTGTCTTCTGATAAAGCCTCATCATTGTTCCAGACAGACCATTTACAGGTTGTTTTCTCTAAATTTTACAGTATTATTCTAGGGCTAAAGTATCATTTTCATAAACTTTTCCACTCTAATACAATGGTTTATTTTTCCATTCCAGGTGTAAAGATTTTCAAGTCCTTTTGCACAATAGGCAGGTGAGAATAAGCAGTCTTCAGTGACACAAAGTGTTTGGAACCCTTGCATGTATTTAAGACCTGTATGCTTTGTCCCTTATCAGGATGTCTTATCACAATCCTAATGAACTAAATGTTAGGTGTCTCAATTCATATTATAATTTATTCTAGTAGTCTGTCTCCAATTATGTGTATAAGAACCGGAAGTTCACAAAGGTAACAAAAAATACATATACAGAGATACTATCCTTGGGAAAAAAACCTTCTCGTTCACACTTTTGGTTCTAAATTTTCTCTACATAACACTTCTAACTGAAATCCCCAGGCTATCTATTTAATGCCTGCTTCCTTTTTCGTTTTTTTTCCTTCGGTTAGGAAGCCAATTCTTAGCCTGTGTTCAAGTCCTCCAATTATGGAGATACCTGGATGTCCATTGAGTTTTGGATCTCATTAACTTCTTTTCTTTCCTGGTGAATCTCTTCACTGCATTACGCATGTTCAGTCATGATAACTTAGTTTTTGCAAACCAGCATTTCTTTCAATTTAGTGGAAGATTCTCGCCGATCCTGTATAGCTTGGAATTCATACTTCCAATACATTTCACCAAGAATAAGGACGATATCATGGGTTCTTCAACAATCTTTTATGACATATAGTGTGAATCAGTACTGTTGGAAATACAGAATTTTGCTTCTCCTGTAAGAGTCACTCAAAGAAAGATTCTGAATGCCTTAATTTCACCCCACAGACTTTACAATTCTCCTTGCAGCTGTATCTTGTTCTCATAGTCTGTAATTCCCCTTATTCTCTACTGTTACCACAGAGAACAAAATCCTGTCACTGTGTGCCTCAAGACCATTCATCCTCTTCCTGTCACCCAGCTGATGGCAATGAATCCCAGACTCAGAACAGAGCTACAGACAACTGAAAAATAACTTTCACTGCTCACTAGCATTGGATTGGAGCCCTGGTGGCAAAGTGGTTAAGAGCTTGGCTTGCTAACCAAAAGGTGGGCAGTTCTAATCCACCACTGGCTCCCTGGAAACCCTATGAGGCAGTTCTACTCTGTCCTATAGGGTCGCTATGAGTTGGAATAGACTCAATGGCAAGGGGTAGTTGTAGTAGCACTGGATTAAGAAAACTCATATAGATCTTATGTTATATCCAAAGGAAAAACAATCTATATCACATGGGTATCTGTAAGTGGTTGGCAATATTAAGGGTGTGCAAAGAATTAACATTTCATGTTTATACCAGATGTCAGGTATACTGTTCTCTCTGAGCTGTCAAAAAGCATAATACAGAAAGAAAAGGTCAAAGAATCCTGAGAGATGTTAGTGCTGCTTAAAGGTTATAATGATTGAAAAAGACTGCTTTAAATCTACATATATCACCACTTCACGTGTCATTTTATATCTCATGTGGTAACACAATAGGCCCTTTTCAGAGATGTGTGGAATACAATATGTTTTGGCATAAGACTTGAAAACACACTACGGTTACTGTAAAGCAAGGCAGGATGGGGTCCCCTTATCTGAAGATCAATGATTACGGATGATTGATGGACTAGTTTCCCCACCAAAAACACCAGCCTGCTGTTAGTACTATAACAGATGCAATGTGATCCACACATAATTAATTGAATTTATAAAATACCAGAAGTACATTAATTAGTCAAAGCCCGCTTTAATTTTCTCCCACAGATTTCATAATAATATAATGAAGAAACCACCCTCCAGCATATCAAAAATTCTACTACCTGAATCTGGATAAATTCAGGCAATTTGCTCTGTCTACCTCCTCAGTGATAAAATAAGGGAACTAGACTTATTCCTCCTTCCCTCCTTCTTTTCTCCTTCCTTCCTTCATGTCTTCTTCCTATTTCTTTCTTTATACTCTTTCAGCACAGATCTTATCTTTAAAGAATAAGTATATGGTAGCACACTTAAACCAGGAAAAAAACAGAGTTGCTGTATTTGAAGAAGAAGTTGGGGAAATGACAGGCGTATACACTAAGCTATCCCTTCAAATACTTTCACAAATCCTAACAGCACTCTGCAAAGGATATTCTGAAAACTACTCATATACCCGATCTTCAAACTAGGTCAGCATTTCCTAAAGTGTGTTCCTCAGAACATCCAATCCTGCAAGATGCTCCATGAGCAAAGGGTTCTCTTCTCAAGTGGGCGTGGGAAATACTGCAAGCTAAGTTCCTCTTCTTGGACATTCAAAATTAATACTGGCCTATTAAAAGCTCTAAGAAATAAAAGAAAGACACTTCTGTTTGCTTTTTATAGCATTTCTGAAAAGGTTTTAGAAAAAAAAAAAAAGCCCCATACTTTTTAGCATGATACCTATTATCACTGCACAAGAACACCCTATGAAAAATGCTGCACAATATCACACAACAATCACTGAGGATAACCTATGCCAAGACAAGTACAAGACCATGAGAGAAAGTAAGGCATTCATGGCGGGAACACAGAATTTACCCTTACCAATTGTATTGAACCTATCAACCTGTTAATCAGGTAGTTTTGTCTGGGAGGCAGTGCACAGCAAAGTCCCTCATCTATGAAACCAAAGCCTCTGTGGTCGAGTCGATTCCAACTCATAGCGACTGTCTTAATCATCTAGTGCTGGTATAAAAGAAATACCACAAGTGGATGGATGGCTTTAACAAAAAGGATGCACTCTGCTCCTGGCATTGCTTTCTTGGTGGTGTGAGGTTTCCCAGCGACTGCTTGCTTCTGTTTTGTTTTATCTCTTGTAAGATAAAAGGTGGTGCAGGCCACACCATTTCGTGGGGGTGGCATATGATCGGGAACCCATGGTATTGAAGGAAGAAGTCCAAGCTGCTCTGAAGGCACTGGCGAAAAACAAGGCTCCAGGAATTGATGGAATATCAATTGAGATGTTTCAACAAACAAATGCAATGCTGGAGGTGCTCACTTGTCTATGCCAAGAAATATGGAAGACAGCTTCCTGGACAACTGACTGGAAGAGATCCATATTTATTCCCAAGAAAGGTGACCCAACTGAATGTGGAAATTATAGAACAATATCATTAATATCACACACAAGCAAAATTTTGCTGAAGATCATTCAAAAACGGCTGCAGCAGTATATTGACAGGGAACTGCCAGAAATTCAGGCCAGTTTTAGAAGAGGATGTGGAACCGGGGATATTATTGCTGATGTCAGATGGATCCTGGCTGAAAGCAGAGAATACCAGAAGGATGTTTACCTGTGTTTTATTGATTATGCAAAGGCATTCAACTGCATGGATCATAACAAACTACGGAAACACTGAGAAGAATGGGAATTCCCGAACACTTAATTGTGCTCATGAGGAACCTTTACATAGATCAAGAGGCAGTTGTTCGGACAAAACAAGGGGATACTGATTGGTTTAAAGTCAGGAAAGGTGTGCGTTAGGGTTGTATTCTTTCACCATACCTATTTAATCTGTACGTTGAGCAAATAATATGAGAAGCTGGACTATATGAAGAAGAATAGGGCATCAGGATTGGAGGAAGGCTCGTTAACAACCTGGGTTATGCAGATGACACAACCTTGCTTGCTGAAAGTGAAGAGGACTTGAAGCACTTACTAATGAAGATCAAAGACCACAGCCTTCAGTATGGATTGCACCTCAACATAAAGAAAACAAAAATCCTCACAACTGGACCAATGAGCAACATCATCATAAACAGAGAAAAGATTGAAGTTGTCAAGGATTTCATTTTACTTGGATTCACAATCAACAGCCATGGAAGCAGCAGTCAAGAAATCAAAAGACACATTGCATTGGGCAAATCTGCTGCCAAGGACCTCTTCAAAGTGTTGAGGAGCAAAGATATCACCTTGAAGACTAGGGTGTGCCTGACCCAAGCCATGGTATTTTCAATTGCATCATATGCATGTGAAAGCTGGACAATGAATAAGGAAGACCGAAGGAGAATTGACGCCTTTGAATTGTGGTGTTTGAGAAGAATATTGAATATATCATGGACTGCCAAAAGAACAAACAAATCCGTCTTACAAAAAGTACAACCAGAATGCTCCTTAGAAGCAAGGATGGCAAGACTGCATCTTACATACTTTGGATATGTTGTCAAGAGGGATCAGTCCCTAGAGAAGGACATCATGCTTGGCAGAGTACAGGGTCAGTGGAAAAGAGGAAGACCCTCAAGGAAGTGGATTTACACAGTGGATGCAACAATGAGCTCAAGCGTAATGACTGTGAGAATGGCTCAGGACCGGGCAGTGTTTCGTTCTGTTGTGCATAGGGTCTCTGTGAGTTGGAACTGACTCGATGGCACCTAACAATAACAGGCCACACCCCAGGGAAACTCCCTTCACACTGGATCAGGGATGTAACCTGAGCAAGGGTGTTACGTTCCCACCCGAACCCTCTTTAAATGACAATGACATTGTCAATCACAAAATGGAGGACAACCACACAATACTGTGAATCATGGCCTAACCAAGTTGACACATATTATGAGGGGACACAATTCAATCCACGGCAGCTACCCCATAGGGCAGAGTAGAACTGCCCCATAGGGTTTCCAAGGAGCGGATGGTGGATTCTAATTGTTGACCCTTTGGTTAGCAGCTGAGCTTTTAACCACTGTGCCACCAGGGTTCCTCATCTATGAACAATGATCTAAAATCAAAGTCATTTTTATGTGCCAGTACATGGAGTATATGTGCCCTGTTATATAAAGCTCAAACGAGAATATAAAAGAAGTAACAGGAGTCGGCTGCAAAGTGCATAGTATTTCTAAATATAATAATGTTATTGAAAACATTAAAAGTACATTAGAAGAAAGAGGAAAAAACCTTCAATTTCCAGATTTACATAACAATCTGCATTAGGAATAACCAACAATTTACTTAAAGCTACAAGAGAAAAATTAGTTAAGTTTCTGCTTAATTATCATGTTTAGTCCTGGTAAGATGATGCTTTCTCACTGGTACTGGATTTCAGTCAACATTTATCACTAATCTTCCAAATTCTTCTCTTTCCAGATAAAATCAACCTATAGTTTGAACTTATCTATAGTAAAACCTCGCTCATTAGACTCCCACGACGTGGTTGTGTTTCACCGACTGATTTGTCCTCACTCTGGTGGCATAAAACATTTGCAGAGAAAAGTAATAATGTAAACTATACTAGAAGGGGAGAATGCTCAGTTACCTCAGAAAAAGTATGTAAAACAAATTTGAATTAATTTTTTTAATTGGCACTAATTGAATGCCCTTGGGGCAGAGACTTCAAACTGTGCCCCAAAAACCAAAAGAACCCTCAAAATTCCTATTGTCTGACCTACATTGTTTCAAAAAAAAGTGGAAACATTGCTCTTATTGAAAACTTTAACGATTACTTTCTCCATGGCAAAAATCAGCTGGAGTTGAGTAGCACCTGAACCCTTCCAACAGAGAATGTTCTCTTCAGTTTACCTCAGTCACTCCCATACTGAGGCTGCTGCCATTTTTCATCCTGACAGATTGTAGTTCTTATGTTTTCTTCCTGGTTATGTTGGAATAACATAAACTAGTTATTGTGTCTAGATCTCTATCAAGTGTGGGGAAAATGAAAGAATGATCACAAAGGCTAAATAGCTCAGAAAAATGAGAGAAAGTAGGTGGTTGATTATATTATTATTATTAAGCCATAAGACTTGCCCTGGTGAATGAAATGGGAGCATCGAGTGGTACACAATCACATAAGATTGCACGGTTCAGTCAATTTTCTTTTCACTCTGTGAGAATGGTATGTCCCAGAAAGGAACTGCCCTTTCCCCAAATAAAGAAGACACACAAAGTATAGCTGCAGCCAAACCACAGGCTATAGCCCATATGAATAGGAAATAAATCTTTGTTATTATAAGCTGTTGAGACACTGGAATTTCTTGTCACTGCAACACAACCTAGCAAAGGTTGACTGAATCAGAGCAAATATTCTACAGGTAGTGAAGTATATTTTTATGCATTTTGCATGCAAAGTGTGTCTGTGTCTAATGAATTCAACTTGAGGGCATTAAACTAACAACTCATTGCTGTCAAGTCAATTCCAACTCACAGAGACCCTATAGTGCAGAGCAGAACTGCCCCACAGAGTTTCCAAGGAGTGCCTGGTAGATTCGAACTGCTGATCTTTTGGTTAGCAGCTGTATTACTTAACCACTAAGCCACCAGGGTTTCCAAGAGGACATTGGTGGAAAAAAGCCATGATAAGAACTGTGACCAGCAAATGGAAAATATGCATGGTAAAAACTTACTGAACCCCATAAAGGTAATATTCTACATCCTAACTTGGTACGTAGTACCTGGGGCCATCTAAGATATTGGTCTCTTCCAGTCTGGAGCAAAGGAGAGTGAAGGAAACCAAAGGCTCAAGATAAAAATTCATCCAGAGGACTAAGGCCCACACAAATCACAGCCTCTTCTAGCCTAAGAGCAGAAGAATTAGACGATGCCTAGCTACCACTACCATTCTGACCCGGGATACACTAGAAGGTCCTGGTTAGGATGGTAGAAAAATGTAGAACAAAACTTCAGCTCATAAAAAAGACCAGACTTACTGGACTAATAGAGACTAGAGGAAACCCTGAGACTATCGCCCTAAGAGATCCTTTTAACCTGGAACTGAAGCCACTCCCAGAGGTCACCTTTCAGCCAAATAATGGATTGGCCTATAAAATAAATAATAGCACCCATGAGGAATGTGCTCCTTTAAACAATCAACTGTATGAGACCAGATGGTCATTTACCCAAAAGCAAATATGAGAAGGCAAAGTGGGGCAGGGAAACTGGATGGATGGAGACAGGGCAAACCAAACCAAATCCATTGCCATCGAGTCAATTTGGACTCATAGTGACCCTACAGAACAGAGTAGAACTTCCCCATAGGGTTTCCAAAGCTGTAATCTTTATGGACGCAGACTGCCACATCTTTCTCCTATGTAGTGGCTGGTGGGTTCTAACTGCTGACTTTGGGGTTAGCAGCCACGTGTTTAACCACTGCACCACCAGGGCTCTGGGATACAGGGCAGGTGGAGTAGAAATGGTGAGAGTGCCAATACATTGCAGGGACTATAACCAATGTGACAGAACAATGCGTATATGAATTGTTGAATGGGAATTTAATTTGCTGTGTAAACTTTCACCTAACCCCCCCCCGCAAAAAAAACTTAAGGAACTCAAAAAAGAACTGAATTTCTGTTTTTAAAAAAATGCAAATAAAGTAAATGATGCTGTTGAAGTGATTTAACTATGCTACTAGAAAAAGAATTGCCCTCCAAACCTGGCCCTCTTCAAGAATATGGAAATATTAATACCATGCCATTATTGTAATTGAGTTTTGAAACAGACTTCCTGAAACATTTGCACATAATTCCTTTCACAATTTCTTACCTTTAAAATCTGGTATCATTTCAATATCCAACTTGCCAAAATTTAATAGGTTTTAAGTAAGAGCCAGCCTAAAAAGGAAGGTGACCAGTTTTGACACTCCTTCCCCCTAAGCCCAATCTGGGTTTTATTTCAGACGGATACAACCCCTTGGGAGGCAACACACACATACACACACTCACTCCACACAACACACACACACACACTCCATACATACACTCTACACATGAATGCAGACACTCCACACATACACATTCACACATAGTACATACACACACACACACACATCGACAATAACAAAAAACACAGGAAGCTACTCAGGGATGAGATGGCATGCAAAGCCTGTAAGGATCACAAGCTATGCAGTTCTAAATGTGTGTGGGCGTGGTGATCAGCCCCCATGAGTTCAACATACACAGGTGGGTGCCTTCCAGCTACTACACACCTGGGGAGGTGGATGAAAATCAGGGAATTTTCAGGTACAGGCCTAGGGACACCAGCAACCATGCTCCATAAGGCAGTGATAGATACCAAAGAAGAAATTCAGCTGCGACAAGGAATTGCCTAGCTTATTACTAAATGAACATCAACATTCTATACAAGCCAAGAATTCTAGTGCCCTTTTAGAGTTGAAATTGTCCTACTTAATAACATTCAACCACTAAAAATACTTCAATCTTACACTTGTTCCATCCATAAGTGATATTCATTACTTTCAACAGCCCCTTAATATATTTAAATGTGTATGATTTGAAGGCAGTGGGTCTCAAAGTATGGCTCAAGGACTAACTGATCAAAAATTCCCTAAGACATTTATTAAGAGTGTTGTTCCCAGGAACAACACACACTATGGAGTCATGATCTTTGGTTACATTTTAAACAAGCCCCTAAATGAGCTTGGTTATACAGTCCCTCCAAAAACCAAAAACCAAACCCAGTGCCATCGAGACGATTCCAACTCATAGCGACCCTATAGGACAGAGTAGAACTGCCCAATAGAGTTTCCAAGGAGTGCCTGGCAGATTCGAACTGCCGACTCTTTGGTTAGTAGCTGTAGCAATTAGCCACTACGCCACCAGGGTTTCCACTAGAGCATATTAAACACTGCCCTTAAGACTTAGGGCTGTATCTTATATGTCTGCAGCCTCAAAACATTTATTGTCGCAATAACAGGTCTACCTAAGTGTGGCAGAAGCAGGCTAGCTATCCTCCCAACCCATTTCTACCTCTTCGTTGGCAAAGAGTAGATATTTCCTCACCTCCTTTGCACTCAGGTGTGGCCACGTGACTGGGGACCAGCCGACAGAATGTGCACATAGGTGATGGGTAACACATCCGGGCATATTCCATGAAAACAACCCACACTTGGCTTCTCTTGCACTTCTCCCTCCACCAGCTTGTTGGAGACAGAGGTATGGACCTCAAAAGTTACATGTTGAAATACAAGGGCACAAAACGGATGGAGCCAGAATTCTACTACTCAGGAACACTTGATTGTACTTCACCTGAGCAAGGAATACACTTTGGTGTGAGCCAATACGTTTTCGAGCTTGCCTGTGACAGCAGCTCGTGTAATCTTAATTAAAACGCTAATTACCTACAGGTGCATTTTATGGCAAGGCAACCAAGTTTGCCTCTCCCTCTTACTAACACAAGGAGCCCTGGCGGCACGGTGGTTAAGCACTTGGTTGCTAACCAAAAGGTCAGCGGTTCGAAACTACCAGCCGCTGAGGGGGAGAAAGATGTGGCAGTCTGTTTCCCTAAAAGATTACAGCCTTGAAAACCCTATGGGGCAGTTCTACTCTGTCCCATATGGTCAGTATATGGTTGCAATGAGTGGTAATCAACTTGATGGCAATGGGTCTTGTTAATAAACCGATTAGTCACTAGGTCTCACCCAGTGCCACGATGGTGATTTTTCCAACAAAAAGCACCCAACTAATTGATATTGTTCAATTTCTGCTTGAGATGTTTGGAAACAGAGCCTTTACCAATGTTAATTTGCACTAAATTACAACCTAAACTTTCACTTAAAGCAGAAAACATCAGTTTAAGCATTTTAAAAAGGAATTTTTGTTAAAATATTATCTCTGTAACAGCAGATTTAAACTTCCAAGCTTCTGTCTGTAATTTTTCCCTGCCCCTACAGGCTTAACGCTCCTTCTGACTTTTGTCTGTGGGTGGATGGAATCAGAGCAAGAAAAACAGGGCAACCCTCAGAGTAGGAGAAAATAATTTTCCTCATCATAATTCTGCAGACCATTTAGGGGATTTGAGAAAGGAATGGGAGGGGAGAGCCTGAAGTCACATGGCTGTGATAAAATATATGAGGAATGGCCAGTGGCATATCATAACTTTAGAGGAGACTCACGCACAGACTGAAAATGCAAGTAGCAGTGAGTCCTCAGTTTCTTCAAATTGTCTCACCTGACCCTGCCTCATCCCAAGGGTATTTATGACGTGTGCGGTGCTGGCAGTTTGAATCCACCAGGCGCTCCTTGGAAACTCTACGGGGCAGTTCTACTCTGTCCTATAGGGTCGCTATGAGTCGGAATCAACTCGATGACACTGGGTTGGTGCTGACTTTAACCATAAAAGGATGTTGGAATAGCCCAAATAAACTTGCTGAAACACGTAGCTTGTTTCTTCGTTTTTCTGTTTCAATTTCCTCTTCTCCTTCCATCGGTTTCATTACTACACACACACACCACACACTGATGTAGCCTAGAAATAATGCCTGTTGCATTAGTTATGACCCTTTGATTGAAAGAAATGGAATCTTACCATAATCAGCTCAAGAATGTCAGCTTAAGTAAGAATGGCAAATGCTACAGACAGACGTAGGGCTGCTGTACAGCACCCAAGGACAAAAAAGCAGCTGCCTCCCTCGGGAGGAGGGCTGGGGAGCCTGTAGGCCAGGCAATTTCAACGCTCTGTCTCTGCTCTCTGCTTGTCTCTGCAGGGCTGCATGTCTGCTCTCTGTGGATCAACTTTCTCAGCTGCCTAATCTACTTGACAGAAAGGGTCAGCCCTGAACTCCCAACTTCCTAGCCTATCAGGTCAAGTCCCAAATTCCCAGGAACGAACATCTGATTGGCCCAGCTTTTGTCAGGTGTCCTTCTCAGGCCAATCAGCCAAGGCCAGCTAGAACATGCTGCCTGGGGCCCACCAATGGAGTCCAGGAGGGTAATTCCCAGGGGGAGAGGTAGTCACTGATGCTTGTATGGGATGGGCATCTCCAAAGGCATCCTGCTCTTTCCTCTCTAACTGTTCTGTTAAACAAAAAACAGTCAAGTCTTCCCTGTTCAACCACAAATAATCCAGTCAGGAAAGAAATCCAAACATTTTCTAGAAACATATTTCCTAAAGTGGGTTGCAAATATTCCAGGTAAAACAATCCACTGGGGTGCAGGAAAAAAATATATTAAACCCTCTATATACATTTCTGCTTATTTAGGTGTTTTAAATGTCAATATTTCCCATATAATAAATGTACTAGGACTGTGGTACTTTTTTTTTTTTCCTATATAAATAAGTCAGACATTTCAAGCACTTCAGAGGCATTGCCTTCTTGAATCCTCACAGCAATCTTATAAGGACAGGGAATTGTGTCCCCTCAAAATTTTTTATGTGTTGAAATTCTAACCCCTATACTTGTGGAGGAAACCAGGGTTAAAAGCTACATCTGCTAACCAAAAGGTCAGCAGTTCGAATCCACCAGGCACTCCTTGGAAACTCTATGGAGCAATTCTACTCTGTCCTATAAGGTTGCCAGGAGTCAGAATCAACTCCACAGCAATGGGTTTTTTGTTTGATACTTGTGGAAGGAGCCCCGGTGGCTCAGTGGATAACGCATTTGGCTGCTAACGGAAGGGTCGGTGGTTTGAACCCACCAGCCACTACACAGGAGAAAGATGTGGCTGTCTGCTTCCAAAAATATTTACAGCCTTCGAAACCCTACGGGCCAGTTCTACTCTGTCCTATAAGGTCGCTATGAGTCAGAATCCACTGAATGGCAACAAGTTTTCTTTTTTTAAAAAAATACCTGTGGAGGTAATCCTGTTTGAAAATAGGGCTTTCTTGGCTATGTTAATTAGACCAAACCCGAGTTGGGTGGGTTCTAACTCTAATCACTTCTGCATTATAAAAAGAACACATTAGACACAGAGGTAGGCACACAGGGGAAGAAGATAGACCATCGCCACGCCAAGGAACTAATGAACACCCAGGGTTATCTACAAGAAAGGACTCATCATGGTGGAGACCCTGATTTTGACTTATAGCCTCCAATACTTAGAGAAAAAATTTCTGTTTTTCAAAGTCACCCACTTGTGGTATTTGTGTTACAGCGGCACTAGGTAATTAAGAGAGATAGGTTCTGTGATTATTCTGTTTACAGATAGGAAATAGAGTTATGGAGGCCAGGCAACTTGCCCAAACTTTCGGAGCTAATAACATCAGAGTTTGAATAGAAACTCAAGCTGTATGGTTCTAGCAGCCCGGCTTGTAACCTCTATACTTCCTGTGCATGTTCCTCTGTGTGTGAGTGTGTTTGCGAAGGGTGCTTAAAAGCCTTTTTAATTATAAAAGGACATCTATCAAAAGGGTTTAAAAAATGTTTTCCTAGAATGTGGAAAACGTGCAAATCATAAAGTGACACAGACAAGAAACTTGTAATTTTGGGGCATAGGAAATTTTCCATCAAAAAGCAACAGACTTGGGCCCAAATCCCAAATTTGCTGCTGTGCGGCTTTGAGCAAGTTGCCTAACTGCTCTGAGCCTCAGCTTGTTAACGCAGAACAAGAGTGATATACCTTTCCTTGAATACCTGTTAGGAGCAATAAACTCAGTCCCTAACTGGGTTAATAATGGTGCCTAGTATTGCCATGGAGCCTTGGTGGTGAAGTGGTTAAGAGCTCAGCTGCGAACCAAGGGGTTGGCAGTTCAAATACACTAGCCATTCCTTGGATACCCTATGGGACAGTTCTACTCTGTCGTATAGGGTCGCTATGAGTCAGAATCGACTCAACAGCAACGGGTTTGGTTTTTTGGTTTAGAATTGCCATGACAGGATCTATCAGTCATCAGGAAACCCACATGTCTTGTTCCCTACGGGACCCTAAGTCCCTGAGGACAACAGTGTCTTATTTTTCTATTTCCTCCAACACTAACCTCAGTGCTTTTCATATGGGGAGTGGTTTGAGGTGGGGTTCAATAAGTATTCATTTGAATACATTCCTATCAAGTTTATCAGCAATGTTCTCAGATTCTTCCCCACTTAATAGTAAGCTTATTAGGGTGATGGACCATATTTATTATAGTAAGTGATTGAAAGATGATAGCTAGTTATTTTATCTAGCTAGCTAGCTAAATCCATTACTGTTGAGTCTGCTAGCTAGACGGACAAAAATCAGTTGCCGTCGAGTCAGCTCCAATTCACGGCAACCCCTTGTGCGTCAGAGTACAACTGTGTCCCACAGGGTTTTGATAGCTGATTTTTCAAGTAGATTGCCAGGTCTTTCTTCTAAGACAAGTCTAGGTAGATGCAAAGCTCCGCCCTTCTGTTAGCAACTGAGTTATCCATTTGCACCACCCAAGGTATGTCCACAATTTGTTTATCATTTGATGGATGTATGAGTAAATCAATGAATAAATAAGATGGATGGATGAATGGAGAGAAGGAAAACAGGCTTAGTAAATATTTTTATTTTACAGTTTCCACATTCATTTGGAGGAATTTGGGATTTTTTTGATCTCCTTTTTTTTTTCCATTTCTAACTACAAAATAGATGTGCAAACAATTAGGTCTATTTACTCTGACAACTACTCCCTTTAAAGATCAAAACATTTTGCAGTTATTCATACAATAGTAGCTGTGATTTATGTATCAATTGATTCAGAACATAATTGTCTGAATGCCAAATGTGGATTTAATATTCTGGCTCCTTTCAATGTCAATAGTAACATCTGCCTTGACATATATTTAAAAATTAGTTTTATAATTGTGATACGTTATTCATTCAGTCTACAGATGGATTCTCTAACTCTTTGCTATAACACGTTAACCTACCTCCATGTTAAAAAAAAATAAATTAGGAGCAGTGCTCTACGGTGCAGATGGTAACTCCTTGATAACCCACTAATCATTTGCTTTTTAATGTGATATCACAACTTGTGACAAAAAATCAGCCAAAGAAAACTCCATGGATCACAGTGGTTCAACACTTAACCAATCATGGCGGCGGCACAGGACCAGGCAGCATTTCATTTCACTGTGCATGGGGTAAACATGAGTCAGGAGCGATTCAATGGCAGCTAACAACGACAACAAGAACAACGAGGTGGCTGCTGTAATGCAACTTTTGGAAAGGCTTCTTTAGAGAAAGTGGAAACCACTGGTTTTTAGAGGATCATTCTACACAGTGACCAGTAACGAAAATATGATGGGAACCAGAAAGCATATTCAGCCACCCATGAATGTATTATGTATTCTTTACTTCAAAGTTTAGAGAAAAGCTACCCTTTCACTGAAATAGCAGTATACCAACCACTAACACTGTTGCTGTCGAGATGATTCCAACTCAGAGTGGCCCTATAGGACAGAGCAGAACTACCCCATAGGGTTTCCAAGGAGTGGCTGGTGGCTTCAAATTGCCAACCTTTTAGTTAGCAGCCCAGCTCTTAAACCACTGCACCACCAGGGCTTCATAGCAGCCACCAGGTAGTAATCGTTCTGGTTCTAATGCATTTAGCACCAAGGTGGGTCCCTTTTGAAATGTATGAGGCTCAGCAGACCAGATCTGGAGTCTCCTTGTTGTGTAGGTTCAGCATTCTACTAGGTGATGCTTCCTGGATGTGTTAGTTTTGTAAACATTTGCCTTTTTTTCCTTTATTTCTGTGAGATAAGGCTCGCAAGCATAATTATTGCTTTCCTGTGTGATAGTTAGGGAGCCCTGATGGGTTTGTTTTGGTTTTTCCTGTGTCATATTTGGAAAACCAGATGTTCTCCATGTAACCTAATGGAAAAGTGCCAACAATAAATTATTACTACAGATTTCATTGATATATTGTCATACCACAGACCGTTGGTGCCAAAGTGCCACTAGCCTCACTGGTGGATTGTATTACCAATGATATTTCTCAAAATCCATATTGCCAACCAAAAATTTAAACACACTCAATTAGTAAGAATGCATTTCTGATATTGAAAACACATGTCATCAAAAAAAATTTTTTTTAATAAAAAGTTGGTAACAAAAGGGTTAAATTTGCTTTATAAGCGGAACAGTAGAGAAATATAGTTCAAGAAAAAATAACTAACTAGGAGAAGATGATGTAAAGATTACAGATTAAATTATTTTGAGAAATTATTGTTCTGGATCATAATCACATCCCAAAACACTAGGCAATGTGTCTTGTCTCCTTGATAAAGGCTCTAGCAACTGGACAAGTCTTCACAAAGACGAAAATTCCTACTTGGCATTTGTTATGTACTGAATTGTGTCATCCAAAATTTACAGTGAAGGCCTAACCTCTGGCACCTGTGAACATGACCTAATTTGGAAATGGGTCTTTGAAGACGTTATTAATTAAATTAACACAAGGTCATACTAGAGTAGGGTCGATCCTAATCCAATCTCAGTGGTGTCCTTATAAAGAAGGAGAACAGACATAGAGACACACAGAAAAAAGATGTCATTGTGAAGATGAATGTACTCCAAGGAATGACAAGAAATGCCTGGGGGTACCAGAGCTGGAAGATACAAAGAAGGATCTTCTCCTAGGGCAGACAAAGAGAGCACGGTGCTGCTGATGCTCCGCATTAGGGCTTCCAGCCTTTAGAACTGCGAGACAATACATTTCTGTTCTTTGGAGCCACCCACTTTGTGGTCTTTTGTTACAGTAGCCCTTGTAAACTAATACAGCATCTTTTCTTCAGATTCCCTCCTCTAAGGTACCTGAGATGATTTTAGTTTTTTGCTTTATCCATCTTGGGGTAAGAAAAAAATAAATAAAGATGTTGATACAGAGGGTGTAAATCCCACACCATCTGGTAACGTTGCTAACACTTCTCACCTCTGTCACACCAGGATTTAAAGAGCAATTTTTAGCATAACATCTCTTCAGCCTCCACTGCCTGCTGTTTGGCATCTCACATTCTCCTTTCACATTCCAAAGGCCCTGCTTTTATTACTGAATGCCAGTGTACTGGGCTGCCATTTCAGGGTGAATATGCACACAGCAAAGACACGGGGAGCTGGATCAGAGATCAAAGTCATTTGTCGACTAAACACTGGGATGAACTCTTCTTTTCTGCTCAGAATAAATGTCATCAGCCATCCTTGGACAAAAATTGGTTCTTTATTAACAAGCGTGTATGTCATAACTTGATTAACCTACGAATTCATGTCTAATGGGTACCTACCATGAACTAGTCTTGCATAATAGAGTAATTTTTCTTCAGCATTTGATTTCTATGCCAACTGCAATGGTAATTGTGCTAATCCTCAGCTCCTCATAGTTTTGGAAACTATACTAATAGCTACACTTCGGGTAACCCATGTCTAGTTCCTTATTTCTGGCTTCTCAACTTCTAATTTTTCAACTAATTTTGGGTTGCTAATTCTTTTGCTTCAGAGAGGTGCTGGGTTCTTCTGGGTGAGGAAGTAATGAACAGGAAATGGCAGAAAATGTCATAGAATGAGTGGGAGATAAGATCCCCGGCAAATGACAGCAATCTGTTTTGCCTGGAGGTTATACAGACTCCTAGAAAAAAATTCTGCACTGTCACCCACTGTGAAACAATTCTTCCTTCTTATGGCATCAGATGAATAGCCACCGCTCTTAGGCAGCTCAGCCCCAAGTTGTTGCCACTTTCTTGTAAATTACCTGCCTAAATGAATTGAATGATATGTACTGTTTTAGAGGGCCCTTTTAGGTATGATCACCCTAATCTATTTAGGGGGAACACTTCTGGGTTTTATCCCAAATAAACAAAAGATACATATAAATTTGCCTCACCAAGAGAATAGATTTTAATACAATTTTACTATGGGCTCATAAGAGAACTAAAACCCAGGAAATACAAATATGGTAAGAACAGCAATTGTTACTCTATAATAAATAACTTTGCATTCGCCCATACAGGTTATACTTCTGGTTGCAGGAAAAACCAAAACTCCTAAACCAAACAAACAATCTTTGGTGTTAGTCCCAACTCCCCAAAGCCAAAATCACCGAATGGGCAATATCTCTCTAGTACAGGACCCTGTGGACTCCTGAAGCCACCTCCCCTGCACTGGGAAGGCAGGGAGCAGCGAGGGTGAGACAGAGAAGCTCAGGCACACATCACTTCTGCTAATGGATTAAAGGCACAGGTTTTTTGGCACACTCTAATGGCTGCTTCTTTGAGTCTTCGTGTTTCCATGTCATTGTGGTGAAAAGACTAAAAGGATGATCTGGCCCAGGGATCTGAGACATTCCTGGGTTTTGCAGAAACTAAAACACCAAGCTGATGATGAATCACATCAACGCCTATTACAGGGCACTCGGGGTCATATCATCAAATTTCAAAATCTGCAAAGAGCCTGCTTTGGGTAAGGCTCTTCACGTGTTTGCAGCTCTAAACCAACCCCAAATTAGAGGCTGTATTTGCCTTTAATATCATACCTGGGGGTTGAAAAGACGTGGGCTAAGACTGTGATCCCTTTTTACCCTTGAGACTCTCAGACCTTCATTACAAAGGCACCAACCCTTACATAGGCTTAGGGGAAAAAATAACAACCGTAGTTTTATGAGATATTACAATATTATAAAGAAATGTTGGGGACTCAGAAGGCTACCAAAGAGGGGTATAAATCAGGGTGAAGAGGAGAGTCTTCAGAAAGACACTTCAGTCTTGAATTGGAAGGAAAAAACACAACCCTCAGTGGGGAGGGAATATTTTGGTCCTGAAGTGCTGTACATTTTTCAGCATTCAGGCCGAGAAGTAGGATAGTAAAGAAGGAAGGAGCAAGAGTGGGGTGCAGAGGTGGGTCACAGGAAAACCATCAGGGATCCAGCTCACAGTAATGGAACAGAGGACAGGGAGCAGCTTGCTACTCAGACTTTGGTCCATGGACCAGCAGCATGGGCTTCACCTATAGCTCACCAGAAATGCAGAATCTCAGGCCCTGCCCCAAACCCGCAGAACTGGAATTTGCATTTTAACAAGTCCTCAGTTGATCCATTTGCATGCTACAGTCTTGGAAGCACTGGGCTAGAGCATGCATGAGTTGTAATATGACTTTGGGCATTGCTGATTTGTTCTGTCTGTAAACCACGCCTTTGAGTATGTTAAAATCATTAACGCTGCTGCTTGAGGTATGACATAGCAGAAGTCCTTGGCTCAGGACAATGACCTTATTTTTCAGGACTCTATTTTTGTAGGGTCGCTATGAGTCGGAATCGACTCGACAGCAGTGGGTTTGGTGGGTTTTGGTATTTTTGTAACACGGATACTTGCAAAATGGCAAAAAAGGCTCTATAGAGTGACAAGATAGAAAGAGCCTGGTCAGGAGTCAGGGCATCCAAATACAAGTTCTCATTCTCCTACACAGTTCTGTGATTTTAGGTAGACCACTTACTCTCTGAGCCACGCTTTGGCAACTCCCAAACAGCAGCCCTAGATGAAAACAGGGAGGCTTGGTGTTAAGGCTTAGTTCTTGACCTCCTGTCTCATCTATCATTTCTAAGCAAGAGGTTTGATCCAATGCATTCAGTCACTGACTGAGAGCTCAGCCTTGTGACATCCTCTGTGCTGAGCTTCTAGATGCTACCTGAGGTTATCACACACCCTGTTCCTCTTCATACACTTAACCAGAAGAACCTCACTAACAGATAATTTCTACAAACAGCTTAACATACTGTTTAGCACGTAAGCAAACCCAGTGCCTTCCAGGTGATTCCGATTCATGGAAAGCCCATAGGTTACAGAAGAGAACTGCTCCATAGTGTTTCCTTGGCTATAATCTTTACGGAAGCAGATGGCCGGTCCTTTCTTCCGAGGCACCACTAAGTAGGTTTGAACCACCAACCTTTAGGTTAATAGTCCTGTGCAAACTCCTTGTGCCACCCAGGAGACTTAGCATGTAAGTAGTACTCAGTAAATAGAGGTAATTATCATCATCTTCATCATCATTACAGGTAGTCCCCAACTTGCGACGTATTTGAGTTGCCATGAATCACATATGACCGTTCTTCTACTTTTGTAAATCTTATTGTTAGTAATAGGTACTACAAACACCGTTGCAGTGTTACAACTCCGATTTCATTCTTATGACACTGACGCTGATGTCATTGGAGACCAGGCCTATACCACGGTCTTATTGAGCGTTTCGTACCATAAGAAGCATCAGTTGTTAATTTGAAGATGAGTTGTTCCAAGTTTCTCTGACTGTAATACTTGCACTGCTTATGCCTTCAACAATATCTCACATAATAGGCTTATTACCGCAACTGGCAAAGTAACAAAAAGTTATTGTTAGAATTATTATTTTTAGAGTTATCATTATTATTTTTAGAGTTATCATTATTAGAGTTATAACTGCAACTGACAAAATCCCAATGTCCAACTCTTCATCATCTAAATAAATTTTTATGATTCGTGTATTTTTTATGCTGGCATATATGTATTAAAATATATCTGTAAATCGATACATGATGTTACCAACCCCCAAAGACAAATAAAGATACGATTTATAAAGATACTGATGATAAAAGCAATAATAATGAAACTAAAAAAAAATAAAATGAGGTATTCGAATTTGTCAGAACTCACAATGGAGTCGTTGGAACAGAACCTGTCATAAGCTGGGGACCACCTGTATTATTGCCTTTTTATGTTCACTGTGTTAGAGGAGGGAACATGATGCGTGAATAAAATATAATGTTGTCTTAAGTAATCAGTAGGTACCAACAAATTTAAGCATTTCCAATTACTGAGAAGCGACCAGGCAGAAATGAAGAAACAAGATAAAGTGAGTGAAGGTAATAAAAAGTGGTGAACTCAGAAAGGGGGACTTGCATGTCCTGCAGACACCGCAGGACTTGAAGGAAGAAGCCCAGGAGCACCACATATCACATGTACTGATAAACCCTGGGCTCACTGCTTCTGCTGTTCTCTGACCAGGCTCAAGCCCTCTACTGAATTAATGTCCCCAAGTCAATAGGGAGGACTGAGAAGGGCTGATGGCAGCTGCTTATGGGCAGAGGTCGCCCTAATCTATCAGTGGCTTCACGTGTGTAGTTGGTGCCCAGGGCATACTGACTGTTAGTTAAATGCTTATACCTTTGGAAGGAGCCCTGGTGGCTCAGCGGTTAAAGCGATTGCTTACTGAAAGGTTCGCGATTCTAAACCACTAGCAGCTCTGCAGGAGACAGATGTAGCACTGCTGCTTTGGAAAGAGATTTACAATGTTGGAAACCCTATGGGGTCCGCATGAGTTGGACTCAACTCGACGGCAGTGGGTTTGGTTTGTGTTTTTTGATTATACAGCTGGAAAAAAAGTTTCTGGTGAATTCTCAAAAAATATACAATTATATTTTTATATATGAATTATTATAAATATTTCATAACTTTTACAATGGTGACACTCTTAGCTGCTAACTGAAAGGTTGACAGTTTGATCCTACGCTGTAGCTCCACAGGAGAAAGACCTAGTGATCGGCTCTCGTAAAGGTTACAATCGAGAAAACCCTATGGGGTAGTTCTACTCTGTTAAATAGGGTCAATATGAGTCAAAATCAATTCAGTGGCACCCAACAACAACAACGAATCTAAAAAAGGATTGACTTATTCATTTCATGAATGTGTTCATTCATTCATTCAACTGATATTTACTATCATAATGCAGGCAAGGCATTTGGGTCGCAGAACAAATACTGACGTAAACCCTGTTCTCAAGTTGCCTACAAGCTGTTAAGTCAGGACAGTGGATATGGGTTGTAAATATCCCGCATTTTAGTAAGGCAGGAATCAATGAGAATCCTTTTTCAGCATCTAAACCTGACACTCTGGCCCAGATGGCTTTCTGACACTATCTAGCACTGAGGGAGGAGTGCTTTTGTTCAACAGTGTTTGCTCTCCTGTGCATGCTCCAGGTTCGTAAGGGCAAGTGGTTACTTCAGGGGAGATTTCTTTTCTTCTTTACCTACAATTCTACTTGACTTCCACAGGCCCCATATCCAAGTACTTTAAAAATAACAGCAGAAATATGCCAAGTCAGCAAACCAAAAAAACAAAAAAAACCATTGCCGGTAAGTCCATTCCAACTCATATCGACCCTATAGAAGAGAGTGGAACTGATCCATAGGATTTCCAAGGAGCAGCTGGTAGATTCAAACTGCCAACTTTTTGGTTAGCAGCCGTAGCAATTAACTACTGCACCACTAGGGCTCCAAAGAAGAAGAAGAAAAAAAAAGGGCTCCAAAGAAACCAAAGGTAAGGAGAAATCAGGGTGCTAATACTTAGGTTAGCTGTGATTGGCCAAGAGTTATTCAATTTAGTGGCATTAGGAAAGATTCACCCAACAGCTTATTAAGACATTTTTACTGTGTACATGCGCAGTCAACCAAAAGGTTCCCTCTTTGTTATCATTGATTATACCTAATCATAAAGTACTTAAGGAAGAGCATTCAGTCAGAATCTTAAATTGGGTCAACATTTCTGAAATTCATTATAGACAAGACTATTCAACTACTATTATATGTTGATTTGATCCAATATAAACTTAAATTATTTTGAAACTTCCTTACTAAGTGTAGTTCCAGCCATTAAATTTCTAAGACTCCTCTCCCTTTTTTTCTCATACTAAAACCCTTCTTGTCTTTTGAAAAACATTTCTTCTTCATTCCATGGCTGTCATTGGGTGAAGCTGACTCTGCCCCTCAGCAACTGGGATAATCCCATAGACAAAGCTGATCCAATTAGAATCGGCCTTGCTATATTTGAGAAACAAAGTCCCCGGGTGACACAAATGGTTTGCACCCCACTGCTAACCTAAAGGTTCTTCTTTCAAACCTACCCATCAGTGCCCTGGAAGAAAAGCCTGGTGATCTGCTTCTGTAAAGATAATAGCCAAGAAAGCCTTATGGAGCAATTCTACTCTGTAACACACATGGTCACGATGAGTTGGAATTGACTCAAGGACAACGGGTTTGGTTTTTGGTTTTATTGGGAACAAGTTCTCTGGTTCATTAGTATCCTTAGCATCAACGACCACAAGAGCTTGAAGTTGCCAGGGGCCACCTCTGTCACCAAAGGAGCCTACACAAGCATGGAATCAACATGGAGGGCGGCAGAGCCAAGAAACAGGGAGAAAGACAGATTGTCCAAGACATTGGTTGAACCCTGGATGCAGCAGATTGGGTTCTCAGGAAACAGATGCTAAGACAGTTTGGGATAAAATATTTTTATTAGTGCTCAAAACCTGTGAAAAGAAGAAGGAGGAAGAAGAATTGGGCAGAGAAAGAAGCAAAAATGTGATGTGGCTCAAAAAAGCCTTAGTCATGCTGGCAAGAAGCTCTGGAGTGAATACTACCCAACAGAGTTGCCCAGCATTGGGCAGAAATGGCCTAGCCTTTCCATGTCTTGCTCAACCACATGATGTTGGCTAGGTGAAGGGTGTGGCCTTGGACAAAGCTGCTCTGTGCAGAAGCAGCAGACAGAGAAGGAGCTGACAGACAGAGACCATCCGTCAAACCACAGTTCGGCAGCAAGTCCTTCTGGGTGGTACATATCTGTGTCAACCATGTAGCTGTACTAAAAGCTTCCTGAACATTCCAGTTATGTACGCCAGTAAACTCCCTGTTTTCTTGAAGCCAGTTTGAGCTTGGTTAATTTTATTTGCAACAAAAAGATTCTCTGCTTCCCTTCAAAGTTAAAGATCCTATGAAACTTCAAGATTCCTGCAAAATGTACACTATTAAAAGTAATTTCTGGAACCCCTTTAAACCTGTGCCAGCCAACGTCATGGCAATTGCATCTGCCAATCAAGCCCTAAATCCACAGTCTCCAGCTGGCTCCCACATTTCAGGTGGCTAAAAACAGAAGGTGGGAGATGTTTGTTTTATTGGGCACAGGATTTTGTGATTAAGATTAGTAAATCATTGGAAAAGAGCTCTTTGGTTTTTTGTCCCAGTACAAATAAAGTTCAGCATATTTTTATCTGAATGAGCTGTACCATGATAGAAAGCAGGCTCCTCAGTTTCGCCTCTGGTCAGAAAGACCCTCTCTAATCTGTTTATCTCTCAGTAATTCTCAACCTCTCGATAACAGTATATGTTTGTTTCTCTGATTTATAATATTAATAACACCTCCTTGTTCCTGAAAGTGACCAAATTTGCAAGAAGCATGAGAGTAAAATCAAAACAGAACTCCAGGCTCCTACAGAAAAGTAGTGCTTATTAAGTTATTTTCATATGTGCTTAGGTTCATTTTCACTCCACGTAGCTATTTTGTTGAGCTCCTGAGTTTCCAGGAATATTTCAATTTATACCAGGAATATTTCAATTTAGATTAAATATGCAATTCCAACACCCCAATGACAATGATGTGTGTGTGCATATATGTAAGAAAATAATTATATACATATATATATAGTTTTATGGAGATACATATACATATATCACTTTCACATACACATGTATTATATAAAGAGATCCAACAGCATATATTAATGAGCACATGTAGGTATGTGAGTATGAATGTGTGAGAGAAGGGGAGGAAACTGCAAAGATTCTAATGTGTGTCATGATGGAAAATGAAATAAATTATAATGCTGTCAGGATAAAGCATTGTTCAGCAGTGTTGGGTAATCACAATGAATTTGATCTCTCTCTTTCCCTGAAAACCCTCCTTGATGGAGTGAGTTAATTATGTTTCTAAACTTCTCTAGATGGACTATCTTTTGTAGGGTTTCACGTATTCCAACTCAGTTGACAGAATTCAATGCTGCTCAGGTTATCAAGTTTCCCAGGGTAATTTACAGAAGCAATAACAGTATATATGCCAAGGACCTTGCCCTGAAACTTACTCCATAAATGTACAACAAAACACACCACTTCTTACCTCCAGAGTGAGGCGGGGGACCGCAGAGCAGAACAACTCCCTGGCCTTCACGCACCGACACTGTACTTCTCATTTTGGTTTTAAAATTTTCCAGATCTGATTTGGAAACAAAACAAAACTGAGCCTCAGACAGGACAATAGTATTCATATTTTCACACAGAGATATTCTTTTCTTTCGGAGGACACTGTAGAAATCTCTTTTTGGGACCTAAAGGAGAAGAATGCTTGCTTTGAGAGGAGAAAGTAGGATTTTTATTTCTTTATTGAGACTTCAAGAATTAAGCAACATAAATACACACCCATTGATCTTGTGTTTTGTAATTGTGTCAGCAATGGCATGGACTATCCAAAAAGGCAAAGTCTGCATGAGACTTAATTAGCCAGACAATATGATTCTACGGAGGAAACAAAATATCTTGCAGCAAAAACATATTTAAGTGTGAATTCTGTATGTGCCACATGAAGTTCACTAAATCGCTGGTAGACTTCTACCTCTATCCTTGCAAAGGTTGTCAACTCTTCATGAATTTCTTTCCTAAAATATTTAACCTACATAGTCTAAAATCAGTTTTATTCATCTATAATTATTGGTGTTATTTTTAAAAAGAGTAGAAAACGTTCACCCTCTGGGTATAAGTCCTCTTTATTTCATGTCTTAAAGGGTTCTGGGGAAGACATGCATCAAATCAGTAGAATTCATTAGTATAATTCATTATCAAACAAGTATAAATCAAAGCATAACCATAACTTAAATCCATATATAACCTTTTATTTATAGCTTTAAAAAAATCCAAATCATTCTTATAATCACTCAAGGCATTTTTTAAGTGTTTAATAAAGTTTAAAAAATAGCAATCAGAGACAAAAACTATTTTGATTACCAGTGATTATCTTTAGAAAAATATTAATTTCTTCCAGCAACAATCCAGGGTGACAAATACTCACCGATTCACACTTTCCAGCTTAAATTACAGAATAGAAAAAAATTCTATTGGCTTCATTTTTTAAAAAGTTTAAGTCTATGGGGGAAAGGAAGAAAGAGCTACTGTTTCTTTAAAGTCCGATTAAAAAAAAAAAAAGATTCTGGTGAATTATACACTTAATATACTCAATGGTATCACTTTCTGCATCAGAACAATTGCACTGTCAATTTGTGAAAGAACACGCTCACTTCATGGCTCTTAAGGGCTGATATAAATTGCCTATGTGGTGACAATACAAAGTGAGACAGTGTGTGTATTTTAGAACACAACTTGGAAAATTTCAACTTTGCCCTGAAAAATGTAAAAAGCAAAATAATTACTTTGAAATAAATAAAACCACAAACTGTAGACACTTAGGAATATTTGAAACACTATAAATCAGAGCATTGGAGGGCAACGAGAAGGCCTGGGGGCTTCATTTTATTGTTTCTGAAAAACAGTATTAAATTGCTAGGTTCTAAGCATGGAGTCAAGCGATTCAGCAAAATGCACGTATGTGTCCAAAAAAGAAAAAAAACTGTTCAAAGATTTATTTTAACCAGATGTTATCCTACAGAAATATGATATGACAAAATAGCATCGTATCATTTCAAATCTGTAGCTAAAATGCAACATTACCAAAACATTAAGACCCTTGAAGTGTAACTAAGTTGGAACTGCAAAATTGGCCCATCCAAAAGCTTCCCAGTGGCTATATGGGAAAGTATAACACATCACAATGTGACCTATATATGGAAAAATAATTTCGAAAGATTATTTTCTGGCAACCAAATACATATCATGGTCACTGCTTTCCTGCTCAATTCCTTGATTACTTGTGCCACATAATTTCACCCTCTGGAGGGAATTCATAACTGATTTAACTGGAATGTGCAAGAAAGGATAAAATACTTCCACAGAAACTAATGATGTCTCCTTCAGAAGTCAAACCTCTTTTGCCTAAGTACATATACTACCTGGCACAGATGTGACAATTCCTCTAGACACCAGCATTGATACTCTCCCTGCAGTTTATCAGCAATCAATCAGCTGCCACTGAGTTGATTCTGATTCATGGCGATCCCCTGTGTTTCACGATAGAACTGTGCTCCATAAGGTTTTCAATGGCTGATTATTTGCAAGCAGGTCTTCATGTCTTTCTTCCAAGGTACCTCTGGGGTACTTGAACCATAAACCTATTGGTTAGCAACTGAGTGTGATGAGGTCTTAATTGGCAGGAAACACTGTTTTTAAATATCTAATATGGCCAGGTCATGGAACACATGTATCAGGAATAGCAAAACAAAAAACAGTAGGGGCATTAATGTGTCCTGGGCTTTTTTGACAGCACAACACTGTGACTGCAATATACTGCCTTCCATAAAGTAGTATTTCCTGAATTCTTAGCTTATGTTATCAAAGTGTGGTTCGAGGAATACATCATCATTAACAATTGGAAAATTTATTTAAAAATTCAGATTTCTCTAGGGGCCCTAATACATGGCATAAATACAACATAAACCATAACTAACAATGCACAAAAACCAGAAGATAAACTTGATGACTGGGAGCTGGTAAAAGTTAAATACTTATGCTCATCAAAAGCTTCACCAAAAGAGCAAAAAGAGAACCTACAGGATGAGAAAAAGTGTTTGTCTGTGGCATACTGGACAAGAGTATAATCTCTAAAATCTACAAAATACTTGAAAAACAAAAAGACAAATAATCCAATTAAAAATGGGCAAAGGATATGAAGAGATACTTCACCAAAGAAGACATTCAGGTGGCTAACAAACATATGAGGAAATGTTCCTGATAAATAGCCACTGTTGTTGCTGTCAGGTACTGTCAAGTTGGTTCTGACTCATGGCGACCCTACGTACAATGAATGAAACACTGCCTGGTCCTGTACTACCTTCATAATCATTGCTATGCTTGAGCCCATTATTGCAACCACTGTGTCAATCCACCTTGTTGACAGTCTTCCTCTTTTTCGCTGGCTGTTTACTTTACCAAGCATGATGTCCTTCTCCAGGGACTGATTTCCTCCTGATAATAAGTTCAAGCTATATGAGACGTAGTCTCACCATCCTTGCTTCTAAAGAGCACTCTGGTTGTACTTTTTCCAAGAAAGATTTGTATATTAGCCATCAGAGAAATGCAAATCAAAACTACAATGAGGAGCGGGGCCAAGATGGCAGAGTAGTCAGATGCTTCCTGTGGTCCCCCTTACAATAAAAACCTGAAAAAATAAGTGAATCGATTACACATGACAATCTAGGAGCCCAGAACATCAAAGTCAATATTGTGGAGTCAGACTGAGCAGCAGGGGAAGGGACAGAGTTCAGAAGCAGTGAGCATTTGCCAGACCTGACCTGGCTGACTCTGCAGGCTAGATTGGCTGGCGTTCACAGGCTGAGGCAAGCAGTAGTGCTTGGGATGTGTTTTCCACACCAGGCGAAAAAGAGCAGCAGAGAGTCTGCTCAAGCCTTTGGAACCAGGGAGAAGCAGCGCTGAATCTGTAAAAGTTAAGTGCAAGCATCTAACCTACTGCAAGGGATCAAAAAAACCTGTCTCCCCTCTGGGGAGTACCTCTCGCCCGTTTACCTACCCCTCCCCTACTGGTACTTTGTCTGCCTTCAGCAATTGCCATGCCCCCTGGGCCGGAAGGGGACCCCCATCACACAACCTGAGCCATTTTCCTGGCTTCACAGAGGGAACAAGTTAACAAATAGGGGGAAAAAAAATCTGCCAGCTCCCCTAAGCCAGGAACTCAGGGCAGCCACAGCCCTTTTGCCTAGGCACAGGCATAAGGGATCCACGGACTCTGAATGCATTTTACCCTGCCTAGACCTGTGTGGTTTTAGACCTGTGTGGGCCCATTTCAACAGCGCAGGTCCTTACTAGCACAACAGGGTATATACCTGAAGCCTATTTACAACTGCAACAGCTAAGGTGGAATGGCAAATTTGTGACATTTGACACTGCCCTGCCTATTAAGCAGGGTCTTCACCTGCTCATATCAGGGGCCTGAGGACTGGTGGTTCCACCCACTAAACCTAGCCACCTGCCACAGGGGTTCCAGAATAAGTGATGCCTCCTAGTCCTTACAGCCAACAGCACTGGGTGCTCAACGTTCGGCTGCAAAACCCACCCACCTACATGCTCTAGGGAAGAGGGATGCGTCTTCCATACAGGCACTCAAGGGCAGCTGTCAGCCCCCTACTTTGCTAAGCACATAAACCCCTACTGCAGCCAGATACTTGTAATTACTCCAATCACCCCTACATACCCCTGCTCATCTAAGGCTGTGAGAGCCTGCACCACACACTCCGTGATTGATGAGCCGGACACCTGAGCTGAATCCACACAAGTAAGGTAAATGGGCTCCTGGTTCACATGCCTAGTAACAGCTCTAACCACCTTGTGACAGGACGTGAGCACTTCAAAGATGTCAATAATCATAGTAGCACACATGAGCAGCCTATTTGGGCACATCAAAACAAAACAAGAAGCTCGAACACAATTAGCAAACATAAAATAAATAAATATGATAACTTATTGGTGGCTCAGAGACAACAGTCAATATCAAATCACATAAAGAGGCAAACCATAACGGCTCCAGCAAGTGACCAAAACAAAGAACCAGAAAGCCTCTCAGAAGAACGGAAGGCTTTGGGATTACAAGAAGTAGAATTCAAAGATCAGTATACAGAGCACTTCAGGAGATCAGGCAAAATGCAAAACAAGCCAAGCAGCATGCAGACAAAGCATTAGAGGAACATAAGAAGGTTATGCAAGAATATAATGACAAATTTAACAGGCTGCAAGAATCCATAGAGGGACAGCAAAGAGAAATCCAAAAGATTAATAATAAAATTTCAGAACTAGACAATTCAACAGAAAGTCATAGGAGCAGAACTGAGGCAAAGCAAGTCAGAATTAGTGAGAGTGAAGATAAAGCACTTGACACCAATTTATTTGAGGAAAACTCAGATAAAAGAATTAAAAAAAAAAAAAAGAAACCCTAAGAATTATGTGGGACTCTACCAAGAGGAATAACCTGCAAGTGACTGCAGTACCAGAACAGGGGAGGATAACAGAAAAATACAAAGAGAATTGTTGAAGATTTGTTGGCAGAAAACTTCCCTGATATCATGAAGGACAAGAAGATACCTATCCAAGAAGCTCATCAAACTCCACACAAGGTAGATCCCAAAAGAAAGTCACCAGGACATATTATAACCAAACTTGTCAAAACCAAAGATAAAGAATTTCAAGAGTGGCTAGGAATAAAGGAAAACTCACCTACAAAGGAAAGTCAATAAGACAAAGCTCTGACTACTCAGAAGAAACCGTGCAGGTGAGGAGGCAATGTGATGACATATATTAAGCCTTGAAGGAAAAAAACTGCCAGCTAATAATTATATATCCAGCAAAAACTGTCTCTCAAATATGAAGGTGAAATTGGGGCATTTCCAGATAAACAGACTCAAATGTAATTTATAAAAACCAGTCCAAAATTACAAGAAATACTAAAGGGAGTCCTCTGGCTAGAAAATTATAACATCAGATAACAACCCAAAACTAGAACACAGGACAGAGCAATCAGATATCAACCCGGATAGGGAAGTCACAAAAATAAATCAAAGCTAAAACACTGAAATTAGGAAAACAGAGACGTCAATATGTAAAAGACGACACCACTGAAACAAAACAGAGGGACTAAACAATGTAGTCACAGAACTTTCACATGGAGAGGAAGATAGGTGATATCAAGAAATAAAAGACTGATTTAAACTTAGAAAAATAGAGGTAAATATTAAGGTAACCACAAAGGAAACTAACAATCCTATACATCAAAATAAAAAACAAGAACAACGTAAAGACTCAACAAATACAAAATCAACGACAATGAAAATACATAAAGGAAAACAACTTAGCACAGAAAATTAAGTGGAACAAATAAACTATCAACAACATACAAAAAGATACATCGAAATGACACAATAAACCCATACCTATAAATAACTGCACTGAATATGAATCAACTAAATATACCAATAAAGAGACAGAGAGTGGCAGGATGGATAAAAAAAACATGGTCTGTCTATATGCTGCCTACAAGAGACACACCTTAGACTGAAAGACACAAACTAAAATTCAAGGGATGGGAAAAGATACATCAAGCAAACAACAATCAAAAAAGAGCAGAATTGGCAATATTAATCTCTGACAAAATAGACTTTAAAGCAAAATCCACCATAAAGGACAAGGGGAAGACTATATAATGATGAAAGGGTCAATACACCAGGAGGACATAACCATAATAAATATTT
Organism: Loxodonta africana; assembly: GCF_030014295.1. Lineage (NCBI taxonomy): Eukaryota > Metazoa > Chordata > Mammalia > Proboscidea > Elephantidae > Loxodonta > Loxodonta africana. Next base: position 54,862,443 of record NC_087363.1, on the reverse strand, counting down.
ATGCACCCAACGTCAGGGCTCCAAAATATATAAAACAGACTCTTAACAGCACTGAAAACAGAAACAGACAACTCCACAATAATAGATTTCAACATACCACTTTCAGTGAAGGACAGATCATCCAGAAAGAAGCTCAATAAAGACACGGAAGATTCCAATGCCACAATCAACCAACTTCATCTCATAGGCATATACAGAACAATCTACCCAACAGCAATTGAGAATGAAAACACATTCTACCAGAACCTTTGGGACGCAGGAAAAGCAGTGCTCAGAGGTCAATTTATAACAATAAATGCACACATCCAAAAAGAAGAAAGGACCGAAATGAAAACATCAACCCTACAACTCAAGCAAATAGAAAGACAGCAGCAAAAGAAGCCCACAGGCACAAAGAAAGGAAATAACAAAAATTAGAGCAAAAATAAATGAAATAGAAAACAGAAAAACAACTGAAAGAGTTAACCAAGCCAAAGCCAGTTCATTGAAAAGATCAACAAAATTGATAAACCACTGGTTAAACTGACAAAAGAAAAAGAGGAGAGGAAGCAAATAACCCAAGTAAGAAATGAGATGGGTGTTTTAGTCATCTAGTGCTGCTATAACAGAAATACTACTAGTGGATGGCTTGAACAAGGAAAAATCTATTTTCTCACAGTCTAGTAGGTTACATGTCCAAATTCAGGGCATTGGCTCCAGGGGAAGGGTTTCTCTGTCGGCTCTGGAGGAAGGTCCTTGTCTTCAATTTTCCCCGAGTCAAGGAGCCTCTCAGGCGCGGGGACCCCATGTCCACAGGATGCGTTCTGCTCCTGGTGCTGCTTTCTTGGTGGTATGAGGTCCCCAACTCTCTGCTTGTTTCCCTTGCATTCTCCTTGAGAACAGGACCCAGACAAGGATGCCCTTTACCACCACTCTTGTTCAATATTGTGCTGTAGATCCTAGTCAGAGTAATAAGGCAAGAAAAAGAAATAAAGAGCATCCATATTGGTAGGGAAGAAGTAAAAATATCCCTATTTGCAGATGATATGATCTTATACACAGAAAACCTCAAAGAATCCATAAGAAAACTACTGGAACTAATAGAAGAGTTCAAAAAGAATCAGGATACAAGATAAACATATAAAATAAGTTGGATTCCTCTACACCAACAAAGAGAACTTCAAAAAGGAAATCACCAAATCAATACCACTTACAATAGCCCCAGGAAGAGAAAATACTTAGGAATAAATCTAACCAGAAACATAAAAGACCTATACAAAGAAAACTAGAAGACACTACTGCAAGAAACCAAAAAAGACCTATATAAGTGGAAAAACATACCTTGCTCATGGATCAGATGACTCAACTTGTGAAAATGTGTATTCTACCCAAAGTGATCTACAGATACAATGCAATCCTGATCCAAATTCCAGTGGCATTTTTAAATGAGATGGAGAAACAAATTACCAACTTCATATGGAAGGGAAAGCACTACTGAAGAAGAAGAACAAAATGGGAGGCCTTATATTATCTGATTTTAGAACCTATTATACTGCCATCGTGGTCAGAACAGCCTGGTACTGGTACAACAACAGATACATAGACCAATGGAACAGAATTGAGAATCCAGACATAAATTCATCCACTCTATGAGCAGCTATTTCACAAAAGCCCAAAGTTCATTAAACTGGGAAAAGACAGTCTCTTTAACAAATGGTACTGGCATAACTGATATCCAGCTGCAAAAAAATGAAACAAGACCCATAACTCACACCATGTACGAAAACTAACTCAAAATGGATCAAAGACCTAATTATAAACTCTAAAATGATAAAAATCATGGAAGAAAAATAGGGACAATGCTAGGAGCCCTAACACATGGCATATACAGAATACAAACCATAACTACCAATGCACAAACACCAGAAGAGAAACTAGATAACTAAAGAGCTCCTAAAAATCAAACACTTATGCTCATCCACAGACTTCACCAAAAGAGTAAAAAGACAATCTAGAGACTGGGAAAAAAATTTTGGCTACGACAAAACTGATCAGCATCTAATCTCTAGAATCTACAAGATACTGCAAAATATCAATGACAAAAAGACAAATAACCCAATTAAAAAATGGATATGAACAGGCACTTCACCAAGGAAGATATTCAGGCGGCTAACAGATATACTAGGAAATGCTCAGGATCATTAGACATTAGAGAAAATGCAAATCAAAACTACAATGAGAGACCATCTCATCCCAACAAGGCTACAACAACTCAATATAATAAATGTTAGAGAGGTTGTGGAGAGAATGGAATACTTATGCACTGCTGGTGGGAATGTAAAATGGTATAACCACTTTGGAAATCGATTTGGCCTTTCCTTAAAAAGCTAGAAATAGAAGTACCATATGATTCAGCAATCCCGCTCCTTGGAATATATCCTAGAGAAATTACAGCTGTCACACAAATAGGTATATGCACACCCATGTTCACTGCAGCACTGTGCCCAATTGCAAAAGCATGGAAACAACCTAAGTGCCCATCAACAGATGAATGGAGAAACAAATTACGATATATTCACATAATGGAATACTAAACAACAATAAAGAGCAATGATGAATACTTGAAACAGTTTACAACACAGATGAATCTGGTAGGCATTATGCTGAGTGAAATCAGTCAATTGCAAAAGGACAAATATTGTATGAAACAACTATTATAAGAACTCAAGAAAAGGCTTAAACAGAAGAAAACATTCTTTCATGGTTATAAGGGTGGGGAGGGAGGGAGAGGGGAATTCACTAACTAGATAAAAAAAACTAGATAGTAACCAAAAAACCAAACCCAGTTCCATCGAGTTGATTCCGACTCATAGCGACCCTACAGGACAGAGTAGAACTGCCCCATAGAGTTTCCAAGGAGTGCCTGGCAGATTCGAACTGCTGACTCTTTGGTTAGCAGCTGGAGCACTTAACCACTACGCCACCAGGATTATCTTAGGTGAAGGGAAGGAGAACACACAATACAGAGGAAGTCAGCACAACTGGACTAAACCAAAAGCTAAGAAGTTTCCTGAACACAAGTAAACACTTGGAAGGATAGAGTAGCAGGGGCGGGGGCCTAGGGACCATAGTTTTGGGGGACATGTAGGTCAACTGGCATAACAAAGTTTATTAAGAAAATGTTCTGCATCCCACTTTCGTGAGTGGCATCTAGGGTCTTAGAAGCTAGCGAGCAGCCATCTAAAATGCATCTTTAGTCCCAACACACCTGGAGCAAAGAAGAATGAAAAACACCAAAGACACAAGGGAAATACTAGCCTAAGAGACAAAAGGGCCACATAAACCAGAGACTCCATCAGTCTGAGATCAAAAGAACGAGATGGTGCCTGGCTACCGCCAATGACTGCCCTGACAGGGAACACAACAGAGAGTCCCTGACGGAACAGGAGAAAAGTCGGGTGCAGAATTCAAATTCTAGTGAAAAGACCAGACTTAATGGTCTGGCTGAGACTGGTGGAACCCCAGAAGACATGGCACCCAGACTCTCTGTTAACCCAGAACTAAAACTATTCCCGAGGCCAAATCTTCAAAGATTAGACTGGACTATAAACCATAAAATAATACTCGTGAAGAGTGTGCTTCTTAGTTCAAGTAAATAAACGAGACCAAACGGGTAGCTCTTGTCTGGAGGCAAGATGAAAAGGCAGAAAGAGTTAGAAAGTGGTTGAGTGGACATGGGAAACTTGCGGTGGAACAGGGAAGTGTGCTTTCACATTATAGGGATTGCAACTAGGGTCATATAACAATGTACAAATTTTTGTGTGAGAAATTAAGTAGAGCTGTGAACTTTCACCTAAAGCACACTAAAAACAAACAAACAAAAACTACAGTGAGATACCATCTCACCTTAACAATAGCAGCACTAATCCAAAAAAAAAAAACAAAAAAACCAGAAAATAACAAATGTTGGAGGGGTTGTGGGGAGTTTGGAACTCTTATGCACTGCTGGTGAGACTGTAAAATGGTACAACCGCTATGGAAAATGATACAGCATCTTCTTAAAAAGCTAGAAATAGAAATACCATATGATCCAGGAATCCCACTCCTAGGAATATACCCTAGAGAAATAACAGCCATCACACAAATAGACATATGCACACCCATGTTCACTATAGCACTATTTACAACAGCAAAAAGATGGAAACAACCTAAGTGCCCATCAACAGATGAGTGGATAAACAAATTATGGTACATACACACAATGGAATACTATGCAACAATAAAGAATGATGAATTCCAAAACATCTCACAATATGGATGAATCTGGAGAGCATTATGCTGAGTGAAATAAGTCAACCATAAAAGGACAAATATTGTATGAGATCACTATTATAAAAACTCAAAAAAAGGTTTACACGCATAAAAAAAAAAAACTTTGATGGTTATGAGAGAGGGCAGGTTCTGGGAGCGGAAATCACTAACTAGATAGTAGACAACTGCCAACTTTGGTGAAGGGAAAAACAACACACAATATAGAGGAAGTCAAGACAACCTGACCAAGGCAAAGTCACAGAAAGTTCTTAGACAGATCCAAACACCTTGAGGGATTGGAACTCAATGTTTGAGGGTTGGAGACCATGGTCTTGAGTGACATCTAGGTCAACTGGATAGCATAGTTCATAAAAAAAAAAATGTTCTACCTCCTACTTTGGTGAATACCATCTGGGGTCTTAAAAGCTTGCAAGCAGCCATTTAAAATACATCTATTGGTTGTATCTTATCCGAAGAAAAGAAGAATGAAAAAAAAAAAAAAAAAAGACACAAGAAAAATATTAGCCCATAGGACTAGGACCACATAAACTACAGCCTCTACCAGCCTGGGGCAAAAAGAACTAGATGGTGCCCTGCTACCACCACCAACTGCTCTGACAGGGATTATGATAGAGGGTCCCTGACAAAATAGGAGAAAAATGCAGAAAAAAATTCTAACACACAAAAAAAGACTAGATGTACTGGTCTGAGAGAGACTGAAGGAGCACCCAAGCCTATGGCCCCCAGTCCCCCTGCTAACTCAGAACTGAAGCCACTTCCAAAGACTACTTTTCAGCCAAAGATTAGACAGGCTTATACAACAAACAGTAACACATGTGAGGAACGTGCTTCTTAGTTCAGTCAAGTATATGAGACCAAATGGGCAACTCTTTCCCAAAGGCAAGACAAGAAGGCAGGAAGGGACAGGAAAACTGAACAAATGGACATGGGGAGCCCTGGATAGGAAGGGAGATAGTGCTGACACATCGTGTGGTTGCAACCAATGTCACCAAACAATTTTTGTATAAATTTTTGAATGAGAAGCTAATTTGTGCTGCAAACTTTCATGTAAAGCACAATAAAATTTAAAACAAAATTCAGATTTCTGGGAATCACTTAAACCTATTGAATTAAAATCGCTAGGGGTTAGGTGCAGGGGCCTGCATTTTTTTTTCCTTTTTTAAAAATTTATTTTGTTGTTAAGAATATACACAGCAAAATATACACCAATTTAACTGTTTCTGCATGTACAGTTCAGCGATACCGTTTACATTCTCTGAGTTGTGCAACCATTCTCACTCTCCGTTTCTGAGATGTTCCCCCACCATTAACATTAACTCACTGCTCCTAAGTTTCCTGTCTAATCTTTTGAGTTGCTGTTGTCACATTGATCCCAGAGAGTTCTTAAAAGTGTAAAATGCTCAAGGAAGACATTTTTTAGTAGTTAAACTAAACTACTATTCAATTTTAAGAAGACTTCAGGGGACATGTTCGGTTTAAGGTTTAAAGATTATCTCAGGGCAAGAGTTTGAGGGGTTTATCCAGCTTCCATGACTCCAGAAAGTCTGGAGTCCATGAGAATTTGAAATTCTGTTCTACATCTTACCCCTTTGGATCAGAATTCTCCTACAGAATATTTGATCAAAATGCTCAGTAACAGTTGTTGTTAGGATCCATCAAGTCAGTTCCGACTCATAGCCACTGATGGGTTCCAGCTTCCACCCTTTCGATTAGCAGCTGAGCTCTTAACCATTGTGCAACCATGGTTCTCTTTATTCCATGTTTCCTTTTCCTTTTTCTCCTTGTCTCCCTCTTCCTCCACACCATCTATAGGATGGAAGTAGCTCACCCAGATGCTCCTTCTGGCCATCAGCTGTGCTGCCTTGCTCTAACAAAGCCTAAGGCTCCAGGAGCACCCTGGAGCCAGTATCTCCCTTCCTGCCTTTGGAAACAAGTGTGCAGAGCCCTGAAGGATGTATAAACATTATGACTGCTTTCTTTGTGAAAATCCATAGGGATCATTTCTGGTGTATATCTCGGACCAAAAAACCCACTGCCATCAAGTCAATTCCAACTCATAGCGACCCTAACTGCCCCATAGGGTTTTCAAGGCTGTAATCTTTATGGAAGCAGGCTGCCACATCTTTGCCCCGCAGAGTGGCTTGTGGGTTCGAAGTGCCAACCTTCAGGTTAGCAGCCAAGTGCTTTAATTTTTGCGCTTCCAGGGCTACTATAGCTTTCATTCATATCTGTTAATTCTCTATATTGGGCCAGGTTTTCTACTGACTGCTCGAGCACTTGACTTTCAGGTTGATCTCTCCCCCTGTGGAGAGGAAGACCACAGGAAACCATCAGTACAAACAGAGAAAAGAGACTGGGGTAATTCAGACTTCCATTTTCAGTATGCTCAGTTTGATATTTGATTCCACTTTCTACAAATTGCTGGTGTTGATTTCACCATGAGAATTCATCTAGATAGTCAGCTATAGACAGAGTTTGTGGAATGCCATGCAATATAACTGCAAGCTAGAGTGTACAAGTCTACCTTTATACAAATGAAATTAGCCAAAAGAACCATCATCATTTCCCAACAAGTAACTCTGGGAAACCCTGTGTTAAGCCAAGCTAAATGAGCTTCTTTATGCCAGACTCCTCAAACACCCTAATCTAAAATGTGCACTGATAATGTCTACTATGGTGAGATGGATCTTATAGTGTCCTAAACATACCTGATCAGAGAATCTTGTGTGCAGAATTTTATGGGAAATGCTGGCAAACACCGTATGTGCAACTGGGTACACGAATATAAAAAAGATGCCAAGAAGAGACTGCAAAGAGAACTGTGCCATTTTCCCCTAAAAGGACTAAAATGGAAAACAAAAGTGGAAATACCAGGCAACACAGGTATAGGTGATATAACATATAGGCAATATAACGATATAATAAAGCACAGTCTCCTATGCATAATGCCTTTGTTGTGGTGGTTGTTAGGTGCTGTGAGTGGTTTTCAACTCATTGCGACCCCATCTGACAAAATGGAACCATAAGGTCTTCCTGGTTGTAAATGTCTTTATTGTTTAATGTTGAAATGCTTAGTGGTTGGCAGATATCAAATTAAATCATTTCCCCAACAGTGTAAATAACAAAGCTATCTTTTGAAAGAATCAGGTAGCTGCCAATAAAAGAAAAGTTTTGCACTGCTATACAAAAGCTAAGAAATGCAACTCAATTAACACACCCGAAAAGGCAATGAATATCAAGATTGCAGCTCTGGTAAGGTTTTCATCTTCATCTCCACTGTGTTAGATGCTGTGAATAAAGAAGAGCTGCATTTAGTGACTCAGCTTCCAGGATCAAGCAGTAAAATTTCAGCTAGTATAACAAATCTCATGAAAGCACGTCCCCCTGCAAGGACAAAAACCTTGCATTCAGTGGATGACCATGGCCCCTCTTCCTATTGCCTGACTCGTGCAGAAGCATCTGGAAGATTTCCCAAATCTGTCTGAATATAAGATAGAGCCAACTGAAACCTTTTTTTTTAAGATTAGAATATGATGACGCTTTATTTGTACTTGAAAATGTTATTAGATCTTAACCTGTCTTCTAATACACAGAGGTAGTTTCCTTCATCCTTGTCAAAAGTTGAGGCACTTTTCTTTTTGGTTATTTATGAGCCTAGTACAGTTACTATTTAGATGAATTTACCATAAGAAAAATCTTGCAAAATGATATGACATATTTATATAATTCCTTTGTTAAACAGCTCTCACGTCACGTAAAACAAGTGTTCCTGGGTGGCACAAATGGTTACGCACACAACTTTAGCTGAAGGTTGGTGGTTTGAGCCCATCCAGAGCTGCCTCAGAAGTAAGGCCTGGCGAACTGCTTCCAAAAAGCCACAGCTTTGAAAACACTATGGAGCAGTTCTGCTCTGCACACATGGGGTTGCCATGAGTCAGAATCTACTCGATTGCAAACAACAACATCGTGTTACCCTAGTTAACCAACTGACTCTTAATCACCTTCAGTGTTAGGATGTCCAACACCCAACCATTTTTTCCTGCTCTATATTCCAACCTCCAAATTCAAGGCTTCTCCTTCTTTTTGTTACCTTTCTTATTTAATATATTGGCCCAATTCTCACAACACTTAATCAATTATGAAATCCCTAGAAGATTCTTTTTTTTTCTAGAAGATTCTTCCTTGGCAATTAATACATCTTAAGAAAAAAAAAATCCTCTTATGCAAAAACAATGGCTTGCTCAACAAAATTCAACCACATTTTATTTCCCCAAAAGCAGGGCCTAAGAAAAGTCTTGGGAGAGGTGTTTTATGTGGGAGGTGATCTCAAGAGGTAGGAGGGAGGGAGCGGGGAGATGGAGAAAGGGATGGAGGAAATACCAACACCTGGGTGCATTATTGAAGATGCTACGGTAGGCAATGAGGGCTTGATCCTGCAGGAACTTTTGACAAACATACAGAATGCCTTCCAGAATCATCCATTTGAAAGACGGGAATCTGGGGCATTTATATACTGGCTCCCAAACCCATTATTGGAGATTTTCTTCTGGGGGTGATAATTCCTTCACGCTTGTCAGAGCTCTCATTGTGACTTGTATGGAGCTGTCTACCCAAGTCACAAATGAATCAGAGGTAAGCAGAAGAGATGTGATACATTTTTACTGCAAACCATACCTTACTGAAGGCCCAGCCTTTTTAAAGGTTTTAAAATAAGTGGATATGTTAAGTCTCAAAAGCAAAGGATTTAATTTTTCAGTAGTTTCCTAAGCCTCTTTGAAATAGAGAAGCACCTTACATTTTAACATCTCTAGAAGCTGTCCTTGAGCACTGTCTTAGGCTGGGTTCTCTAGAGAAGCAAAACCTGTAAAGTGTATAAATATATATATATAGAGAGAGAGATTTATATCAAGTAAACGGCTCACACGATTGTAGAGGCTGAAACATCCCAAGTCTGTGTATCACAACAGAGGCTTCTCTCAATTCACATAGCTGCAGGGGCTGGCAAACCCAAGAATGGCAGGTCGGACAGCAGGGCTCCTGCTCTCAGGCTGTGAAAATCGAGGAATTTCAAGATCTGCAGGTAAGCTGAAAGCTCACGTCCCAAGAGCCACAGATCAGGTGAACAGGAGGAAGCACAGGATCCAGAGTGAGCAAAGAAGACAGAATGTCTGCTTATATTTGGATGCAGGCCACACCCCCAAGGAAACTCCCTTTCAACTGACTGGCTACTCACAGCAGATTCAGTCATGGGAGTGATCACATATAAACACTGAGAATCACGGCCTAGCCAGGCTGACATACAATCTTAACCATCACAAGTACAATTTGGGAGACGTTGGCACAAAGGGTAAACTCTAAGCTCCTGTTCTACAAGACGCTTCCAGACAGTTACTCTACAGTCCAACTTCCTCTCTATCCCCCCTCAGACCATCGCTCCTGTACCCCCAACTCCCAGCTACATACATTATGCAGTCAAATTATATATTAAAGCAATAACAGGAGGCGGGGGCAAGATGGTGGACTAGGTAGACGCTACCTCAGATCCCTCTTGCAACAAAGACTTGGAAAAACAAGTGAATCATCACATACATAACAATCTACGAACCCTGAACAACAAACACAGATTTAGAGACGGAAAACGAACAAATACAGGGAGGCAGCGACTGTTTTCGGAGCCTGGAGCCAGCGTCCCAGTCAGGTAACCTTGGCGCCGGGCTTCTGGGCCCAGGGGAGCTGAACTCAAAAATCTTGTGACGGCGCAAACAAGGGGCGCAGCCCTACCCCCCTGAACTGAACCCGGGAGGGGGCCCAGCCGGTCTGCGCAGGAGGCATGGCGACGCGGCTGGTGGGAGAAGTCCCCGGGAGGCAGTGACGGGTTTTGGAGCCAGGAGTACAGCGTCCCAGCCAGGGAACCTTGGCACCAGGCTTTTGACTGGGCGCTGTCACGGCGCAAGCACAGGGCGCAGCTCTACTTCCCTGAACTAACCCTGGGAAGGGGCCCAGCCAGTCTGCGGGGGCTGCGCGGCGACGCGGCTGCTGGGACGAGAAGTCCCCGGGAGGCAGCAACTGATTTTGGAGCCGGGAGTGCAGCGTCCCAGTAGGGGAACCTTGACGCTGGGCTTTGGACTGGCAGCGGAGGATCTGACCACGGCTGCAGCGGGCCAGACCCCCGGGGGCAATCTCCACACAGCCAGCACAGGTAGGCGACATGCCCCTTGGGAATCTCAGATAGAATAGTCATTCCAAGCAAGACAAGAAACTTTGGCTATATTCTGAGGTGCTACTCTCCTATCTCTCTGAACCCTCCCCCACCCTTCCCAGGCGGCTTCATTAATGTTGGAATTTCCTGAGCCAGAGGGAGAACGGCTCCGGCTCCGTGGCAGCTTTGCTTTTCCCTTTTTTTTTTTTTTGGTCTTTTCCTAACCCATTCTTCTGGCCTGAAGGAACCACAAAAAACCCAGGGACCAAAAATCCATCCCTAATTGGACTAAAAACACAGAACCAGCTACAGCCAAGCATATATGATCCAAATCTCGGACTTTCACCCTCACAGGGAACAAGGTGGTGGTTATAATCCAAAGGCAATTCTGATAGGGATCTGACTGTATTTTTTTTAATGGATTTTCTAGAAAAACAAGTTTCCCAGTGATGGCTCGGAGACAGCAGTCGATATCAGAACACATAAAGAAGAAGACCATGACAGCTTCTACAATCCCCCCAACAAAAGAATCTAAATCTTTCCCAAATGAAGATACAATCCTGGAATTATCAGATACAGAATATAAAAAACTAATTTACAGAATGCTTCAAGACATCAGAAACGAAATAAGGTGAACTGCAGAAAAAGCCAAGGAACACACTGATAAAACAGCTGAAGAACTCAAAAAGATTATTCAAGAACATAGTGAAAAAATTAATAAGTTGCAAGAATCCATAGAGAGACAGCATGTAGAAATCCAAAAGATTAACAATAAAATTACACAATTAGACAATGCAATAGGAAGTCAGAAGAGCAGACTCGAGCAATTAGAATGCAGACTGGGACATCTGGAGGACCAGGGAATTAACACCAACATAGCTGAAAAAAAATCAGATAAAAGAATTAAAAAAAATGAAGAAACCCTAAGAATCATGTGGGACTCTATCAAGAAGGATAACCCGCGGGTGACTGGAGTCCCAGAACAGGGAGGGGGGACAGAAAACACAGAGAAAATAGTTGAAGAACTCCTGACAGAAAACGTCCCTGACATCATGAAAGACGAAAGGATATCTATCCAAGATGCTCATCGAACCCCATTTAAGATTGAGCCAAAAAGAAAAACACCAAGACATATTATCATCAAACTTGCCAAAACCAAAGATAAACAGAAAATTTTAAAAGCAGCCAGGGAGAAAAGAAAGGTCTCCTTCAAGGGAGAATCAATAAGAATAAGTTCAGACTACTCAGCAGAAACCATGCAGGCAAGAAGACAATGGGATGACATATACAGAGCACTGCAGGAGAAAAACTGCCAGCCGAGGATCATATATCCAGCAAAACTCTCTCTGAAATATGAAGGTGAAATTAAGATATTTACAGATAAACACAAGTTTAGAGAATTTGCAAAAACCAAACCAAAGCTACAAGAAAAACTAAAAGATATTGTTTGGTCAGAAAACCAATAATATCAGATACCAGCACAACACAAGGTCACAAAACAGAACATCCTGATATCAACTCAAATAGGGAAATCACACAAAAAAATTGAGATTAATTAAAAAAAAATGCTCAAAACAGGGAATCATTGAAGTCAATATGTAAAAGATCACAATAATCAAAAAGAGGGACTAAATACAGGTGGCATAGAACTGCCATATGGAGAGTGATACAAGGCGATATAGAACAACACAAGTTAGGTTTTTACTTACAAAAACAAGGGTAAATATTAAGGTAACCACAAAGAGCTATAACAACTCCATAACTCAAGATAAAAGCCAAGAAAAACGTAACGACTCAACAAACATAAAGTCAAACACTACGAAAATGAGCATCTCACAATTTACTAAGAAAAACGTCTCAGCACAAAAAAGTAGGTGGAAAAATGAAATTGTCAACAACACACATAAAAAGGCATCAAAATGACAACACTAAACACTTATTTATCTATAATTACGCTGAATGTAAATGGACTAAATGCACCAATTAAGAGACAGAGAGTCTCGGACTGGATAAAGAAACACGATCCGTCTATATGCTGCCTACAAGAGACACACCTTAGACTTAGAGACACAAACGAACTAAAAGTCAAAGGACGGAAAAAAATATATCAAGCAAACAATAAGCAAAAAAGAAGAAGAGTAGCAATATTAATTTCTGACAAAATAGACTTTAGACTTAAATCCACCACAAAGGATAAAGAAGGACACTACATAATGATAAAAGGGACAATTGATCAGGAAGATATAACCATATTAAATATTTATGCACCCAATGACAGGGCTGCAAGATACATAAATCAAATTTTAACAGAACTGAAAACTGAGATAGACACCTCCACAATTATAGTAGGAGACTTCAACACACCACTTTCGGAGAAGGACAGGACATCCAGTAAGAAGCTCAACAGAGACACGGAAGACCTACTTACAACAATCAACCAACTTGACCTCATTGACTTATACAGAACTCTCCACCCAACTGCTGCAAAGTATACTTTTTTTCTAGCGCACATGGAACATTCTCTAGAATAGACCACATATTAGGGCATAAAACAAACCTTTGCAGAATCCAAAACATCAAAATATTACAAAGCATCTTCTCAGGCCACAAGGCAATAAAACTAGAAATCAATAACAGAAAAACTAGGGAAAAGAAATCAAATACTTGGAAACTGAACAATACCCTCCTGAAAAAAGACTGGGTTATAGAAGACATCAAGGAGGGAATAAGGAAATTCATAGAATGCAACGAGAATGGAAATACTTCCTATTAAAACCTCTGGGACACAGCAAAAGCAGTGCTCAGAGGCCAATTTATATCGATAAATGCACACATACAAAAAGAAGAAAGAGCCAAAAGCAGAGAACTGTCCCTACAACTTGAACAAATAGAAAGTGAGCAACAAAAGAATCCATCAGGCACCAGAAGAAAACAAATAATAAAAATTAGAGCTGAACTAAATGAATTAGAGAACAGAAAAACAATTGAAAGAATTAACAAAGCCAAAAGCTGGTTCTTTGAAAAAATTAACAAAATTGATAAACCATTGGCTAGACTGACTAAAGAAATACAGGAAAGGAAACAAATAACCCGAATAAGAAACGAGAAGGGCCACATCACAACAGACCCAACTGAAATTAAAAGAATCATATCAGATTATTATGAAAAATTGCACTCTAACAAATTTGCAAACCTAGACGAAATGGATGAATTCCTGGAAAAACACTACCTACCTAAACTAACACATTCAGAAGTAGAACAACTAAATAGACCCATAACAAAAAAAGAGATTGAAACGGTAATCAAAAAACTCCCAGCAAAAAAAAACCCTGGCCCGGACGGCTTCACTGCAGAGTTCTACCAAACTTTCAGAGAAGAGTTAACACCACTATTACTAAAGGTATTTCAAAGCATAGAAAATGACGGAATACTACCCAACTCATTCTATGAAGCCACCATCTTCCTGATACCAAAACCAGGTAAAGATATTACAAAAAAAGAAAATTACAGACCTATATCCCTCATGAACATAGATGCAAAAATCCTCAACAAAATTCTAGCCAATAGAATTCAACAACATATCAAAAAAATAATTCACCACGATCAAGTGGGATTTATACCAGGTATGCAAGGCTGGTTTAATATCAGAAAAACCATTAATGTAATCCATCACATAAATAAAACAAAAGACAAAAACCACATGATCTTATCAATTGATGCAGAAAAGGCATTTGACAAAGTCCAACACCCATGTATGATAAAAACTCTCACCAAAATAGGAATTGAAGGAAAATTCCTCAACATAATAAAGGGCATCTATGCAAAGCCAACAGCCAACGTCACTCTGAATGGAGAGAACCTGAAAGCATTTCCCTTGAGAACGGGAACCAGACAAGGATGCCCTTTATCACCGCTCTTATTCAACATTGTGCTAGAAGTCCTAGCCAGGGCAATTAGGCGAGACAAAGAAATAAAGGGCATCCGGATTGGCAAGAAGGAAGTAAAATTATCTCTATTTGCAGATGACATGATCTTATACACAGAAAACCCTAAGGAATCCTCCAGAAAACTACTGAAACTAATAGAAGAGTTCGGCAAGAGTCTCAGGTTATAAGATAAACATACAAAAATCACTTGGATTCCTCTACATCAACAAAAAGAACATCGAAGAGGAAATAACCAAATCAATACCATTCACGGTAGCCCCCAAGAAGATAAAATACTTAGGAATAAATCTTACCAAGGATGTAAAAGACCTATACAAAGAAAACTACAAAGCTCTACTACAAGAAATTCAAAAGGACATACTTAAGTGGAAAAACATACCTTGCTCATGGATAGGAAGACTTAACATAGTAAAAATGTCTATTCTACCAAAAGCCATCTATACATACAATGCACTTCCGATCCAAATTCCAATGTCATTTTTTAAGGCGATAGAGAAACAAATCACCAACTTCATATGGAAGGGAAAGAAGCCTCGGATAAGCAAAGCATTACTGAAAAAGAAGAAGAAAGTGGGAGGCCTCACTCTACCTGATTTCAGAAGCTATTATACAGCCACAGTAGTCAAAACAGCCTGGTATTGGTACAACAACAGGCACATAGACCAGTGGAACAGAATTGAGAATCCAGATATAAATCCTTCCACATATGAGCAGCTGATATTTGACAAAGGCCCACTGTCAGTTAATTGGGGAAAAGATAGTCTTTTTAACAAATGGTGCTGGCACAACTGGATATCCATTTGCAAAAAAAATGAAACAGGAACCATACCTCACACCAAGCACAAAAACTAACTCCATGTGGATCAAAGACCTAAACATAAAGACTAAAACGATAAAGATCATGGAAGAAAAAATTGGGACAACCTTAGGATCCCTAATACAAGGCATAAACAGAATACAAAACATTACCAAAAATGACGAAGAGAAACCAGATAACTGGGAGCTTCTAAAAATCAAACACCTATGCTCATCTAAAGACTTCACCAAAAGAGTAAAAAGACCACCTACAGACTGGGAAAGAATTTTCAGCTATGACATCTCCAACCAGCGCCTGATCTCTAAAATCTATATGATTCTGTCAAAACTCAACCACAAAAAGACAAATAACCCAATCAAGAAGTGGGCAAAGGATATGAACACACACTTCACTAAAGAAGATATTCAGGCAGCTAACAGATACATGAGAAAATGCTCTCGATCATTAGCCATTAGAGAAATGCAAATTAAAACTACGATGAGATTCCATCTCACTCCAACAAGGCTGGCATTAATCCAAAAAACACAAAATAATAAATGTTGGAGAGGCTGTGGAGAGATTGGAACTCTTATACACTGCTGGTGGGAATGTAAAATGGTACAACCACTTTGGAAATCTATCTGGCGTTATCTTAAACAGTTAGAAATAGAACTACCATACAACCCAGAAATCCCACTCCTCGGAATATACCCTAGAGATACAAGAGCCTTCACACAAACAGATATATGCACACCCATGTTTATTGCAGCTCTGTTTACAATAGCAAAAAGCTGGAAGCAACCAAGGTGTCCATCAACGGATGAATGGCTAAATAAATTGTGGTATATTCACACAATGGAATACTACGCATTGATAAAGAACAGTGACGAATCTGTGAAACATTTCATAACATGGAGGAACCTGGAAGGCATTATGCTGAGCGAAATTAGTCAGAGGCAAAAGGACAAATATTGTATAAGACCACTATTATAAGATCTTGAGAAATAGTATAAACTGAGAAGAACACATACTTTTGTGGTTACGAGGTGGGGAGGGAGGGAGGGAGGGAGAGGGTTTTTTTACTGATTAATTAGTAGACAAGAACTGCTTTAGGTGAAGGGAAGGACAACACTCAATACATGGAAGGTCAGCTCAATTGGACTGGACCAAAAGCAAAGAAGTTTCCGGGATAAAATGAATGCTTCAAAGGTCAGCGGAGCAAGGGCGGGGGTTTGGGAACCATGGTTTAAGGGGACTTCTAAGTCAATTGGCAAAATAATTCTATTATGAAAACATTCTGCATTCCACTTTGAAATGTGGCGTCTGGGGTCTTAAATGTTAACAAGCGGCCATCTAAGATGCATCAATTGGTCTCAACCCACCTGGAGCAAAGGAGATTGAAGAACACCAAGGTCACACGACAACTAAGAGCCCAAGAGACAGAAAGGGCCACATGAACCAGAGACCTACATCATCCTGAGACCAGAAGAACTAGTTGGTGCCCAGCCACAATCGATGACTGCCCTGACAGGGAGCACAATAGAGAACCCCTGAGGGAGCAGGAGATCAGTGGGATGCAGACCCCAAATTCTCATCAAAAGACCATACTTAATGGTCTGACTGAGACTAGAGGAATCCCGGCAGCCATGGTCCCCAAACCTTCTGTTGGCACAGGACAGGAACCATCCCCGAAGACAACTCATCAGACATGAAAGGGACTGGACAGTGGGTAGGAGAGAGATGCTGATGAAAAAAAAAAGCTGATGAAGAGTGAGCTAATGATATCAGGTGGACACTTGAGACTGTGTTGGCATCTCCTGTCTGGAGTGGGGATGGGAGGATAGAGAGAGCTGGAAGCTGGCAAAATTGTCATGAAAGGAGAGACTGGAAGGGCTGACTCATTAGGGGGAGAGCAAGAGGGAGTACGGAGTAAGAGGTATATAAACTTACATGTGACAGACTGACTTGATTTGTAAACGTTCACTTGAAGCTCAATAAAAGTTAATAAAAAAAAAAAAAAAAAAAGCAATAACAAACTACTCAGACTTCCCAGGCACACAACGCTTCCCCACATCTCATGCATGTAGTATTCCCACTCCATCACTGACATAGCAAACTTGTATTCATCTTCAAAACGCAGCTCCTACCACTTTTTTACCACAGCCGTTCCTGGAAACTCTTAAAATTACCTTCATTCTTTCACCTCTTTACTTCACATACTGGGAGACACCCAATGCCTATACCTTAATGCTTCTAATTTTGACAGTGGTTAAGAAGCCCATTTTGCTCTTTCAGTATACAAAACTTAGGAAAACAAACCAAAACAAAAATGAAACATTCCCCTTTTGATTATGGACATTAATTTCACCTGTAATATTAAATTTCAAGGCATGAATAGTATGTAAACTAAAGAGTAAAATAAATCCTTACTGTCTGAAAGATTTTTCCTACACTTCACATTTCATAAAAAAATCCTGGCTTTGTCATTAAAATTACATTCCTTTTTCATTTTTGTGGTAATAGTAGAAATCATTTTCCTTTTTTACAAAATAAAATCTCTAGGTGTACATGAGATTTGATATAATTCAGAAAATCTGTGTGAAAACCACACTCTAAAATTTCATTTGATCTTAATAGAAAAACAGATAAAGCCAGTGTCCTTAACACAAAGCATTATCATATCAAGAAAGTTGTGTTTTCAACACTATTAAAAAAGTCATATTTCAAAAACTGACCAATGTACTTAATGTACCTATTCATTATAACTATTAATTATATAAAAATGTACTTGTTCCTTTCATTTAGTAATATCTACTTACCAATTTGAAAATAAAGAGATCACATCAAATGACAATATTCTGAATATGGGGACAAATCATGCCGCTTCAACGCAGTTATCTTAATTAAGCTTTTTAATACTCTAGATTAAAATGTCACAGTGCCTTCTTCAGCACAGAACTTGAAGTCAGACTTCAATTGGAATATCTGCTACAAAAACTAGCTCTGTGGTTTTGCACAAATTCCTCATATCCTGACGCTGAGGTTCTTCATCTGAAAAATGCAGATAATATAACCTGTGTTACAGGCTTGCTGAGAAGGTTATACAAAAAAACAAATGTAAAATGCCTGGAACACATTCCAAAAAAACCCAAGCCCATTGCCATCAAGTCGATTCCAACTCACAGGGTAGAACTGCCCTGTAGGGTTTCCAAGGAGCAGCTGGTAGATTCGAACTGCCTTAGCAGCCATAACTCTTAACCACTGCGCCATCAGGGCTCCTGGAATACATTAGGTGGTCTTTAAGTGTTAGCATGCCATTTTCTCTCCCAAGACAAGGATAAACCCTACACCTCCTCCTAGCCTCATCTGTCCAGACCTATGTCATTCAAGTCCCAGGTAAAATGTTTTCTTCTTAAAAGCCTTTAGCAACTACTCCAGTTTACATATATTTATCCTCTTGCCTTATACAGGCATGTCTCTCTCCCCAGGAACACCGTAATTTCTATTATTTTCCTCCTGCAATTAGAGTAGGTGCTAACTAATATTTGTTGAGTTCAATACATGAAATGATTTTAAAGCTCCTGATATTTGCCATCTGTGGTTGGCAAAGTATAGCAGTCACTGAGATTATTTAGGAATTTCATGGAACAGTTGCCTTTAAGACACATTTGATTTTAGCAATGAATACATGATGCTACATCATAAGCTTTCTTCTATCCACCAAAGGAATAGTGAAAAAACTAGCATAATGCAGTGATTCTCCTAACTCTAAAACAAGAAAAACAAACAAAAACCCTGACATATGCTTCTTACCCTTATTACAAATAGTTTATTTTGTTAATGATCACTCAGCAGCACTAATAGGGTAGTTCACAGGTAGTGAGAACTCCTGTGGTTTGGCAAAGAGCACTCTTGTGTCTAGACATAAGCTAATTAGGCTTATTTTTTCCTTAATCATACAATAAGTTCATACTGAATGTTTTCATCAACATAAGAGAGTGAGGGACATCAAAGATTACTTATGGACCAGTAAAAAACACCTAATTCAAGTGAATTGGAGATTCCTTTCCAGTCTCCCCTTAAAGGTTCAAAAATTACTTAAATGTGTATGATCCTCTAGAGTTGTACATATTTTATCTCATATTATTCCCCCAATTACTGTTCTTATTATTCCCAATTTTTACATAGGCAAACCAAGATCAAGGGAGGTTAGAATTTTGTCCACAGTCATGCTTTGACACACTTAAGTGTTAGAGTCAGGCCGATAGCATATGCCCTGATGTCTAACATTAGAAAAAGAAGGAATGTCACATCCAAATTAAAGCTTAAGCTTCTGACTTCTTTTTTAGTCTTTAGAAATGCCACCTAAAAGAGCTGAACTGGATAATTCTTGTCCAATTTAAAAGTCGTATTTCATGTGTGCTCATTCTTTGAATCATTTATTCGATTATTCGACAAATCCTACTAAGTGTTGCAAGGCTAAGTGAAGAGGTGTATGTTTTGGCCTTGTGAACCTTGTCAACTGGCTCCTTAACCACACAATGCCATGGCTTCCTCTTTCTCAACAACTATGGAAAATACCTGCCCAGCAATCTCTTACAGTTTGATATAAAGATCAAAGGCAATAGTCAGAGACAGAGGTTCAAAATATAAATGACAGCACAATTCTTGGGTTAATTGGCTCCCATTCGTCTTCACTCTTTATAAAAATAGCTTTATTTTCCTTCAAAGTAGATATATAATATCACAGGGTATATTTATTGTTTATCTAGTTACCACTTTCCTCACTAGGATGTAAATACAAGACCATTGACTTTTCTTTTTTTTTTCTGGATAACTATTATATTCTTTCCACATATTATATGTTGAATACACTAAAAATGTATTCAAATATGATTTCCATATGGGATCTGTTTCTGCTATACCCTACATCAACCTCAACAAACCAACTAGCTAAGTGGGAGGTTGTTAGCATCTTGGATCAAGGTTTTGCATAGCTGATTTCTGCTCTTCTGCTATAGCTCCCTTGAATCATTAACTTAAAGCACCCAAATACATAGCTAGAAAAAAACTCCCATAAAAAATAATTCTGAACATAAAGAAACGAGTGTATCTCCCCCTCAACTTTAACATTGTTTTCAACCTATGTGTCACGTATCTTGATATCAAAACTTTTACAAATATATGTATGCAATTTTCAACTTACAGGAAATTATAGACAATTGCATTTGTAATAACATCTTGCTAATTTCCATGAGGTAAGACTTTAAAAACATTTAACCCAGAAAACAAGGCCTAATGTAAAGTTACTTAAGAAAATAAAAGCATATATTATGTTGTCACTTTAACACCATATTCTAAAATAAATTCAGGCATATTAGATGGATATAAATATTATGATATCCTGCTTGTTGCCTTGGAAACATCGCTATCATTGTACTTCTGAATATGTATTTGCCTATGTTTCTCTGGCTAAGAAAACAAGCCCAAATTCATGCTACTTGTCTTTCTCTATAAGTTACATCTGAGAACTAGCATAAGCAAAGAACAAGGTGCAATTTTGTGCTCCAGAAATGCATTACACATGATACTAGGTTACACATGGATCCATTAGTCTAGTCGACCCCTCACCCTTTCAGCACTTAAAGAACCCTTGACAGAGGTTTTCCAGTTTAAATTTTTAAAGCACAAAAATGTATACATATTAGAAAGCAATTAGGGTAAATGTGCTGATGCAGAGGGTAAAATGAAGTGAAAATGTGACAAACGTAAACATATTTTAGTTAGGATAAATGTGCCAGCTTATTAAATGGGTTACATTAGCCTTTGGACCTGTTTGTGTATTGAAAGTGCCAAAAATCACGAAGCTGGTAGGAGAAATGCACTCCATTGATCCTGTGTACGCTGTTTGCACTTAGCTGATATGATAAATTAGGCTACCACCCTCCCAGAAAATACTGTCCCCCAAGTATAAATACTATAACTTTGACTCTGTAAACATTGAGGTCTCTACATTCTGTCGTATCCAATTACTTTCTTTCTTTTTTTTTTGTATAAATATTATATAACCGAGTAGGAGGCTTTTACATTAAAATAGATTAGACGGGAAAAGGGTCTGAATAAGGGTGGTGGAAACAGGATAAAAGGTAGAAGAGGAAGTTCAGGAATACCTCTAAGAGCTAAAATTAGGTGGCTGATTTCATATGTGGAAATATTGATAAGGAAGAAATGAAAAATGCTAGTGCAAAAAAAGGAGCAATTATTTCTGGAGTGGGAGAAGACCATCTTGTAACAAAGGATCAAAGAGAGAGAGAATGGAATAAGCTATCTTTACATGGAAGGAAAAGGAGGAGTATTCTCAATAGTAGATACAGTGTGTGTAAATGTAGGTGGGCCTGGGGCCTGGGACTAGGAAAGAAAAAAGGGGGGTGCATTTAGCTGAAAGAGAAGACTGAAGGGGGATATGACAGCTGTCTTCAAAAACTACCAAGCGGGCCTTACACAGACTGATGGTGCTGGTGATGGGCCATCATAAGTACGGATAACTCAACTCATAGCACCTTGGTGAAAAAACGTGTGTGTGCGTGTGTACTTACGTGCACGCATGTACCTATTTGTGTATTCACAAAGCCATCTTGTCATATCTCAATTAGACTTCTGTGCTTCAAATGGGAGGTTTCAGAAGGCCACCTTAGACTCAACAGAGGAAAGCTATATTCAACATAACTTCGTAGTTTGGAATTGTGAGATCCCCAATCACTAGGAGGTTCAGCAATGATAATAATACCTAACTATTTTTTTTTTTTAATGGGATCTTACAAAGTGCTAGGTACTCCTCTAATTTCTTTATGAGAATTAACTTAGAGCATGACTCTCATAGCAATCTTAGGAGCTATTTTATTTTCACCTGTTTCAGAAATGAGGATATTGAGGGACAATGGCATTAGGTAACTTGTCCAAGGTCACATAGCTAGTAAGTGATGGAGCTGGGATGTAAGTCTAAATAGTCTGGCTCCACAGCCCATGATCCTAAACATGTTCTTATAGATTTAATATCTACCTCCAGTGGGGATGTTACAAACATGATCCCTGTATTGAACTTCCCTAGATTCTACGTGTGTCTTCAGGTTTGACCAGAAAGGCAAATGGGAAGGCCTTGGCATGCTGAATGGGAAAGAACCACCTCAACCTTAGGGAGAACAGTAGCAGGTTCAAGGAGGAAGTCCTGGATTTAGTAGGGGGAACCCAACTCAACTGGCTCTGTCTTCTTCCTTCTGGGTCCTGGGATCATTTCAGTCTCATCATCATTCCTTTTTCACCAGACCTTCCAGTCTTGATCACTGAAGTACAAACCCTTATGTAAACCTGAGCTCCGGACCAGCTTTGCCATCCTCCAATCTATCCTGTAGACCGTGGCTTGATCAGTGTTTCTTACATGCACATCTGATGCTGCCACTCCCCTCCTTCAACAGCTCCCCACTGCCTGAAAGATCAATCCTAATTCCTTAGCATGGCTCATGTGGTCCAATAAGGTCCGAACCCTGTCTATCTCTTCTGTACCATCTCTCCGCTGTCTGTGACACACTGCATACCTCAGTTAAATGAAATGTTTTTCTCTAACCTGCATTCGGCACACTATTTTGTGTTTCTCAGGCCTTCCATCTTCTACTCTCTTTACCTGGATAACTATCGTTAACTACTCAGTCTCAGCTTAGGTGTGGTTTCCCATAAGAGGTCTCAGTTACTCAGACCCTTATCATGTCACTGCTGTTGTGTACCATCAAGTCAATTCCAACTCATAGAGACCCTATATGATAGACTAGAACTGCCCCATAGGGTTTCCTAGGCTGTAATCTTTTCAAGAGCAGATCACCAGGTCTTTTATCCCATGGAGCTGCTGGTGGGTTTGAACAGTCAACCTTTTGGTTAGCAAGCTGCGTGCTTAACCATTGTGCCACCAGGGCTTATTATTATAGCATACCAAAAAACCAAACCAAACCCATGGCCATCAAGTCAATTCTGACTCATAGCAACCCTATAGGATGAATGGAACTGCCCCACAGAGTTTCCAAGGGGCACCTAGTGGATTTGAACCGCCAACCTTTTGGTTAGCAGCCGTAGCACTGAACCACTACACCACCAGGATTAGCATAGTCATTTTAAATACTACGTGAGTTTCATGAGAGCAGGGGCCTCTTGGTCAAGACTTGGCACTTTGTAGGTAGTGAACAATATTATGAATAAACAAATCTAGTGAACATATTATGTCTAGTACAGAAGGAATATTCAAGAACGGAGACTAGAGCATCCTCACACTGCCTATGCATGTTTCAAAGGGCCTGAGCAGTGGATATTCTACTGAAAGCTAAGCTTTCTATGTCTCTTCCCAGAACTTTTGACCTATCATAAAATAGTCAGTTGATGTTGAGTTGAATCAGACTCATGATGACCTTATGTGTATCAGAGTAGAACTGTTCTCCATGGGGCCTTCAATGACTGAATTTTTGAAGTAGATCACCAAGCCTTTCTTCCAAGGTGCCTCTAGGTGGATTTGAACCACCTACCTTCTAGCTAGTAGCCAAAATCTTAATCATTTGTGCTACCCATAAACTGCTACAATACAATGGAAACCATGTTTAATCACAAGCTTCAAGATCACGACATAATTCTCTGGGTTTTTTTTAATCTTTTTTATTTTTAAGGCCCAATACAGTTAACTTCTTAAGTATCAGCAAATATTCTTTTCCTTAGTTTCTCCTTCAGTACCCCAACAAAACTAAATGTGGCATAGCTTCACTTTTAATTACCAATTTAACTAAGTTTTGAAATACTGCTAGAAAAACCATTTTGAATGAGGCACTTTCAGCAAAATTTTAAATGTTTTCAATTATAAACTTGCATTTACTAGCTGAATATGGTCTGCTCCCTTACCAGCCAATAGAGGGACATTATTAATCATAAAAATTAATCTTAATTAAAGTCCACATATGGGAAAAATTAGGAAATATTTAATATAGCTGATTTTGAGTATTTTTGTATAATAGCAACAAAATATCTTACCCATGACTCTGCATACAATATAGAAAGATGATAAAAAATGTAGAATAAAAGAAATTAAATACAGCTATCTTTCCTGAAGTTTGCACACAGAATAGCTTCAATAAAGTATGTAGTGTCTAGACAGCTACGGCATTATTACTCCGTGATGAATACTTCCTTTCAGTAGGTTTCATGACACTAACGGCACTCATAATATTTAACGCACTAATGATATATTTTACTTAGGAGGTTAAATGATGTTTGCAATACAACACTTTCTAAAATGTCATAGTCTTCTGACGATAATGTATGGAAATATTAAAAACTACTCCTGTTTTATGAATGTCTTCTACTAGGATCAATGAAATTAAACATGTATTTGACTATGACAGTAAGCAAAAGTAGCACTACGAAGACATGATGTTGGAAAGCAATGCATTTTATGCAGCCTCTTAATGTGTACTGTCTAAGCAAGGGAAACAAAATTGAAGAACTTTGCAGTAATGCTAGTAGGGAAGGATGCACTCTATCACTAAGAATCACAGAACAAGACTAGGCCTCTGTCATGGTGCAGGCAGACATTCTTCGTTTGTCTTTGAAAATAAAACAAATGGAAGAGTTAAGTAATGTGCCTAAACTCATTAGTTTTTGGCACGAATGAACCTGAAGTCAAGGTTGACACCTACGGCTGCACAGGTTGTACACTGCACAACTCAACAGAGCACCTTTCTCGTGGACTGTGATGTGAAAGCATCCTCAGGAGTTGTGAAGTGCTGAATTGTCACAACAGTACATGACAGCTCTGCTTAAAGTCTGACGTCTTCTCAGTCCTGATCTTTATACCTTACTAGTTCTTCACACTGATGTTGCCTAGGAAAAGGCAAGTAATGGCAGATCTAAATTTCTCTCCCTTCCCCATGGTCAATCCCTACGGGTCAAACCTACCTACACCTAGTCAGTCCTGCAGGGGTCATGCTTTTGACTTCTAGAGCACTGGTTTTAGAGTCAGAAGAACTGGGTTGGAGTCTGTCATGGATTGAATTGTGTGCCCCCAAAATATCTGTCAATTTGGCTAGGCCATGATTCCCAGTATTGTGTGACTGTCCACCATTTTGTCATCTGATGTGATTTTCCCATGTGCTGTACATCCTATCTCTATAATGTTAATGAAATGGAATTAGTGGCAGTAATGTTAATGAGGCAGGCACTCAACCTACAAGATTAGGTTGTGTTTTAAGCCAATCTCTTTTGAGACATAAAAGATAGAGGTGAGCAGAGAGACATGGAAACCTCATACCACCAAGAAAGAAGCACTGGTAGCATAGCACATCCTTTGGATCCAGGGCCCCTGTGCTGAGAAGCTCCTCAACCATAGGAAGGTTGATGACA
Source organism: Loxodonta africana (assembly GCF_030014295.1). Classification (NCBI taxonomy): domain Eukaryota; kingdom Metazoa; phylum Chordata; class Mammalia; order Proboscidea; family Elephantidae; genus Loxodonta; species Loxodonta africana. The sequence continues at coordinate 54,836,762 of NC_087363.1, read as the reverse complement.
ATGACCTTCCTCTAGAGCCAACAGAGAGAGAATGCCTTCCCCTGAAGCTGGTACCCTGAATTCGGACTTCTAGTCTTCTAGACTGTGAGAATGAACAAATCTGTCTTGGAAGAAGTACAACCAGAATGCTCCTCACAAGCAAGGTTGGGGAGGCTATGTTTCACGTACTTTAGACATGCTATCAGGGGGGATCCACTCCTGGAGAAGGACATCATACGTGACAAAGTGGAGGGTCAGCAAAAAAGAGGAAGACCCTCAACAAGATGGATTGACACAGTGGCTGCGACAATGGGCTTAAGCATAACGACTGCGAGGATGGTACAGGACTGGGCAGTGTTTCATTCTGTTGTATACAGGCTTGCTATGAGTTGGAATCAATTCGATGGCACCTAACAGCAACAAGAAGACTATGGGAGAATAAATTTCTCTTTGTTAAAGCCATCCACTTGTGGTATTTCTGTTATAGCAACACTAAATAACTAAGGCAGAGTCCATGATCCGTTGCTTATCTGCTCTGTAACTCTGGGTTAGTTGCTTACTACCTCTGTGACTCAATTTCCTCATACATCAGAGTAACACTTATCTAGACTACCTCAGGAGATTTTAACAACAAAAATAACATATTTTAAAGTTTATGATGTACCAAGCACTGTCTAAGTGTGTTGCAGGTATTAATTGTTGCAGAAAAAAGACTTACTCAGATTTGCAGACAGGCAGTTAACATTAGGGTTATTTGGATTGACAGGGGAACTGTTATGTGAGGATTTATATATCATAAACCTTAGATCCTCACTGTCCAATAATCATTGGCCACATGTGGCTATTGAGCTTTTGAAACGTAGCATGTTTGAATTGAGATGGGTATTTTTTTTTTAAGACTGTAAAATAGAAAATGGATTTCAAATACTTACTATGAAAAAAAGAATTAAAAATGTCTCGTTAATAATTTTTTTGTACTGATTGCACATTGAAATAATATTTTGGATACACTGGGTTAAATGAAATATATTGTTAAAATTAATTTCACCTGTTTCTTCTCACTTTTTTTTAATGTGGCCACTGGAATATTTTAAATTACATACATGACCCACATTCTATTTCTAATAAACAGTGCTGCCTTAGAGTATTTTGTTTTTGGAAGTCAAAATACTCATATATCCATACATTCATAAAGATGAGGATCAGAAGGTATGTTTTTGAGTTTTAAGCCAACAGATGTACTTACATTCTAGGACATACTGATAAATTTTACCCTATTATCTTCTATACAAATATTCCATGCCAATTCTTATATATGAATGTAATATAAAGTAGTTTGAAAGACCCCAAGATATTTTTCCTTGTTTTGTTCCATTTATAATTATTTCACCAATGTGCATTTATCAGGCCCCTGGTGTAGTGGTTAAGTGCCACGGCTGCTAACCAAAGGGTGGGCAGTTCAAATCCGCCAAGCGCTCCTTGGAAACTCAATGGGGCAGTTCTACTCTGTCCTATAGGGTCGCTATTAGTCGGAATCGACTCGACGGCATTGGGCTGGGTAGCAGTGTACAGGTGGTACATTTAAGTGGGTAATTTGAGGAGAGTTTATAAAAATTTAAGAAAACCAATATGGGGCTAGTGACAGGGCACCATCACCATGCTTAGACCTGAAGGGTAAGGGTAGCTAAATGGGGGGAGGGTACCGTCAGGAGCTGTGGCCTCCATTAGGAAGGCTCTTAGACAGCAGATGGAGGTCTAGCAGAGAGGGAGGCAGAGGAATAAATACTCTTCCCACTCTCCAATAAATACTCTCCCCACTGTCCAAAAAAATATTCTTCCCATTCTCTAATTAAATACTCTTCCCACTCTCCAGTAAATACTCTTCCCCCCTCCAAAAAAATACTCTTCCCACTCTCCAATAAATACTCTTCCCAGTCTCTAATAAATACTCTTCCCACTCTCCAATAAATACTCTTCCCAGTCTCTAATAAATACTCTTCCCATTCTCCAATTTCTTGACCTTGCCTCCCATTAGCCAAAACCATCCAGCAGCCAGAAAACAAGGGAAACTTCTGTCGTCAACGTGGATCTCCTGAGTTGAACAGCAGGGAGAAGTTGGATCTGAAGGGACATGCATTTTTCATTATTCTGAAAGGTGTCTCTTGTCACTTAAGTAAACAAAGGGGACCAGCAATTGCATAGCAAATAAGACATACTAAAATGTTGACTTGAATTTAGCTAAAGGGTCTGGCATGTTTGTTTTGTTTTCAGTGATGTGATGACACTAATGCTGTCACCACATGTCCTATTTTCAAGTTCAAGGTTTACCATCGAATTTCTCTTTGGAGATGAATAATCTAATTTTTAGATATTATTATCCCTGAGGTGGAGAGTTCATAAAGAGTTACACTGACTCTAGGTACTCCCATTAGGAGCTAGAATCTTCTGGACCCCAAATGAAACTGCTCCATTTGAAAAACATCACCATTATTTTAATGAAGAGATTAAAAACAATCCCAATAGGTCAGTTTTTTCAGCTACTTGGAGAATACCTCATTCTGGAAGATCTATCAGGATGCAGGCCAGCTTAAAATTGGATGATCCATGCATCCCATTGCCTGGTGTCATTTTATGGATGAGGCAGTCAGCTGGGAACATCTGCTTTAAGATTTTCCAGGTTAAAGTTTTACCTTCAATGCTACATGGGGCAGAACTCCAGGGTTTTTGACAAATTATTCATGCATTTGCTCAATATGATTCTTGGATCTTTTCTGGACATAGTACCCATTCATTCTTCCTCCAGGTACTTCTGTGACCCACACAAGCCCTGTGTCTAGGTGGGAATAACAGTACAACTTTGTCTTTCTTCCTGAATGTTTACATCATTTCTGAGCACATATTCTGTTCTGTGTATGTTGCCAAATAAGACACTTAAGCAGGTAGGTTTCTTTTAACCAAAAGCATAAAATAACAACAGAGCCACTAGATACTAGGTTTTCACCTTGTAGTACCAGATAGAGTGATTAAAACACTTGTCTTGGTCTAGAAAATGAAAGAAACTGTGATAATTAAATACTCTTTATTCATCCTTTTTTTTTTTCCCAATACATACCATATATTATTTTAGTGTATATTATCAGAGATGGAAGCCCTGGTGGCATAGTGGTTAAGTGCTACAGCTGCTAACCAAAGGGTCGGCAGTTTGAATATGCCCAGCACTCCTTGGAAACTCTATGGGGCAGTTCTACTCTGTCCTACAGGGTCGCTATGAGTTGTAATCGACTCGACAGCACTGGGTTTGGTTTGGTTTTTTGATCATCAGAGAGAAAATCATTTGGGTAAATCTGACAAACCTTTTGCTGTTGAAGTGATTCTGACTCTGCCCTTAGGGTTTCCAAGGCTGTAATCTTTACAGAGGAAACCCTGGAGGCGTACTGGTTAAGAGCTATGGCTGCTAACCAAAAGGTTGGCAGTTTGAATCCACCAGGCACTCCTTGGAAACTCTATGCGGCAGTTCTACTCTGTCCTATGGGGCAGCTATGAGTCAGGATTGACTCAACGGCAACGGCTTTGGTTTTGGTTTTTGGTTAATCTTTACAGAAGCAGACTGCCACATCTTTCTCATGCAGAGCAGATGGTAGGTTCAAACCACCAACCTTTTGGTCAGTAGCTGAGTGCTTAACCACTGCACAGTCAGGACTTATCAACCTGAGGAACTCTTACTAATTATTTAGCCTCTTTGCACCTAAGTTTCTTCAGCTGTAAAACAAGGGAACTATGATTACATTTCTAGGGTTATTGTGAAGGATTAAATGAAATAACATACATAGGGGAAGGATAAATACTAAAATATTAACTGTTGTTCTAAGTTATCTAAAACTGGATGGTGCAAACGGTTAAGCACTTGACTACTAGCTGAAGAATTGGTGGTTCAAACCCACCCAGAGGTGCCTTGAAAGACAGGTCTGGCGGTCTGCTTCCAAAAGGTCAGAAACTTGAAAACCCTATAGAGCTGTTCTACTCTGCACACATGGGGTCACCATGAGTAGGAATCCACTGGATGGCCACTAACAACACCACCACCAATAAACTATCAGCACAAACAAAAATGCCTTCCATGGCTATAGTTAATGAAACGCCTTCATGGTCTACAAGAAGGGTGCAGCTCACAACTATATCTTTTCTGTATCTTTTGCAAAGTAGTCCTCGAAGGTCCTATTCTCTCCTTTATACAATCCACTGCCATATACTTCACATTCATCCCTCACTTAGTTCTAAGAAAAAAACATCTGCCTCTTCTGTTAGTTGTATATGCTTTCTATATTCGAGATGAAAAATTTATAAGCCAACATGTTTCCATTTTGGTTTTAGCTATCAGGACACTTCCCAGCTGTTAGAAATAACAGCTCCCAGGTGCCTCTAATCCTTTTAAATGGTCCCTTTCTATTTTTATCTGTGCTTGTCCTAATTTATATTAATTCCCTTCTGTAAGCCAACTCAAGTCTTTTCAGAAGTTGTTGAGGTATAAATCATAAAGAAATATATATGTACTCTAGAATAAAAATGAAGGCTGATTCTTTGTGGCTTCTTATTGTGCCCGCTCTGGGGCCATTTCATCGCCAGCTAACATCCTCCCACATGAAAGATGAAGACAAAAGGACTGAAATTAATTTAATCATTTTAGATGAGGTTCTGAGTCTTAAGTAAATCACATTATTGCAGTAAAGAGTTTGAAACGGAATTATTTATACTCTTTCAGAACACTAATCTCTTTAGTCATTTTGCTCGATTAAAAAAAATAATAAATTTTGATAGAAGAATAAAATCCACTTTGGCTTATAATAATCAGCAGAGGAGCATGATTAAAATGAAGTTTTCCAGGCCCCACTCCTAAAGATTCTGATTCAGCATGTGGGGGAGGGACTTTGGAGCCATGTAGGAGATGCAAAGCCCAACACGTAGGTCAAGCCAGTGAGCTGAGGGCCAAGCATTTTGAAGAAAAACCCTCAGACACATCTTGGACTTCATTAAACTGTAAGCTGTGGTTGATTTAAGCCATTTAGACTCTGACATTTACCAAAAGCCACTTGGCATTAATTGGTCTTCTACCAAATATTCAGAGTGAATAACTAGATATTCCATTACATAGCGAGCCAAAAATATTTACCCTGGACCAAGCAGTCAGAGGCATATTCTTGGAACACTGACATTAAGCAAGAGAAGTATGTAAATGTTCTGGATACATATGGCAAATTTAATTACATACTACTCAAAAAAGCATGTTAAAATATATCTGTCATTTTTGTGATAATTTTTTATGATCATTTAGTTGGTATGTAATTACTTAATAAGGAGCCCAGGTGGTACAAAGGAGCACAGGGCTGCTGATAGAAAGGTCCCACCCAGCTGCTCCTTGGGACAAAAGACTAGTCAATCTGTTCCCATAAAGATTACAGCCTGGGAAATCCTATGGGGCTGTTCCAGTCTGTCATACAGGGTCACTGTGAGTTGGAATTGACTCAGTGGCACACAACAACAACAACAATCATTTAATGGCAAAATACTGAGTTACTTTGAGCCTCTCTTCACCTTACCTAAAATAAAAGAATTATCTTTTGCTTGCAGGCTTGTAAAAATTAGGCAGCTCATATCTGTAAAACACAGTAAAGCTTTCAATAAATTCTAACAGTAAGCATCTATCACTTTGGTAGAAAAGATTTTGCATTCTGTTTTGTAAATATTTAAAACATATTTTAAAAATACATATTTTTGATATTAAGTAAAGAATCCTTCAATCTTCCAGTTAACAGAAACATAGAAGAAAATCTCCAAAAAGATTACTTACGAAATTCTAAAATAAAAAAAATTTTTTTTTCACGTATTATTGTTGGTAATATAAATTGGTATTACTTTGAAAAGTAGTTTGACAAATTTCTATCAATCTCCATAAAAAGGTTTATCTACACAGACATTCACTGCCACACCATTTATAATAGAAAAAGGGTAGACACAACCTAAATGATACAGAATAGGAAATTATTATGAAAAAAACAAAAACACATGGTTTATCTGAAGTCCTGGTTCTCAAACTGTAGCTTGCATCAGAATCACAGGAGGGCTTGTTAAGACTGGTCCATGAGCCCACCTAAGAGTGTCTGATTCAGTTGGATGGAGGTAGAGCCCAAGAATTTGCATTTCTGACAAGTACCCAGGTGAAGTTGATGCTGTTGGTCTGGGGACCTACACCGTGACACCATTGGCCAACGCCGTGGACTATTATACAACTATGGGAAAAAAGAAATACTAAAGCCATATGATCTAACACAGAATAAACTCCAAAATGTGTTAAATTTACATTACAAGGTGCTGGGCAGTCTGTTTGGCACAACTATTTTAAACCATCTAGAGCCTTGGTGGCACAGTGGTTAAGAGTTTGGCTGTTAACCAAAAAGGCTGGCAGTTTGAATCCACTGGCTGCTCCTTGGAAACCCTATCGGGCAGTTCTACTCTGTCCTATAGGGCCGCTATGAGTCGGAATCAACTCGACGGCAACAGGTATGGTTTTGGGGTTTTGGTATATCTATATAGAACGAGCTCTGGTGGCAGAAAAGTTAAAGTTTGGCGATTTAAACCCGTCTACAAAAAAATTTTTTTTTTTTTTTTACCCTAGGGGCAGTTCTGCTCAGTCACATGGGGTTGCTCTGAGTCGAAATCAACTCAATGGCACCTAACAACAACAATAACAACAACATCCCTATATATGCTCATATAGGGACATGGGGGTTGCTGTCTGGCAGCCAAGGATATGGGGTTGGGAAGGCAGCATCCTCTTCATTGCATATCTTTAATGTTTCACATGTGCATATATTATTTGTAAAATGAAGATCTATGAAAAAAAAAATTTAAAGAAAGAAAAGCCATCCAGGGATGTTCAACTTTAATTTCTTGCCAGCTGATTTACAGAATCCCTACCATTTTCCTAGGCCAGGAGCATCTTATTTCAATGGCACTACAGTGCACAAAACTCAAAATCTGGAGACTCCCAAAGCCAGCTCTGCTTATACATTTTCTTGGCAACCTGTTATGATTATGCTGCATTAATGGGCTCAGAAGGAGGAGGACAGGTATGAAAAATGATGTGTTTCTTTTTACAGCCACAAAGAACAATGCTAAAATTGTAACTTGAAGTCAGCGTGGAGGAAGACATGAAAACACAGAGAGATAATCTGCTCATTTACCTTTAGGTGGTATGTGCTGGTGAAAGCAGCTGATAGTCATACTGGTTTCGGAGGTGGAAAGAAAACTGTCTAAAACAGTTGGGTTATTGAGAATTTCTTAAAATAGGAAGCAAATGGCCGGTAGGGAGTGTCACTGTAGCTAATTCACATTTTCAACAACAATAAAAAAAACTTTCTGAATTTCCTTGTTATAACTTGGGTTAAAACTTTTTTTGGCAATGAAAATGTGATATTCATTTCATCTAGCTGAGATTTGGAAATGTTCCTTTTATACTGAAATAGCAAATTACCAAGAGTACACTCAAAGGAAGAATAAACTATTTACCAAGAAGATTTTTATATGCACTCTACCTACTATAAAAGTAAAGCAAAGAAAATAATTCTAAAAGACAATAAAAACAGCATTTACAAAACTTCCACAAATATACTACAATCAGTTAATGCTAGATTTTATTTTAATAATGTTAAAGTGTTATATAGTTATGTGATAACCAAAATTAATATCTCACTAGCAGTTAACTGTCTATTTTATTTTAATATTATTAAAACATGATATTTTGTAAAATCCTATGATAAAAACAATATTATGTAATTGACTTTGGTGGAATAAAAAGAAGTCACGATTGAGCACAAGAGTAAGGGCAATTAAGCAGTGTCTTGACTGTTCACAAAAGTTTAATTTTCTGCAAATATTAGTCTTCAGAAAACAATTTTCTATGAACACAAACTTTTAGAGGTTCTGGGTACGGGTTAAGAGCCTTCGGCTTACAGGTAAGTGGCCAAGGTTTGGGTTTATACTTTATCATCAATTACGTGCCTAAGGCAAATTACCTTTGAGACTCAGTATTCTCATCGGTAATATAGGAAAAATGCAATAATATCATCTACCTCAAGTACATTAAACAACATGCCCTCCCCCCTCAAAAAAAAAAAAAACCCTGCTCTTAAAATTTAAAATTTTATTTGTACTATGGAGGGGGAGTGTTATGCAGCCACTCCTAACCAAGTTGCTCTGGGGTCCATTCTGACTCATGCTGACCCACGTGTGTCAGAGGAGAACTGCGCTGGCTGATTTTTCTTTTTTAATTGTGTTTTAAATCTACAGCTTAAGTTAGTTTCTCATACAAAAATTTATATACACATTGTGATGATGCCCTAGTTGCCAACCCTATGTCAGCACACTCTTCCTTTGTACCCCAGATTTCCCGGGTCCATTCAACCAGCTCCTGTCCCTTTTCCACCTTCTCATCTTGCCTCTGGACAGGAGCCGCCTGTTTGGTCTCATACATCTACTTGAGCTAAGAAGCACACTCTTCATGACTATCATTTTACGTCTTATAGTCCAGTTTAATCTTTGTCTGAAAAGTTGGCTTTGGGAATGGTTTTAGTTCTGGGTTAACAGAGAGTCTGGGGACCATGTCTTCTGGGGTTCCTCCAGTCTCAGTCAGACCTCAATGGCTGATTTTTAAGAAGACATCACCATACTGAACATTTTGGTCAAAGATTCCGTTAAAGAATCCTGATCAAAAGGGGAGAAATTGAGGTTGGTCAGAAGCTGGCGAAATGGACACGAAAAGAGAGAGTGGAGGGACAGAGCGGGCTTTCTCGTTAGCGGGAGAGTAATTGGGAGCATTTTAGCAAGGTGTATATAAGTTTTTATATGAGAGACTGACTTGATTTGTAAACTTTCACTTAAAACACAATAAAAATTATTAAAAAAAAAAACAAAAAAACAAGAAAAACGCTATGGAGCAGTTCTACTCCGCATACATGGGTTGCCTTGAGTTAGATTCCAGCCCCGGCAGCAGGCAACTAACAACAGGACCTGTTACAGAAAACAGCGCCAGACTGATCTGTGGGTTCTCTAGGGGTCTGGATTGGGTGAGCCAGGGGAAGGCGATGCCTTTAAAAATTAAATTTTAGATATTGTTATCCACTGAGGCAACTGTGACAGCATTTCTCTTTGCTGATAAAATCTTGATTTGCTGTGAAATACAGTCAACTATATGTACTTTCAAAAAAAAAAGGGGGGGGAATGTAAAACAGAATTTCAAATTTTCCTGCACTCCAGACTTTGTGGAACCATGGAGTCTAGATGAACCCCTGAAATTACTGCCCTGAGATAATCTTTAAATCTTAAATCAAACGTATCCCCCAATGTTTTCTTAAAACTGAGTAATAGTTTAGCTTAACTAGCCAAGAATGTCTGCCTTGAGCACTGTGCTCTTTTAAGAGCTATCTATGTGGAATCAAATCGACAACAGCTTATGTTAATGGAGGAGGAACAATGTGGATAAGGAGGGTAAGAACGGCTGCACAACTCGAAAAATGTAATCATGTCACTGAATTGTACATCCAGAAACAGTTGAATTGGTGTGTTTTGTTGTGTATATTCTCAACAGCAATAAAAATAAATTATTTTTAAAAACAGCAAAAAGAGATCACCAGCCCTTTCTTCTGAGGCACCTCTGGTTGTACTCGACCCTCCAAGCTTTTGGTTAGCAGCTCAGTGTGTTAACTGTTTTGCACGACCCAGGGACTCTTAAAATAATTATACCAATGATAAAGGGTTTACATATGTGTGTGCCACTTGAAAAAAAAAATTTTACTTTTAGCACTTATAAAGAAAGTCTGAATGAACATAAAGTTCCTTAAAATCTTAATTTAATTCTTATTTAAGAAAGAATTTCACATGGCTCAGAAGGATAGATAAATTAATACATGGCAACAAATTAGAAGGATCTAAGGAATTAAAAATGTAAAATCAGAGATATAAAATATATAAAATAGAAAATGTTATAAGCTCTGTCTACTTATAGTCATGTCACATATTTTATTTTGAGCTTCCTAACAACCAAAACCCGAACCTATTGCCACTGAGGCGATGCCAACTCATAGAAACCCTACAGGACAAGGTAGAACTGCCCCATACATTTTCCAAGGAGCATCTGGTGGGTTCAAACCGCTGACCTTTAGAGTAGCAGCCATAGTTCTTGGCCACTACACCACCAGGGTTGAGCTTCCTCACAACCATCAAGAAAACAGGCATTTGGTTAGTTACATAATTCACCACAGCTGGAAAGATTTTTTTTTTTTAATTCCAAGGTGAAACACAACTACACCTGATACCAAGACTAGAAAAAATAAGATCTGTAGGTCCCCATAAAGAAGATTCTTTCATAGTATGAGCACCATCCTTAACCACAACCACCCAGGGCTCACCAAAAACCAAAAAACCTGTTGCTGTCAAGTTGATTCCCACTCATGGCAGCCCCGTGTGTTACAGAGTGGAACTGCCCCATAGGATTTTTTTTGGCTGTAATCCTTTTACGGAAATCCTGGTGGCGTAGTGCTTAAGAGCTACAGCTGCTAAGCAAAAGGTTGGCAGTTTGAATCCACCAGGTGCTCCTTGGAAATCCTATGGGGCAGTTCTACTCTGTCCTATAGGGTTGCTATGAGCTGGAATTGACTTGATGGCAAGGGTTCGGGGTTTTTTGTTGTTGTTGTTGTTGTTTAATCCTTTTACAGAAGATCACCAGGCCTTTCTTCTGCAGTGCCATTGGGCAGATTCAAACTGCCAATCTTTTGGTTAGAGCAAACCACTTGTACCACCCAGGAATGCACACAGTGGTAAGTATATAAGGCTGTCCCTCAGAGCATCTTCTTGTTGGCCGATAAGCTTACCATCGGTTGAACATATAATTTACAATCAGCATCAAAGCACTTTTGAAACAGAAACAGGCATTAACCAGTGAGAAAGCAGGGAAAACAGGTGTGAACTAAGTGACCACGCAAATTGGGACAAACTATCACCTTCCACAAATCCATATAATTCTATAGAGTCAAAGGGAGGGGCTCATAATTTGATGAGGTGCAGGTTCACTGCTCTCTACTGAAGTAGTATTTACTTTTTTTCAATTTTCACTCAGCAATTAATATTTAGAAAATTTATATAGTCATTAATAATAAAAGGAGATTACATTTTCAGGTCTTACAATGTGCCAAGGACTTATGGTTTCAAAGGTTGGCAAATTATGGCTGGGGAGTCAAATACAGCCTGCCATTTGATTGTGTCAGGCCTGAGAGTGAAGAATATTTATACTTCCAAATCACTAAAAAAAAAACAAGAATACTATTTCATGACATGTGAAAAATTTTTTTAATTAAACTTTTAGTGTCTACAAATAAAGTTTTAATTGAAACAGAGCCATACCTACTATTTACATATTGTCCATAACTAGTTTCTTACTACAATGTTGAGCTAAATAGTTGTGAACGAGACCATATGGCCCACAAAGAAGCCAGACTCAAAAGGCTACATTCTCTACTTAAATGAAATGTCTTTAATAGGCACATTAATAGAAACAAAAAGTAGATTAGTGGTTGCCATGGTCTGGGGAAGCAAAGAATACAGAGTTATTACTTAATGGCTACAGAGTTCTTTTTGGGGTGATGAAAAAGTTTTGGAAATAGATAATGGTGATGGCTGTAAGACATTCTGAATGTAACTAATGCCACTGACTTGTACACTTAAAAATGATTAAGATGACAAGTTTTGTATTATACATACTTTAACACAATAATTATTTTTTAAATTATTTTAAAAAGCTATGTACTATATGATTTCATTTATACAACATTCTGGAAAAGACATAACTTTTTCAATAGCTTCAAGAGTCAAGGGATGAAGAGAAGGTTTGATTATAAAGGGGTAGCTGGAGAGTATTTTGGGGGGGGTGACCAAACAGTCTGTATTTTGATTGTGTCACTGCTGTACTAACGAACATTCACAGATCTATATACCAAATTGTATAAATTTTACTGTATATAATTAAGGGAGGGGGGAAAAAAACTGTTCTATTTGATTCCAAACCTCCTAGTCACACAGACTCAACAGAACATAGATTTCTCTCTTTCCAGTTCTACACTCTTCCAACTCAAAGCCACAGACCAACTGTAAGCCCCTAGTCTCAATTAATATATCTTTAAATACAAGGGATACATTTCATTCAATAAAAGACTGCTGAACTATCTGTTCCATTAAAGGTCAGCTAAAGCCTTTCTTGACTGACTGCTCTCCAGCCAGCCTGCAGCTTCTGAACGCCTCAGGGCTCCTCGAATCTTCATTTCTCCAGTTGTAGCAGGGGGTTTGGGCAAAGTTTCCTCCGTGAAGCTTGCCTTATTTGCTCCACGTTGCCCTTTCCAGAAGAACCTCGTCATCTTTCATTACTCATTCCTCTTCCTCACACTGAGCACTGCCTCACCAAGTTCTGTTACTTCTACCTCAGAATACCACCTATCAGTTCCCCTTCAGCTCCACGGCTATGATCCTTACCTAGGCCACCATCCTCAATTCATTCTGGCAAACAGCCATGACAATCTTCCAAGTGCAGATCTTATGTTCTCATTATCCTGCTTGAACCACCCAATGGCTTCCAACTGACCTGACTTCTTAACAAGACCAGCAAGAGCTCTGACCTGCCTGTCTCCTCAGCCCCACATCTCTCCACTAACTTCTGCAAATTCTCGGGTCCAACCATCAAACTTCTCTCAGGCCCTTGGATGTTCTATGCCTGCTGCCTTTCCACTGCTATGCCTTTCAACATGACATTCCCTCTGCTGACGCTCCCTTTTTCACTCCTTTTACCATCCTTCTCCACGCTGTACCCATCCATTAGTTCTCAGTTAAAACACGTCTCTAACCTTTAAGATAGCTTCCCATAATGTGCCAAACTAAGTTATTCTCTTCTGTTAAAGCCTGCCATCACATCTTTAATTAGGTTTCATAAAACCTGGCTTTTTCTGTTTTTCCTGGAGTACTTAAACCAAATTCAAATAGCTCATTGTTTTTCCTTAAGCATTTTAGTATTATTTCTAACAGCCAGTACCTTTTTTCTTTTTTTGTAGTTAACATACACCTTTACCATTACCACACTTAAAAAAAAAAAAAAAATCCTAATATAATTTACTCAGTCTGGGTCAATTTCTCTAACTCTATCAACCATGCCTTTTTTACGGTAAGTTTCTTCAGATCAGAATAGTCTAACATTGCATTTGGTTACTAAGTCCCTTACATTTTTTTCAATTAAAACTTCATCGAGATAATTGTAGATTCACCTACTGTTATAAGAAATGATACAGACATCATATTACATTATAAGCAATTTCCCATGGAAACATTTTGCTAAACTACCGGATTATATATTGCGAGGAATGGGAATTCCAGAACACTTAATTGTGCTCATGAGGAACCTTTACATAGATCAAGAGGCAGTTGCTTGGATAGAACAAGGAGATACTGATTGGTTTAAAGTCAGGAAAGGTGTGCATCAGGGTTGTATTCTTTCACCATAACCTATTCAATCTGTATGCTGAGCAAATAACACAAGAAGCTGGACTATATGAAGAAGAACGGGGCATCAAGATTGGAGGAAGACTCATTAACAACCTGAGTTATGCAAATGACACAACTTTGCTTGCTGAAAGTGAAGAGGATTTGAAGCACTTGCTAATGAAGATCAAAGACCACAGCCTTCAGTATGGATTGCACCTCAACATAAAGAAAACAAAAATCCTCACAACTGGACCACTGAGCAACATCATGATAAACGGAGAAAAGATTGAAGTTGTCAAGGATTTTATTTTACATGGATCTACAATCAAAAGCCATGGAAGCAGCAGTCGAGAAATCAAAAGACGCATTGCGTTGGGTAAATCTGCTGTAAAGGACCTCTTTAAAGTTTTGAAGAGCAAAGATGTCACCCTGAAGACTAAGGTGCGCCTGACCCAAGCCATGGTATTTTCAATCGCATCATATGCATGTGAAAGCTGGACAATGAATAAGGAAGACTGAAGAAGAATTGACGCCTTTGAATTGTGGTGTTGGTGAAGAATATTGAATATACTGTGGACTGCCAAAAGAACGAACAAATCTGTCTTAGAAAAAGTACAAACAGAATGCTCCTTAGAAGCAAGGATGGCAAGACTGTGTCTTACATACTTTGGACATGTTGTCAGGAGGGATCAGTCCCTGGAGAAGGACATCATGCTTAGCAGAATACAGGGTCAGTGGAAAAGAGGAAGACCCTCAACGAGGTGAATTGACACAGTGGCTGCAACAATGAGGTCAAGCATAACAACGATTGTGAGGATGGCTCAGGACCGGGCAGTGTTTCGTTCTGTTGTACATAGGGTCGCTATGAGTCGGAACCGACTTGACGGCACCTAACAACAACAACAACTGGATTATATCACAGGCAGGATATTAACATTGACAAAACACACAAATTTTATTCATATTTATCCAATCTTACCTGTGTTAATTTATGATTGTATATGTTCAGTTCTGTACAATCTTATCATCTGTATAGTTTTGTGTTTACACCACAACACTCAAAATACAGAACACCTATGTCACCACAAGTATCCCTCATGGAGCCCTTTTATAGCCACACTCCCTTAGTTATCTAGTGCTGCTATCACAGAAATACCACAAGCGGGTGGTTTTAACGAAGAGAAATTTATTCTTTCACAGTTTAGATGGCTAGAAGTCCAAATTCAGAGTGCCACTGGAGGGGGAGGCTTTCTCTCTGTGTCAGCTCTGGGCAAGGGTCTTTGTCATCAATGTTCCCCTGTCTAGGAGCTTCTCAGCATAGGGATCCGGGGCCCAAAGGACAAGCTCTGCTCCCAGCACTTCTTGCTTGATTGCTTGAGGTCCCTCTCTCTCTGCTCGGTTCTCTCTCCTTTTATCTCTTATAAAAGGTGCTGCAGGCCACACCCTAGAGAAGCTCCCCTTACATTGGATCAGGGCTCTAACCTGAGCAAGGGTGTTTCTTCTCACCCTAATTCTCTTTAACATAACCTAATCTTGCCTCATTAACCACAAACCGATTGTCATAGTCAGTTCTGACTCATAGTGACCCTATAGAAGACAGAAGAACTGCCCCACGGAGTTTCCGATGAGTGGTTGGTGTATTCAAACTGCCAATCTTTTGGTTAGCACCCTCTTAACCACTGCACCACCAAAACCCAAAAAACCAAACCCACTGTCATCAAGTTGATTCCAACTCATAGCAACCGTATAGGACAGAGTAGAACTGTCTCATAGGGTTTCCAAAGAGCTCTTGGTGAATCTGAACTGCTGCCCTTTTGGTTAGCAGCTGTAGCTCCTAACCACTATGCCACCAGGGTTTCCCTGCACCACCAGAGTTCCCACTAACCACAGGAATTAGGATTTACAACGCAAAGGATAATTACATCAGATCACAAAATGGTGGACAACCACACAATACTAGGAATCATGGCCTAACCAATTTGGTACACATTTTGGGGGAAGACAATTCAACCCATAACACGCCCAACTCTACTCCCACTGTCTGTAGCCCTTGGCAACCACTAATCAGTTATCCATTTCGAAGTGTTACATAAATGGAATCATATAGTAAGTGGGAAGGGCTTGTTTTACTCAGCATAATTACCTGGAAATTCATCCAGTTGTTCTGTATAACAAAAATTTGTTCTTTTTTATTGCTGAATAGTTTTCCATGTTATGGATTTATTCAATTTGTTTAACCAGTCACCTACTGAAGGACATCTGCATTTCATCCAATTTTGGGCTATTATGAGTAAAGCTGTATAAACCTTTGTGTACAGACTTTGAACGTAAGTTTTTGTTTCTGTATAACAAATGCAGAAGAGTGCAATTGCTGGGTCATGTGGTAGTTGAATGTTTAGGTTTTTTAAGAAACTGCAAAACTCTTTCCCAGACTGGTTGTGACATTTTATATTTCTGATAGCAATGTATGAGTGATCATTTCTGCATATCCTCACCAGCATTTCATATCATCACTATGTTTTATTTTAGACATTCTGATGGGTATATAGTGATAGATATCTCATTGTGATTTTGTTTGCATTTTCTAGGTGGCTGGAGATCTTTTCATGTGCTTATTTGCAATCCATATGTTGATATGAAATGGCTGTACATCTCTTTTGCACGTTTTTTACACTGGATTGTTTATATTTTTTTACTGTTGAGTTTGGAGAGTTCCTTATATATTCTAAATATGAGTCCTTTACTGGATAAGTGGCTTGCAAATATGTTATACATGTTTGTAGCTTGCCCTTCACATTGTTTTTCATAGAGCAAAAGTTTTAAATTTCAATGAGGTCTAATTTACCAATTTTTTTTCTTTTATGGATCATACTTTCGGTGTTAAGTTGAAGAACTTTTTGCTTAATCCTAGATCCCAAAAACCTCTACTTTTTTTTTGTAACGGCTTTATAGTTTTACATTTTATATTTAAATTCATAATCCATTTTGAGTTAATTTTTACATACGGTGTGAGGTTTAGATTAAGGTCTCCCCTCCCCTCAAATGATGCTCCAGCATCATTTGGCATTTGGTGAAAGGCTATCCTTCTTCCGCTGAATCGTCTCTGTAGTTTTGTCAAAAATCAGTTGAGTATGTATCTGTGGGTCTATTTCTGGGTTCTCCGTTCTGTCCTACAATCTATGTGTCTATCCTTCCACCAATACAACAGTCTTGATTACAGTAGCTATATAGTAATTCTTAATATCAGATGGAGTGACTACTCACATTTTATTCTTCTTCACCAAGACTGCTTTAGCTATTTAGGGCCTGTGCCTTCCTTCATAAATTTTAGAATAAGCTTTTGTATGTCTAAAAAACAAGACAAACAAAAATCCTCTGGAATTTTGATAGGAATTGCATTAAATCTATAGATCAATTTGGGGAGAAGTGACATCTTTACTACTCTGAGTTTTCCAGTTTATGAACATGGTATGTCTTTCCATTTATTTAGGTCTTCTTTGATTTCTTTCATCAGCATTCAGCCTAGACATGTTTTGTGACATGTATTCCAAACTACTTCATTTTCTTTGGAGAGACTGTAACTGGTTATGCTTTTATTTTGGTTTATGACAGTTCTTTGTTGGTATATAAAAATGTGATAATTTTTGTGTGTTGATCTATCCTTTCATTTTCTTAAACTCACTTATTAGTTGTAGGAGATTTTCGTAGATTCCTTGAGATTGTACAGATGTCATCTACAAGTAGATGTATGTTTTATTATTTATTTTCCTTGTCTTATTGCCATAGCTGGATATTTTACTATTATATTAAGAATGATGAGCATGGACTTCTTTTCCTTCTGACCTTAGGGGAAAATTATCAGTCTTTCATCATTGAATATGATGTTAGCTGTAGGTTTTTTGTAGGTGCTATTTATTAAGTTGAGGTAATTAACCTGTATTCCTAACTTACTGAGAGTTTTTATCATGAGTAGGTGTTGGATCTTGTCAAATGCTTTTTCTGTGTCAACTGATACGATCATATGGTTTTTCTTTAGCTTGCTGATATGCTGTGTCACACTGACTGATTTTCTAATACTGGGCCAACTTTGTAGTGCTGGAATAAACCCCACTTGATCATGCTATAGCAATCCTTTTATACATTGTAGGATTTGGTTTGGTAATATTTTATTGAGGGTTTTTGCATCCAAGTGTGTTGAGTCACATATGTCTGTATTTTTCATTTTTGCACTTTGTCTGGTTTTGGTGTCAGGACAATACTGGCTCCATAAACAGGTTAAGATGTGTTCTATCTTCCATACTCTGGAAGGGAATGTGTAAAATTGCATTAATTATTTGTTAAATGTTTGGTAGAATTATCCATTGAAACAACCTGGGCCTGAAAATTTCTTTGGGGGGAGATTTTTAATTAAAAAATCAATGTCTTCAATGGTTATTGGGCTATTCAGGTTATCTATCTATTGACTGAGTTTTGGAAGTTTTTTGATTTTTGAGGAATTGGCCCATTCTTCTAAGTTGTTGAATTTATAACCAAATGTTATTTATAATATTTCCTACTTATTATTTTAGTAGCTACAGGATGCATGGTGATTGTCATGGATTGAATTGTGTCCCCCAAAAATACGTGTATCAATTTGGCTAGGCCATGAGTCCCAGTATTGTGTGATTGTCTACCATTTTGTCATTTGATATGATTTTCCTATGTGTCATAAATCCTATCTCTATGATGTTAATGAGGTGGGACAGGTGGCAGTTGTTAGGGAGGCAGGACTCAATCTGCAAGATTGGATTATGTCTTGAGGCAATCTCTTTGGAGACAGAAAGAAGCAAGCAGAGAGATGAAGAGGCCTCATACCACCAAGAAAACAGTGTCGGGACCACAGCTCATTCTTTGGACCTGGGGTTCCTGCACAGAGAAGCTCCTAGTCCAGGGGAAGGCTGATGATAAAGACCTTCCTCCAGAGCCAACAGAGAAGGAAGGCCTTCCCCTGGAGCTGGCACCCTGACTTCAGACTTCTAGCCTACTAGATAGACTGAGAGAATAAACTGCTGCTTGTTAAAACCAACCACTTGTGGTATTTCTATTCTAGCAGCACTAGATAACTAAGACAGTGATATTTCTGATTTTATTTCTGGGTGGTGTTTTTGTCTTTTTATTTTTGTCAGTATTACCAGAGGTTTGTTGATTTTTTTCAAAGAACCAGCTTTTAGTTTCATTGTTTTTTTTTCCTCATTTTTCATCCCATTTATTTCTGTTCTTATAGTTAACATATCATTCCTCTTTGGCTGCTTTCATGACTTATCCTTATCTTCATAGCTTTCAGTTTTTTGATGTGTCTTGATGTAGATGTCTTTGGAATTATACTGTTGGGCTTTACTCAGATTCTTGAACCTAAAAGTTTGTGTCTTTCACCCAATTTGGAAAATTTTCAGCCATTATTTCTTAGAACATTCTTTCAGCCGTGCTTTCTTCTTCCTGTCTGGGACTCCGATGATACAAATGTTGGACCTTTTGTTATTGTTCCACAGTTTTGGTATGTTTGATGGCTGGTTGGTTGGTTGGTATTTCTTTTTTCTTCCCCAGTCTATGTTCTACTGTTCAGATTGGGTGAATCTCTATTGATCTGTACTCAAAGTTCAATGATTGTACCCTCTGTCATCTAGGGTTTAAATATTACTATACTTTGATTTTCTAATTTTTCAATTGTTTCAAGAGAATTTGTAATTGATAATTAAAGAATTTCTATGATGGCTGCTTTAAAATCCTCATTAGATAATTCCAACATCTGATTCACCTCAATGTTGGTCTTGACTGTCTTCTTATTCAGGTTGTGACTTATGGTTCCTGGAATGACAGGTATCATGGATAATAGAAAATAATATATCATGGATATGTTTTGTCTATTATGTTAGTAGACTCTGGGTCCTATTTAAGTGTTCTATTTAATAGGCAGTCACCATGTTTAAATTTAGCATGCAGATACTGGTCTACTTTTATGGGCTGTGGTTCCAGTGAGTTTCATTTTCAAAGCCTTCACATTGTTATTTTGGTCTGCATGGTTTCCCTGGAGCTGCTACAGCTCTCAACGATCCCTGCAGGTTCTGCCTGAGGAGACAAAAGGGGTTTCCCTATGCCTGGTTGCTGGGTGTCTCTTGGTGAGGGAAGGAAGTCTCAGGCACGCAGCAATAAAAAGTATTCCTAACCCGAGCACTAGCTGTGGTGGGAAATCCCCTGCCTGTGAGTAGTGGGGAGTGCTTCTTGAGTTAGGTAGGAGACCATGATCCCCTCACAGGTGTCCTCCTTCTGCCCTATGTCTCAAAGAAGAGGAGGAGCATCTCAGGCCCACAGAGTCAAAGAGACTTCTGGACCAGACATCTTGTTGTGGCTGGGTCCCTCTTGCGGGATCTGCCTGTCTGTCTCCTTATGTCTCTGTGAAGGAGGAGAGTCTCACACCCAGTGGGGAAGGAGAACGCTTTCCCCAGCTGCTCATTATTGGCAAAGCTCCCTATGTATCCCCCTTTGTCAGTGTTATCTGGTTCAATCTGGGAATGGAATGAGCCTACTTGGGTTGCCTTCTCTTGCTGGGTTGGGGGGTTAAGAAATGTTGAGTCTGGGTTGCCACCTTTTGTTGGATTAGGAATCATAAGACACCCTGTCACTGGTTGTTCCACCACTCCTGTGTTCCCAAATCAGTTTCTCTTCTTCTTACCACCTTTCTGAGATTTCATTTCGTTGCCTCTTATGTTACTTCCAGGAACAGCAAGGAAAAAAATGGGTCTACACCATGTAATCTAGACTGCAGACTGTCACTTACAACTATGTGACACTTCTGTCTACCCACCCACTCCCATCTTCCTTCTCTTGCTTTCTTTTTGTTTATTTATTTATTTATTTATGTTCATGCCCCTTATGTAAGAAACTTGATCATTCATATTATTGAACTGACTACTTTTTGGAGTAGGCCGATTGCATCCCTGTGTGTCTTTTCACTTGTACTTGTACCTCCTAAAAGGAGCCCTGGTGGCACAGCCATTAAGCACTCAGCTGCTAACCAAAAAGATCAGTGTTTTGAACCCACCAGCCACTCTGCAGAAGAAAGATGTACCAGACTGCTTCCATAAAGATTACTGCCATGGAAACCCTACGGGCAGTTCTACCTTATCCTATAGGGTCGCTATGAGTTGGAATCAACTGGGCGGCAACGGGTTTCTATCATCTAAACTGGTAAGTAGGCCTAGCAGTCTGATTAGAGTCAAGTTATTTGGGTTAACAATCTGGAGGCACCTGCTTCTGAATACTCTTCTTTTGCTGATGTTAAAACTAATCAGTACGTGCATCTACCTATAATACATTAATCTCCATTAACAGGAAACTTTGGTAAAATTTGCAATTTCACTTTTCAGTCTATTTGCATCATATTTTGGGGTATTTACAATACCAGATAATCACTGAGATGGCACGATAAAACAAATTGAGGAATGGCATGGTAGAATTTAGTGTTAAATTGGGCGGTATATTCCAAAGTGGAATGATTTTTCAAGTGCTCATTCATTAATGAATATTTTCCTGTTAAGATGATTTTTGATTCTCAGTTCTACTTCATAACTACAAGGAATTACATAATGGCCACTTGAATACTAAGAAGGCATCTGATGCTTCCAATGACCCAAATCCTTCTATGATTTATCCTTCTAAATTAGAATATAATGGGAAGAAGAGGGTAGCAGCACAAGCAATGTGGGTTTCCCCTTTATAATGTATGAACTTGCAAGTCCCTTTCCTAAGTACATATGACAACTAAAATGTATGCTGTTGAATAATGTAATAAATATACTTAAAAAAAAAAAAAAGTCTACTGCAGCTTTCACAAAAGCTAAGAATCAGGGTTAGAGTCACCTTGCTTTTTTCTACCTTGCCCAAGTCTAGTCAGTTATATCTTAGACATTTTTATCACATATGTCAGCTTACCTCTTTTCCTACTACCCCAATCTTCACTGCCTGATTGTTATCGTTATTGTTAGGTGCCTTCAAGTTGATTCCAACTCATAGCAGCCCCATGTACAAAAGAACGAAACAATTCCAGATCCTGAACCATCCCCACAATCATTGCTACATTTGAGCCCATTTTTGCAACCCCTGTGTAAATCCAATTCATTGAGAGTTTTTTTCTTTTTTGCTGACCTTCTACTTTACCAAGCATGATGTCCTTCTCCAGGGACTGGTCTCTCCTGATAACATGTCCAAAGTCACTTGAGGCAAGGTCTCACCATCCTCACTAATAAGACTGTACTTCTTCAAGACAGATTTGTTCATTCTTTTGGCAGTCCAAGGTATATTCAATATTCTTTGCCAATACCACAACTCAAAATGTCTCAGTTCTTCAGCCTTTCTTATTCATTGCTCAGCTCTCACATGCATATGAGACAATTGGAAATAACATCGTTTGAGTCAGGAGCACCTTAGCCCTCAAAGTGAGACATCCTTACTTTCCAACACTTTAAAGAGGTTTTTTGTAGCAGATTTGCCCAGCACAATACATTGTCTGATTTCTTGACTGCTGCTTCCATGGCCACTGATTGTGGGTCAAAGTAAAATGCAATCCTTAACAACTTCAATCTTTTCTCCATTTATCATGATGTTGCTTATTGGTCAAGTTGTGAGGATTTTTGTTTTCTTTATGTTGAGGTGTAATCCATACTGAAGGCTGTGGTCTTTGATCTTCATCAGTAAGTGTTTCAAGTCCTCTTCACTTTCGACAAGCAAGGTTGTGTCATCTGCATATCGCAGGTTGTTAAAGAGTCTTCCTTTAATCCTGATGCCTCATTCTTCTTCATATAGTCCAGCTTCTTGAATTATTTGCTCAGCATACAGATTGAATAAGTATAGTGAAAAGATACAACGCTGACTCACACCTTTCCTAATTTTAAGCTAGAGTAACCCCTCGTTCTGTTCGAATGACTGCCTCTTGGCCTATGTACAGGTTTCTTGTGAGCACAATTATTCTGGAATTCCCATTCTTTGTGATATTATCTGTAATTTGTTATGATCCACACAGTTGAATGCCTTTGCGTTGTTAATAAAACACAGATAAACATCTTTCTGGTATTCTCTGCTCTCAGTTAGGATCCACCTGACATCAGCAATAATATCCCTTGTTCCATATCCTCTTCTGAATCTGGCTTGTATTTCTGGCAATTCCCTGTTGATGCACTGCTGCAATTACTTTTGAATGATCTTCAGCAAAATTTTACTTGTGTGTGATATTAGTGATATTGTTTAATAATTTCTGTTGGATCACCTTTTTTTGGAATGGATACAAATATGGATCTCTTCTGGTTAGTTGGCCAGGTAGCTATCTTCCAAAGTTCTTGGCATAGATGCATGAGTGCTTCCAGTGCTGCATCCATTTGTTGAAACATCTCAGTTGGTATTGTCAACTCCTGGAGCCTTGCTTTTCACCAATGCCTTCAGTTGAACTTAGACATTTTCCTTCAGTACCACTGGTTCTTGATCATACGTGACCCCTTGGAATAACAGAATGGTAACCAATTCTATTAGGTACAGTGACTCTGTGTATTCCTTCCATTTTCTTTTGATGCTTCCTGGTTGTTTAATATTTTCTACGTAGAATCCCTCAAGAGTGCAACTCGAGGCTTGAATTTTTTCTTCGGTTCTTTCAGCTTGAGAAATGCTAAGTGTGTTCTTCCTTTTTGCTTTTCTATCTCCAGATCTTTGCACATTTCATTACAGTACTTTTTCTTCTCGAGCCACTCTTTGAAATCTTCTGTTCAACTCTTTTACTTCATTTCTTCCATTTCCTTTAGCTACTCGACGTTTGAGAGCAAATTTCAGAGTCTCTTCTGACATCCATTTTGGTCTTTTCTTTCTTTCCTGTCTTTTTAATGACCTGTTGGGTTTTTCATGGATGATGTCCTTCCACAGCCTGTCTGGTCTTCCATCAATAGTGTTCAGTGTGTCAAATCTATTCCTGAGATGGTCTCTAAATTGGGATATACTCAAGGTTTTACTTTGGCTCTTGTGGATTTGTTTTACTTTTCTTCAACTGCAATTTTAACTTGCATATGAGCAATTGATGGTATGTTCTGCAGTTGGCCTCTGACCTTGTTCTGACTGATGATATTGAGCTTTTCCATGGTTTCTTTCCACAGATATAGCCAATTTTATTCCTGGGTATTCCTTCTGGTGAGGTCCACATACATGTAAGTCGCCATTTACGTTGTTGAAAAAAGTATTTGCAATGAAGAAGTCACTGGTCTTGCAAAATTCTGTTATGCGATATCCAGCATTATTTCTATCACGCAGGCCGTATCTTCCAACTACCAATCCTTCTTTGTTTCCAACTTTCGCATTCCAATCACTAATAATTATCAATGGGTCTTGCTGGCATGTTTGATCAATTTGAAACTGGAGGAGTTGGTAAAAACCTTCAATTTCTTCATTTTTGGCCTTAGTGGTTGGTGTGTAAATTTGAGTAATAGTCATATTAACTGGTCTTGCTTGCAGGCATATGGATATTATCCTACCACTGACAGCGTTGTACTTCAGAATAGATCTTGAAATGTTCTTTTTGATGATGAATGTGATACAATTCCTGTTCATTTTGTCATTCCTGGCATAGTAGACCATATGATTGTCTAATTCAAAATGGCTAATCCTAGTCCATTTCAGCTCACTAATGCCTAGGATATTGATGTTTATGCGTTCTGTTTCATTTTTGACAAGTTTCAATCTTCCTAGATTCGAATTTTTGTATATCCCACCTTCCAATTATTAATGGATGCTTGCAGCTGTTCCTTCTCATTTGGAGTTATGTCACATCAGCAAATGAAGGTCTCAAAAGCTTGACTCCATCCATGTCATTAAGTTCAACTCTACTTTGAGGAGGCAGCTCTTCCCCAGTTGTATTTTGAGTGCCTTCCAACCTGAGGGGCTCATTGTCTGGGTTATACCAGTAAAAAAAAAAAAAATTGTTTCACTGTTATTCATAAGATTTTCACTGGCCAGTTTTTTCAGATGTAGACTGCCAGGTCCTTCTTCTTACAGTGTCTTAGTCTGGAAGTTCAGCTGAAACCTGTCCACCAAGGATGATTCTGCTGATATTTAAAATACCGGTGGCAAACCATCCAGTATCACAGCAACACACAAGCCACCACAGTCCAACAAAATGACAGACATGTGGTGGATTTTGCCAAGAGTGGACTGAATTTTTTTCTTCAGTTCCAGCTCATCATCTTACTGCCAGTTCTTGGGACTTGAGTCAGCGGCCTGTCGTCTTACCTGACAATCTTGGATTTGTCAGCCCCTGCAGCTATGTGAGTCAGGAGAAGCCTGATGCCTGATGCTTGACCCTAAGACTTGAGACCTGCCAGCCATTACAATGGCATAAGCCATTTTCTTAAGATAAATCTTTCTCTCTATCTCCCTCTCCCTTTCTCTTTCTGTATCTCTCCCTATGTGTGTGTGTGTGTATATATATATATATATATATATATATACCAAAAAAAAAAAAAACCCATTGCCGACAAGTTGATTCTGACTTATAGTGACCCTATGGGACAGAGTAGAACTGCCCCATAGAGTTTCCAAGAAGCACCTGGTGGGTTTGAACTGCTGACCTTTTGGCTACTAGCCATAGCTCTTAACCACTACACCACCAGGGCTTCCATATATATACATATATGTATATGCATAAAAAAAAAGTTTTTTTTTATATGCATATGTATTTTTTAATTAATTATTTATACACTTCACTGGTTTTGCTTCTCTAGAGAACACAGCCTAATTAGCCTTTTTCTAATCTCTGCACTTCCAAACCATCATGTTCCTGCCAGATTAAATTTCCTAAAGTACAAATCTAATCATATTGTTGACTCTGACAGTTTTAATTCCCTATTACATAGAAATTGGAATCCTTGGATGGCACAAATGGTTAAGCACTGGACTACCAGCCAAACTGCTGGTGACTTCAACCCATCAAAGGCACCTTGGAAGACAGGCCTGGTGATCTGCTTCTGAAAGGTCACATCCTTGAAAACCCTAAGAAACAGTTCCACTCTCCACACATGGAGTCACCAGGAGTTGGGATCGACTCAACAGCAACTAACAAAATTACACAGAAAGCAGAGGTGAAATTCCGTTCAGTGGCACGCGTGACTTTTTGCCATCTAGTATTTCTCAGGGCTCCCCTTCACGTACAGTTTAGTCAAATAAATGTATTTCCTTGTACTCATGTGACTTCCTATGCCCATGCTGTCACTTAACAAAGGACTCCTGTCTAGAATACCATCTCCAAATAGCTAAAATGGTGGACATATTCACAGTATTTAATGACCTGTGTGACATGGATACTGACAAATCTGACTAAAAGTCAGCCAGTAAATCCCACTGGTGGTCACCAGCTGTAGAGCAGCCCTATTCCAAATCCTCAGCACTCTTCAGGAAACTACTCATTAGGCACTTCCTCTACAACACCTGTGTTGATTACCTCAGACTCCAGTAGCCCTATAAAGATATTAAGAGTATCATAGCATTTCCTTTTTAATATCTATAACATGTTATTTCCCCTGCTGGTCTGTAAAATTCCTGAGGCTAAGAGCTGTCTGATTCATCTTTGATCCCCTTACAGCCTCTAAGATAAAACCTCATCTCACTTTACTTACTTAACAAAGACCTACGTGTTTTTGAAGTCCAAGAACAATTGGCATCTCCAGAGTGAAACGTTCCATATCAGCCCTGGCCTTGTTAACCTTTCCCTACTCTGCTTCTACCAATTTTTAAATTGGTACTTGTAAATTAGTCTGTCTCTCTTGCTTATCTGTGGGACAATTAACTTGTGGACCACATCTATCTATGGCCCATATTTAGCACAGAGACTGGCATTTGAAACTCACTCAATAAAGGAATATTAATTTAAATAACTAAGCCATCACATAAACTCAGGAATCACTGGTTCAATGGAGAGAAGTGACAACTCTGTTTCATTAAGTATTTGATTTCTACAATGTTTAAACTTGGCTAATTTGCATTTTGCATATGTCTTCTTTCTCCAGTAAGACAGGAAATATGCTGAGTGTGTGACATGGCCCTTTCTCTCTCCCAGAGAGCATACTATCTGTGAATATCTGCAAATGATTGATAGATAACATCAATACAAATAGACAAGAATTACAGTTAGTAAGTAACAGCGGAAGATTAAAAGCTGGTGATACAGGTAATGGGAGTCCAGGCAGCAGGGAGAGGGAGTGAGAGGCATCTACCCTAGCCTCCCGCTGTTAGAATCTATGGTCCTTCCTCTCATTATGAAACCGGCTCCCTTTGTGAATGCCACTATGAAGAACTAATTGGTTTTCTGGATTCCAGATTTCCTCCACAAGATGTCAAATGAGTTTACACCTCATGCAGACATATCTCACAGCAGGGACAAGACTATCTTAGTAACACTACATCTTCCCCATTTAACACTGATCTGGCTAGTTTCCTGGTCAGTCATTTCAGGAAGACTGAAAAACATGTCTTTTGTTGTTGTTGTTTTGTTCCCAGGTCAACATCTCCTGGAGAGCCGGCATATTTTATTCACACCCTTCATGTCTCACTAATGAAATGATGCTGTTATCTAACTAATCTTCTGTCCTGTCCACCAGCATCCTTCAATCAATCCATATTACACAGATGTTGGATGTGAAAACACAAAAACCCACAGGGAAAAGAAATGGTGGTTTCCAGCCAAGACTGGATGTGCCAGGTTTTACAGTTTCTATTACAGTAGATGCAGTTGAAATTTGTAAATAGTCATTCCTAGACTATCCTTTGACAATATCAGTTCCATTTCAAACTTTAGCTGGGTCTTAGAAATGTTTTCCCTAGGTCTTTTCCCCTAGAGTCAAAATCTATGTAGTGATTAAAGCATGGGCTTTGGAGTAAAAAAATCCCAGGCTTCACAATGGGTGACCTTGAGAAAGTTACTTAATTTCTCAAAGCCTCAAATGTCTCAGCAGCAAAATTCAGATATTAACATTACTTACTCATAGAGTCTATGTACAAAAGAGTTAATACAGCAAGGCTGAACTCTTATCCTTTGAAAGGGCTGCCTACAAGGTTTGTCCTTGTCTGGCATCCAGGAACTTGGGTTTCCGGAGAATTCTCACCACTCTAATATGAGTGGCAAACTGTGCTTCGACTGTTTGCATCAACAATGGGGTTTAAACAGAACACCTGCTTTCCTTCCAGAAGTCTGAAATTTTGGTATGTGTCAGGCAGAGGTTGCCTATGTGACCAAAGACAAACCCAAACCAGTCATTGCTGAGTTGATTCTGACTCATGGTGACCCAATGTGTTTCAGAGTAGAACTGTTTCATAGGGTTTTCATGGCTGTGACCTTTTGGAAGCAGGTCATCAGGACTTTCTTCCCAGGTGCCTCTGGATTCAAACTGCCAACCTTTTGATTAGCAGTCCAGTGCTTACCCATTTGTGCCACCCAGGAACTTTGCCTATGGAACCAGCTCTTAATAAAAACCCTGAGGACTAAGCTTCTAACAAGCTTCCCTGATTGGCAACATTTCACACATCTTGTCATGACTCATGGCTGGGGGAATTAAATGCTTCCCCTCTTGGAATCTTATGCCTGTTTTCCCCAGGACTTTGCCCCAAGCACCTTTGCCTTTTATAGATTTAGTTTTGTATCCTTTTGCTGCATTAAATCATAGCCGTAAGTAAAACTAAACACGGAGTCCAGTGAGTCCTTCAAGGGGATCCTTAAACCTGGGGGTGGCCTGGACGAAGCCCCCACCCCTGGCCCAGAGTTATAAGAATTAGATGACCTCATAGATCTCACGTCATTTTGAGAGTTAAATGAGATGATCATGTAAAGTGTTTCACTTGCACTGTGCCTAATCCATAATAAATATTATTTATGTTTAGGACATCTCAAATGTGCATATGAAAAAATACAAGGCGTGTGTCTTTGTTTAACAATACTTACAATTCTCTACTGAACGTACTATCTCCTGGCACCCAAATAAATTTGTTCATGGGACCTGAGCTAATGTGTTCTGATTTTTTCTTTGCTGAAAGATTTGATGGTATATATAGATGTAAGAATGTAGAAATCTAGTGTTAAGGCATCCCATGAGGAGAGGGCTTTAAACGAAAGAATAACAGTGGAGGAACATGCTGACAGCTTAAAATCCAGCTGCGAAAGCTTACACTGCAGTTCAGAAGAAGTCAATCAGAAACATTTACTCAAGAGCCACTGGACCCAAGGACAGTATGCGAACAGTGCCTACTTGGCGGGGGCGGGGGGGGAAGGTTGTACAGTGTGTAGGAAAGCAGCTAGTACACAGTAAGCCGTCTGCCAAAATTATTTTCTACCAGGCCCTGTGTTCCATTTTGGGGATACAAAGAATATAAAACGATCCCACAGAGAATATTAAGAATTGTGTTGAGAATAAAATACAAAGGCTATGACCAATGCTGTTACACTCTGTGGAGATTGGTACATGACTTAAAAATACATATATACAGAGAGAGAGTAAAAAGTTAAAACAGACAAACATAGAGACAGCTGGACTACAGCCTCAATTAACCAACCACCTCTAACATGGTTTTTCTCTCTTGCTGCTCGAAATGGAAAAATCTAGAAAGCACTATAAAGTGGAGAATGTCTCCAAGGGCATTAAATTCCTTCCTAGCCTTGTCAGGAGCCATCTTTGCAGACACAAAAGTACATTTTTCTGTCAGAGAAAAAGGTTCTAGCGAAATTCGCTGTTTTGCCTGTGCAGCATCCATCCCACTTCCCGGTAACAGCACCTTTAATTTTCTTTCAGGAAATTTCCTTCCCACACCCCTCAGTGCATAAGGATCAATAGAAGCTTGACCAATTAGGTATTCCATCTGCCTGATCAAAGGTTCTGTACAGGAGTTGACACATGTCCTATGCCGATTGGTAAGGCTTACACCTAGAATTGTGTCTGAAACTTGATGGAGAAATAGATCCTTTTCTTCTAAGAATGGTAAAGTGAGGGGAGCCAGCAGCAATCCTGACATCCAGCAGATGGACGCTGTCCCAAAATGAGACCAACAGAGAGGAAGGCAGAGATGGAGAGATACCAAGTCCTAAGGACATCACTTGAACCTCCGGATCCTGCCCTGACTACAGCCTCTTTACTCTGAACTTTTCAGCTGCAGGAGCCAAAACTTCTTTTGGAGCTTAAGCCGGTTTTCACTTGAGTTTCTATCACTTGTCACCCGAAGAGTCCAAACTAAAACAAGAGGGACCTGAGCAGACACAGAATGATGCTGCCAGAATGAAAGAAATGTGGAGAAAACAAGCGAGCTTGCTGAGAGGGCAGGGGCTCAGGCAAAAGCGGAGGGGAGTTAAGAAGACATAACAGACTAAGGGAGAAGATAAACATGTGAAACTGCATAGTTAGTCTTACCGGACACTGAGTTACCTACAGAGGGAGTCAGGGGTCAGTAATGACAAAAGGATTTGAGTTGCTGATACCATCGAAATACAGTGCAAGAAAAAGCATGAATAAAACATCAGTTACAAAGAGGCTCATAGTCAAGAAAGGAAGAAAAGCAGGATAATGAAATTGAGATTAATTCCCAAAATATGATGCTGAAACTACTACTGTGTATTGGGAAACATAACTATTTTGAGGGTTGGAAAAGCTGAAGTATGCATAATTACGTGTCCTATCATTTTTTATCATTGCTACTTATTTTAATGGGAGCTTGAAGTCTAGATGAGCTGGAACAGTGGAAAATTCGTCTACAGATCAGGGGTTGAATGAGAAATTTTATTAACAAATTATCTACTGGACAACCTGGATTTATATATGGATTTTTAGGCAACATTTTCAGTGAACACATAAAATCAAATTAATAATTAGAGGAGGCAGTTATCATGAAAAAATTTGAACTTGGTAATGAAGAAGTCATAGGAATAAAAGAGAAATGTGAAAGAAATGAGTATACCTACTGACTATAAATCTTTATATATTAGTGCTCTTGAGCACAAAGGAATAAAAATATAGCAAAAAATGACAGGCAGAACTGTTAATTATAGTCTTCACAAATAAAGGAGAAAAATTGATTAGTGTTCACTGTAGGAGATTTTTACCAATAACTTTACTGAATCAAATAACCAAAGGGATGAAATACTCCCATTTTTTAAAGCACTGTCCTTTGAGATTTTGAAATTCAAGTTTTAAAGTGTAATTTATGGCAAACAGAATATTTTTTAAAAAGAAGACATACTATACTGTTGAGTAGCATATTCTTTGCTATATCACAGAAGGACTGAAAATTCTCAAAAGAAGAAAAGCAAGTAGTATTCGTACGTCTTTTGTAAATTAAGTCATTCAAAAACTCACCAACAAATAACGGATGCTGTACCAAATGTGGAATTATGAAAAGATGTAGAGTCAAACAGTACAGGCTTATCAAAGCTAGCCTGATTTTTAAAGCCATAACTCCAAATCTAACAAAATTATAACAGGAAAAAAATAAGATAAAGAAGAAAAAAAAAATGATCCAGAAGAGATGACTACTGGGAAAGTTATAAGATTCCAGGTCTGATTTTAAAGACATTTTCCAACATTTGCAAAATAGAATCACAGCAGTAAAATGTATGAGTATTAGACCAAGACTCACTTAAATAGATGCTCATGTGGGAAAAGAAATTACAGAATATTTTTAGCATGCTACAGCAGGAGAACACAACAGGCTAAAAATTACGGTACACGATACACTATAAACCACCACGCATGTATAATAGTGCCTTAGCTGAAATTAAAGGGTTCAGTTCAACCCTAGCCTTTTCAAAAGCCACTGGGTTTTAACTTTAAATATACTACCCAAGCAGCTGCTGCCTTCACCAGGCAACCTCTTCTTTCACAGGCAAGCCATAACGGTTCTATTATCAACAAGAAATTGCTTTTAGAGTTTTTAACAAGAAGTCATTAAAAAAAAAAAAAAAGAACAGCAATAAAGGAACATTCCTACAGTGACCAAAGAGGAAAAGTAAAACAAAACAACCGGCAGAGGATTCCTAAGCAAGAACCTTTCCAAGGCTCAAGGAAATAAAACTGATCTTTATCCTGAGAAGCATTCAACCTACTTCTTCTGTAATGGCATTATATTAGAAAAAGAATAAAGGCCATATAGAAGAATGCCAGTTAATCAAAGGGCCAAATGGGCTATAGATATTCGCAACCTCTGGGATCCTGGGCTCCAATAACACAGGATTTCTCGCGACTTCTACGCTGGTTTTAATTTCACTTAATTAGAAAGGAACTGGAATCAGCTTTGTTGGGATTCATAGAAAGCTAATCAGTATTTTTCCTTTAATCCCTGCAGTGGTAGATGCAACATATTCTGTATTCATAAACAACATTTATAGGAAGTTAAAATAAAACGGTATTGATATCTCCAGCAAAATCTTAAGTCCGGAAGTTTCCCATGACTGATAACTGACAGAAATGAGACGGGAGCTGACATCCTGCTGTGCCTTCATATCAAAGAAGATACAAGTGTTTTAATAAAATGGAATAAAAACTAAAACTTACATGTAATTAACAGGTCAGAAATCTCTTAGGTACTCAGACCTGAGGTATATTATCATCAAGACCAAACAAGCTAACTTCCTCAATTTCATACCCCAAAGGAAAAAAAAAAATCAAACTCGTTGGCCCTTGAGTTGATTTTGATTCATAGTGACCCTATAAAACAAAGTAGAACTGTTCCATAAGCATTTGGCTCATATTGGCAGGGATGGTCCTCATTATAATACCAACACCCCCAAAGTAAATATCTTATTTGAATTCTTAAATTAATCAAATTTTTATCCATGACATCATCTAAGATCAAATGGATAAGACAAAAGCACTGCCAGGCGAAAAGAACAAAAAAACCACACTGAACAATCAACCAGATTTCCATAAATGGTACTGCCCTACAACAGAGAAATAGGGGGGTTTCTAGACTCTCAAGAATAACAACCCTGTGATTACAGCACACCAGTGCCACTTTCAGCAATCAACATCCATGGACACGTGACAGATGTCTCCTTCAGATGACAGATTTTGTAAGAGTTTAAATATTACTCACCAAACTGAATTATACTATCTTAAGGAAATATTTTCTAAGCCTGTCATTTAGGTGTTAGTTTCAACAAATTGCCTAGAAGGGAAGAAGGCAAGAGGATTCTCAAGGCCATTGTTGCACAGTGATATTTTGGCAAATTCTCAATGAAAAAAGA
Source organism: Loxodonta africana (assembly GCF_030014295.1). NCBI lineage: Eukaryota > Metazoa > Chordata > Mammalia > Proboscidea > Elephantidae > Loxodonta > Loxodonta africana. The sequence goes on along the minus strand of NC_087363.1, from coordinate 54,803,929 downwards.
AGAAAAATAATTCCATCCAAAGCTCTCTATTGTTTCAAGACCTAGAAGTTAGTATCTTTGCCTTGGAAGGAAAATTAGCTTCACTCTGTTCAGCTTAAATTTTAAATTTAGAATGTTATAATGGAAGAGTATTTTAGATAACGTAACCAATCCTATCTTACAAATAAAGAAACAATGGCCTAGGAAGATCAGGCGACTTGTATTTAGTGGCTGAGCCAGGACTAGAACTAAAGTCTTCAACTTCTAATTTTGGATTCCTTTCACTCTAGCACATTGATTTCATTAGAATAGCATTCCATTTTAACCCTTGTGGATTACTCTCAAATTGAAGATATACCTTTTCAGTCTAATAATCATAGAAGACCTTTGTAAATTACCTGAGAGATTTACAGAGGTAACTCAAAAAATCATCTGAGCCATAAAATGGTAGGATATTTTTGCATATATTTGACTTATATATATCTAGACTATATAAAGAATTCTTAAACTCAATCATAAAAAAGACAACCAAATTTTTTCAAAAATAAGTATCCAAATGGACATTTCTTCAAAGAAGATATACAAATGGTCAATAAGCACCTGAGAAGTTATCTATTACCCATTAGGGAAACAAAAGAAACACCACTTCTCATCGACTAAAATGAACATAACAGAAAAAGATAAATAATGTCAAACATTGGCAAGAATGAGGAGAAACTGAAACTGCTGAGAATGTAAAATGGTGCAACAACTTTGAAAAACAGTCTATCAGTTGCCCAAAAGGTTGAATACATATGAACCAACAATTTTAATCCTAGAGAAAAAAATATATATACATATGTCCATACAAAAGCTTGTAAACAAATTTTACAGCAGGATTATTCATAACAGTCGAAAAGTAGAAACAACTCTAATTTCCACGAACTGATGAATGGCTAAGAGAATGTGACACAGGCATATAACAGAATATTATTTAGCCATAAAAAGGAATGAAATACTGATACATGCTACAACTTGGACGAATCTTGAAATATGCTAAGTGACAAAAGCCAGACACAAAGACTACATATTGTATGATTCTAGTTCTATGAAATGTTAAGAACAGGCAAATTCATACAGATAAAAAGTAGAATAGTGGTTGCCTATTGGGATGAGAAGGTAATTGGGGGGAAATGGGGAGTGACTGCTAACGGGTACAGGATTTCTTTTGGAGATGGAAATGCTTTAAAATTGACTGTGGTGATGGTCATATAACTGTGGCTATACTCAAACCATTAAATGGTACACTTTAAATGGGTGAATTGTATGATATGTGAATTGTATCTCAATAAAGTTGTATTAAAAAAAAATCTTAACTTGTCCCCTGTTAGGCCCACACTGCTATTATGAGACACATTGTTAGAACATACAGTCCCCATATGTAGGAATCAGAAAAAGCTGTTTCCTCTGGGAAGGAGATTTAGAAAGTCAATCCCTTCTCCCTGCAGACACAGCCAGGCCAGGGCCAAGCTGCATCACTGGAAAATGAAGCCTTAGATTGATTTCAGCCAGGAGCCCTCAGCAAGGAATGGTTGTACAAATATGCACAACAATGCTGCCCAATAGATCACTTTATTATCAAGCCAGGTGGAAGAGATACTTTTTAGGTTACCTATAGGGTCACTGGGGAGCCCTTCATGGCGCTAACCAAAAGGTCCACGGTTCAAATCCACCAGCCACTCCTTGGAAACCCCACAGGGCAGTTCTACGCTGTTCTATAGGGTTGCTATGAGTTGGGTCTGACTCGAAGGCACCTAACAACAATACAGGGTTACTGGGGAGCCCTGGTGGCACAGTGGTTAAGAGTTATGACTGCTAGCCAAGAGGTCGACAGTTCAAATCCACCAGGCACTCCTCAGAAACTCTATAGGGCAGTTTTACTCTGTCTTTTAGGGTTACTATGAGTTGGAATCAACTCGATGGCAATGGGTTTGGGTTTTGGTATACGGTCACTATGAGTCCAAATTGACTCAACAGCAACGGGTTGTTTGTTGTATGGATGATGACATCAGATCAACACTCTTAAAAAGAAACACATGATCTTTCTGCACCAGCCACACTGTACCCTCCCATCCCATTCCACCCTCCTGCCCCCCCCAAAAATCCTAGTCTTCTAATGTTGCCCATCTTGGTTAACTGCACCAACCATCCACCTAGCTTCATGATAAAAATATTGCACACCCCCCCCCCACATCCAATCTACTACCAAATTCTATCATGTTTATCTCAAGATTTCTAAATTCCAAGAGGCGGGGCCCAGATGGCAGAGTAGTCACATGCTTCCAGTGATCCCACCTACAGCAAAGACCCCAAAAAACAGGTAAAGCGATTGTATATATGAAAAGCTAGGAGCCCTGAACATCATAGGCAAAGTTAGAAAATGGACTGAGCGGCAAGGGGTGTAAAGACGGTTCAGAAGTGGCAAAGAGTTGCTGGACCTGATTCGGTGTGAACACTTAGGCACGATCCCCTGGAACTACCATGGCGGGGCTGGTGGTAGTATTCCAGATGCGGCTTCCACAGGCAGAGACAGTGAGCCACACACCCTACTCACACTCCAAAACCAGAGTAGAACAGCACTCTCGGCAAAAGCTAAGTACTTGCATTTATTTTACCATGCCCAAAGCCCCCAAGCTGGCTTCAGTGGATGTCGATTTCCCTGGGCCTGACATAGGTCCTGCTGTACATCCTAAGCCATCTTCCCAGCCTTAGAGTAGGAATAAATTAACAAATGGGGGAATAGATAATCTGCCAGCTCCACTAAGCTGGCAAGCTCAGAACAGAAGCAGCTCCTATTCAGGGACAAATGCTCCGTAGACTTCGAATACTCGCCCCTGCACGGATCTGTGTGGGCCCGTTTCAGGAGAATAGATCCTTATTGGCAGACTGCAACTGTTTCAGCTATGCAGTGGAGAGGTGGGTTTTTGATGTTTGATGCCACTTTGACTATTAAACAGGGTCCTCACCTAGCTGCATTAGGGACCTAAGGACTGGTGGCATCACCTGCATCCCCTAGCAACCCACAAAAGGGGTCCAGGAATCAGTGGTACCTCCCAGTCCTTACAACCAAAAGCACTGGGTGCCCATGGTCCGGCTGCAAAACCTACCCACCTACGTGCTCTACAGAACAGGGACCTGGTTTCCTCACAGATAATTGGGGGATGGTTGTCAGCCCCTTGCCTTGTTCAGAGGGTGACTGCCTGCTGCAAACAGATAACTGTACCTACACCAATCACCTCTGCCCCTCTAAGGCTGTAAGACAGAGCCTGTATCACACACTTCATGACCAACTACCTGGACACCTGAGCTGAATCCATACAAGAAAAATGAATAGACTCCTAGGATCATAAGTCTGGTAACAGCTTTAGCTATCTGGTGACAGAACGTTAGAGCTTCAAAAGCAAAAATAATCAAGCTAGCTCACTCGAGCAAACTATCTGGGCATATCAAAACAAAATAAAGCAAGAAGCTAGGACACAGGAAGCAAAGATAAAATAAATTAAAACCATAACTTATAGATGGCTCGGAGACAACAGTCAATATCAAATCACATAAATAAGCAGACCTTGATCACTTCAACAAGCTCTCAAAATGAAGAATCAAGGACTCTTCCAGATGAAGGTATATCCTGGAACTACCAGATGCAGAATACAAAAGATTAATATACAGAACTCTGCTCAAGACATCAGGAATGAGATCAGGCAAAACACAGAATACATGAAGGAACACACAGATAAAGCAGTTGAAGAAATTGAAAAACATTATTTAAGAAAGCAATGAAAAATTTAATAAGCTGCAAGAATCCATACAGAGACAGCAATCAGAAATTCACAAGATTAACAATAAAACTACAGACTTAGACTAAAGCGGGGGGGGGGGGGCGGGGAACACCAGAATTAAACCACTCGATAGAAAATCAGAGGAGCAGAACTGAGGAAATGGAAGGCAGAATTAGTGATACTGAAGATAAAAATTTTGGCAGCAACATATTTGAAGAAAAAACAGATAAAATAATAATAAAAAAAAAAAATGAAGAAACTCCAAGAATCATGTGGGGCTCTATCAAGAGAAATAACCTGTGAGTGATTGGAGTACCAGAACAAGGCGGGATAACAGAAAATACAGTGAGAATTGTTGATTTGTTGGCAGAAAACTTCCCTGATATTGTGAAAGATGAGACGATATCTATCCAAGATCTTCCTTGAACACCACATAAAGTAGATCTCAAAAGGAAGTCACCAAGACATATTATAATCAAACCTTCCAAAACTAAAGATAAAGAGAAACTTTAAGAGCAGCGAGGGAGAAACAAAAAGTCACCTACAAAGGAGAGTCAATAAGTACACACTTGGACTACTCGGCAGAAACCATGCCTGCAAGAAGGGAATGGGATGACGTATAAAAAGTGTTGCAGGAAAAAAATTGCCAGCCAAGAACCATATACCCAGCAAAACTAACTCTCAAATATGAAAGGGAAATTAGGACATTTCCAGATAAACAGAAGTTTAGGGAATTTGTCAAAACCAAACCAAAACCAAAAGAAATACCGAAGGGAATTCACTGATTAGAAATTCAATAATATCAGGTATCAACCTAAGACTAGAACAGAGGACAGAGCAACCAGATGTCAACCCAGATAGGGAAATCACAAAAAATAAATCAAGATAAAAAAAAAACACACACAACAGAGAAACAGCGATGTCATTATGTCAAAGAAGACAAAATTAAACAATAAAGAGGGACTATTTTAAAAAATGTAGTCATAAATCTTTCATCTGGAGAGGAATTAAGACAGTACAAAGAAAAAAAATTTAGGTTTAAGCTTAGAAAAATAGAGGTAAATATTAATGTAAACACAAAGGAGACTAACAATCCTACTCATCAAATTAAAATACAAGAAAAAAAATAAAGATTCAGCAAAAACTAAATCAACAACAATGAATAAGAGAAAAAGACAATATATACAGATAAACTACTCAGCACAAAAAATTAAGTGGGAAAAAGAAAATGTTAACATCACACAAAAACAAGACATCAAAGTGACAACACTAAACTCATAAACCTATCCATAATTACACTGAATGTAAATGGACTAAATGCACCAACAAAGAGAGAAAGAGTGGCAGAACGGATTAAAAAACATGATTTGTCTATAGGCTGCCTACAAGAGACATCTTAGATTTAAAGACGCAAACAAACTAAAACTCGAAGGATGGAAAAAAATATATACCAAGCAAACAACAATCAAAAAAGACCAGGAGTGGCAATATTAACTTCTGACAAAATAGACTTTAAAGTTAAATTCATCATAAAGGACAAGAAATGACACTATATAGTGATTAAAGGGACAATATACCAGGAGGATATAACCATATTAAATATTTATGCACTCAATGACAGGGCTTCAAGATATATAAAAAAAACTCTAACAGTATTGAAAAATGAGATAGATAGCTCCACAGTAATAGTAGCAGACTTCAACATACAACTTTCAGTGAAGGACAAAACGTCCAGAAAAAAGCTCAATAAAGACACAGAAGATCTAAATGCCACAATCAACCAACTCGACCTCATAGACATATACAGAACACCCCACCCAAAAGCAGCCAAGTATATTTTCTTTTCCAGTGCACATGGAACATTCTCTAGAATAGACCACATATTAGGTCATAAAGCAAGTCTTAACAGAATCCAAAACATCGAAATATTACAAAGCACCCTCACTGACCATAAAAAAAAAATAAGGCCATAAAAGTAGAAGTCAATAACAGAAAAAGCAGGGAAATCAAACACTTGGAAACTGAACAATACCCTGTTCAAAAACTACTGGATTATAGAAGACATTAAGGATGGAATAAAGAAATTCATAGACTCCAATGAGAATGAAAACACTTCCTATCAGAAAGTTTTGGACACAGCACAAGTCATGCTCGGAGGTCAATTTTTATATTAATAAATACACAAATCCAAAAAGAAGAAAGGGCCAAAATCAATGCATTATCCCTACAACCTGAATAGAAAGAGAGCAACAAAAGAAACCCTCAGGCACCAGAAGAAAACAAATAATAAAAAATCAGAGCAGAATTAAATGAAATAGAGAACAGAAAAACAGTTGAAAGGGTTAATAAGACCAAAAGCTTGTTCTTTGAAAAAAATTAACAAAATTGATAAACCATTGGCCAAACTGACAAAAGAAAACCAGGAGAGAAAGCAAATAACCCGAAGAAGAAATGAAATGGGTGATATTACAACAGACTGAACTAAAATTAAGACATATCAGATTACTATGAAAAACTGTACTCTAACAAATTTGAAAACCTGAAGAAATGGATCAATTTGTAGAAACCTTAACTAACACAAACAGAGGTAGAACAACTAAATAGACCCATAACAAAAGCAGAGATTGAAAAGGCAGTTAAAAGAAACTCCCCACAAAAAAAAAGCCCTGGCCCAGACGGCTTCACTGCAGAATTCTACCAAACTTTCAGAGAAGAGTTAATGCCATAGGCATAGAAAAGGATGGAATACTTCCAAACTCATTCTACGAAGCTAGCATATCCCTGATACCAAAAGAAAATTACAAACCAATGACTCTCACAAACTTAGACACAAAAATCTTCAACAAAACTCTGGCCGATAGAATTTAACAACATATCAAAAAAATAATTCACCATGACCAAGTGGGATTCATACCAGGTATGCAGGGATGGTTCAACATTAGAAAAACAATCCACGTAATCCATCATATAAATAAAACAAAAGATAAGAACCACATGATCTTATCAATTGATGCAGAAAAGGTATTTGACAAAGTCCAACACCCATTCTTCATTAAAAAAAAAAACTCTCAGCAAAATAGGAATAGAAGGAAAAATCCTCAATATAGTAAAGGGCATTTACACAAAGCCAACAACCAGCATTATCCTAAATGGAGAAAGCCTGAAAGCATTCCCCTTGAGATCGGGAACCAGATAAGGATGCCCTTTATCACCACTCTTTTTCAACACTGTGCTGGAGGTTCTAGCCAGAGAAATTAGGCTGAATAATGAAATAAAGGGCATCCAGATTGGTAAGGACGAAGTAAAAGTATCTCTGTTTGCAGATGACATGATCTTATACACAGAAAACCCTAAGGAATCCTCAAGGAAACTACTGAAACTAATAGAAGAGTTCAGCAGAGTTTCAGGATACAATATAAACATATAAAAATCAGTTGGATTCCTCTACACCAACAAAAAGAACATTGAAGATGAAATCACCAAATCAATGCCATTTACAGCAGCCCCCAAGAAGATAAAATACTTAGGAATAAATCTTACCAGAGACATAAAAGACCTATACAAAGAAAACTAGAAGATGCTACTGCAAGAAACCAAAAGACACCTACATTAGTGGAAAAACGTACATTGCTAATGAATAGGACAACTCAACATTGTAAAAATGTCAACCCTACCAAAAGCAATCTGTAGATGCAATGCAATTGGATCCAAATTTCAACGATATTTTTTAATGAGATGGAGAAATAAATCACAAACTTCATATGGAATGGAAAGAGGCCCTAGATAAGTAAACCATTACTGAAAAAGAAGAAGCAAGTGGGAGGCCTCACACTACCTGATTTTAGAACATATACTGCCACAGTAGTCAAAACAGCCTGGTACTAGTACAATGACAGATACGTAGACCAATGGAACAGAATTGAGAATCCAGACGTAAATCCATCCACATATGAGCAGTTGATATTTGACAAAGGCCCAAAGTCAGCTAAATGGGGAAAAGACAGTCTTTTTAACAAATGGTGCTGGCAAAACTGGATATCCATCTGCAAAAAAATGAAACAAGACCCATACCTCACACCATGCACAAAAACTAACTAAAAATGGATCAAAGACCTAAATATAAAATCTAAATCGATAAAGATCATGGAAGAAAAAATAGGGACAATGTTAGGAGCCCTAATACATCGCATAAACAATACACAAAACATTACTAACAATACACAAACACCAGAAGAGAAACTAGATAACTGGGAGCTCCTAAAAGTCAAACACCTGTGAGCATCCAAAGACTTCACCAAAAGAGTAAGACAAATTACCTACAGACTGGGCAGAAGTTTTTAGCTATGACGATCAGTGTCTGATCTCTAAAATCTACATGATATTGAAAAAAATCAACAACAAAAACACAAATAACACAATTAAAAAATGGGCAAAGGATATGAACAGGCAGTTCACTAAAGAAGACATTCAGGTAGCTAACACATATATGAGGAAATGCTCACAATCATTAACCGTTAGAGAAATGCAAATCAAAACTACAATGAGATTCCATCTCACTCCAACAAGGCTGGCATTAATCCAAAAAAACGCAAAATAATAAATGTTGGAGAGGTTGTGGATAGACTGGAACACTTACACACTGCTGGTGGGAATGTCAAATGGTACAACCACTTTGGAAATTGACTTGGCACTTCCTTAAAAAGCTAGAAATAAAACTACCATATGATCCAGCCATCCCACTCCTTGGAATATATCCTAGAGAAATAAGAGCCTTAATACAAACAGATATATGCACATCCATGTTCACTGCAGCACTGTTTACAATAGCAAAAATGGAAGCAACAAAGGTGTCCATCAATGGATGAATGGATAAATAAATTATGGTAAATTCACATAATAGAATACTATGCATCAATAAAGAACAATGATGAATCCGTGAAACATTTCATAACATGGAAGAATCCGAAAGGCATTACGCTGAGTGAAATTGCTTGCAAAAGGACAAATGTTGAATGAAACCACTATTATAAGAACTCAAGAAATAGTTTAAACAGAGAAGAAAATATTCTTTGACGGTTACGAGAGTGAGGAGGGAGGGAGAGAGGCGGGTATTCACTAATTAGATAGTAGACAAGGGAAAGACAACACACAATGCAGGAGAGGTGAGCACAACTGGATTAAACCAAAAGCAAAAAAGTTTCTGGAATAAACCAGACGCTTCGAATGCCAGCATAGCAGGGGTGGGGGTTTGGGCACCATGGTTTCAGGGGACATCTAGGTCAATTGGCATAATAAAATCTATTAAGAAAACATCCTGCATCCCACTTTGGAGAGAGGCATCTGGGGTCTTAAACGCTAGCAAGCAGCCATCTAAGATGCATCAACTGGTCTCAACTCACCTGGAGCAAAGCAGAATGAAGAACAACAAAGACGCAAGGTAATCAGGAGCCCAAGAGACAGAAAGGGCCACATAAATCAGAGAATACATCATCCTGAGACCAGAAGAACTAGATGGTGCCCAACTACAACCGATGACTGCCCTGACAGGGAACACAACAGAGAACCCCTAATGGAGCAGGAGAGCAGTGGTATGCAGACCTCAAATTCTCTTAAAAAGACCAGACTTTATGATCTGACTGAGACTAGAAGTACTCTGGAGGTCATGGTCCCCAGACCTTCTGTTAGCTCAAGACTGTAATCATTCCCAAAGTCAACTCTTCAGACAGGGATTAGATACTGTTGAGGAGTTAGCTTCTTGGCTCAAGTAGACATATGAGACTGTGTGGGCAGATCCTGCCTGGAGGGGAGATGAGAAGGCATAGGGGGACAGAAGCTGGGTGAATGTACATGGGAATGCAGGGTGGAGAGAGGGAGTGTGCTGTCTCATTGGGGGAGAGCAACTAGGAGTATATAGCAAGGTATATATAAACTTTTGTATCAGTGACTGACTTGATTTTCATTTAAAGCCCAATTTAAAAAAAAAAGATTTCTAAATCCCATCTCCCCTCAACAATCAGCAGCTGGCTAAACAAAGGTAATCTTTTCCTAGCGGTCTCCTTTTTTCTATTCTGGGTACCCTCTGATCTAACCGCCAAAAGCAACTAGAGTTTCTTTATAAATTCAGAATATGTCACCCTGTTTAATGGCCTTTAAAATGCCTGGAATGAGATAGTTTATATGAATTTACACAATCTAGCCTGTGACTACTTCTGCAAGTTCATCTCACGAAATCTTCCCTTCATTGCTACCTTTATTTAGATTGAGATCATTCTGACCTCTTTCTCACCTCACTTTCTTTAACACTAAAGAAGGAAGACTGAAATAGAGAATTCCGAGTATCAAAGACAGATTATGGGGAAAAAAAGCTGTCATTTTCCTTTATAGTACCTGTCTCAGTCTGTATATATTTGTGTTAATTTGATACAATTCTATTCCTCACTAGAATTCAGCTCCACGAAAACAAGGATCTTCCGAGTATGTCCAGCCTCTTATGAAATGCCTGGTACATAGAACATAAATTCAAGAAATGCTCATTTCATCAATCAATGGAGGGAAATTATGACTACTATGCCTGCCTTGCAAGGAATATTAAAAGAAGTTCTTCAGAGAGAAGAAAAATGATATATCAAGAAGTCCAGATCTATTTAAAGAGCATAAGTAGAGGATCTGAGAAGGAATAAATGAAGGTAAAACAGAATTTTATTTTTTCTTATTTTTAACTGCTCTAACAGTTAACAGTTCATTTAAAACAGTAACAGAGTCAATATGTTGGAAGATTATAGGTTATGGACAGGTGAGATGAATGACAGCAGTGTTACAAGGGGTGGGAGGAAGGAATTAGGAATATTCTGTTATTAGGTACCTGAACTACCCATGAAGTGTTGTAGCATTATTTGAAAGTGGACTGAGATTAGTTTTAAATGTATATTGCAAACACTAGTTGTCGTTGCTAGGTGCCACTGAGTTGATCTCAACTCATAGTGATCTCGTGTAACAGAGTAGAACTGATCCATAGAGTTCCTTGGCTGTAATCTATATGGACACAGATTGCTAGGTCTTTTTCCCAAGGAGCCACTAGTGGTTTTGAAGCACCAACCTTTCAGTTAGCAGCCAAGCACTTGTTTGCACCATGAGAGCTCCTTGCAAACACTAAGATAACCACTAAAAAACTATAAAAAGAAGTATAACTGATATACTAAAAGAGAAAATGAGATAATATAAAATAATTGAAACTAGAGAAGAGAGAAAAAACGAGGAAGACAAAAAAATAAAGAATAAGGACCACAAATAGAAAAAAGTTACAAATAAACAGATATTAATCAACTATACCAATAATCACTTTAAATGCTAGTTGTTGAGAAACATCAATTAAAAGACAGAGATTGCTAAAGTGTATAAAAATAACAAGACCCAACTATATGTTGTCAACAAGAAACTCACTTTCAATGTAAAGACATAGATAGATTAAAAGTTAAGGAATGGAAAAAATACACCATGTTAACACCAATCCAAGGAAATCTGCGGTAGATATATTAATTTCAGACAAAGCAGATTTCAAAGTAAGAACAATTACTAGTTATAAAGAGGGGCACTGCATAATGATAAAGGGGTCAAATCTCCAAGAAGATATAAAAATCTTTAATGTATATGCACCTCAAAAGAGAACATCAAAATATGTCATACAAAACTCATAGAAGTGCAAGGAGAACTCCACTATCTTACACGGAGACTTCAACACTCTCCTATCGGTAATTTACAGATCCAGCAGTCAGAAAATCAGTAAGGACGTATTTGTACTGATCAATTAAATGGACCTAATTGACATTTATAGAATACTTCATCCAACAATAACAGAATACACATTCTCCTCAAGCTCACACATACCACTGACTTAGACCACACACTAGGTAATAAAACACACCTCAACAAATTTAAAAGGATAGAAACCATGTAAATAAAGTATATTCTCAGTTAGCAATGGAATTAAAGTAGAAATCAATAGCAAAGACAGCTAGACGATCCCAACAATGCAATTCTAAATAACACATGGATAAAAGAAGTCTCAAGAGTAATTGAAAATATTTTGAACCGAATAAAATACAACTTATCAAAATTTGTGGAAGGTAGTGAAGCCAGTGCTTTTATACAGGAAAATTTATAGCACTGAATGCAGGTGTGAGAGAAAAAGAAAGATCTAAAATCGATAATCTAAGCTTCCACTTTTGGAAGGTAGGGGGAAAAAAAGAGCATATTAAATCCAAAGCAAATGGAAGAAATAATAAATATTAGAGAACACATCAGTGAAACTGAAAAACAGAGAAAATCAACAAAATCAAAAGCTGGTTCTTTGAAAAGATCAATAAAATTGATAACCCTTTAGTCAGACTAACCAGGAAGATAAAAGAGAAGACACAAATTACAAATGTCAGAAACAAAACTGACACCATGAAAATTAAAATAATAAAAAAGGAATGTTATGAACAACTCTATGCCCATGAATTTAGTAACACAGATGAAATATACAAATTCCTTGAAACATACAATCTACTAAAACTCTTATGATGAGAAACAGATAATCTGAACAGGCCTATATCTATTTTTAAAATCGAGTCAATAATAACCTTCCAAAAATGAAAGCACCAGGCCCAGATGGTTTCACTAATGAATTCTACAAAACATTCAAAGAAGAAATTATACCAATTCTCTACAGTCTCTTTCAGAAAATAGAAGCAAAAGGAACAGTGCCTTACTCATTTGATAAGGCAAGTATTACTCTAATACCAAAATAAAACCAAGATATTCTATAAGAAAGGAAAATAAATGAATAACTAGTTTTGGAGTCTCTGTATCCTCTTTTGGTGTCTCATTCTAACCATTATCGCTCCACAGTGAAAATGCTTTATTTAAATCTGGTAGATACACTGTTATTATCTGGCCACTTCTTTGAATCATGAGCCTTGTAATGCTCATGGAATGAAGACCAAGATGAACTCAAACTCAATGGTCCAGATAATGTTTTACTATACAGTATTTCCGCTGCTATTCTTAAAGTTTTCACAGGCCAATTTTTTCAGAAGTATATTGCCAGGTCCTTCTTCCTAGTCTGTCTTAGTCTGGGAGCTCTGCTGAAACCTGTTCACCAAGGGTGACCCTGCTGGTATTTGAAATACCAGTGGAAGGCTTCCAATATCACAGAAATATGCACACCACCATATTATGACAAACTGACAGTGAAAACCTTATGAATAGCGGCAGAACATTGTCTAATATAGTGCCAGAAAATGAACAACTCAAGTTGTAAGGCTCTCAAACTACCTAAGAGCTGCCTGATTAAAGTTGAGTCGGCCTTAATGAAGTAGGTGGAGTCAAGGTTTTGGGACTTTCATTTGCATATGTGGTACAACTCAAAATGAGAAGAAACAGATGCAAACACCCATTAATTACCGGAATGTGGAATGTACTAACTATGAATCTAGGAAAATTGGAAGATGTCAAAAATGAAATGAAAAGCATAAAGATGGATATTCTAGGCATTAAAAAAGGGCTGGTATTAACAATCATGAATTGGACAATCATATGGTCTACTATTTTGGGAATGACAAATTGAAGAGGAATGGCATACATTCATTGTCAAAAAGAAAATTTCAAGATCTACCCTGAAGTACAACTCTATCAGTGATACGATAATATTCATAAGCCTACAAGGAAGACCAGTTAATATGACAATTTTTTATATTTACTCACCAACCACTAAGGCCATATGAAGAAGAATGTGGCATCAGGATTGGAGGGGGACTCATTAACAAACTCTGATATACAGATGACACAACCCTGCTTGTTGAAAGTGAGGAGGACCTGAAGCACCTACTGATGAAGATCAAAGATGACAGCCTTCAGTATGGATTACACCTCAACATAAAGGAAACAAAAATCCTCACAACTGGGCTGATAAGCAACATCATGATAAACAGAAAAGAGTGAAGTTGTCAAGGATTTCATTTTACTTGGATCCATAATCAACGCCCACGGAAGCACCAGTCAAGAAATCAAACAACATATTGCACTGGGCAAATCTGCTGCAAAAGACTTCTTTAAAGTGTAAACAACCAAAGACACCTCTTTGAGGACTAAGGTGTGCCTGACCCAAGCCATAGTATTTTTAATCGCTTATATGAATGTGAAAGTTGGGCAGTGAATAAGGAAGACCAAAGAGGAACTGATGCCTTTGATTTACAATGTTGGCAATGAATACTGAATATACTATGGACTGCTAGAAGAACAAAATAATCTGTCTTGGAAAAAGTACAGCTAGAATGTTCTTTGGCATCAAGGGTGGCAAGACTTGGTCTCAAATATTTTGTACATGTTATCAGGTGGGACCAGGCCCTGGAGAAGGACATCTTGCTTGGTAAATTAGAGGGTCAGGGAAAAAGAGCAAGACCCTCAACAAGATGGACTGACACTGTGGCTGTAACAATGGGCTCAAACATAGCAACGATTGTGAGGATGGCGTAGGACTGGGCGGTGTTCCATGCTATGAGTCAGAACCAACTCGACAGCACCTAACATCAACAATATACAGTATTTAAACAGAATAGAGTGCCTTGGGATGAGAAACTGATACTGTTATGCTTTTAGTGAAAAATACATTAGGAAATAACCTGATTAATTCAGACATTTTAGCCATACACATACCATCCACACCATTCTACTCATTCATAGATAACCACACTCAAAGACATAACAATTGGTGGGTTGACACAGAAAACCCAATGGAAATTTAGATTAAGAAATCTCTCAATAGAATATTCTCAGCCAAGTTTTTACCTAAAACGTAGACCCTGAAATAATATTGTGACACTATGCATATCTTGGAATTCTTGGTGGCGTAGTGGTTAAGCACTATGGCTACTAAACAAAAGGTCGGCAGTTCAAATCCACCAGGCAGTCCTTGGAAATTCTATGGGGCAGTTCTACTCTGTCCTATAGGGTTGCTATGAGTTGGAATCGACTCAACAGCAATGAGTTTGGTTTTTTGGGTTTATCAATATCTTAATAAATCTGCAGCTTATCTTGCAACCTAAAACATTTTTATTATGCAAAAGACAAACAACGAATATATCCCATTTATGTGGAAAACATAAAACAAACACACTGAGAAGTTACTGAAAAATGCTGGCTTCTATAAAATATTCCTATGTTACAGGGCTCAAAAGTATGGTGCTTAACTCAAATTTTTTGTTCTGTTTTTTAAATCACACAACATCAATGGTGGGCTGATAAAGTTGTAGTCTTTTGTTTTAAACTTAACTCCTAATTAGACCTATCAGAGCAAAGCAGCTTTGAACTTCATCAAAGTCACTTATGTTCAAAGATGAAATTTATGTTTTTAGCAACACTATTTAGTTATAAGAAATAGCACTGGCTATAACTCACAGCAAACTAGTGAGTTCACTAATTTTAACACAACTTAAGCTAATTAGTCTTTATTAATTTTCTTTTCAGATACAGCCAGCCAGTCTGGGATTCATCCTCTTTTTTTTTTTTTTTTGCATTTGTTTAAATTTTCTTCAAATTATTTTTTCCAAGTATTAATGTGGTTTCTAAAGATCTAATAAAAGTGCATTAAAATGCTACGTCTTCAATTGGTGAGGGAAAGAGTAACTTTTGTAGGGGCACAAAAGACTGTGAAATAGAACAGACAATAATTTAAAACAAAAGAGAAAGAAAAAATACCTCTGAGGCTCAGTAGCTGCTATCTTGAACACCCTCCTAAGAGAGGGAGGTAGGATTATTCATAATCCAATGTAATAATTTTAATCTCACAGTATATCTGCTCTCACTATCTAGGTCAGAGGTCATGACCTGGTGACCCTTAGGTTATATCTGTCCTTCAGACATGTTCTGTTTGATGCAGACAGAGTTGGTACATGTAGAGTTTTTACACGATTTAAATTTAATTTCCAATATCTAAAAAGTCACCACATTACAAAAAGAATGGATTTCTGGTTTATTTTAAAAATTGATTAGCTCTGATAACACTATTAGTGCATTTTCTCACTCATTGTTTTATTCATTGACCAAATACTGTTTGAATCTCTACTAAATTCCAGGAACTCTGCCAGATCTAGGAATATCTCAACAAACAACACAACGTCTTTCAATCTAAGAGGGCATAAAAAATAAACAAAAAGATATAAAATGTCAGGTAAAGATCAAGTCCACGGTGAAAATAGAGAGGATAGAAAGTGATTTGGGTTATCACTTGTCTTTTTTGGGAGTGATATGTAAGAGTGACCCAGATGAAGTGAGCAATCCAAACAGATCTTGGCGAAGGCCCTGCGGGGGGCATTCTCAGGGCATTCAGGAAAGGCAGGGTCAGAGTGGCTGGTGAGGAATGAGTGAGGGCAAGTCACAGAAGATCACGCATGAGAAGCCAGACAATGTCTTGAGGGCCAAGGTAATGAGTGAGACTAATTCTTATTTTTAGGGAAAGTCATTGGAGATTTTGCACCAGGAGGCACTGCTCTGACAAGTATGAAACTAAAGGAGTCACTCTGGTTGTTGTCTGGAGAACAGTCAAGTTGGGGCCTGGAGTATGATAATAGAAAAAGAGAGCCTACTGCAGTAGGCAAGGTGAGTGGCAAGCTTTTTTTTGGATAAGGATGGTAGTAGTGTCAGGGCGGGGGAATGGTCAGATTCTGGGTATATTTTGAAGAATATACTAATGATTAGGTGTTGGAGTGAAAGACATACAGAACTCAACGATGACTGAGATTATCAGCCTGGATCACACAACGGAACAGTGATTTTTCCAAGATAGAGAACACTTTGAAGGCTGGTGTGCCTGACCCACGCCATGCTATTTCCAGTAGCCTGATATGCATGCCAAAGCTGGACAATGAATAAGATGAAGAAGAAGTGACGCATTCGAATTACTGCGTTGGCAAAGAATATTGAATATACATACCATGGACTGCCAGAAGAGAAACAAATTTGTCTTAGAAGCAGTACAGCCAGGATGCTCCTTAGGAGTGAAGATGGCAAGACTTCATCTCATGTACTTCATACATGTTATCGAGAGGGACCAGTCCCTGGACAAGGACATCATGCTTGGTAGAGGATCAGCAAAAAACAGAAAGACCCTCAACCAGGTGGACCGACACAGTGGCCACAACCACGGGTTCAAACACGGCAAACAATTATGAGGATGGCTCAGGACTGGGCATCCACTCCTGTTGCACACAGGGTCGCTATAAGCTGGAGCCAACAGGAGGGCACCTAACAACAACAAGAACATAAAGTCGACAGTAAGCATCCTATCAAATGATGAAACATTAATGGATTTTCTTTACTCTCCTTTAAATCAAGAGTAAGACGGTAATATTTACCCTCAAAATGCCTACTCAACATTGTATTTAGGCCATAGAAAGTACAGTAATGTAAGTAAAAGATATAAAGGGAGCAAAGATTGATGAAGAACAAAAAAGTGTCATTATTTGCAGATATGATTCTCCAAACATAAAAGCCCAAAGAGCCCAGAGACAATGACCATATATTGCATTTTGACTGATAAAGAATTGGCTCCTCAACCAAGTGCCTGGTAAATTTCATTTTCCATACTGGTGTGTGTGTGTGTGTGTATATATACATATATATGTATGTATCCCACCTCACACCATAGATACAAAGTCAATTACAGATAATAAATGACTTAAATGTAAAAAGCAGAACAACTAAAATTTTTCTAAGCATATTTAGGAAAAGATCTTTATCATTTCCATGTACAGAAGCAATTTTTTAAAAACAAGTAGAAAATATAAGTCATAAAAATATTTATACTTCCAACTATTTTACAACTAAAAACATATATTCATCATCTGGAAGGATTAAGGAAAACAACAATCACTAGCCACTAATAAACATAAGGTAACTGATAAGATAATAAATATAAGATAACAATCCAGAATATATAAAGAACTCCTGTAAGTTATTTAAAAAAGAATAACATCTAGGTGAAAGATATTTAGACAATAGGAACATAAGAAAAAAAAAAAAACATAAGAAAAAAAATATTTAGACAACAGGAACATGAGCAGTCGATAAATATATGAAAGGGAGCTTACTTAACTTCATTGTAATCACTGTTGCCAGGTGTCGCTGAATTGAATGCAACTCATAGTGACCCCAAATACAACAAAAGAAAACACTGCCAGGTCCTGCACCATCCTCGCAGTCGTTGCTATGTTTGAGCCCATCCTTGCAGCCACTATGTCAATATAACTCATTAAGGGTCTTCTTCTCTTTCACTGACCCTTTACTATAGCGTCTCTATGAGTCGGAACCAAATCGATGGCACCTAACACCAACAACATACTTTACAAGCATAATGTCCTTCTCCAGGAACTGTTCACCTCTTTATAACACGTTCAAAGTACATGAGACAAAGCGTCACCATCCTTGCTTCCAAGGAGCACGCTGGCTGTGCTTCTTCCAAGACGGACTTGTTCATTCTTCTGGCAGTCTATGGGTATACTCAATATTCTTCACCAACACAACAATTCAAAGTCATCAGTTCTTCTTTGGTCCTCCTTATTCACTGTCCAGCTTTCACATGCATATGAGGTGACTAAAAATACCATGCTTTGGGTCAGGTGAACCTTAGTTCTCAAAGTGACATCCTTGCTTTTCAGCACTTCAAAGAGATCTTTTGCAGCAGATTTGCCCAATGCAATACATCCTTTGGCTTCTTGACTGCTGCTTCCATGGCTGTTGATCGTGGATGCAAGTCAAATGAAATCCTTGACAACTTCAATCTTTTCACTGTTTCCCATGATGTTGCTTACTGGTTCAGTTGTGAGGATTTTTGTTTTCTCTATGTTTAAGTGTAATTCATACTAAATGCTATAATCTTTGATCTTCATCAGTAAGTGCTTCAAGTCCCCTTCACTTTCAGCAAGGAAGGTTGTGTCATCTGTATATCACGGGTTGGTAATGAGTCTTCCTTCAATCCTGATGCCACGTTCTTCGTATAGTTCAGCTTCTCAGATTATTTGCTCAGCATACAGATTGAATATGTATAGTAAAAGGATACAACCCCAACACACGTCTTTTCTAATAATTCTAAGCCACACAGTATCCCACTGCTCTGTTCCAACAATTGTGAGCCCAATTAAATATTCTGGAATTTCTATTCCTTACAATGTAATACATAATTTGTTATGATCCATACAGTGCACTGCCTTTGCATAATCAATAAAACACAGGTAAACTTCTCTCTGGTATTCTCTGCCTTCAGCCAAGATCCATCTGACATCAGTAATGATATCCCTGGTTCCATATCCTCCTCTCAATACAGCTTGAATCAGGCAGTTCCCTGTCATTTTACTGCTGTAACTGTTTTTGAATTATTTCAACAAAATTTTACTTGCATGTGATATTATTTGATAATTTCCACATTCTGTTGGGTTTCCTTTCTTTGGAATGGGCACAAATATGGATCTCTTCTGGTTGATGGGCCAGGTAGCTGCTTTTCCAATTTCTTGGCATAGACAAGTGAGCACCTCCAGCACTGTATCTGTTGAAACATCTTAACTGGTGCTATGGATTGAACCGTGCCCCCCAAAATGTGTATCAATTTGGCCAGGCCATGATTCCCAGTATTGTATGATTGTCCACCATTTTGTTATCTGATGTGATTTTCCAATGTGTTGTAAATCCTGTCATTATGATATTAATGAGGTGGATTGCTGGCAGTTATATTGATGAGATCTACAAGATTAGATTGTGTCTTAAGCCAATCTCTTTTGAGATATAAAAGAGAGAAGGGGACAGAGAGACTTGGGGACTTCATATCACCAAGAAAGCAGTGCCAGGAGAAGAGGGCATCCTTTGGAGCTGGAGTTCCTGCGCAGAGAAGCTTCTAGTCCAGGGAAAGATGGATAAGAAGGAAATTCCTCTGGAGCCAACACAGACAGAAAGCCTTCCTCTGAATCTGATGCCCTGAATTTGGACTTCTAGCTTACTAGACTGTGAGAAGATAAATTTCTCTTTGTTAAAGCCATCCGCCTGTGGTACTTCTGTTACAGCAGCACTAGATGACTAAGACAACAGGTATTCCGTCAATTCCTGGAGCCTTGTTTTTTGTCAATGCCTTCTTCCTTCGATACCACTGGTTCATGATTATATGCTACTTCCTGAAATGGTTGAATGTCAACCAATTCTTTTTGGTACGGTGACTCTGTATATTCCTTCCATCTTCTTTGGATGCTTCCTGTGTCATTCAGTATTTTGTCCATAAAACCCTTCAAATTTCAGCTTGAGGCCTGAATCTTTTCCTCAGTTCCTTCAGCTTGAGAAATGCCAAGTGTATTCTTCCCTTTTGGTTTTCTAACTCCAGTTCCTTGCACATTTCATTATAACGCTTTATTGTGTCTTCTCAAGCTGCCTCTTGGAATCTTCTGTTCAGCTCTTTTACTTCATCACTTCACAGAAGTGCAAATTAAAACTGCCATAAAACTCAGATTTGTATTTATCAGATTTGCACAAATTAAAAAAAAAAAAAAGAACAATAAGAACTGTTGGCAAGAATGTATCAACAGATATTCTCTAACATAAAGTTGAGGGGAAAAAAAAGTTGTAGACATATGCAAACTGAATAATGCTTTTGTATTAAAATTTCTAAAATAAAATGGCATAAGAATTTTACACGTTATTTAGAAGTACATGCATATGTAGTCAGGAGAATGGCAGTTCAAACCCACCAGCAGATCCACAGGAGAAAGATGTGGCAGTCTGCTTTCACAAAGTTCTACTCCCTTGGAAACCCTGTGGGTTGGTTCTACTTTTTCCAAACTTATTGCTATGAGTCAGAACCCACTCGATGGCAATGGGTTTGGGTTTTTGCTTTAGGTATATATATCTAAAGTATTAAAAGCTGCATGGGAACAAAACACATTTAACTCAGAACAGTGAATACTTATGGGGAGGGGTGAGGGAGAGAAGAAGATGTTATCAGAGTGAGTTACCAGGTAGTTTTAATTGTGCTTCAAAAGCCTTAAGTCTTAAACTACATGGGGGCTATACAGATGGTCTTACACTTTTCTCCAAACAATTTGTATGACTGAAATAATTCATGATTAAAGAATATATTGGCACCTCAAAAATGTTTCTAATAAGAATATTTTAAAGAAAGAATTAGATGAAATTCAGGAACAAGCCAATTAAAGCAAATTATTAACAAAGCAGGGATATTTGGAGTTTGGGAGCTATATCCCTAACCTTCACTGGCTGAGATTAAAAACCTGATTAGAACATCTCCAAATACATCAAAGAAGCACAAAAAAACTACACATGTGTAACGTAACAAAATTATTGAGAAAATTTCTACAATATAAACATAGCATAATTTTGCAAATTTTTTTTCCTCCACAGGTTTTGTGAGTGTTGCATATAAAATCTGTTAAAAGGGTCAGAGAGTGCTTACAGAAAGCAGGTATCCTACTCTATAAATGGCCTTTTTGCTTTTTTTTCTTTTCAAACATTATTTTCAGGCAACCTGGAAATTAAGATAAAATTTCTTGCATTTTCACCAGTGTTAAAAGTGGAGTAGTGACCATATCTGCACTTACTCATTTATACATGAAGCACATACTAAGCAGTGTCTCCATGATTAGGAAACAAAGAAGTGTTACTAAGTATTGAAACATACAATGTAGTCAAGAGAGGAGACACAGCTATATTGAACAATTAGAACATTTTTCAGTGACAACACTTTACCATCCATTTGCCTGGAGCTAAGACCGTCAAGAGTCCTGTGAACTGGAGTCATTAGCATACTTCTAATACAAAGGTCTCCATCTTAATCCTGTCTTTCAGTTAATGTATCCTATCTTTCCAAGGTTACTAAGGTTAAAGCAATGCTCTCTTATAGCTGGTCATTTAGAATCTCTGACGTATTAATTATCCTCCATTTCTTTTGTCACCTTCTTTTGTTTCTTTCCCAGAAAGCTATACCCCAACCATATAAATTGAAAAACAAACAAAACATTTTATACATTTTTAGCCAATATGGTATCAAGCTAAGAATACCCACTGTTGATTCTTGTAATTTCCAAATAAAACACTTAAGAAAACACCAAAAAAAAAAAAAAAAAGGCAAAACAAAAAATCCAAAATGAAAAAAGCCACATCATACCCCTAGATTATTAAACCATCTAATGCCAAATATAACCAGTTGTCATCAAGTTGACTGCAACTCGTGGTAACCTCATGTGTGTCAGGGTAGACCTGTGCTCCATAGGGTTTTCAATGACTGATTTTTTTAGAAGTAGATCGCCAGGCCTTTCTTTTGAAGTGCTTCTGGTGAACTTGAACTATCAGCCTTTCAGTTAGCAGGTGAGCACGTTAACAGCTTTCATCACCCAGGGACTCCATGCCAAACGTAGGAGTAACTAAAACTTACTATAAGGCTAATGAGGTTGGGCTCAATTGAAACCTAAGAAACTAAACGGTACATAGTGAGTTTGATTTATGAAACAGAGAACATACTGTGTACCTCATGCACCACATGTATCCTGATATGGTACGTCCCAACTCAGAAACTCAAGGACAACACACACACACACAAAAATTAGCAACTTCTGTTAAAAAAAGTAATGCACTATGTGGTCTGAACTTCCTTGCAAAACCATTTCTCAGGGCCCTGTTTACATAGAGCAACCTCAAGTAATAAGGTAATGTCCTCGTCAAGGGCAAGGAGCTGGCTTGCATACTGCTTGCTATAAAAGAGACAGACGCTCCAAGCTCAGTGTTTCTCAGCTGTGCCACAAACCTACTGCATATGTAGTATCCATCCTGGCCATATTGTATCATTTCCATGGGACTCGGATACAAGGAGAACTGATGAAAACATTCTGAAGTTCATGTTTTTTTTCTGTGCTGAGAGTAACAAAGTCCTCTGTCACTGACCCAGTAGTCTCATGTCTTTTGCAGCACACATGAAACAATAACAGGTTACTTTGTTAGCTTGTTGTTGTTATCATTGTTAGGTGCCGTCAAGTCCCCTCCAATGTATAACAGAACGAAACACTGGCTAGTCCTGCACATTACTGCAGCCACTGTGTCAGTCTATCTCACTGAGGGTCTTCCCCTTTTTTGCTGACCCTCTACTTTACCAAGCATGATATCCTTCCCCAGGAACTGGTCTCTCCTGATAACATGTCCAAAGTATGTGAGAGAAAGTCTCACCAGCCTCACTTCTAAGAAGCATTTGGCACTATATCTTCCAAGACAGATTTGTTCGTTCTTCTGGAGGTCCATGGTATATTAAATATTCTTCACCAGCACCATAATTCAAAGCCATCAATTCTTCTTCAGTCTTCCTTATTCATTGTCTGCCTACCGCATGCATATTAGGCCTGGGCCAGGCGTACCTTAGTCTTCAAAATGACATCTTTGCTTTTTAACACTTTAAAGAAGTCTTTTGCAGCAGATTTGCCCGATGCAATACAAAACAGAATCCTTATAAAATAGTAAAGCAAAACACACACAACCAATTTCTGATTCATACAGTATATAGAAATCAAAAACATATTCAATTGTTTTTTCAGCCTATTTAATGAATTAATAAAATTCATGTATTGTTTCTGAAACACAAAATAATCACACAAATGAAGTTAGATATTTTAAAATGTTGGTCTTTCTAGATGTGTGAACATAAACTTACATGCAAACTGGAGTTTAGCTTCTCTGCTGACAACTGTTCCAAGTGAATTTGTTGCAAAACATTGGTAGCTTCCTATATCCCAATTTCTGTTGGGATTAATAACCACAAGGTTTCCTCCGATCAATTTATAACGATATTCCAAACTCAGATCGATATCACTTCCATTCAGCTGCCATCTGTAAAACAAATTTCAAGGATTTTTTTAACTCCCTCTCTGTATATTTAAATTAAAAAGGGCTATATTAAGAAATCTACTTTGAGTATTTTTCCTCTTATTAATAAAAGATAATGCATACTTTATGCAAGAGGTACATGTTTGAAGATCAAATACGCCCACATATTTATCAGAAGCAAAAGGTTAAAGTAGAAAGTACAACAGAGTCACATCTAGAAGTTAAACATTTTTAAAGAAGTTGTCAAAAGAGGTGAGCATAATTTAGTTGGCCCACTAGGTGGGAATTAGGCTAGGTCTGTATAGCCAATGATGAAGTAGAAAGTCGAGGCAATTATCTCAGATACTTCAGGCCAATCTCACACTGATGATGAAGGGGAAAAAGCACATATTTCTTTGATTTATTGAAATTGACTAAGCACACTTAATAAATTAATTGGACAAGTGTTCAACTATCCATTTCAATTTGTTTGGGTAAATACCTGTCCCCAAGGCAGCCTCCAATTTTAAAGCTATCACAGTGCTAGTTACTACATGATACCCTAGTGGCAAAAAAACCTAAATACCACCTAACTCCTTGCAGTTGCCAACTCCCACTCATAGCAACCCTATAGGACAGAGGAGAACTGCTCCATAGGGTTTCCAATGAGCGCCCGGTGGATTTGATTAGCAGCCATAGCTCTTAACCACTATGCCACCATGGTTTCCAAATACCACCTAGAGGGTCCGAATAAGTAAGGCACTAACCCCACAGCCATATTTATCAACGGCAAGAAAGAAGAGAGAAAGATAAATACATACACACACACACAAAGAGAGGGAGAGAGAGAAAGGAAGGAGGGAGGGAGGGAAGAAGAGAAGAAAGGATGGAAGAAACTGTTTTTGAAACAAGAGTTTTTTCGGAAGTGTTAAAAGAGTGAATATACTTGACACATTAGATTTCACCTTAAAAAAATTCATTCTTATCCAACAATCTCAAGAGCACATTCATTATATAAACTGAGGCATCCACCTCCTGAAAGACCACGTTCTTACAAAAAAATTACATTTCCATCAGTTTTATAAATTTTAAAGTATTATCACAATGATTATCTCAACTGCCCTTTATAACGATCTTGAGAAGTAAGAACAATAGGTAATATAATGCCCATTCTATAGATGGCAATTGCCAAAAAACAGAAGTTGAGTGAGTTGTCAAATTGCTATAAACGATTAATTGGCTGGATTAGGTATAGCATCCATTTCAATTTTAGCCCAGAGTTCTTCAGCTATGTCCTAGGCCATCTAAAAATTCTTGTATTAATACACAAACTATTTAACCTGGAAATTTTATAAAGTATTTTCGAAATCTGAAAACTGTCTCAAACTTGAAAATAAACGAGGTGAAATGGAATATTATATAGCTCTGAAAATGGATGAATTTTATAAGCATGGAAGTCTCTCACAAACGATGGTGAGTAAAAAAGCAAATGAAAACGTAGTTTGATACCATTTATATGAAGTTTTAAAACAGACATATTAAGTACTTAGTAAACATATTTTAAAATGTATAACCACTGGAAATGGTAAATATCAACTTTAAGGTATTTAAAACCTCTCCTGGAGAGAGTAGGGTATGTTTAGGGAGTACGGGGGCAGGGATGGAATTTAGAATTTTGCTTTATTTCTCAAACTGAGTAGGGGTTATATGGAGGTTCACCATTATACTTTATTGACTGTCTGCACCATTTTCTCTATGTGAAATAATGCATAATAAATATTTAATGATTGGGTGCTAAAGAAAATGAGTAAGTTTATACATGTAATCCCTGCTGCCCAATATAATATTTTATCATTTACTCATTTTTACAAGTCTCCCAGGTATAAAGCAACAATTCTAGTGATAGATAAAAATGAAATTAAGAGAAAAAAAGAAAAAAAGCACGAGGCCCCAACTCTTTTCTTCTGAACGTAAAGGAGCAGAAATAGAAGGGAACAGAAACAGCAGTCACCTTTTCTCATTTGTGACAGATTTCTCCTGTTGGTTTTTGTTCTGCTTTGTTTGCAGGGCCACTCTCTTATGACACTTCCCAGGGCAAGTTAAATCTGCAGGAGCATTTGGGGTCGCTCTTCCTTCTATTTTAACTTTAATTTTGCCCTCAGAGTTTTGAAGTTGAACCATGACCACTTCTTAGCCCTCCCCTATACTACCAAAGACAAAACAGTTGTCAAGTCAGTTTTGACTCACAGCAACTCCATGTACTTCAGAACAGAACTGCACTCCATGAGGTTTTCAAAGGCTACTTTTTGGAAACAGATCACCGGACCTTCCTTACCGAGGTACCTCTGGGTTAGTTGGAACTGTTAACCTCCCAGTTAGTACCCTGGTGCTTAACCATCTGCACCGCCCCTCATCTTACTGTTCCCAAAGCTCAAAACTACAGAAACACATAAAAGAAAGTGAAATAAAGGAAACACGTCCATCCACATTCTCTCTCTGAATACTCGGTATTCTTGATACACAGTAGGGACTGAGGACCAGTATCATCATCATCATTATATGAAAATTTGTTGTAAATGCAACACCCTGGGCCCTATCCCAGATCCACTGAATCAGAATCTACATCTTAGAGGGATCTCCAAATGTTTAATATGTATGATTCAAGTTGGAGGAAAACTGGTCTATGCCATCCTCACCAAGCAACCATGGGTTATCTACACTGGGACACAAGCCGATAAAGAACTCTATCCTTCCTCATTTAGCTTATCCCATATTCAACAACTCTGAGAAGTGTTTTTCCATGTGTCAAAACCAAAACCTATCTTCCTTCCTTTCTCCCTTCCTTTCTCCCTTCCTTTCTTCCTCCCTTCCTTCCTCCCTACCCCACCCCACCCCACCCCTAGTCACGATCAGTTAAAAACAATTCTTGAGCCTCTTCCATGTGGGAGACTTGGGTTCAACTCCAGCCAATGTACCTCATGTACAACCACCACCCATCTGCCAGTGGAAGCTTGTGTGTTGCTATGATACCGAACAGGTTTCAGAGGAGCTTCCAGGCTGAGACGAAGGAGAAAGACTTGGCGATGAACTTCCTAAAATTAGCCAATGAAAATCCTATGGATCACAACGGTCCAGTCTGCAACTGATCATAAGGAGGGTGCAGGACCTGGGCAGAGAGTATTTCCTTCCATTGTGCATGGGGTCACCATGAGTTGGGGCCTACTCCACAGCAGTTCACAACAATAACAACAACAATTATGGCAGGCGATTTTCTAGGTTCTGAGGATGTAGTCAGTAAGATCTCTACTTCTGTGTAGCTTACATTTTGTGGAGACTTTTTTCCTAGTTCCTGCTCCACTTGTCTAAACCCAGGACCCAGCCATTCCTTCCATGGAACAGTGTAATGAAAAGAAATGGATTCAGTGCCAAGTGATCATTGGTTTATCAGTTGGATCCACCGCTCACCAGCTGGGTGGTTATGGGCAAATTACTTAACTCCCCTGAGCTTAAGTTTTTAATATATAAAATGAAGAGCACGGCATTTTTTTCATAGAGCTGTTCAATTGATTTCTTTAGACCATGTACACAAAACACTCAGTTCAGTGCTTGGCACATGGCAGGCAATCACAAATGGATTGGCTGCATGTTAAGGTTGGCAGGGGCTCTGTCAAAGCCCGGAAGTTGAAAACCCATCTGTCCACTTTGTTTTGCTATTTTTCTCCATCCCCATCAAGACCATGTTAGCTATATGTCACCCTTGATTCACTGCTTTTGGTCATCTCCTCTCATGTGGAACAGACTGTATCTCCCACATATTGTTTGTCTGCATTTTTACCTGCCCTGAGAAGTCAGCAGAAAGCTGGACAAGGCACATGCTGGGCTTGACCTTCAAAAAGTAAATATGACAGTAAATCGCAAGTGGGTGGGTTTTATTTTTAAGTGTAAATGGTCTCTCAGTTACTAAGTGACTAAATGCTTATGGAAGGAAAAAAGGCACTCAACACAAATCAGGAAAGGTGTCATTCATGTCACCCATTTTTGAATGGGAGGCGCTCATGACAAAGGGAACTTGTGTTTTTGTTACCTACAAAGTACATTTTGTATGGGGGGAAAAAAATGATTTTAACTCTGGAGTTAGAATGTTTATGGTCTGACTAAGAATGCCTGATAGTTTCATTTGAAAATTGTGTTTTTGTGCTTAGCTGAGGAGTAATAAACAAACAGTGGCTATGTGGAAAATTGTACAGACAAAAATGTGGAAAAGCACAATTTCTGATCTATTTAATAGCTGGAAAAATTTAAGAGGCCATAAAATATGTGAGAAAATATTTCAGTAAATGTTTAAAATCTAAAACTATCATTCTAAAGTTTTGACTTAAGAACCAAAATGGAAATTTTTTTGTCCTTTACCTGTAAACGTTTCTCACTTCCTTTAGCTAGGTCTTCATCACACATACCCAATTCCTAAATGATTTCACTATGGCAAAAGCTATTCCATTTTAAATATGTTTCTGCACTACCAAAAGCATTAATGCATTTGTTTTAGCAAACTCTTCAGAGCTAAGATTTTCTTGAGACACCTTGAAGAATGTTAATTTTCTTTTACTCAACCAATATAATTATTTCTGTCCATCCTAACACTATTCATTGTTAAATGGAATTCTTCCCCAGGTAATATAAAATTTCTCAATATCTTATTAAACATTGATTGTTTTTCCTCTTGC
Organism: Loxodonta africana; assembly: GCF_030014295.1. Lineage (NCBI taxonomy): Eukaryota > Metazoa > Chordata > Mammalia > Proboscidea > Elephantidae > Loxodonta > Loxodonta africana. The sequence goes on along the minus strand of NC_087363.1, from coordinate 54,775,530 downwards.
TGAAAAAATCATGTTGAATTCAAAAAGGCTCTCTTTGCTTAAACTCCTTAAAGTGTAAGTAACCTTTGGGACTAAGAAACAAAATGGTATACTTAGTTTTCTAAGTATATGCGTGTCTGATTTTTGTTGTTGTTGTTGTTGTTGGCGGCAGTACAGTCGGTTCCTGACTCATGGCGGCTCCGTGAAAAATGGAAGAAAACATTACCTGGTCCTCCACCAGCCCCATGATCCAACCATTGTGATTCATAGGGGTGTCATTCGCTGATTTTCAGAAGTAGGTCACCAGGCCTTTCTTCCTGGCCCATCTTAGTATGGAAACTCCACTGAAACCAGTTCAGCATCATAGCAACACACAACTGTTCACTGACAGATGGGTGGTGGCTGTGTGTGAGGTGCACTGGCCAGAGATTTAACCTGGATCGCCTGCAAGGAAGGCAAAAATTCTACCACTGAACAACCACTGACCCCACCTGATTTATAAACCTGGTTACTTTTCATTTGTATAAGATATATTGAGGAAAACTGACGATAATACACAGCACCTTCTTTCACAAGTGTGGGTCCAATAAATCTATGAACTGGACTTATTTTCTTTGTGGGGATTTGTAGTTCAACTGTTCAGGGCTCGTGAACACAACACCTAGTCATAAAATGTGACAGGTAAATGGCAGAGTCAAGTCATAAACTTGGGAACCTTTCAGAGGCAGTTATTGCCTCTTAGTTTTGTGCATCCACAATCCTTTGTAGAAGGTACAGATTTCTGCTTTTATCCAGTAACTCTGCAGTTCACCAGGAGCTCTAAGTCTCAGAATGAAATCTTTTTGAAATATGGCAATTGTCAAAAACTTCACCAAAGTATATCTGCATACCCAAATTCCATCCCAAAAGGCTTAATGCAGTGATCTGAGGCAAAAGGAGACAGCCCTGTGGCTCTCGGAACTACAAACACCAGCATTTCAATTGTATAACATTTACATTGTGTTCTAGAAATAGACTAACCTTGCAGCTCTAGCTCAGTGGTAAATGTCACAAGATTAAGTACCTTTGCATAATCATGATGTCGTATCACTCTTGAATGATCTTACAAGTTCGCCGTCAGCCTTCAGTGTACAAATGCTCATTCTACACAAGTTAGGATTTGCTTTTAGAATCCACAAATGAAAAATGATTTATTATTCATATTTCACAAATCTACCAGCTCTCAGTCAAGTGCTCTCACACTCTTTAACTGTTTGGGGCAGAGTTTATACGTGAATCTGTTTCGTAGCCAGTAACTACAGGCCAATACTTGGGGCACCGGAATCAGAAGTCCTGGTCTGTTTACTCCACTGGCCCACCTGAGGTGGCAGACACTTAACAATCCACTTCTCCCAAATCCCAGTTAAGTACTCTGTAAAATAAGGAGGCTGAACTTATCTACCTGACTGGCAAGAGGTTTGTCAGGTAAAGGGTCAGACATAATGCAATACAGAGTGGTGGAGTCTGTGACAAACTGCCACCTAAAACAACTCAAATACAATTTCTTTACAACAGTGTTCATGCTCTTGGGCCATCAATTTTTGAATCTCGAATATAAAGCATAAAGTGACACTAGAGATATTTTAGAACGGGTGGTTATTACTTGTAAACTATGAAAACTATATTTTTTATTTCCAGGAATTAAATGAAAACATCAATGGCTGAGTGTATACGGATCACTGCCTTCCAATACAACCAACAAGCTATGTATAAAAACTAAAACCTAAACCCACTGCCATCGAGTCATTTCCAACTCATAGCGATCCTACAGGACAGAGTAGAACTGCCCCATAGGGTTTCTGAGGAGTGCCTGGTGGATTCAAACTGCCGACCTTTTGATTAGCAGCCATAGTTCTTAACCACTATGCCACCAGGGTTATGTATATAAACACAAATGTATATAATAATAAGTTAAATCACTACCAAAAAAAAAAATTCCTATATTATTAGGGTTAAAAGGGTCTTTTCAAAGCATATAAGCTTTTCCATTGGATCATGAATGTTTTAATCGTTGCTGAATTCCCACCATCTGGCATGGTGCTTAGCACAAGATAGAGACTCATAGAAGCTTCCCAAAAGGAGTAATCTAATTCTACTCTCTACTCTAGCCATGGAGGGGCCCTACTGGTGCAGTGGTTAAGAGCTTGGGCTGTTTGAACCCACCAGCCGCTCCTTGGCAAACCCTATGGGCAGTTCTACTCTGTCCTATAGGGTCATTACAAGTACGAATCCACTCAAAGGCAATGTTTTTGGTACAGGACTCTAGCCATAATTGACCTCCATATGTTGTTGCTATTGTTGTTTTAGTGTGCCACTGAGTCGATTCTGACTCATAGCGACCCTGTAGGACAGAGTAGAAATGCCCCATAGGCAGTTCCACCCCATAGGGTTTCCTAGGCTGTGATTTTTACAGGAGCTGATAGCCAGGTCTTTTCTCCTGAGGAATGGTTGTTAAGTTCAAACCACTAACCTTCTGGTTAGCAGCCGAGAGCTTAACCATTGCACCAATAGTCTCCCTTAACTATGGTAATCCATATTGTCAATAAACATCTCAGAGATGGGGAGTCAACATATTGTTATTTTCTTTTACTTTATTAGTTATCTTTAAGGTACCATACTAGTTTTTATCAGATATGGCAACCTCTGACACAAGACTGCACTAATATGGGATAACAATCATGAATTTAAACATAGGCTTATCTTGTTGTCAGTATAATTTAAGGCACTAAACTCTAAATTGGCAGTTCCCCAGGAATTTGACAACAAGGTTAAAGAGCATTGTCTCCTGAAATGGAAACCAACAAAACTGGAAATAAATTGAATGGCTTCAGGTAATTTCAAAGATAATCCCAGGATATAATTCACCTCACAATCTATATACTATTGCATGTAATCTGGTCAGGAAAATGCAAATATAAACAATATTCTGGGGAAAAACAACTGTCACACTTTAGACATCAACATAAAACAAGGCAAAAAGAACAAAATAATTTGCTAAAATCTTTTGGGGGCTGGAATTGGGCTTGGGAAACATGCCCGTACTAAACACTTGTTAAATCAACAGACAATACTTTATTTGGGGTTTGACAGGAAAATTAGGAATTTAATCACAGAAGCAATTTGTGGTTTTAGATGTGGCTTTCAAGTTAATAAGCAAACGCATTTGTGTTCAAATGCGATGTTTGTTAATATGTTTACTGAAGGGATGAGAATAATTGCAGCCCTTGAAAGAATGAACGCCTGAATTTGCATATTCAATACTTTATCCAAAAATAACTAGCTAGGCTTCAACAATAATTGCTGAAGATATAAATGAGTTAAGTTGTGATGCTGTGCTTTTTAAAAATTGACATTTGAAAATGTGTTTCATTACATAGATTCTCCATTTCTCAATCACTGATGATAAATTTTAAATATATGAAAAATAAAAAGAACAGAAATGAGAGCCACACTGGCATTTTAGAACTGCTCAGTTACATAGTTATAGCCTAGCTCAAATTGACTGGTTATCGTCTTAAGATTATTCAGAGGAGAATTACAGAAGATGTTTTTTTCTCCCTTCCCTGCATCCATTTTGACTTTTTCTGATAACAGCTCTCTCATGTTCCTTCGGAGAGGCCACACCTTACAGGACCCTGACCTGGCCAATCAGAACTCTCCCTTTCTCAGGCTTTAGTGATTAGTTAAGAACGTGAAGGTGACCCAAGTGATTTAAAATGCATTTGGTCAATCTATGTATATTCCTCCTCCTCACCCCACTGCAGAAAAAAATTAAAAACAAAACCAAACAAACCTATGGATTATCTTGCTATACTCCTCTTTTTCTGTTGTCATTATGTGCTGAGGAGCCAGTTACAACTCAGTGGCCCTACAGGACAGAGTAGAACTGCCCCATGGGGTTTCTACACTGTAAATCCTTACAGAAGCAGATCGCCAGGTTTTTTTTCCCTGACGAGCCTCTAGTGAGTTCAAACTGCTGACCTTCCAGTTAGCAGCCCAGCGCTTAACCATTGCACCAGCAGAGCTCCTTTCCTCTTTTCTAACCCATTGCCATTAAGTGGATTCTGACTCATAGCAATCCTATACCTAAAAATAACCCAAACCCATTGCTGTCAAGTTGACTCCAACTCATAACGACCCTACAGGGCAGAGCAGAACTGCCCTATATAGTTTCCAAAGAGCGCCTGGTGGATTCAAACCGCCACCTTTGAGTTAGCAGCCGTAGCTCTTAACCACTACGCCACCAGGCTTCCTAAGCAATCCTACAAAAAAAAACCCTACAGTGGTGGCAAAATCTAACTTTATATTCTTACTGTGTATTGATTGCTGTAATATAGCAATGTTTTTATTTCACATTTTTTTCTGATACCATTCTGGGGCTCTAATGGCATTAACGGGAAAGATGCCATCTTTTCCCAGTTGACATCATGGGAAGGATAGGATATAAGTAAACCAGGACTTGTAGGCAGCCATCTTTGTCACCGAAAGGGCAGTCTGTCTTAGAATTGAGCCAAAAGAGGTTAATTAATCCAAATTTACAAATATCTTCTAAAATAAAATATTGGCCACTTCTGTCTCTGTGATCCTTCATGACATTCTTGACTCCTAAAATCATGATCAAATCCCAAATTCCCTTTGTTTTCCCCCTTGTTAATGCCATTCCATTTTTTTTTTTTTCACACCCACCAATTGAGCATTCACTATTTGTGAGGCATTTGGAATGTAAGGATGAAGGAAGCACTGTCTTCATCTACAAGGGAATTGTAGCCCCTTTTCATTTTGATAACCTTCATAAAGCAGGCTGGCATAGGGTACAATGGGTGGGCATGCTGTTGGTGCATGAAGCCAGCCCAGCGTTGACCTTATCAGAGAAAGCTTCCTGGGAGAGATAGTAGTATAAAAAAAAATAGCCAACATTAAAAGACCCTGTAATAAAAATTATTAAAAAAAAAAAAAAAGACCCTGTAAGAGTTGTCATTTACCTCTACTTGCTTTAGGAACTACAGCTATTCTTTGTATTTTATGATTTTCTACCATTTCAAGAATGTGAACATTTCATTGCTCTTAGTGGCTAACTGTGAGTGTGGGGACCAGGGCTCACCTGTTGGAGAAGTCAGGATGCTGAAAGTAGTTGAGCCTGAGGAAAAACCCAAGGAATTGGGCCTAGAAAGTCTAGCAGAGAGGATTATGTTTCTATGGGCCAACAGAATTTAGAGGAACGACTCCTATTTGTCTAGAGGTATAAAAGTAAAATAACAGGGACATCAGATCTTAAATGAGGATATGTGTAACTTACAGATGGCATATAATCAAAATTATAATTTATATACATATACCATATATTATTATGATATATTATGAAATAGAATATATGATATATATTCCATATACTATATATTCTATATATAGTATATATTAAAAATGTATAGCACATACAGAGAACATAAATATAGTACATATATATATTATTATGTTAGTATTATGTGTGTATATATATTTTACTGTGTGTTTCTTTATATTCCAAGAAACTAGATTTCCTTCCCTACAGTCACTCCTTGAATAAATCGTGAGCAGAATTTAGTCTATTATCTTATTTTCTTTTTCTTTTTTACACTGAATGCATTTAGTTGAATTTCAGTAAATTAACTCTGAGTAGGATGCTATTCCATGGCAGGCAACCACCCTTAAGAAGAGAAAACTGGGGCCAGAAAAACCTGAACTTTGGAATGATATTTAACTCTTACAACTTGAAAATATCTACCCAAGGCTCCTCACACTCTACTTCACTTGTTCTACAGAGCTGGGAGAGAATGATCCTCTGGTCACTTATCGTGAAAAAAGGATTCTTGGTGGAGCAGTGGTTAAGAGCTCGGCTACTAACCAAAAAGGTGGCAGTTCGAATCCACCAGCTGCTCCTTGGAAACCCTATAGGGCAACTGTACTCTGTCTTATACAGTCTCTCTCTATGAGTTGGAATCAACTAAGTGGCAATAAGTTTGGTTTTGTTTAGTACAGTGAAGAAAGGGACTGGGAGAGCATTTATAGGAAAGAGTGGAAGATCTAAGAGTCTAAAGCAGCACTGTCCAAATGAACTTTCTGCAAGGATGTAAATGTTCATCTGTGCCATCCAACATAACATCCACTAGCCATATGTAACTACCAAGCACTTGAAATGTGGCTGATGTGACTAGGAACTGAATTTTCTTTTACTGATTTAAATTTAAATGGCACCATGTGGCTATTGGCTACCAAACTGGACAGCAAAGCTCAAGAGCTTCCAGTTAGACTCAAAGTTGAAAACACAAAATCCACATGGGCCCCATTCGGCCTTAAGCATTATTTTCTTTGGTTTGCATTCATGTCTAAAAAGAAAAGAAGAGTCAACACTTAAAAGGAAAGAGATTACAAAAAGAAAAATATCTGCATTTTAAACTTCAGTGAAAAATCTTTTGCAGTACTGGACCAGGATTGCTGAATGGTAACAATTGGCTGGTGCTGAGAAGCAGCTATTCCCTTTCCATGGGCACATGGCTGAATATTTGATAGTCTCCAATCTTTATTTGATATGTCTATACGCTCCACCTCAGTCAGTTATGCTACTTGCCTGGCCCCTACTGGTGTGTGGGTATTATAGCCCAGTCTAGCCCAAATATATAATCCCTTTAAATGATAAGGATTCCCTGGGTGGTACAAACTGTCAATGAGTTAGGCTATTAACCGAAAGGTTAGAGGTACACCCAGAGGTGACCCAGAAGAAAGCCTGGCAATCTACTGCCAAAAAAATCAGCCATTGAAAACCCTGTGGGGAAGAGTTCTACAATAACATTCATGGGGTTGCCATGAGTGGAAGTCAACTGGATGGCAACTGCTGTTTTTTGTTTTGTTTTGTTTTAAATGCTAAATGGCACATCAGTAAAAGTAACCAGTGACCCTCCTATTTGGGGTCTTTCATCATAACAAATGTTGGGCATTTCAACCCCATGAAAAGGAAGAGAAAAGTATTAATAGTTCCTCAGGGTAACCTCTTTCAGCACCATCAGCAAGTAGGATGAGACTGAATACTAATTAACCTTTAAATATAGGTCTTGGGGCTGAGGTGAGGAAATGTGAAAGGAAGAATAAAAATTTCAATTAAGCCCTAAGACAAGTGATTTCTCTTGAGAATTTCTGAACTTTTGGATTTCTGATACGGTCAATTAAGAGTTCTCTTTTTTACCCAATGGGATAGTAACAAAGAAAAGGTCTCTAAACAGATACGTTTGCCTCAGTCTACAAGACAGGCTCTAGGCTGTCAAAGGACACTCTTTATAAGACTCAAACTCTATTCTGAATCTTTGGAAACATGTTTTGATTGCCTTTCACTTGTGGTTTCAAATGACCCCAATTTTCCTTCTCTCTCCTTCTCTCTCTCTCTCTCTAATTGTGTATGTGCATATACATATATATACACACACATACATTATAAATATATATCTATAAAAAGAGTACCCTTTCTTTGATCTTTTTGTAAAAAATTTCCCCATATTCCTCTTTATTTGTGTCCTCAATATTATTACATATTTATACTATTCATCTGTAATTTTCCAAGCGTAATAAAAGAATACGTGAATAGATTGCCTTCTGGATCATTTAAACAATTATGGGGACTATCACCCAGCTGCCTGTTAAAAGCTAAAACCTATAGAAAAATAAAACAGACCAAAAATGACGACGTTGTCTAAAGAAAGAAAGTTGTAATTACAGCCCACATTTTTCTATACTTCATTTACTCCATCCGCACAATCTATTTCTTATACAGGTAACAGATATAACAGGGAGTTCTTCCTTATTAGAGGAAAACTCAATATTTCACAAAATGAAAAGAGGTTACCTTGTATTTTCTCATATTCTCTAATTCTAATGAATATAAACATTTAGTTTAAGTGAAATTTCATATCTGTTAGCTGCCTTAACTGTAGACTATCTTTAAAGGTAAAATAAAAGATTCTGCTCTACTTTGCTACAAAGCGAGCATCTTAAAATAGAAAAAACAATACCTAGCAGGTTAAATTTCTGCATTCATAAGACATAAAATTGATAAGTCAATTTAAGTCACACGTCTCATAGTCTCCATCACAAATTTTGTTTAAATTGTAACATAAAGACTAGAATGACACCCCAGGGCATCTAATAAAATGTAAGAATCACTACACAAATAACAGAAATCCTGGTGGCGTAGTGGTTAACAGCTACAGCTACTAATCAAAAGGTTGGCTGTTCAAATCCACCAGGTGCTCCTCGGAAGCTCTATGGGGCAGTTCTACTCTGTCCTACAGGGTCACTATGAGTCGGAATCAACTGGACGGCAATGGATTTTTATTTTAATACAAACAACATATATAAAGTGTTGATGGTGAAGTTTTGTCATCAGTATGTTTAAACACATACTCCGTGACATTCCAATAACTGCCTGGTGTGTAAAGAAAAAAATACGAAAAAGACTCCTTCTGGATTTCTAAGCATAAGGCTTCTAGCTATTTGATAAAACTTTACCAGCATAATTAATCTACTTATTTAAAAATGTATTCTTGTATGACTCTAAATCTTGTACCTTGACAATTCTTCAGCTGAACAAATTTATCACCAAATTATTCATATGATAAATGCCAGAAAATACAACTTTACTGACAATAGAAAAACAGCCTACTTAAGAGTCATTTACATGGATTCTTTACCGTATTTACAGCCATCTCTATGAGGGTAATTTTCCATTTCAAATAGAAATAAACAGATGTATCTAAGCATTATTTGAATGACCTGTGAAAATGCTGGAGAAGAAAAATATTTCCAGGATAATGTCTTGTTAAGTTGCTCTGTTTATCTTTCCCCAAAAAGGGCAGACATTTTTAGATTTTGCATATGTTTATGCCTGATTAACTGAACTACCTTATAAAATAGAGTCTCTTGGTTTTGGAATCATCTAGGTTTTCTTCTGTTACTTTTACATGTTTTATTACCTCTGCCAATTCTGACCAGCCATGTTGTTGTTGTTAGGTGCTGTCAAGTTGGTTCCGACTCATAGCGACCCTATCCACAACAGAACGGAACACTGCCCGGTCCTGAGCCATCCTTACAATCGTTGTTATGCTTGAGCTCATTGTTGCAGCCACTGTGTCAATCCACCTCATTGAGGGTCTTCCTCTTTTCCGCTGATCCTGTACTCTGCCAAGCATGATGTCCTTCTCCAGGGACTGATCCCTCCTTACAATATGTCCGAAGTATGTAAGACGCAGTCTCGCCATCCTTGCCTCTAAGGAGCATTCTGGTCGCACTTCTCTTCCAAGACAGACTTGTTCGTTCTTTTGGCAGTCCGTGGTATATTCGATATTCTTCGCCAACACCACATTTCAAAGGCGTCAACTCTTCCTCAGTCTTTCTTATTCATTGTCCAGCTTTCACATGCATATGATGCGATTGAAAATACCATGGCTTGGGTCAGGCGCACCTTAGTCTTCAGGGTGACATCTTTGCTCTTCAACACTTTGAAGAGGTCCTTTGCAGCAGATTTACCCAATGCAACGCATCTTTTGATTTCTTGACTGCTGTTTCCATGGCTGTTGATTGTGGATCCAAGTAAAATGAAATCCTTGACAACTTCAATCTTTTCTCCGTTTATGATGATGTTGCTCATTGGTCCAGTTGTGAGGATTTTTGTTTTCTTTATGTTGAGGTGTAATCTATACTGAAGGCTGTGCTCTTTGATCTTCATTAGCGCTTCAAGTCCTCTTCACCTTCAGCAAGCACGGTCGTGTCATCTGCATAACGCAGGTTGTTAATGAGTCTCCCTCCAATCCTGATGCTCCATTCTTCTTCATATAGTCTAGCTTCTCGGATTATTTGTTCAGCATACAGATTAAATAGGTATGGTGAAAGAATACAACCCTGACGCACACCTTTCCTAACTTTAAACCAATCAGTATCCCCTTGTTCTCTCCGAACAACTGACTCTTGATCCATGTAAAGGTTCCTTATGAGCACAATTAAGTGCTCTGGAATTCCCATTCTTCGCAACCTTATCCATAGTTTGTTATGATCCACACAGTCGAATGCCTTTGCATAGTCAATAAAACACAGGCAAACACCCTTCTGGTATTCTCTGCTTTCAGCCAGGATCCATCTGACATCAGCAACGATATCCTTGGTTCCATGTCCTCTTCTGAAACTAGACTGAATTTCTGGCAGTTCCCTGTCAATATACTGCTGCAGCCGTTTTTGAATGATCTTCAGCAAAAATTTGCTTGCGTGTGATATTAACAATATTGTTCTATAATTTCCATATTTGGTTGGATCACCTTTCTTGGGAATAGGCATATATACGGATCTCTTCCAGTCAGTTGGCCAGCCATATGGAATCATATTTATTTTGTTCAAGGTATACAATAGGTGTTCAACAAACATGTTGTATGCATCTGAACAATATGCAATATTGCTGAAATAGACTCATCTTGACTACTTCCAATTACATAAATGCAAAGGTCTATATTCTAACGCAGTCCTGACCCAATTTACAATGACTGTTGGTTTCCATTATTTACATGGGTTAAGAGAACAATAGAAGTTCAATAAGATCAATATTAAAGACTCTAAAAACTAGAATTATATTAACAAATTGCTTATTCTGCAGGTTATAGAAAAGGGTTGGCCAAGCAAACTAACAGCATAAACAACATTTTGGAGGTGGATGTTCACAGTACTTTAAAGAGCGTGTTGTTTTCAAGCTGCCTCAAGCACTTTATCAGAGCCACTTATATGAAGGCAACACATCCTATTTATAAATAAGTCATCTCTTCATTAAATGGGTCCCTTAAGTGCCCCTAAGAGTAAAAATTGTTTTTCTTGTGTTATTTAATAAAGTAAATATCCATGTATTCCAAATAATTAACCATCATTCCAAAAATGTTAATTTTTTTTTTATTATTTCAAGGTCGGGGAATAACCTTTTTTTCTTTCTTTTCCTGGCACCTTCCTGCAATGTTTGAAGGTTTTCAGTGAACAGATATTATTTATGGAACTACACCACCAGGGTTTCCTGTTATTTGTGCAGTGATTCTTACAGTTTATTAGATGCCCTGGGGTGTCATTCTAGCATTTATGTTACAATTTAAACAAAATTGGTGATAGAGCATTTGTGGTTAAGTGCTACGGCTGCTAACCAAAAGGCCGGCAGTTCGAGTCCACCAGGTGCTCCTTGGAAACTCTCTGAGGTGGTTCTACTCTGTCGTATAGGGTCGCTATCAGTTGGCATCAACTCAACCGCAGTGGGTTTTTGGTTTGATATTATTTATATAATCAGAAAAATACAGGCTTTGACATAATAAAAATGTGTAATCAATGAAATATATTTTTCTCTTTAAGAACAATTGAAATCACTTTAGTAAGATTATATTTTATTTTTGATATGTAATGAGCCCCTAAACACATATCCAATAAAATAGTAGAGGAAGAAAGCGGGACAGTTCAAGATTTTTGTTTTTTTTTTTTTAAGGTATGGTTTCTAAATTCCCTTAGAACGCATTTCATTTCATCCCACAATAGATGAGTTCCTAATGCCGTTGCCGTCGAGTCGATTCCGACTCATAGCGACCCTAATGACCACATGTAAATACAAGTTTACAAATTAAATTATACAATAAATGGATGAAAAGACACTAATAAAAAAAGTTACTGTACATGAATAATCAATCAAATATGGACTGTACGTATCCAATGTTTATATATTCCATCAGCTTAACATATCATGGTGACAACTACAGTTTCATGGCTTATTTATTACTGATGGCATAAACATATTGAAGCAAAAAAAGGTTTACAATTGCCACTCTGATTTTTCTTAATAAAGTCAATTTTCAAACTTTTCACTGTACCTGTAGTGAGGTGAAGGGTTGCCTCTTGCTTCGCAATTGAAAGTTATTTTTTTATCCTCTGAACCAACAGGGAAAATGCTGTTGCCAGGCTCTTTGATAAACACGGGGCCTTGTAAGAGAAGCTCACCTATATGGGTGGAAGACATCCAAAAAAAATAGGAAGTCAAAGATATTGTAGAATCTGCATTCTGGAACTGAAGAAGAAAAACAAGAAATGAATGTTCGTGTAAAAAAAAATCCATTCCTCCAGCTGCCCACAAAGCAACATGGCCTTAGGCATTGCCAATGTTTATCACTTAAATCATTCTCAATGGCCTAGTAACAAAAAACCTGCAATATTAATAAGATTTCTTAAAACTGTAAATAAGACTTCGGTAATCACCTTTCCCACTACCTGTCTGTCAATTTGCAGTACTACTGTGGCTTGTTTGTTGCTGTAATGCTGGAAGCTATGCCACCGGTACTTCAAATACCACCAGGCATACCCACGGTGAACAGGTTTCAGCAAAGCTTCCAGAACAAGACAGACTAAGAAGAAAGGCCTGGTGATCTACTTTTGAAAAGAAAATTAGCCAATGAAACCTTATAGATAAAAACGTAACATTTCCTGATACAGTGCCGGAAGATGAACCCCTCAGGTTAGAAGGTGCTCAAAATATTACACGGTATCAGGATTGGAGGAAGATTCATTAGCAACCTGCGATATGTAGATGACATGGCCTTGCTTGCGGAAAATAAAGACAATTTGAAGCACTTACTGATGAAGATCAAAGACCATAGCCTTATGTATAGATTACATCTCAACAGGAAGAAAGCAAAAATCCTCACAACTGGGCCAATAAACAACATCATGATAAGTGGCAAAGAGACTGAAGTTGTCAAGGATTTCATTCCTCTTGGATCAATAATCGATGACCACAAAAGCAACAGTTACAAAACCAAAGGACATAGTGTACTGGGAGAATCTGTTACAAAAGGCCTTCTTAAAGTGCTCAAGAGCTAAGGTGTCAATTTCATGACTAAGGTTGCACCTGACCCAAGCCATGTTATTTTCAATTACCTCATATGCACGTGAAAGCTGGAAAATGAAAAAGGAAGACCAAAGAAGAATTGACATATTTGAATTATAGTGTTGGTGAAGAATATTGAATATACCACGTACTGCCTATCGGGGTACTGCTGCAACCACTTTTGAATGATCTTCAGCAAAATTTTATTTGTGTGTGATACTATAAAGCAGACCTCGTGGCACAGCAGTTAAAGCGATAAACTGCTAACCAAAAGGTCAGAGGTTCAAAACCACCAGCGGCTCTGTGGGAGAAAGATGTAGCAGTCTGCTTCCATACAGATTTACAGCCTCAGAAACTCTATGGGGTCTCTGTGACATTAATGATATTGGTAAAATAATTTCCACATTCTGTTGGATCTTCTTTCTTTAGACTAGGCATAAATATGGATCTCTTCCAGTTGGTTGGCCAGGTAGCTGTCTTCCAAATTTCTTGACATAGAAGAGTGAGCGCCTTCAGCACTGTATTCATTTGTTGAGACATCTCAATTGATATTCCGTTAATATCTGGAGGCTTGTTCTTCCTCAGTGCTATTGGTGCAGCTTAGACTTCTTCCTTCAATACCATCAGCTCTTGATCATATGCTACCTCCTGAAATAGCTGAACCAACTCTTTTTGGTACAGTGATTCTGTGTATTCCTTCCATCTGCTTTTGATGCTTCTTGCATCATACAATATTTTGTCCATAGAACCCTTCAGAATTGCAGCCCGAGGCTTGAATTTTCCGTCATTTCTTTCAGCTTGAGAAATGCTGAGTGTGTTCTTCCCTTCTGGTTTTCTAACTTCAGGTTTCTGAACATTTCATTATGATATTTTACTTTGTCTTCTCAAGCTGCCCTTTGAAATCTTCTGTTCAGCTCTTTTTACTTCACCATTTCTTCCGTTTCCTTTAGCTACTCTACATTCAAGAAAAAGTTCCAGAGTCTCTTCTAACATCCATTTTGGTCTTTTCTTTCTTTCCCATCTTTTTAATGACCTTTTGCTTTCTTCATGGAGGATGTCCTCGATGTCCTCCCACAACTCAGCTGGTCTTCAGTCATTAGTGCTTAATGTGTCAAACCTATTCTCGAGATGGTCTCCAAATTCAAGGTTGCATTTCAGATCTTGTGGACCCCTATACCTGTGGTTATAATCTTATTTGGGAATGGGTTTCTTTGCTATGTTAATGATAGAGTATTAGTTTATGGACTGTCTTAAGTCCATCTCTTTTGAGATATAAAATAAAATTAAACAAGCAAGTGAGCAAGCAGAGATGATGGAAGAGAGGTGCCAAGTCACATAAAGATTGCTCAGGAACAGAGGTTCAAAAGAGACAAGAACCTTCCTACAGAGATGACAGAGAAAGCCTTCCCCTATCGCTGGCACCCTGAACTCCGTTCTAGTCTCCTAAACTGTGAAAAAATAAATTTTTGTTTGTTAAAGCCATAATTTGTAGTATTTCTGCTATAGCAGCACTAGATAATGAAGGTACCTACTACTGTGAGGCGCCACAAGACCGGTGAATGTTTCTTTCTGTTATATGTAGGTTTGCTATGAGTTGGAGCTAAGTCAAGGGCACCTAATAACAACAACAACTTTTCACAACAATAAGCTATACTTAGATTTTTATTGGTTTGTTAGTGAATGAACTATTAGAGGAAATCTTTTCTGTCATGAGCCTCTATGCAGAAATTAAAGTCCAATTCAGACCAAGTTGAATAGCTAAGTATCATCTTTTTCAGAAAATCTCCTGGGCATACTAATCTGAAGGTTGATAATGTAATTTTGTCATTTTGAAGCACTCAATATTTGGTGGGACTGGGATTTCCATTTGATTACTAGCATATTTAAGGGAAGAATCAGCACTGAACAACTGTCTTTTAAAAAAGTGTTTCTACTTCAGTTAAGAGAAATTGAATGTCCTCTGAGGAAGATTTTCACATAGTACAAAAAAACAGAAAGCTCTTTGTTCTATGACTTTATAAAGGAAAGTGATAATGCTTCTGCAGTTGTATATGCATTGCCAGAACATTTGTTAAAGTAAACAATTTCAGAGACAAAAAAAGAGAGAGTGAGTAGACTTCACTTTCCTATCTTGGATCGCTCAGCAAAATTACAGGGTTCCTATTGAAGCAGAGAATGAGTAAACAGACTAAGAGAAAAAGAATCCTCGAATAATTAGCCAAAATGTAAATTCATAGTTTCTGGGCCTTTTGGGTTCTTTTTCCGTTTCTTTTTGTCTACTTCAAATAGTAATCACACCAATAAAAATATTTACCATAACACCACCACTAATAAAATGGTACCCAAACCAAAAAACCCAATCTGTTTACGTCTAGTCAGTTTCTACTCATAGTGACCCTACAGAACTGCCCCATAGGAGCAGCTAGTGGATTCAAACTTCTGACCTTTTAGTTAGCAGCCGATAAGCAGCCGAGCTCTTACCACTGTGCCATCAGGACTCCAATGGTAATAAATAGTGAAAACAGTCATTGAAATGATGAAAATAGCAGCAGCTAAAATTGAGTGTCCTCTGTGCCCAGATTGGTTCTTTAATCCTCTCATCACCCTAGGAATAATTATTCCCAAGATCAGAAGAGGAGTCCTGAGTCTAAGAGTTGTTAGGTGACATGAGGAAGTTCTGCAGCCTCTCTCAATGTACAACCACACTCTAGAATATCTGATTCAGAGTCTGTGCAGTGATACCGTCTTGCCCCCACTGCAACCTCATCTGAGTTAACCCTTACTACTCCTTGTGGTTGTTGTTAGCTGCCGTCTAGTCAGCTCCTGACTCATGGTGATCCCACGGACTACAGAGCCAACTACTGTGCCACATGTACCATCAGTTGCAGATCAGACCATTGTGAGCCACAGAGTTTTCACTGGCTGATTTTCAGAAGTAGATCACCTTTCTTCCTAGTCTGTCTTAGTCTGGAAGCTTCACTGAAATCTCTTCACCACGGGTGACTCTGCTGGTATTTGTAATACCAGTGACATAGCTTCCAACAACAAAGCAACACACAAGCCACCACAGTACCACAAACTGACAGACGGGAGGTGGAGAACATGTAGGAACTCAATATGTGTCTGCTGGATGAAGAAATTCTCACAGTAGCTCTATGTAAGACAGATGATATTTCACAGATAGTGACTGATGAAGCTAAGATTTTAGATTTCCAGAACTTGTGTTTTCATTTTGTACGCTATTTGGCCTTCCCGGGAGAGGGGAGGCACAGAGAGGTTAACAACTCAACTACGGCAACACAGGTTCTTAGTGAGAGAACTAGTATCAGGCCCCAATCCTCAGATTCTTGTTGGGCTTCCTTACCAACCCTCAGATTCTTGTTTGGCCTCCTTCCCATTAAACCACACTGTTTTAAATACGGTCAAAGAGCAAATTAACAATCAGCCTACTTTTTCCAAGTCAGTATTTCCAGACGACACTGGAGTTACCAGCCTGTGAGGCTTACACCCAGCATCTCTGAAATTTCAGGCTCCTAAAAGCTTTGCAGACCACCAGCAGCCATTCTGGAGGCTCCAGCAACTCTTAAAAGGTAAGTACAAATTAATAATGAAATGTAACAGGCGGTCCATGCTTCACGCTCAGCTAAGAGACAAAGGCCACTCAATCTTGCTTCAATGGAATGAAACAGGTGATAAGTGAAGTTAGGGTATAATGTTCTAGTCTCTCGTCAGAAATACAAACTTAAAAGGAATAGATATTGAGGTCTTTGCTTATCTAAAAGAAATTATCCAACATTTTCCTCAAAACGAATTTTGATCCTCAAAAGGACAGAACCTTGGCTATTCGCACAGATACGTATAACCAGAAAAAAAAAAAAAAAAAGCAGGTTGGCTGAAAACAGAAGGGGACCTCTTGCCTAACTAAATGGATTTGATGTAACATTTAGATTGATGCTAAACTTTACTTTTGGTGACAGGAGCATTTTTTTGATATGTTAGCCTGGCTCCAGAGTTCCATTTTAAGTTTACGACCTAAAATAAAGGGCATATAACATTTCCTAACAGGACTAATAAGTCCAAAAATCCAATCCTAAGGTGTTATTTCTTTTCCCAAACACCCACAGGCTACCACGAATAACTGTCATTGAATGTAAGTACAAGCTTTATGAGCTCCTAAGGCAATGTCACGTAAAAGATCAAACTGCGGCCGATCAATTCTAATGGTCGTGTTCCATACAATTTTTATGAAGACTGACAAAGAAAAATAGACAAGGGATTCCAAGCAGTTAGCATTACTTTCACTAAAAGAAATGAAATTTCTAAAAGACAGTGAATGTTATCTCTGAAACTCCCTAGGAAAACCGGAAAGCATACCTGTGTTCCCTTGCTGATTGACGTCTTAGCCACCTGAAACAAAACAGCAAGGCATTTCCATAATGCACTAGATCCTAAAAGAGAGCCTGAGTCCACAGTGCTGTCAAAGGCAGAATTTTAGTGGATGTGGACCTAGGAAGCAATGTTCAATTCACTTACTAGGTATCTGACCCAGAGAGAATGAACTTCTAGCTCTAGCCTAAGGTCAATGATATACTGCCAATGAGATGAGGTAAGTATTGTCAGCACAGTGGTTAAGAGCTCAGCCGCTAACCAAAAGGTCAGCAGTTCGAATCCACCAGCCACTCCTTCGAAACCCTATGGGGCGGTTCTACTGTGTCGAAAAGTCGGAATTGACTTGACGGCAAAGGTTTTTTTGTTGTTGTTGTTGTGAAAACTTTTTTTTAGCATTTTTTTGGCATTCTTGTTTAAAAGCAAGAAAATGCCAAAAAAAAAAAAAAAAGTAAAGATAAAAATAAAAACCCATGTATAGTCTTCCAATGTCAGGGGAAGATAAAGGATTCAATCTTAGATTAATCCAACCCTTTAACAACTATTTGAATGCTAGACACAAGCGGCATGTGAAAAACTAGCTGTGGCAGACGCTACTGCTTGTCTAACCCAACCCACTGCCATCGAGTCGATTCTGACTCATAGTGACCCTAAAGGACAGAGTAGAACTGCCCCAGTTTCCAAGGAGCACCTGGTAGATTTGAACTGTCGACATTCTGGTTAGCAGGTGTAGCTCTTAACCACTACGTCACCAGGGTTTCCTACTCAACAGTTATTTCCCACTCTTACCTTCCCTGAGAGCCTGATTTCAACCATTGTCACTGGAACTGCTAGATATATTAACTTCCCAGAATGCTCTGCAATTCTTGACCAAGGAGCAGGTGGACAGGGGAGACTGGGGCATGAGACTAGAAGCAGGCAAAAAGAAGAGTGAGGGAAAACCTGCTGGAACCTTCTAGGAAAGACGGTCTAAAAAAGAAAACAAGAAGGAATAAAGTGAAGGAATGCAAACTTCTCTTCCTTTCTCACATGGAAATTGTCAGGCAAAGAAAATTCTGCGAACTACTATAACCATCAGGACACCATGTAGGGAAGGTTTAATACACAGCGAGCAGAAAAGCCAACCGAGAGCCCTCACATCTTTGACCCAGCATGAACTACATAATTCTAAATATCGCTGTTAGAAAAATAAACCTCTAATGCATTTTCGTCACCTGCAGCTAAAAGCACTGTAACCAATGCGCTTGGGGGGTGAAGCAATACAGTGTGCTTAAAATGAGACAAGAAAATAAAATGCTTACCAAGAATAACTAATTTGTCCATTTTCTACACCTGGACATATTCTGAAGCAATTAGATTGAAAAAAAAAAAAAAAAAAGGCGGGAGCAGAGGGGGCTGGAGTATGGCCTACGCCTGGAGTATGATATTTAGCATAATAGACACCAATATAAAATGATAAAAATTCCTTAAATTATTAAACTAATAGTTTTCTGCATTATTCCCCAATCCTTTGCTTCCTATTTTTTTCCATAAACAGAAACAGAGAAGATGCCTAGGGAAGGAAACAGCATCCAATAATTAGGGAATGAGAATTACGAGGGACTGTTTAAGCTTTGTATGTACTGGAAGGAAAAATACAAGTACAAAAATGCTCTTCCCTGGACTGGCAGAACCCTTTCAAAGCATGACAAATTTTACCCAGAAGTGCATTAATTCCTTAATTTCAACCTGTCTAAGTTTTTTTTTTTTTTTTAAGAGGTGGGGGAAATGTTCACACCCATGCATATACATGATTCAAGTTTAAGGTGAAATATCTGGACTTTGGCACTTTGCTTTAGGAACATAATCACAGATTTTGATGGAAGTTACCATCTATTTTACTGGATTAATTAATGTTCAATCTTCCCTAAAAAACCCCTAAATCAGTAAAAGAAGGGGACTTGGGAGGATTTCTGAGGACGTTGAATATTTTATCTTGATACTTTTTTTTAATCTGATGGCTGTATTTCTGACTGCTGAAATGTTCTGTACAATTGAATAAAGAGTTAATCCATTTCCAGTTATACTGATGAAAATAAATGATATGTTTGGGCAAAAACAGTCGTAAGAGAAGATGGACCCAAATCTTTGTAGATTAAAATGTTTTCATAGGACTTCATGGTTTCTGTTTTTAAATTCACGTTATTGTCTTTTTGATGAATGTGAATTCTAGTGCTTTTGAACCTCCCTGACATCCTTCTATAATTCCCAGCTCATAATTATACTGTTCTTGCTAGGCAGTTGAATGGCAACTCCACAGGATAAAAGAAGCTAGAATGTTATTGTTAGGTATGGTGTGCTATGTGTACAATACATCCATGAGAACACAATTCATGGTCCATTTATCTGAAAAGAAAAAAACGCCTACGTTCCCACCTTGTATTATGCCAACATTCATTGAGCACCTTCAGAACGTGCAAATTCACAGGGTTATCGCCCCCCCATCATATTGAAAAGACCTCATTAAGCAACTCCTTTAAAAACTTTCCTTTAGCATCCTGCTCTCAAATGTTTTAATGGAGTAAATTATTACATCTGTCGTTTCTATTCTTTACCAAAGAGATGGGGTCGAGCCTTCTTGGGTCCAGGCATGATTCCCTTTGTGTATTTTAGAAAGAAGGTTCATGTGAAACTCTAGTTGAAGGCCATTGTCTCTAAGAAAAAATAATTCTAGGGTAAAGAATTCCTATGATAAACTGGTTGTAATGAAGAAGCTATTAAGAAGCAATACTTGCTGGTGATTGGATTTTTTAATATTTTCACCACTTTTTTTAATCTCATAAAGGAGAAAAGAGCATATTCTTTTCCTGCCTCCACCTCAGTAAGCAGAGCCAGCATTTCGTTTCTAAATGTCTGAGTATATACAGTACCATCTATTTCACTCTTTCTACTTATTGTCCCAAGCAAGGATCCTGAATTTATATTTCCAGGTCACTGAGGGAATTGAGCAGGGTTGCAAGATCTAGTGACCCAGTGGTTAAGCGCTCAGCTGCTAACCAAAATGTTGGTGGTTTGAACTCACCAGTAACTCTGTGGGAGAAATATATGGCGGTCTGCTTCCATAAAGATTACAGCCTTGGAAACCCTGTGGGGTGGTTCGACTCTGTCCTATAGGGTCACTATTAGTTGGAATTGAGTTATGGGCAGGATAGGTATGGAGATCCAGGGGAGCTAGGTTCGATTCTCAGCCAATGTACCTCATGCAAAGCTGCCACCTGTCTGTCAGTGGAGGCTTGTGTCCTGCTATGATGTGAACAGATTTAAGCAGAGCTTCAAGACAAAGACAAACTAGGAAGAAAGGCCTGGAGATCTACATCCGAAAATCAGCCAGTGAAAACCCTGTGGACCACAGAAGTTTGACTGGCAACAGGTCATGGAAATAGCTCAGGGCTGGGGAGCATTTCGTTCTCTTTTTCCATGGCATCACCATGAGTTGGGGACTGACAACAACAACCACACCCTGTACAAGGCACTTCATATATCTGCTAAGTCACCTACTTCTAAGTAAATATTAAACACTCAGGATAAAAATGATACTCACTTTAATTTTCTTTCTTTCCTTAATAATGGCATGGATTATAAATAAGTAATATTTGGGGCTGGTAAGGAAGATTACATTGGGCACTCTATATGCATTTTTGGAACCACTACTGTGGAGAACCATTTGGCAGTATGTGTTAGGAACCACAAAACTGAGTAGGAAGTCTAAAGAAACTCTCCTATCAACTCTTTCCTTGGTACCACAATTTAACAGTGATCGTCCCCCATTTTCAATTCTTGAAAGAATTTTATGTATTCTGTTGCTTTTAGGTGCCATCAAATCGGCTTCAAATCATGGCAACCTTGTGTATAACAGAAGGAAACACTGCTCAGTCCTGCATCAACCTCACTATCATTGGTATGTATTCTATACAACACAATATCCCTATGCTTCTATATACTGAAGTTACTTGTTTTTTTCTCTTATATCCTCCACTCCAGGTCTTTTAACTTTCAGAGGACAGTGTTTATATTTAACACACATTTCTATACCCTTAGCATCCCTAACGTACTGTATACATTAGAAAACTATTGTTAGAAATGAAATCTGTGTGTATGTATGTATGTTTATGCATCATTGCACAACGGTTTAATTTACAAAATGTTGTATTTGATCAAAGACAGACTTGGGCCATTCCCAGGACAACCAGAAGAAAACACCCTACTGTCTGATCAGGCGGCTATTTCTGCTTGGACAATTTTCAGGCCCTTGGTTACCTGCACCCCATCTGCTTCCTCCTGAGGATTACAAATACAGGTACTATACAGGAGCAGCTTCACTAAAACACACACCTAAATATCACTTTTAACAGCAACAGCACTCTGGTAATCTCTTGCAGAATCTCTGAGTGCTGGAGCAGAGCTCCTCCTCTGGGTTTTCATAAGTTCCTTGGACATGGCGGCTGCCCCCCCATTTCAAAAAGAAAAGAAAGTTGAGCTCTTGCTAGGCTGTGTCATTCCTCAGCTCTCTCAGGAAGTTTACTGTGGCTAAAGTTACTTTCAAGAGGAGCAAACAATATCCTCTTTAGTAGGGCCCACAACTGCAGAGGTCATACCATTCCCCCGGAATGACACCTCTGCAAAATATGACAAAAATCCACAATAAATCATTTAGGTGAACCATACATCTAGTAAACATGTAACCAAGATGCAATTCTTGCTTTAGATTCAATGTTCTAAATTAGAGTTTAAAAGTTAGAACCCAGATCAGTCACTTCGTTGGCTGCCTGAACATGCTCCACGCCACTGCTTCTCTACCTCACAGGATCAGCGTGACTTAGGATTCCTGTTTGCTTTTCACACGGGCACTGAGCTAGACTGTCTTTTCAGGGCTTTGCAAATGTGACATTCTCTAATGATAGGAAATGTGTATGATGTGACCTATCATATCTATGTCGACATTTAGTTTGCAGAGTAGCACATTAGTGCCTATGGAGCCAAATGATTCCTACAGGCATGTTAGATATGGATCATAGCATACTCAGGCAAAAACACTTATTTCAAATTTACTGGCCTCATTTAAAAATCCAAAAATGTCACACACAAAAAGCCAAATTTCTGCTTTCTAAGAAAAATAAAACGAAACAACACACAGAGGTTTGGCATGGCTGGGTCCGCTTTCTCCCATGGTAATGCAGTGCCTTATAGACGGAGCATCTTCCCAGTTTTCACAGAATTCAGTCCTGCCAATAAGCAAGACATCCATGGTTGTCAATAAGAAATTCACCTATATGTATTTGCAAAATTGCTTTGCTTACCAAATAAAAAATCTTATATTGACTTAGGCCATTCTCCTTCCTAGGCTGCTTTCCCCTCTAGCCTTCAAGGCACAGAGACTCTTGAGACAGTCCAGCCAGAAACCATCCCACTGTATCAGAAATTCCACTTAGTGCACTCAGTTCTACCTCATCCAAGCATCTGTATTTGAGTAATCTGTGTGCACGCTGCCTTCTTCTTCCTCAGCTGTGTTCTTTTCATCCTTGAGGCATAGTGAAAAATAGCTTGCATGTGGTAATATGATAAGTGCTTGATAAACAAGGATCTTAAAAAAAAAAAAGCAAAAACACACATGTGTTTACGCTTTGAGAGAGGGGTCAGCACACTATGGCCCATGGGCCAAATCCAGCTTAACACTTGTTTTTATGTGGACTGTGGATCAAAAGGGTATTTCAAGACACATGAAAATTATATGAGCTTCAAAATTTAGAGTCCATAAATAATGTTTTATTGGAACACAGTCACACTCACTTGTTTATGTGCTGTCTGTGGCTGCTTTTGCGTTACACTGGCAGAGTTGAGTAGTTACAACAGAGACCACAGGGTCCACAAAGCCTCAAATATTTACTATCTTGTGCTTTATGACAAAGTTTGCCAACCCATGATTTAGGAAGATGCATATCCACTGGGAGGAACTGTGACTTTGGTCAAGATAGATTTCTTATCCCTACCACTACCATCTACCCTTAGGTAAACCAAGGAAGCTCTCTGAGCTGCTGGGTTCTCTACTGTTTTATCAAAATGATATCAATATTACATGGTTTCTGATGCCAGGATAAGTAAAATTTTGCGTCCAGTGCAGCTTCAGTACAACAAAAACATTTGACATTATTACTGCTTATTTCGCTTAACCCTTGCATCACACTTTTAATTACATCCAAATGAGAAATATTAATTTATGAGAAGGAAGAATAAATGACTTCATTCAGTAAAGCCCTATATCTCCACGACATGAAAAATAGGATGGAATTGTCCCTATCTTCATGGTGGTTGTGAACACTGGCACCTGTATGCAGTTATCTGGTCTGAGCAAATAATTGCAGGTACTATGTCTAAGACAGAAGATCCTTATCAATCAGTAGAGGGTGGTAACTGTAAAAAAAAAAAAAAAAGGTAGGGGAATGTAAATTGCCTACTTCATCAGTTCTCAGTGAAAGAAATTCTCCAACACATATTTACTCTTCGCCCTGTCTTTAAATAATTACTCACTTTAAAGTAGTATCAATGGGAAACTAGACAAAACAAGCAGCAAAGAGCTTTCAAACCCCATGAGGTGGAGAAAAGCATTAGATTCTTTTATGCTGAACGTTTATTTTCAGTCTTCCCCCATAATAGGAATAATGGCCAGAGCACTGCATATTCTCAATTTGCTTTGCTGCGTAATCAAGCAAAAAAAAAAATAATAATAAAGTCATTTCTGTTCTTGTACACACTGCAGTAAATATTATTCCTTAACTGAAAGATTGACTTTCACTCAGAAACCCATGCAGTACACTGCGCATCAATCAATACTTCCTAATTATGGTCTGCTTATTACCGCTTCTCTATAGTTTTTGTCCATCTGCTTGAACTTAAACATTGTTCACAGACACACACTCACAGGATCAGAATGAAGAGATCTGTCTTCTTGTATAGCTGAAAAGTTAGAAAAGGTATTTTAAAATCACAGAAAGTAAAATTTAATTGGAGACTACAAGTCTAGAAGCCCTGCTTCATAAAATTCACACTGACATAAAATCCCCCAGGAATGTTGCCATCTGACTTTAAAACTCCCTGGGCGGCACATGCTGACTGCCCCTTTCTGATGCAACAAGAGAGACGACATGATGTTGCAATGAAAGGTGTAGGACAGGGATATATTATTCCAAAGTATTGATGTGTTCTTTCAATGATACTTTAAATTCACTAGTATCTCCATATCCATGGTAAAGTAACTGGATGAAGTCACAAAGTTCAGAGAATATGGATTTCCTTGTCCCAGACCATCACACATCATCACACCCCACCTGTCACCAGCCCTTGAATTCTCTTCCTTGGCTCCCTTCCACAAACTGGGTGCTGGGCCTTCAATGACTATGCAGCCGTTATAAACACAGAGCAGCTTCCTTAGGGTAACTGTCTGACAAGGTCACCCACAGCAAGCTGGGGCTCAGGTCTGCCTAAGTAGACAGTGCTCCTTTGTTTTTGTTTTTAAACTGCCCTTTTAGTTAAAAGGAACAAATTGCCTCTTGTTTAAGTGACAGGTGGGAATATTACTTTTGTCTCCAGCAGTCGATAAATAAGAAAAGTAAACCGAGATGGTATAAAGAGAAAGTAATAAGTCAAATACCAAGATAAGAGCTTAATTCCTTAGCTGCCAGGCAGAAGCTGAAAGAGACAGGACACTGATAAGTCCAATGGCCAGGTAGGGATATAGAGATTTTTTTGCCATTTTTTTGCTAATACCAAGAGTTTGTTGTTTTCCTTCTTTTTAATAGATACTAGCAATGTAGTATGACCAAAAAACATGGTGTTTTACACTCAATAAATGTTCTTAAATATTAATAGAAGAGTGAGCAAAGAATTATCAACATTTCAATCTTAACCAGGTAATATGATAATGAAATCTTTGCTCACCCTTCTATTAGTTTTCAAAACCACTGAGTGTAAAACACTATGTTCTTTGGTCAGAATGACATAATAGAATTTCCAATGCAATGACAATTATTAAGGGCTCCAATTAAAGTGTCAATGATTTGATAGACCCAAAATCAATCAATAAAAATGATGTTGAATAATTTTCCTTTATATATTTATTTATTGATGGACAAATAAATTCTAACAATTTTGTGCGTTTCTAAAAGTCATCCTCCTTCTTTGCACTTGCATTATACCCTCTTCAAAGAAAATAATATGATGTTCCTTATGGACAGCATTAGTTGGCCTAAAAAAAACCCAGTGCCGTTGAGTCGATTCTGACTCATAGCGATCCTATAGGACAGAGTAGAACTGCCCTGCAGAGTTTCCAAGGAGCGCCTGGCAGATTCAAACTGCTGACCCTTTGGTTTGCAGCCGTAGCACTTAGCCACTACGCCACCAGGGTTTCCTAGTTGGCCTAATGTTTAAAAAAAAAACAAAGAGCAATTACTGAACAACTAGCAGCTATCATAAAATATTTGGGTTAAACCTCTCCTTGTCACAGTTGGCAAATAAAAACTCCAGAAGTTTTCCATAACTTGATCAAACAAAAAAAAACAACAAATCCATTGCCACTGAGTTGATTCCGACTCAAGGAGACTCCATGTGTTACAGAGTAGAACTGCCCCACATGGTCTTCTTGGATGTAATCTTTAAGGCAGCAGAGCCTTTCTTCTGTGGTACTGCAGGATAGGTTCATACCGCCATCCTGTGGGTTAGGAGTCAAGCACAAACCTTTTGTGCCACCCAGGGACCGCGATAATGGGATATACTGCTTTAAAGTGATGGAAAGTCATCTCACAAAAGATAAAATGACTCTCTCTTCCCCCATAGTTGCTTCCAAATGCAAACACAGGTATTTATATATATAAATATGCATTCACCCTGATGGTTCCCTACTATATATTATTTTCATAAAGTAATTCTAAATTTAAAGTATCTCTAAAATAGTATACCCAGTGGTGTATATCTAATCAGTGTTCTGTCACTTGACAGTGTATCAAACTTAAAGTGTTGGTTGACATTCAAAGGGAGAAAGAGGCAGAGAAGTGAGCATAAATTGTATCTGTATATCTCACCAAGATTGAAAAACAAACACAAAAAAAGGCACACGACAGGTCAGGGTTCAATAACTAAACAAAAGCATGGAATGAGCCACTTCTCAAATAAAAATGTGCAACAGTTTCTGAGTTAGAGTTTTGCTGTGAAAGTCATAGGGATACAGAAATGCTCCCTATGAATGGACATTTTCTCATGCCCCAGCTTTGGATTTATGGAAAGGAGGACGGGGTTAAAAAAAAAAAGGTACATGTAAATCTTGAAGACGATAAAGCCTCAGTGCCCTCGGAAGTAGGAAAAGGGATCTTTAAGAATACTCCTGCAGGCATTTTCACTACCAGAGGGTCTGAGTGATAGACTAAGCAAAAAGAAAGATGTAAAAACTCAGACAAAAAGGGAGATAGAAAGTATGTGGGAGTTACAATGCACAGTTGACGTGAGAATTACGGAAGGACATATGTAAAACACCTTTCACAGTGCGTGCCATGGAGGATGGTCAATCATGATGGTCATTATTTTCAGCAAGCTTAGAGATTCTGACTGGCAACTGGTAATAGTGGGCAAGTGGCTTATTTCCACAATGGTAAGAATTTTCATGATGACAGTGGTGATTCAGTGGTAGAGTTCTCGCTTTCTAGGCAGGAAACCTGGCTTGGATTCTCAGCCAGTGCACCTCATGAGTAGCCATCACCCATCTGTGAGTGGGGACTTGGTGTCTTGCTATGACGCTAAGCAGTTTTCAGCAGAACTTCCAGACTAAGATGAAGAAAGGTATGACAAACTACTCCGAAAAATCATCCAACGAAAACTCTACAGATCACAATGGTCCTATGTCCTATCCCCAACTGATCCTGGGGATGGTGAAGGATTAGGCAGAATTTCCTTCAGTGATGTCTGAGATCACCAGGAAAATAACATTTTCACATAATGAAGCACACATAATAAATAGCAACTTGGCATTGGTACAGTATAAAGGAAATACAAACTATGTTTAAGGACTTAGTCCCCCAGATACTCAGCAATGGGTGAGCTGAATCTACAAGGGTGATATGAAGCATCAAACCATTAGTGTATGTTCACTATTCATTCCAGGAGAGCACTGGTACAGTATTCAGGAAGGAAGGTCAGGTAGATAGACACAAAAGCCAGAGCTAGCATCTACCAAATATCAACATCATCGTATTGTGACTGGAATTTTGATCCACTAAGTCGCTTTGCCTTAAAAGAAGATGGAAGGAATACACGGAGTAACTATACTAAAAAGCATCAGTTGATGTTCACCATTTCAGGAGGTAGCATATGATCAGGAACCAATGGTGCTCAAGGAAGAAGTCCAAGCTGCACTGAAGGCACTGGCGAAAAACAACGCTCCAGGCATTGCTAGAATAACAACTGGGATGTTTCAACAACCAGAAGTAGCACTGGAAGTGCTCACTCATCTACGCCAAGAAATCTGGAAGAGAACTACCTGACCAACCGACTGGAAGAGATCCTTATTTATGCCTCTTCCCAAGAAAGGTGATCCAACTGAATGCGGAAATTTTTTAACAATATCAATATCACATACAGGTAAAATTTTGCTGAAGATCATTCGAAAGCAGCTACAGCAGTCTATTGACAGGGAACTGCCAGAATTCAAGGCAGATTCAAAAGAGGATGTGGAACCGAGGATATCATTGCTGATGTCAGAGACCACCAGAAAGGTGTTTACCTGTGTTTTATTGAGTATGCAAAGGCATTCAACTGTGTGGATCACAACAAGTTATGGATAACATTGCCAAGACTGGGAGTTCCAGAACACGTAACTGTGCTCATGAGGAACCTGTACGTAGATCAAGAGACAGTTGTGTGAACAGAACAAGGGGATACAGAGTGATTTAAAGTCAGGAAAGGTGTGCGTCAGGGTTGTATCCTTTTACCATACTTAGTTAATCTGTAGGCTGAACAAATAATCCTAGATGCTGGGCTATATGAAGAACAATGTGGCATCAGGATTGGAGGAAGACTCATTAACAACCTTCGATATGCAGATAACACAACCTTCCTTGCTGAAAGTGAAGGGGACTTGAAGTACTTACTGACAAGGATCAAAGAGCACAGCCTTCAGTATGGATTACACCTCAACACAAATAAAGCAAAAATCCTCACAACTGGACAAATAAGCAACATCATGATAAAGGGGGAAATGATTGAAGTTGTCAAAGATTTTATTTTACTTGGATCTACAATCAAAATCCATCGAAGCAGCAGTCAAAAAAACAAAAACACATCACACTGGACAAATCTGTTGCAAAAGACCTCTTTAAAGTGTTGAAAAGCAAAGATGTCACCTTGAAGACTAAGGTGCTCCTGACCCAAGCCACAGTGTTTTCAATGGCCTGATACGCATGCAAAAGCTGGACGATGAATAAGGAAGCCCAAAAAATAATTGACGCTTTTGAATTGTGGTGTTGGCAAAGAATACTGAATATACTGTGACTGCCAAAAGAATGAACAAATCTGCCTTGGAAGAAGTATGACCAGAATGCTCCTTAGAAGCAAGGATGGCGAGACTACATCTCATATACTTTGGACATGTTATCAGGAGGGATCAGTCCCTGGAGAAGGACATAATCCTTGGTAAAGTAGAAGACCAGAGAAAAAGCGGAAGACCCTCAACAAGATGGACTGACACAATGGCTGCAATGACTGTGAGGATGATGCAGGACTGGGCAGTGTTTCGTTCTGTTGTACATAGGGTTGCTATGTGTCGGAACCAACTCGAAGGCACCTGACAACAAGAAAAAGCCACTTTACTAGGTCCCTAGGTAGGGCAAAGGATTTGTGCTCAACTACTACTAAAAGCTGGCTGTTCAAAGCCACCCAGAAGCACTAGGGGAGAAGAGCCTAGCAATCTGCTTCCATAAAGATTACAGTCAAGAAAACCTTATTGGAGCATTTATGCTCTGTAGCAGTTACGTCACCATGAGTCAGAGTCATTTCAATAGCAATGTTTTTGTTTTAAGCCACTTGGCATTTCAAGTAAATTCCTAGCTAGCTGGAAGTTAAGAACTAAACCTCAAGTTAAGAAGCCCTGGTAGCACACTAGTTAACCGCTTAGCTATTAACCAAAAGGTCTGAGATCAAATCCACCAGATACTTCGAGGGAGGAAGATGTGGCACTCACTTGCGGAAAGACTACAGCCTCAGAAGCCCTATGGGGCAGTTCTACTCTGTCATATAGGGTCACTATGAGTCAGAATCAACTCGATGGCAACAGGTGGGGCTAAACCTCGAGTTATTTGATGTAGGAACAGCCATATCCCGAAAGAATGGCCTTTCTTTCAGCAGAACAAACTCTTTGGGAAATTTCAATTTTTGTCTATTCCCTTGAGACTATTTACCTTGAAAGTAGTTATAAGTTCAAAATATACACGAATGTTCTGAACTGACAACTCCTGTCAACTCCTTCTGCCACAGAGCTATGCCTTCATGCACACACACACCTGCCCCAAAACCCTATTTCATATCAACACTTCTCCTCCCACAGCATCAAAGAGGAACCGCTTGGTTCTTTCCTATAAAGGAGTCTACAAAATGCCACATTCATAAAAGACTGACCCGTACCTGTTACTCTTGAGTTAATTCCAACTCACGGCAACCCTACAGAAAAGAGTAGAACTGCCCCATAGGGTTTCCAAGGAGCAGCTGGTAGATTCAAACTGCTGACCTTTTGGTTAGCAGCCAAGCTCTTAACCACTGCGCCACTAGGGCCCAGTAAAAGGCTTAGTGCAGTTAAAAGACCCTTAGATCGAAATTCAGGCAATAAAATCACGTCCCTACTGGACTAATAACTAGTGTGTGACTTTGAGCAAGTGCCTGAAATGCTCTAAACTTCACTGTTCTTATTTCAAAATGAGCAAGCCTGGAATACACACACCACCACCACCATAACCACCACACACACACACACACACACAGAGAGAGAGAGAGAGAGAGAAGGAAGCAGGGATTTGGATGTGTTCAAGTCACACTGGATTTTGAGGTGCTTGAAGAGTATCTGGGTGGTATGAGCTGGCAGGCTGCTGACACCATACTGGAATCCAGGGAGTGGAAGGGCAGAAGGTCAAGACGGGAAGGAAATTACATAATGACAGTAATTGATGATACCGTACAAGGATGAGGTATGGAGAGTTATGTGAGTGTGAGTTATGTGATAAAGTGTGTGTGTGTGTGTGTGCGTGTGTGTATGTGTGTGTGTGTGCATAAGTATGCTGTTCTTAGGTGCTGTCGAGTCAGTTCCAACTCATAGCGACCCCATGTGAGAAGAACTGCCCCATAGGGTTTTCTAGGGTGTATGGTGGTGTAGTGGTTAAGGATTCAGCTGCTAACCAAAAGGTCGGCAGTTTGAATCCACCAGGCACTTCTTGGAAACCCTATGGAGCAGTTCTACTCTGTTCTATAGGATTGTTATGAGTCGGAATCAACTGGACGGATGGCAATGGGTTTGGTTTTTTTTTTTTTAAATCTTTACAGAAGTAGATCACCTGGTCTTTCTCCTGTGGAGCTGCTGGGTAGGTTCAAACCTCCAACCTTTTGGTTAGCAGCTGAGCATTAACCACTACACCATCATGGCTCCTTGTGTGTAAGTATAACTGAGTTTAATCAAAGTGTTACTGTCATCAGTGTCTTCTTCTTTCTTTCCAAGCACCTCTTCCTTAAAGCTTTACACTGCAATAACCCAGGGTCGCCTGTTCACAAATCCCAGCAGCTTTCTGTCAGCCTCCATTCCTATCATGTCTCCTTTTTCTTGAAACATTTTCCTTGACTTCCACATCAAATGGCTGACTTGGGGATCCTTCCATATCTCTGCTCTTTCTTTACCTCTCACACCCCACCTTTGGGTTTGGTTCTGTTTGCTTTCAGTTACCTCTCCCCACTCATTCCTGCACAGCACCCTGGATTACTTTCAGTGGGCAAATCCCTCCTCATCTTGATCTCCTGCCCTCATGTCCCTTGGTTTCAATTCTATGGTTTCAACAGCTCATACCATCCAGATACTTTTCAAGTACCTCAAAACACAATAGGCCCCCCAAAACATCCAAATCCCTGTGGCTTTCTGTGTTCCTTATATCTGCTCATTGCCTCATCTCCCATTCAATTTTAAAACTTCATAAGTTTCTTTCAATAAACTGTCCTCCCTCACTGGGCACCACCAACTAATTGTTTGCCTTATCCATTCAATTCTGATTCTGTAATTTCTCTCATCTCCAGACTTATATATGTATATTTTTTTTTTTTTTTTTTACTCCAGCTGCCCCAATTTTAGCACTTGGTATATTATAATAACCTTCAAACACTTCTTACTTCTTTTAGCTTTTCTTCCTTCCAATCCATCCTTCCAGTATCACTTTCCATCCAGGCAATTCTGACTCATAGAGACGCCATGTGGCTCAGCTGTGCTCAACAGGGTTTTCAACAGGCGACGTTTCATAGATAGATCACCAGGCCCTTTTTCTGAGGTGCCACCAGAGGAATTCGAACCACCAACCTATCAGTTAGTAGTCGGGCACTTAACTATTTGTACTACCCAGGAATTCTCCAATCTATCCTACACACAGCCTATTGGAGCCATGTTCTTATAGAAAAGCTAGGATACTAACATTCTTTGCTTAAGAATCTCTAGATGCAACTGTATATGGATCTCTTCCAGTCAGTTGGCCAGGTAGCTGTCTTCCAAACTTCTTGGCATGGACAAGTGAGCACCTCTAGCACTGCAACCATTTTTTGAAACATCTGAATTGGTATTCTGTCAATTCCTGGAAACTCGTTATTCACCACTGCCTTCAGCGCAGCTTGGACTTCTTTCAATAACATTTGTTCTTGATCATATGCTGCCTCCTAAAACAGTTGCACATCGACCAATTGACCAATTCGTTTTGGTACAGTGACTGTGTATTCCTTCCATCTTCTTTAGATGCCTGCCTACATCGTTCAGTATTTTGTCCATAGAATCCTTCAATATTGCAATTCTAGCCTTGAATTTTTTCCTTCAGTTCTTTCAGCTTGAGAAATGTTGAGCATGTTCTTCTCTTTTGGTTTTCTCGCTCCAGGTCTTTGCCCATTTATTATAATATTCTACTTTGTTTTCTTGAGTGGCCCTTTGAAATCTTCTGTTCAGTTCTTTTACTTCATCATTTCTTTCATTCACTTTAGCTACTCTACATTCAAAAGCAAGTTTCAGAGTCTTCTCTGACATCCATTTTCATCTTTCCTTTTCTTCCTGTCTTTTTAATGACCTTTTGCTTTTTTCACGTATGATGTCTTTGATGTCATCCCACGACTCGTCTGGCCTTCAATCATTAGCGTTCAATCAGTCAAACCTGTTCTTGAAATGGTCTCCAAATTCAGGTGGGATGTACTCAAAGTCATGTTTTGGTTCTCGTGGACTAGTTTTAATTTTCTTCGCCTTCAACTTAAACTTGCATATGAGCAACTGATGGTCCGTTCACAGTCGGCACCTGGCCTTGTTCTGACTGATGCTATTGAGCTTTTCCAACATCTCTTTCCACAGATGTAGTTGATCTGATTCCTGTGTTTTCCATCCAGTGAGGTCCACATGTATAGTCACCAAGTATGTTGTTGAAAAAAGGAATTTGCAATGAAGAAGTTGTTTTTGGTCTTGCAAAATTCTCTCATGAGATCTCTGGCATCATTTCTATCGCCAAGGCCATATTTTTCAGCTACTGATGCTTCTTTTTTGTTTCCGATTTTTGCATTCCAATCACCAGTAATTATCAACTCATCCTGATTGCATGTTTGATCAATTTCAGACTGCAGAAGTTGGTAAAAATCTTCATTTCTTCATCCTTGGCATTAGTGGTTGGTGCATAAATTTGAACAATAGTCATATTAACCGGTTTTCCTTGTAGTTGTAAGGATATTATCCTATTACTGACAGTGTGGTACTTCAGGATGGATCTTAAAATGTTCTTTTTGACATTGAATGCATATAACCCAATATATCAAAATACTATCTCAATATTAAATTAATATAAAATTATTAATGATGATTCTCACTTTTCTTTCATAGTATGTATTTGAAACTCAGTGTATATTTTGTACTTACAGCAAATCTAAATTCTGACTAGCCACATTTCAAGTGCTCAACAGCCACATGTGGCTGAAGGCTACAATACTACACAGTGCAACTCTAGAGAAATACAGCCTGGGCTTGAATCCTGGTTCCACTTAACAACTGTGTACGAATTTAGGGAAGGTAATAATCTCTCTGTAACTCAACTGCCTCTTGTAAAATAACAATATTACTATTAATACTTATCTCATAAGGTTGCAGCGAGAATTAAGTAAATTAGCACAAATAAATTGTTTAAGCCTAGGAGCCAACTCTATGTTATAACTTCTTCTAAACTTAATTTATCTATCTTGCCCATTCTCTTATGTCCTATTTTAACAAACTGATTGTATCCATGGACTGTGGTGTGAGATTGCCTTGGTTTCTGGATCCCAGCTCAAAGCCTTACTAGCTATGTGAATTTTAAAAGTCCCTTAACCTGTCAGAGCAGATCTCCTCATCTATAAAATAGGCATAACAATAGTAAACAAAAAAAAAAACAATAGTACATGAGTTAAATGATGTTATTCAGGCTAGGCTATTAGCTCAGTGCTTGCTACACAATAAACTCAATAAACATTCAGTATAATTATTATCTGGGGCCCTGGTGGCATGGCGGTTAAGAGCTATGGCTGCTAACCAACAGGTCGGCAGTTCAAATCCACCAGCCACTCCTTGGAAACATTACGGGGAAGTTCTACTCTGTCGTATAGGGTCACCATGAGTCAGAACCAACTCAACAGCAATGGGTATAATTGTTACTATTTTAAGGTCCAACTCAAATACTGCCTTGTATGTGAATATTTCTGTCTTTATTTCTATATATAGCTTTTCTCAGAAATTCCATGCTACTTTATCTGTATTTTTCTTAAAGCTCTCAGCATTTCTCCTCTCCTTGTTTCCATGTGCATTCTTTCCTCCCTAGACTGACAGCAAGCTGATTCATCTTGGAATCCTTCATAGCACTTATCACAATGCCTTATACAAAGGAGACACTCAGTAAATGCCTGCTGAATGGGTATTCTGAAAGATAACCCTGGTTGTAACATGTGGGATGTACTGGAGTAAAGGAAGATGCAGAGCAAGGTCAGGGCAACATTCCTAATAGAGTTAATAAATACATGAACTGCTTACAGAAAAGTGTACCAGAAATGGGAATAGGGACAGGGATGAGAACAGACAAAAATAGAGAAATGACAATAAAGTGAAATATTGGAGCACTCTTAAATGCAGCATAAACATTGCCTTCTCTTTGCTTAGAGGCCATTTGTTAGATACAAACTATTGACCGACATCAAGGTTTCTCCTGTTGTGGCTTGTATAAATGTGTATGTCTGTATGTATGTGTTTATCTAACACTCAAAGTACACCACTATCCATGAGTTAATACTTAAGACTGCACCTTTACACAGCATGAACCCAATCCATTGAGCTCACTAATACAACTAATGGGAATATCTACTATACACAGGGGTATTTAAAAACACTTGTATGTGATGAGTACTTTAAGACAGCTTACCACTTAGGCAATAGTCAATTAAATTGGCTTGAACAAGTGCTTTCTTTGCAGGAGTCAGTGAACTAATCAACACATACATTTGAGCTAAATTACAGTATGGGCTTTATTTATTCTGATGTGTTCTGCTGATTTCTAAAAGCATTTCCAATACACTTTTTTCTTTTTCTTTTTTATCCCCTGAATGCCTTCTTAGTCACCATCTAGCTTACCAAAAGCCAATATCCAGAGTTATCAATGATCAACGTTATAAAAACAAAATACACCAAGAATGCTCTGCGTCTTTTACTTTGATTGCACATGCATACTCCGATAAACTGTCAAGATTTAAATGGGATAAATGAAAAGCCATTCAAGATTTAGGATGCTATAATAGAGGGGATAATTTGAAATAAGTTTTATCTGTAAAAACATGGAAGGTGTCAAGATTTCTAAGCAGAGATCAGAGACATCTCCATTTCACCAGTATCAATGCTATCAAATCATATTACATTGCACACAAATATTATAGAGGAAATGATAGTCGTTTGAGTTTATGGCAATAGTGTACTTGAAGTGCCACATCCAATGCCACAAAACTCAGTCCCAAATCTATTTTGAGATTAACTACAACCCAGTAGAAATCCTTAATCATTTTCTCAGTGATGACAAGGGTGGTGTTATTAAAACAAATTGAAAAATATTCTTCCATCATCTCAGGGAGAATGTGAAAAATTTACTTTGCTTTCAATGCATTCCTTAATCACTATTTGGATGAAAGACTAGCAGAGAAAGTTATTCACATTAAAATGACATAGAACAGGATGGAATGCGATGACTGAGGACATTCGAAGATTGGTGTCAGCAGGCATGATTTGTGTTTGCACTCATTGCTACTATTCGCTTTAGGGTAAGCCGAGTTTCTGATTTTCAGATGCACTCCAAAAATATGAATGTTGTTTGTACATGTTGTTAATTACTAAATCTACAATGTTAAAGGAAGTCAAGATTCATGTTGGGTGAATATGCATTTTATCCTCAATTATAATACCAAATACAAAAAATTTTTCACTGAGGTGATCTAAATCATATCATAGAAGATTAGGGATGCATATGAATGGACATAGGTCTCCAAACATGAAGTTCAGGGGTCAACACAGTGTTCCTAGAGTAAGGCCCATGCCAGTTCAGAGATGGGTTTATTGCTTTTTAATTCTGTTTAAGCCAGAAGTAGGGCTGTGGGATAAATGATTTAACTTTACCCAAAATAATTTTCTTTACACAAAGAATATGGTCTTTGTCCTTGGTTCCTTGGAGATAACCTCTAAAACCTTGGTATTTCTCCCATTAAATGAAGTATCTTTGAGAGTTCAATGCTGATAAGATGACTGGAGCCTGGCTAGGCCAGAAAGACCCTCAGAGGAGGGGCCCCAATAAAGGCTCTGGACATGAAAGCTCCATGGGCTTCCCGGTTGGTGAAAGACATCGATGCATGTGAGAGGGTAGCATGTCTCTTTTTGGGACATGGGAGCCTTGCATTGGGAACCTTCCCAGACCTTGCCCTATGCATCTCTTCAATCGCATCCTTTTTGATATAATAAAACTGTAATTGTAAGTACAGCACTTTCTTAAGTTCTGTGCGTCGTTCTAGAGAATTATCAAACACAAGGGAGTAGGGGGACCCAGCAAGTCAGAAGTGAGGGAATCCTGGAGACCCCTGAGCCTATGGCTGATATCCTGAGGGGGCAGAGGGAGCCCCAGAAGTGGTAGCCATAAGGTCAGAAGTGAGGGGAGCCTGGGGACACACATACTTACAGCTAGCACTCTGAAGGGATAGTGAGAAGTACTAAAATTTTAGCCAGCAGATCAGAAGTGAGGGAAACCCCAGTGGCTGGTGGTTAAGTGCTATAGCTGCTAATGAAGACATCGGCAGTTCGAATCCACCAGGTGCTCCTTGGAAACTCTATGGGGCAGTTCTACTCTGTCCAACAGGGTCGCTATGAGTTGGAATCGACTTCAGGGCAGTGGGTTTTGGCCAGAAGTGAGAGACCCCCAAGCTTACAACAGGCATTTGAAGTCTTGCGCAGATGTGGCAGTCTGGAGGACTGTGCCTTTTGCCCTAGTTCTGGTGGGTAAGGTTAATTTGGAAATGAATTGAATTGGAAATGAATTTCTTCAATTCAATTGGTGTCAGAAAAATAGAATGCATACATTTGCAATTAATCTTTATAGGAACCATGTCAGCATGCTGCCATGAAATAGCCGGGTTTTTTTTGTTTGTTTGTTTTGTTTAGTTTTTTGATCTTTCTGATCCACATCCACAGAAACAGCTTCTTCATCAAAGCAGCTTCCCTATGGATTGCAGACTGGCCACCTGCAGCAACCAACACTTCAGGAATCCTCATTCAGGTCTACCAGGAGAGAGGGAACACTCCAAAAACAAAGTGTGAATAAAAAGTCCTTGAACCAATCAATCCCTGTGACTAGGAAAATGCTATGAGCTGATTTGTTTAGGCCAATGGAGCAAATGGCATAGGTCTATCACTGGACTTTTGCATGGGGAAAGTCTGTTCCAATCCTTCTGGCTGCTCCATGATTACAGAGTGGAGTAGCTATTGTAGAGACTCCCATAAAAACCCACTAGAAGAAGGTTAAGGACAACTGGAAATCGTCTTCCCTTTATCAGGCCTTCTGGGATTAATGACTACTTGCTTTGGCATGTAATTTCTAGGTAATACTAAGATTTTAGAAGCCCTGATAACACAGTGGCTAAGCACTCAGTGCTAACCAAAAGGTCAGTGGTTTGAACCCACCAGCTGCTTCGTAGGAGAAAAATGTGGCAGTCTGCTTCTGTAAAGATTAAAACCCAAACCTAACTACCATCAAGTTGATTCCAACTCACAGCAATGCTACAGGACAGAGTACGACTGCCTTGTAGGGTTTCCAAGGCTGTAAATCTTTATGGAAGCAGACTGTCACACCTTTCTTCCACAGAGCTGCTGATGGGTTTGTATTGCCAACCTTTCAGTTACCAGCCAAGCACTTTAACCACTGCACCACCAGGGCTCTCTGTAAAGATTACAGCCTTGGAAATCCTGTGGGGAAGTTCTACCCTGTCCTATAGGGTCACTATCAATTGGAATCAATTTGATCACAATGGATTTGGTTTGGATTTACCAAGATGCTGGAGTCCCTGTGTGGTGCAAGTGCTTAACACACTCACCTGCTAACTGAAAGGTTGTAGCTTTGAATCCATTTAGATTCAACTTAAAAGAAAGATCTGGAGATTCACTTCTGAAAAATCAACCACTGAAAACCCTATGGAGCACAGTTCTACTGCAACATACACATGGGGTTGCCATGAGTCAGAATCAGCGCAACAGAAACCACGTTCAGTTTGGTTACCAAGATATTAACAAACTTTAACCTGCTGATTGTTCACTACAATTTTAAGAGAAGAATTTAGTGAAATAAAAATATTTTAAAACATTTATAGTAATATATTTTTCATAATGGTGTTTTTAATTCGGCATCAATGATAATTTTAGTTACTCAGGGAAATTTCACTTTCCAAAAGAATTGTTACATTTACTTAGCTAGTCCAAGTACAAAATTAAAACAAAAAACAACACGGAATATACTCTGAGAAGCTTAGAATTTCCAAATGCATTGACTAGGACTTGTCTCTATTCATCAACCAAGGACACTGGAAACCTAAGCTCATCTTACAAATGATTCATTATTGATAGGTAATATACACTCAGGAATTATTTACACCTCCACATATAAAATAAAAAGCACCAATTATCTTAATTAATTTGATCTACCTTTGCACTAACAGAATATGTTAGAATGCAGTTACAAAATAATCAGGTTCCCAATTTATTAACTTTCTAGGGCAACACAGAGAAATACATACATATGTGTGGCTGTACATTTAAAAAAAAAAAAAAAGGGCAGAAAACCATTATCATTGAGTTGATTCTGACTCATAGCGACCCCACAGGATACAGCTGAATGCCCCACAGAGTTTCCAAGGAGTGGGAGGTGTATTCAAACTGCCAACACTTTGGTTATCAGTCGAGCTCTTAAGCACTTCACTACCAGGGTCCACATAGATTTCATATTTTCTGCAAGTCACATTAAAAAATAAAAATAAAAAGGTGAAATTAATTTTAATACATGTTTAAACCAGATACAGCTAAAATTCATTTCAACATCTAATCAATATAAAAAAAATTGAAATATTTTAAATTCCCCTTTTTTTTGTACCAAGTTTTCAAAACCCCCTGTGCTTCTACACTTATAGTATATCTCAACTTGGCTAAACACATTTCAAATGTTCAGTATCCAAAAGTGGCTAGTTGCTCCTATGCTGGGCAGTTAACATCTAAAGTATCTAAAAATAGTTCAGCTAATTGGGTAATCTTGTATCATTAATGATTCAGAGCCCTATGGTTTGTATCATTCACTTTATTCTGAAAAGAAACTACTGAACTAGTATATACTAGTGGATAGAGGACTAGACTTTGATTTCAGGGCCAAATCGAAATCTAAAGAAAACCACACAGATTTGGAAAATGACTTAAATTCTTAGAAAATATTTGCTTCTCTCTAAAATAATATCTGACTTATTATGTTTTTATGAATTAAATAAGGAGTCCTCGTGGTGCAGCAGTTAAGCAATTGGCTAACCAAAAGGTCAGTGGTTCAAACCCACCACCTGCTATGTGGGAAAAAGATGTGGCAGTTTGCTTTCATAATGATTGCAACCTTGGAAACCCTATGGGGGCAGTTTTATTCTTTCCTATAGGGTCACGATGAGTTGAAATTGAACTAAGTAAGGCCATTTTCATAGTACCTCATATTATTATTTCTAAATTTACTTTTCATTTCTAAAATTTTATCTCATCCAGTATTCCATCTTTCTCTGGCTTCTTCTAAAAATTTTGGAGAGTTTTCTTCTCTACATTCCTGTTCTCTACCTGGGTATCTAAGTTTTCAGCTTTTCCAACAGCAAATCGGAAAGAAATACATGTAACGTTATGACCAAATGCAAATATAGAAAAATATCAGGAGGTGGAGCCAACAAGGCACTAAAGATAGAAGCACCATGCCATCCCTCTGCAGCAAAGACCTGAAAAACTAAGTAAAACAGATACATATGTCAATTCTGGAAACTTAAGCATCAAATGAAAGGATAAAGAACTTGATCAAACACCGAATGGAAGAAGAAACTGACAGAGAACAGAGAACAAGGAAAGCTACAGAGTGGAGGTTCCCTGAGAGCTAAGTTGGTACTTTTTTGCCACATTTCACAGCCACAAAGGACCACACAGGGAGTACCAGAAGGCAACTCAGGGAATCCCCAACAGGAGATAGACCACCTGCTTCACACATCACATCCTCTCCCTTTCTTCCTGCCTATCTGCACTGTGCACCGTGCCCCTAAGTGGCACCACTGCAGACCCCACCCCACCTTGATACCCAGCCCAGGCCCACTGTGCCAGTATGTGCCACAAACAACCCTCCCCATCCCATCCCCCCAGCTGAACCTGCCCTGTTGCACCATAGTTGAGTGACTGGCCCTGCCCAACTGGACAAGGTGGTGAGAAGTATTGTGCCTACAGACAAACAACCAACGAAATATGCCCAAACCACTTTCACAGACATAATCAAATAAAACAAAAAAAAGCAGGATGTAACAAACAAAGCTACAATCAATAAATAATTCCTGAATTTCCTGGGGACAGCAGATAATATGAAAATAACAAAAAGCGGGACAGGATGACTCCAGTAAGTGACCAAAATAAAATACCATGTGACCTTCCAGTAGTAAAAAAGGCATTGACCATCCAGTAGTAGAAAAGGCATTGGAACTACCTGACAAAACAAAACAAAACAATAAACCCATTGCCATCAAGTTGATTCCGACCCATAGTGACCCAATAGGACAGAGGAGAACTGTCCCATAGGGTTCCCAAGGGGTGGCTGGTGGATTCAAATGGTTGGTCTTTGGTTAGCAACCAAGATCTTACCCACTGTCCACCAGGGCTCCGGAACTACTCGATAGGGAATTCAAGTCTAATATTCAGGAATCTCCAAGAGATTAGGAATGAGATGAAGGAAAACACAGACAAAACTAAGGGGGAAAAAAATAGAAAAAATCATGGAAAACACAGCGAAAACAATGGAAGAATTCAGGAAAATAATAATGGAATAAAATGTCAAAAATAAATAAACATCCAGAAATCAGACAAAAAGTTAGAAACCAAAAGATAAGTAAGATTTCAGAAATGGACAATGCAATGGACGGATTTAGGAGCAAAATTAAAACAATGGAAGAAAAGATCAGCAAAACTGAGGGCAAATCCTTGTATTCCACTTTGAGGAAAACTCAGAGAAAAGAATGAAGAAAACCTGACAATTATGTGGGATACAATCAAGAGCAAAAATTTATGGTTGTTGGGGTCCCAGAACAGGAGAAGAAAATGGAAAACACAGAGAGGATCATTGAGGATCTGCTGACAGAAAATGTCCCTTATATCATGAAAGATGAAAAACTGACCATCTAAGAAGTTCAACGAACACCATATAAGACAGACCCCAAAAGAAAGTCACCAAGACATCATAACCACATTCAACCAAACAAAAGACAAAGAGAGAATCCTGAGAGCAGCTTGAGAAAAATGAAAAGTCACATAAAAAGGGGAAACAATATTGCTAAGCTCTGATTACTCCACAGAAACCATGCAGGCAAGAAAGCAATGGGATGACACATATAAAACCTTGAAAGAAAAAAACTGCCAACCAAGAATAATATATCCTGTAAAATTCTCACTCAAATATGATGGTGAGCTTAGGACATTTCCAGATAAACAGAAATTAAGGGAATATGTAAAAACTAAACCAAACTTACAAAAATTATTAAAGGGAATTCTTCAGTTAGAGAACAAACATCAGATGACCAGGACACAGGACAGCATCAGCCAGATACTAACCTAGATAATGAACTCTCAAGCAGAAAACACAACTAAAGACTGACAACAGAGAAACAGAGAAGTCAACCTGCAAATGACAACAACATCAGAACAATAAAAGAGGGAATAAATTGTGTAGGTATAGAGCTTTCAAAAGGAGAGGAAGTCAAGGCAATATCGAGTAGTAAAAGACTGGTTCAAGCTTAGGAAGATAAGGGTAAATTTCAAGGTAACCACAAAGAAAGTTAACAATCCTACTCACCAAAATAAAAAAGAAAAACAAAGTCTAAGACAACACAAAATCTATGAAAACAAACTCCAAAAACAAAAGGAATTCAGCACAGGAGAGTAAGAGGAACAAAGAAAACATCGGTACGACAAAAAAAAAAAAAAAAAAAAAGTCACTACAAAATGACAGCAATAATTTTTATTGATAATCATACTAACCATAAGTGGCTTAAATGCACCCATAAAGAGACAGAGAGGGACAGAATGGATAAAAAAAACAAGACCCATCAATGTGCTATCTACAAGAGACACAGCTTAGGAACAAAGACACAAACATATTAAAAATCAAATGGAAAAAAATGTATCACGCGAACGGCAACCAAAAAAGAGGAGAAGTGGCAATAGTAATCTCAGACAGATTTTATGACAAAATTTACCATAAAAGACAAGGAAGGGCATTATATAATGATTAAAGGAACAATCCTCCATGAGGACATAACCAAAATAAATATCTATGCACCAAATGATAGGGCTCCAAAATACATTAAACAAACCCTAACAGCACTGAAAAGAGAAATTGACAGCTACACAATGACAATAAGAGACTTGAACACACCTCTCTCAATAAGGGCAAAACATCTAAAAAGAAACTCAACAAAGATTCAGAAGATCTAAATTGCCATAATCAACCAACCTGACCTCACAGACATATATACTCCACTCAACAACAGCAATGTATACATTCTTTTCCAATGTACACAGAACATTCTCCATAACAGACCACATCTTAGGCCACAAAGCAACTCTAAACAAAATCCAAAATACTGAGATAATACAAAGAATTTTCTCTGATCATAACACCACTAAAATAGAAATTTATAACAGGAAGAGCAAGGAAAAAAAATCAAATAAATGGAAACTGAATAACACCTTTTTAAAAACCAGTGGGTAATAGAAGACATCAAAGATGGAATTAAAAAATTCCTAAAGTCAAATGAGAATGAAAATGCATCATGCCAAAACCACTGGGACACAGCAAAGGCAGTGATCAGAGGTCAATTTAGAGCAATAGATGCACACATCAAAAAAGAAGAAACAGAGAGCGGAGCCAAGATGGCGGACTAGGCAGACGCTACCTCGGAGCCCTCTTACAACAAAGACACGGAAAAACAAGTGAATCGATCACATACATAACAATCTACGAACCCTGAACAACAAACACAGATTTAGAGACGGAGAACGAACTAATACGGGGAACCAGTGATGGTTTTCAGAGCCTGGAGCGAGCGAACCAGTCAGGTACGGCACAAGCACAGACAGCTGCTCCACCCCCCTGAACTAACCCGAGGAGGGGGACGAGCCGGTTCCGCGGGCGGTGTGGGACGCAGCCGGTAGGAGAAGTCCCCGGGAGGCAGTGACTGGTATTGGAGCGGGGAGAACAGCGTCCCAGCCGGGACACT
The DNA here is from genome assembly GCF_030014295.1 of Loxodonta africana. Classification (NCBI taxonomy): domain Eukaryota; kingdom Metazoa; phylum Chordata; class Mammalia; order Proboscidea; family Elephantidae; genus Loxodonta; species Loxodonta africana. Next base: position 54,731,846 of record NC_087363.1, on the reverse strand, counting down.
CGGTCACGGCACAACCACGGGGAGCTGCTCCACTCACCTGAACTAACCCCGGGAGGCGGTCCAACTGGTTCGCAGGGGCGGCACGGCAAAGTGGCTGGAGGGACGAGAAGTCCCCGGGAGGCAGCGACTGATTTTGGAGTCGAGAGTGCACCGTCCCAGTAGGGGAGCCTTGACGCTGGGCGTGGGGCTTGAAGCGGAGGATCTGACCTTGACTCCAGCGGTCCAGACCCCCTGGGGGCAATCTCCACACAGCCAGCACACATAGGTGATGCGCCCCACGGGAATCTCAGATATAATAGTCATTCCAAGCAAGACAAGCAACTCTGGCTATGTTCTGAGGTGCTACTCTCCTATCTCTCTGTTCCCTCCCCAACCCTCCCCAGGCGGCTTCATTAACATCCGAATAGCCTAAGCCAGAGGGAGAACTCTGATAGGGATCTGACTGCATTTTTTTTTTTTTGCGGATTTTCTGGAAAAACTAGTTTCCCAGTGATGGCTCGGAGACAGCAGTCCATATCAAACCACCTAAAGAAGCAGACCATGACACCTTCTCCAACCCCCCAAACAAAAGAATCAAAATCTTTCCCAAATGAAGATACAATCCTGGAATTATCAGGTACAGAATATAAAAAACTAATTTACAGAATGCTTCAAGACATCACAAATGAAATAAGGAAAACTGCAGAAAAAGCCAAGGAACACACTGATAAAACTGTTGAAGAACTCAAAAAGATTATTCAAGAACACAGTGGAAAAATTAATAAGTTGCAAGAATCCATAGAGAGACAGCATGTAGAAATCCAAAAGATTAACAATAAAATTACAGAATTAGACAACGCAATAGGAAGTCAGAGGAGCAGACTTGAGCAATTAGAACTCAGACTGGGACATCTGGAGGACCAGGGAATCAACACCAACATAGCTGAAAAAAAATCAGATAAAAGAATTAAAAAAAATGAAGAAACCCTAAGAATCATGTGGGACTCTATCAAGAAGGATAACCCGCGGGTGATTGGAGTCCCAGAACAGGGAGGGGGGACAGAAAACACAGAGAAAATAGTTGAAGAACTCCTGACACAAAACTTCCCTGACATGATGAAAGACGAAAGGATATCTATCCAAGATGCTCATCAAACCCCATTTAAGATTGAGCCAAAAAGAAAAACACCAAGACATATTATCATCAAACTCACCAAAACCAAAGATAAACAGAAAATTTTAAAAGCAGCCAGGGAGAAAAGAAAGGTTTCCTTCAAGGGAGAATCAATAAGAATAAGTTCAGACTACTCAGCAGAAACCATGCAGGCAAGAAGAGAATGGGACGACATATACAGAACACTGAAGAAGAAAAACTGCCAGCCAAGGATCATATATCCAGCAAAACTCTCTCTGAAATATGAAGGCGAAATTAAGACATTTACAGATAAACACAAGTTTAGAGAATTTGCAAAAACCAAACCAAAGCTACAAGAAATACTAAAGGATATTGTTTGGTCAGAGAACCAATAATATCAGATATCAGCACAACACAAGGTCACAAAACAGAACGTCCTGATATCAACTCAAATAGGGAAAGCACAAAAACAAACAAATTAAGATTAGTTAAAAAAAAATACACATAAAAGGGAATCATGGAAGTCAATAGGTAAAAGATCAAAATAATCAAAAAGAGGGACTAAATACAGGAGGCATTGAACTGCCAGATGGAGAGTGATACAAGGCGATACAGAACGATACAAGTTAGGTTTTTACTTAGAAAAATAGGGGTAAATGATAAGGTAACCACAAAAAAGGTATAACAACTCTACTACTCAAGATAAAAGCCAAGAAAAACGTAACGACTCAACTAACATAAAGTCAAACACTATGAAAATGAGGATCTCACAATTTACTAAGAAAAACGCCTCAGCACAAAAAAGTATGTGGAAAAAATGAAATTGTCAACAACACACATGAAAAGGCATCAAAATGACAGCACTAAAAACTTATTTATCTATAATTACGCTGAATGTAAATGGACTAAATGCACCAATAAAGAGACAGAGAGTCACGGACTGGATAAAGAAACACGATCCATCTATATGCTGCCTACAAGAGACACACCTTAGACTTAGAGACACAAACAAACTAAAACTCAAAGGATGGAAAAAAATATATCAAGCAAACAATAAGCAAAAAAGAAGAGGAGTAGCAATATTAATTTCTGACTAAATAGACTTTAGACTTAAATCCACCACAAAGGATAAAGAAGGACACTATATAATGATAAAAGGGACAATTGATCAGGAAGACATAACCATATTAAATATTTATGCACCCAATGACAGGGCTGCGAGGTACATAAATCAAATTTTAACAGAATTGAAAAGTGAGATAGATACCTCCACAATTATAGTAGGAGACTTCAACACACCACTTTCGGAGAAGGACAGGACATCCAGTAAGAAGCTCAATAGAGACACGGAAGATCTAATTACAACAATCAACCAACTTGACCTCATTGACTTATACAGAACTCTCCACCCAACTGCTGCAAAATATACTTTTTTTTCTAGCGCACATGGAACATTCTCTAGAATAGACCACATATTAGGTCATGAAACAAACCTTCGCAGAGTCCAAAACATCGAAATATTACAAAGCATCTTCTCAGACCACAAGGCAATAAAACTAGAGATCAATAACAGAAAAACGAGGGAAAAGAAATCAAATACTTGGAAAATGAACAATACCCTCCTGAAAAAAGACTGGGTTATAGAAGACATCAAGGAGGGAATAAGGAAATTCTTAGAAAGCAACGAGAATGAAAATACTTCCTATCAAAACCTCTGGGACACAGCAAAAGCAGTGCTCAGAGGCCAATTTATATCAATAAATGCACACATACAAAAAGAAGAAAGAGCCAAAATCAGAGAACTGTCCCTACAACTTGAACAAATAGAAAGTGAGCAACAAAAGAATCCATCAGGCACCAGAAGAAAACAAATAATAAAAATTAGAGCTGAACTAAATGAATTAGAGAACAGAAAAACAATCGAAAGAATTAACAAAGCCAAAAGCTGGTTCTTTGAAAAAATTAACAAAATTGATAAACCATTGGCTAGACTGACTAAAGAAAAACAGGAAAGGAAACAAATAACCCGAATAAGAAACGAGAAGGACCACATCACAACAGAACCAAATGAAATTAAAAGAATCATTTCAGATTAATATGAAAAAGTGTACTCTAACAAATTTGAAAACCTAGAAGAAATGGATGAATTCCTGGAAAAACACTACCTACCTAAACTAACACATTCACAAGTAGAACAACTAAATAGACCCATAACAAAAAAAGAGATTGAAACGGTAATCAAAAAACTCCCAGCAAAAAAAAGCCCTGGCCCGGACAGCTTCACCGCAGAGTTCTACAGAACTTTCAGAGAAGAGTTAACACCACTACTTCTGAAGGTATTCCAAAGCATAGAAAATGACGGAATACTACCCAACTCATTCTATGAAGCCACCATCTCCCTGATACCAAAACCAGGTAAAAACATTACAAAAAAAGAAAATTATAGACCTATATCCCTCATGAACATAGATGCAAAAATCCTCAACAAAATTCTAGCCAATAGAATCCAACAATACTTCAAAAAAATAATTCACCATGATCAAGTGGGATTTATACCAGGTATGCAAGGCTGGTTTAATATCAGAAAAACCATTAATGTAATCCATCACATAAATAAAACAAAAGACAAAAACCACATGATCTTATCAATTGATGCAGAAAAGGCATTTGACAAAGTCCAACACCCATTTATGATAAAAACTCTTACCAAAATAGGAATTGAAGGAAAATTCCTCAACATAATAAAGGGCATCTATGCAAAGCCAGCAGCCAATATCACTCTAAATGGAGAGAACCTGAAAGCATTTCCCTTGAGAACAGGAACCAGACAAGGATGCCCTTTATCACCGCTCTTATTCAACATCGTGCTGGAAGTCCTAGCCAGGGCAATTAGGCTAGACAAAGAAATAAAAGGTATCCGGATTGGCAAGGAAGAAGTAAAGTTATACTATTTGCAGATGACATGATTATATACACAGAAAACCCTAAGGAATCCTCCAGAAAACTACTGAAACTAATAGAAGAGTTTGGCAGAGTCTCAGGTTATAAAATAAACATACAAAAATCACTTGGATTCCTCTACATCAACAAAAAGAACACCGAAGAGGAAATCACCAAATCAATACCATTCACAGTAGCCCCCAAGAAGATAAGATACTTAGGAATAAATCTTACCAAGGATGTAAAAGACCTATACAAAGAAAACTACAAAGCTCTACTACAAGAAATTCAAAAGGATATACTTAAGTGGAAAAACATACCTTGCTCATGGATAGGAAGACTTAACATAGTAAAAATGTCTATTCTACCAAAAGCCATCTATACATTTAACGCACTTCTGATCCAAATTCCAATGTCATATTTTAAGGGGATAGAGAAACAAATCACCAATTTCATATGGAAGGGAAAGAAGCCCCAGATAAGCAAAGCACTACTGAAAAAGAAGAAGAAAGTGGGAGGCCTCACTTTACCTGATTTCAGAACCTATTATACAGCCACAGTAGTCAAAATAGCCTGGTACTGGTACAACAACAGGCACATAGACCAATGGAACAGAATTGAGAACCCAGACATAGATCCATCCACGTATGAGCAGCTGATATTTGACAAAGGACCAGTGTCAATTAATTGGGGAAAAGAAAGCCTTTTAAACAAATGGTGCTGGCATAACTGGATATTCATTTGCAAAAAAATGAAACAGGACCCATACCTTACACCATGCAAAAAAACTAACTCCAAGTGGATCAAAGACCTAAACATAAAGACTAAAACGATAAAGATCATGGAAGAAAAAATTGGGACAACCCTAGGAGCCCTAATACAAGGCATAAACAGAATACAAAACATCACCAAAAATGATGACGAGAAACCCGATAACTGGGAGCTCCTAAAAATCAAACACCTATGCTCATCTAAAGACTTCACCAAAAGAGTAAAAAGACCACCTACAGATTGGGAAAGAATTTTCAGCTATGACATCTCCGACCAGCGCCTGATCTCTAAAATCTACATGATTCTGCCAAAACTCAACCACAAAAAGACGAACAACCCAATCAAAAAGTGGGCAAAGGATATGAACACACATTTCACTAAAGAAGATATTCAGGCAGCCAACAGACACATGAGAAAATGCTCACGATCATTAGCCATTAGAGAAATGCAAATTAAAACTACGATGAGATTCCATCTCACACCAGCAAGGCTGGCATTAATCCAAAAAACACAAAATAATCAATGTTGGAGAGGCTGCGGAGAGATTGGAACTCTCATACACTGCTGGTGGGAATGTAAAATGGTACAACCACTTTGGAAATCTATCTGGCGTTATCTTAAACAGTTAGAAATAGAACTACCATACAACCCAGAAATCCCACTCCTGGGAATATACCCTAGAGATACAAGAGCCTTCATAAAAACAGATATATGCACACCCATGTTTATTGCAGCTCTGTTTACAATAGCAAAAAGTTGGAAGCAACCAAGGTGTCCATCAACGGATGAATGGGTAAATAAATTGTGGTATATTCACACAATGGAATACTACGCATCGATAAAGAACAGTGACGAATCTCTGAAACATTTCATAACATGGAGGAACCTGGAAGGCATTATGCTGAGCGAAATTAGTCAGAGGCAAAAGGACAAATATTGTATAAGACCACTATTATAAGATCTTGAGTAATAGTAAACCTGAGAAGAACACATACTTTTGTGGTTACGAGGCGGGGAGGGAGGGAGGGTGGGAGAGGGGTTTTTATTGATTAATCAGTAGATAAGAAATGCTTTAGGTGAAGGAAAAGACAACACTCAATACATGGAAGGTCAGCTCAATTGGACTGGACCAAAAGCAAAGAAGTTTCCAGGATAAAATGAATGCTTCAAAGGTCAGCAGAGCAAGGGCGGGGGTCTGGGGAACATGGTTTGCAGGGACTTCTAAGTCAATTGGCAAAATAATTCTATTATGAAATCATTCTGCATCCCACTTTGAAATGTGGCGTCTGGGGTCTTAAATGCTAACAAGCGGCCATCTAAGATGCAGCAATTGGTCTCAACCCACCTGGAGCAAAGGAAAATGAAGAACACCAAGGCCACACGACAACTAAGAGCCCAAGAGACAGAAAGGGCCACATGAACCAGAGGCCTACATCATCCTGAGACCAGAAGAACTAGTTGGTGCCCGGCCACAATCGATGACTGCCCTGACAGGGAGCACAGCAGAGGACCCCTGAGGGAGCAGGAGATCAGTGGGATACAGACCCCATATTCTCATCAAAAGACCAAACTTAATGGTCTGACTGAGACTAGAGGAATCCCGGCAGCCATGGTCCCCAGACCTTCTGTTGGCACAGGACAGGAACCATCCCCAAAGACAACTCATCAGACATGAAAGGGACTGGTCAGCGGGTGGGAGAGAGACGCTGATGAAGAAAAAAAAAAAAAGTGAGCTAATTATATCAGGTGGACACTTGAGATTGTGTTGGCAACTCTTGTCTGGAGGGGGGATGGGAGGATAGAGAGAGAGAGAAGCCGGCAAAATTGTCACGAAAGGAGAGACTGAAAGGGCTGACTCAAGAAGGGGAGAGCAAGTGCGAGTAGGGAGTGAGATGTATGTAAACTTATTTGTGACAGACTGATTGGATTTGTAAACGTTCACTTGAAGGTTAATAAAAGTTAATAAAAAAAAAAAAGAAGAAACAGACAAAATCAAAACATTAGCTATACAACTTGAACAAATAGAAGGAGAACAGCAAACGAAGCCCACAGCCACCAGAAGAAAGCAAATAATAAAGATCACAGCAGAAATAAATAAAATAGAGACTAGAAAAACAATAGAAAGAATCAACAAAACCAAAAGTTGGTTCTTTGAGAGAATCAACAAAATCAACAAACCACTGGTCAAACTGACAATAGAAAAACATGAGAGGATGCAAATAACCCAAATAAGAAATGAAATGGGGGCCATTACAACAGACTCAACTGAAATAAAAAGGATCGTAACAGAGTACTACGAAAAACTATACTACAACAAATTTGAAAACCTAGAGGAAATGGACAAATTTCTGGAAACACATTATCTACCCAAACTAACACAAAATGATGCTGAAATCAAGAGAAGAGACTGAAAAGGTAATATAAGGATTTCCAACAAGAAAAAAAAACGCCCTGTCCCGGGTGGCTTCACTGGAGAATTCTACCAAACACTCAGAGAAGAGCTCAAGCCAGTATTACTGGAACTATCTCAGAACACACAAAAAAAGGAAAGCATACTTCCAAGTTCACTCTATGAAGCCAGCATAACTCTGAAAACAAAACCAGAAAAAGACACCACGAAAAAAGAAAATTACAGACCAATATCTCTCATGAATACAGATGCAACAATTCTCAAGAAAATTCTAGCCAATGGAATTCCCCATCATATAAAAATAATAATAAACCCCAACCAAGTGGCATTCATACCAGGTATACAAGGATGGTTCGACATTAGAAAATCAATCAGTGTAATCCATCACACTAATAAAACAAAAGAAAATAATCACATGATCATCTCAATCAACTAAGAAAAGGCATTCAGTGAATTCCAACACCATTCCTGATAATGACTCTCAATAAAATAGAAATAGAAGGGAAATTTCTCGACATAATAAAGGGCATTTATACAAAACCAATGCCAACATTATAATCAGCAGAGAGAGGTTAAAAGCATTCCCCCTGAGAACAGGAACAAGACAAGGATGCCCTTTATAACCGCTCTTATTTGACATTGTACTGGAAGTCCTAGCTAGAGCAATAACACAAGAAAAAGAAATAAAGGGCATCCAAGTTGGTAAGGAAGAAGTAAAACTATCCCTATTTCCAGATGATATGATACTGTAGGAAACCCTGGTGGCATAGTGGTTAAGTGTTACAGCTGTTAACCAAAAGGTCAGCAGTTCGAATCTGCCAAGCGCTCCTTGGAAACTCTATGGGGAAGTTCTACTCTGCCCTATAGGGTCGCTATGAGTCGGAATCGACTCAACAGCAGTGGGTTTGGTTTGGTTTTTTGGATGATACTATACATAGAGAACCCAAAGACTGCATAAGAACACTACTGGAACAAATAGATTCAACAGAGTAGCAGGATACAAGATAAACATTCAAAAACCAGTTGGATTCCTATACACCAATAAAGAGAGCTATGAAAAAGAAATCAGGAAGGCAATACCATTTATAATACCTACTAAAAAGATAAAGTACTTACAAATAAATCTAACCAGAAATGTAAAAGACCTATAAAATGAAAACTAAAGAATACTAAAAGTTGTGCATGAAACCAAGAGACCTACGTAAATGGAAAAACACACCATGTTCGTGAATAGGAAGACTCATCATTGTGAAAATGTCAATTCTACCCAAAGCAATCTACAAATACAATGTAATCCCAATGCAAATAACAACAGCATTCATTAATGAGATGGAAAAACTAATCACTAACATTATATGGAAAAGAAAGAGGCCCTGAATAACTAAAGCACTATTGAAGAATAATAATTAAGCAGGAGGCCTCGCACTACCTGACCTCAAAACTTACTATACAGCTACAGTAGTCAAAACAACCTGGCACTGGAACAACAACAAACACACTGACCAATGGAACAGAACCAAGAACTCAGATGTAAATCCATCCACCTATGATCACCTGATCTTTGACAAAGGCCCTGAGTACATCAAATGGGGAAAATGCAATCTTTTTAATAAAGAGCACTCACAAAACTGGGTGTCCACCTGCAAAAAAAATGAAACAGTATCCATACCTCACACCATACACAAAAACTAATTCAAAATGAATCAAAGACCTAAATATAAAACCAAAAACTATAAACATCATAGAAGAAAAAATAGGGTCAACGCTAGAGGCCTCAATATTAACAGGCCACAAACCATAACTAACTATACACAAACACCAGAAGATAAGCTAGATAACTGGGTTCTTCTAAAAATTAAACACTTATCCTCATCAAAGAACTTCACCAAAAGAGTAAAAAGAAAAACCTACAGATGGGGAAAATTTTTTTTGCTATGACATATCCAATAAAGGTTTAATCTCTAAAATCTGTAGGAAAAACCAACCTCTCTACATTTGGTTTTGGGTCTACAAGAAAAAGATAAACACTCCAATTAAAAATGGGCAAAGGATATGAACAGACACTTCACCAAAGAAGACATTCAGGCAGCTACCAAATACATGGTGAAATGTTCACGATCACTAGCTATCAGAGAAATGCAAATCAAAATTACAATGAGATATGATCTCACTACAATATTACTAGCCCCTCCAAAAACAAACAAACAAATGTTGGAGAGCCTGTAGGGAGACTGAAACTCTTATGTACTGCTAGTGGGAACGCAAAATGGTGCCAACGTTTTCAGAACCGATATGGTGCTACCTTAAAAAAGCTAGAAAGAGAAATACTATATGATCTAGCAATCCCACTCCTAGCTATATATCATACAGAAATGAGAGCCGTCACACGACTAGACATATGCACAGCCATGTTCATTGTGGCATTATAAACAATAGCAAAAAGATGGAAATAACCTAAGTGCCCCTTGACAGATGAATGGATAAACAAACTATGGTACATATACACAATGGAATACTATGCAACAATGAAGAACAATGATGAATCCGTGAAACCTCTCACAACATAGATGAATTTGGAGAGCGTTATGCCGAGTGAAATAAGTCAACCACAAAAGGACAAATACTATATGAGACCAATATTATAAAAACTCATGAAAAGGTTTACACACAGAAAGAAACAATCTTTGTTGGTTATGAGGGAGGTGAGAGGTGGGAGGGAAAAACACTAAATACATAATAGGTAAGTGGTAACTTTGGTGACTCCCACATGTCTGTCAGTTTATCGTACTCTGGGGGCTTGTGTATTGCTGTGATGCTGGAAGCTATGCCAGCGGTATTCAGATACCAGCATGGTCATCCATGGAGGACAGGTTTAAGCTGAGCTTCTAGACTAAGACAGACTAGGAAGAAGCACCCAGCAGTCTACTTCTGAAAAGCATTAGCTAGTGAAAACCTTATGAATAGCAGCAGAACATTGTCTGATATAGTGCTGGAAGGTGAGCCCCCGAGGTTGGAAGGCACTCAAAAGATGACTGGGGAAGAGTTGCCTCCTCAAAGTAGTCGATCTTAATGACGTGGATGGAGTAAAGCTTTTGGGACCTTCATTTGCTGATGCGGCATGACTCAAAATAAGAAGAAAAAGCTGCAAACATCCATTAATAATCGGAACCTGGAATGTACAAAGTATGAATCTAGGAAAATTAGAAATCGTCAGAAATGAAATGGAACACATAAACATCGATATCCTAGGCTTTAGTGAAACTGAAATGGACACAGACCTCGCCAGATGGAGCACACAGAAATCAAATTGACTACATCGGTGGAAAGAGGCGATAGAAAAGCTCAATATCATCAGTCAGAACAAGGCCAGGGGCCGACTGTGGAACAGACCATCAGTTGCTCATATGAAAGTTCAAGCTGAAACATAAGAAAATCAGAGTAAGTCCATGAGAGCCAAAATATGACCTTGAGTATATCCCACCTGAATTTAGAGACCATCTCAAGAATAGATTTCACGCATCAAACACTAGTGACCGAAGACCAGACGAATTATGGAATGACATCAAGGAAATCATCCATGAAGAAAGCAAGGAGTCATTGAAAAGACAGGAATGAAAGAAAAGACCAAGATTGATTTCAGAGGAGACTCTGAAACTTGCTCTTGAATGTCAAGCAGCTAGAGCAAAAGGAAGAATTGATGAAGGAAAAGAACTGAACAGAAGATTTCAAAGGGTGGCTAGAGAAGACAAAGTATTATAATGACATGTGCAAAAAGCTGGAAATGGAAAACCAAAAGGGAAGAACACGCTCAGCGTTTCTCAAGCTGAAAGAACTGAAAAAAAATTCAAGCCTCGTGTTGCAATAGTGAAGGATTCCACAGGGAAAATATTAAACGACGCAGGAAGCATCAAAAGAAGATGGAAGGAATACACAGAGTCATTATACCAAAAAGAATTAGTCGATATTCAACCATTTCAAGAGGTGGCATATGATCAGGAACCGATGGTACTGAAGGAAGAAGTCCAAGCTGCTCTGAAGGCATTGGTGAAAAACAAGGCTCCAGGAATTGATGGAATATCAATTGAGATGTTTCAACAAACAGATGCAGTGCTGGAGGTGCTCACTCATCTATGCCAAGAAATATGGAAGACAGCTTCCTGGCCAACTGATTGGAAAAGATCCATATATTTTTTTTTTTTAATAACTTTTATTAAGCTTCAGGTGAACGTTTACAAATCCAATGAGTCTGTCACATATAAGTTTACATACATCTCACTCCCTACTCCCACTTGCTCTCCCCCTCTTGAGTCAGCCCTTTCAGTCTCTCCTTTCTTGACAATTTTGCTGGCTTCCCTCTCTCTCTATCCTCCCATCCCCCCTCCAGACAAGAGTTGCCAACACAATCTCAAGTGTCCACCTGATATAATTAGCTCACTTTTTTTTTTTTTCTTCATCAGCGTCTCTCTCCCACCCGCTGACCAGTCCCTTTCATGTCTGATGAGTTGTCTTTGGGGATGGTTCCTGTCCTGTGTTAACAGAAGGTCTGGAGAGCATGGCCGCCGGGATTCCTCCAGTCTCAGTCAGACCATTAAGTTTGGTCTTTTTATGAGAATTTGGGGTCTGCATCCCACTGATCTCCTGCTCCCTCAGGGGTCCTCTGCTGTGCTCCCTGTCAGGGCAGTCATCGATTGTGGCCGGGCACCAACTAGTTCTTCTGGTCTCAGGATGATGTAGGTCTCTGGTTCATGTGGCCCTTTCTGTCTCTTGGGCTCTTAGTTGCCGTGTGGCCTTGGTGTTCTTCATTTTCCTTTGCTCCAGGTGGGTTGAGACCAATTGCTGCATCTTAGATGGCCGCTTGTTAGCATTTAAGACCCCAGACGCCACATTTCAAAGTGGGATGCAGAATGATTTCATAATAGAATTATCTTGCCAATTGACTTAGAAGTCCCCGCAAACCATGTTCCCCAGACCACCGCGCTTGCTCCGCTGAGCTTTGAAGCATTCATTTTATCCCGGAAACTTCTTTGCTTTTGGTCCAGTCCAATTGAGCTGACCTTCCATGTATTGAGTGTTGTCTTTCCCTTCACCTAAAGCATTTCTTATCTACTGATTAATCAATAAAAACCCCTCTCCCACCCTCCCTCCCTCCCCGCCTCGTAACCACAAAAGTATGTGTTCTTCTCAGGTTTATTATTTCTCAAGATCTTATAATAGTGGTCTTATACAATATTTGTCCTTTTGCCTCTGACTAATTTCGCTCAGCATAATGCCTTCCAGGTTCCTCCATGTTATGAAATGTTTCAGAGATTCGTCACTGTTCTTTATCGATGCGTAGTATTCCATTGTGTGAATATACCACAATTTATTTACCCATTCATCCGTTGATGGACACCTTGGTTGCTTCCAACTTTTTGCTATTGTAAACAGAGCTGCAATAAACATGGGTGTGCATATATCTGTTTTTATGAAGGCTCTTGTATCTCTAGGGTATATTCCTAGGAGTGGGATTTCTGGGTTGTATGGTAGTTCTATTTCTAACTGTTTAAGATAACGCCAGATAGATTTCCAAAGTGGTTGTACCATTTTACATTCCCACCAGCAGTGTATGAGAGTTCCAATCTCTCCGCAGCCTCTCCAACATTGATTATTTTGTGTTTTTTGGATTAATGCCAGCCTTGCTGGTGTGAGATGGAATCTCATCGTAGTTTTAATTTGCATTTCTCTAATGGCTAATGATCGAGAGCATTTTCTCATGTATCTGTTGGCTGCCTGAATATCTTCTTTAGAGAAATGTGTGTTCATATCCTTTGCCCACTTCTTGATTGGGTTGTTTGTCTTTTTGTGGTTGAGTTTTGACAGAATCATGTAGATTTTAGAGATCAGGCGCTGGTCGGAGATGTCATAGCTGAAAATTCTTTCCCAATCTGTAGGTGGTCTTTTTACTCTTTTGGTGAAGTCTTTAGATGAGCATAGGTGTTTGATTTTTAGGAGCTCCCAGTTATCGGGTTTCTCTTCATCATTTTTGGTAATGTTTTGTATTCTGTTTATACCTTGTATTAGGGCTCCTAGGGTTGTCCCAATTTTTTCTTCCATGATCTTTATCGTTTTAGTCTTTATGTTTAGGTCTTTGATCCACTTGGAGTTAGTTTTTGTGCATGGTGTGAGGTATGGGTCCTGTTTCATTTTTTTGCAAATGGATATCCAGTTATGCCAGCACCATTTGTTAAAAAGGCTATCTTTTCCCCAGTTAATTGACACTGGTCCTTTGTCAAATATCAGCTGCTCATACGTGGATGGATCTATGTCTGGGTTCTCAATTCTGTTCCATTGGTCTATGTGTCTGTTGTTGTACCAATACCAGGCTGTTTTGACTACTGTGGTTGTATAATAGGTTCTGAAGTCAGGTAAGGTGAGGCCTCCCACTTTCTTCTTCTTTTTCAGTAGTGCTTTGCTTATCCGGGGCTTCTTTCCCTTCCATATGAAATTGGTGATTTGTTTCTCTATCCCCTTAAAATATGACATTGGAATTTGGATCAGAAGTGCGTTAAATGTATAGATGGCTTTTGGTAGAATAGACATTTTTACTATGTTAAGTCTTCCTATCCATGAGCAAGGTATGTTTTTCCACTTAAGTATATCCTTTTGAATTTCTTGTAGTAGAGCTTTGTAGTTTTCTTTGTATAGGTCTTTTACATCCTTGGTAAGATTTATTCCTAAGTATCTTATCTTCTTGGGGGCTACTGTGAATGGTATTGATTTGGTGATTTCCTCTTCGGTGTTCTTTTTGTTGATGTAGAGGAATCCAAGTGATTTTTGTATGTTTATTTTATAACCTGAGACTCTGCCAAACTCTTCTATTAGTTTCAGTAGTTTTCTGGAGGATTCCTTAGGGTTTTCTGTGTATATAATCATGTCATCTGCAAATAGTATAACTTTACTTCTTCCTTGCCAATCCGGATACCTTTTATTTCTTTGTCTAGCCTAATTGCCCTGGCTAGGACTTCCAGCACGATGTTGAATAAGAGCGGTGATAAAGGGCATCCTTGTCTGGTTCCTGTTCTCAAGGGAAATGCTTTCAGGTTCTCTCCATTTAGAGTGATATTGGCTGTTGGCTTTGCATAGATGCCCTTTATTATGTTGAGGAATTTTCCTTCAATTCCTATTTTGGTAAGAGTTTTTATCATAAATGGGTGTTGGACTTTGTCAAATGCCTTTTCTGCATCAATTGATAAGATCATGTGGTTTTTGTCTTTCGTTTTATTTATGTGATGGATTACATTAATAGTTTTTCTGATATTAAACCAGCCTTGCATACCTGGTATAAATCCCACTTGATCAGGGTGAATTATTTTTTTGATGTGTTGTTGGATTCTATTGGCTAGAATTTTGTTGAGGATTTTTGCACCAATGTTCATGAGGGATATAGGTCTATAATTTTCTTTTTTTGTAATGTCTTTACCTGGTTTTGGTATCAGGGAGATGGTGGCTTCATAGAATGAGTTGGGTAGTATTCCGTCATTTTCTATGCTTTGGAATACCTTTAGTAGTAGTGGTGTTAACTCTTCTCTGAAAGTTTGGTAGAACTCTGCAGTGAAGCCGTCCGGGCCAGGGCTTTTTTTTGTTGGGAGTTTTTTGATTACCGTTTCAATCTCTTTTTTTGTTATGGGTCTATTTAGTTGTTCTACTTGTGAATGTGTTAGTTTAGGTAGGTAGTGTTTTTCCAGGAATTCATCCATTTCTTCTAGGTTTTCAAATTTGTTAGAGTACAATTTTTCATAATAATCTGAAATGATTCTTTTAATTTCATTTGGTTCTGTTGTGATGTGGTCCTTCTCGTTTCTTATTTGGGTTATTTGTTTCCTTTCCTGTATTTCTTTAGTCAGTCTAGCCAATGGTTTATCAATTTTGTTAATTTTTTCAAAGAACCAGCTTTTGGCTTTGTTAATTCTTTCGATTGTTTTTCTGTTCTCTAATTCATTTAGTTCAGCTCTAATTTTTATTATTTCTTTTCTTCTGGTGCCTGATGGATTCTTTTGTTGCTCACTTTCTATTTGTTCAAGTTGTAGGGACAGTTCTCTGATTTTGGCTCTTTCTTCTTTTTGTATGTGTGCATTTATTGATATAAATTGGCCTCTGTGCACTGCTTTTGCTGTGTCCCAGAGGTTTTGATAGGAAGTATTTTCATTCTCGTTGCTTTCTAAGAATTTCCTTATTCCCTCCTTGATGTCTTCTATAACCCAGTCTTTTTTCAGGAGGGTATTGTTCATTTTCCAAGTATTTGATTTCTTTTCCCTCGTTTTTCTGTTATTGATCTCTAGTTTTATTGCCTTGTGGTCTGAGAAGATGCTTTGTAATATTTCGATGTTTTGGACTCTGCAAAGGTTTGTTTTATGACCTAATATGTGGTCTATTCTAGAGAATGTTCCATGTGCGCCAGAAAAAAAAGTATATTTTGCAGCAGTTGGGTGGAGAGTTCTGTATAAGTCAATGAGGTCAAGTTGGTTGATTGCTGTAATTAGATCTTCCGTGTCTCTATTGAGCTTCTTACTGGATGTCCTGACCTTCTCCGAAAGTGGTGTGTTGAAGTCTCCTACTATAATTGTGGAGGTATCTATCTCGCTTTTCAATTCTGTTAAAATTTGATTTATGTATCTCGCAGCCCTGTCATTGGGTGCGTAAATATTTAATATGGTTATGTCTTCCTGATCAATTGTCCCTTTTATCATTATATAGTGTCCTTCTTTATCCTTTGTGGTGGATTTAAGTCTAAAGTCTATTTTGTCAGAAATTAATATTGCTACTCTTCTTCTTTTTTGCTTATTGTTTGCTTGATATACTTTTTTCCATCCTTTGAGTTTTAGTTTGTTTGTGTCTCTAAGTCTAAGGTGTGTCTCTTGTAGGCAGCATATAGATGGATCGTGTTTCTTTATCCAGTCTGTGACTCTCTGTCTCTTTATTGGTGCATTTAGTCCGTTTACATTCAGGGTAATTATAGATAAATAAGTTTTTAGTGCTGTCATTTTGATGCCTTTTTATGTGTGTTGTTGACAATTTCATTTTTCCACATACTTTTTTGTGCTGAGGAGTTTTTCTTAGTAAATTGTGAGATCCTCATTTTCATAGTGCTTGACTTGATGTTAGTTGAGTCGTTACGTTTTTCTTGGTTTTTATCTAGATTTATAGAGTTGTTATACCTTTTTGTGGTTACCTTATTATTTACCCCTATTTTTCTAAGTAAAAACCTAACTTGTATTGTTCTATATCGCCTTGTATCACTCTCCATATGGCAGTTCAATGCCTCCTGTATTTAGTCCCTCCTTTTGATTATTGTGATCTTTTACCTATTGACTTCCATGATTCCCTGTTATGTGTATTTATTATTTTTTTTAATTAATCTTAATTTGTTTGTTTTTGTGATTTCCCTATTTGAGTTGATATCAGGACGTTCTGTTTTGTGACCTTGTGTTGTGCTGATATCTGATATTATTGGTTCTCTGACCAAACAATATCCTTTAGTATTTCTTGTAGCTTTGGTTTGGTTTTTGCAAATTCTCTAAACTTGTGTTTGTCTGTAAATATCTTAATTTCGCCTTCATATTTCAGAGAGAGTTTTGCTGGATATATGATCCTTGGCTGGCAGTTTTTCTTCTTCAGTGTTCTGTATATGTCGTCCCATTCCCTTCTTGCCTGCATGGTTTCTGCTGAGTAGTCTGAACTTATTCTTATTGATTCTCCCTTGAAGGAAACCTTTCTTTTCTCCCTGGCTGCTTTTAAAATTTTCTGTTTATCTTTGGTTTTGGTGAGTTTGATGATAATATGTCTTGGTGTTTTTCTTTTTGGATCAATCTTAAATGGGGTTCGATGAGCATCTTGGATAGCTATCCTTTCGTCTTTCATGATGTCAGGGAAGTTTTCTGTCAGGAGTTCTTCAACTATTTTCTCTGTGTTTTCTGTCCCCCCTCCCTGTTCTGGGACTCCAATCACCCGCAGGTTATCCTTCTTGATAGAGTCCCACATGATTCTTAGGGTTTCTTCATTTTTTTTAATTCTTTTATCTGATTTTTTTTCAGCTATGTTGGTGTTGATTCCCTGGTCCTCCAGATGTCCCAGTCTGCATTCTAATTGCTCGAGTCTGCTCCTCTGACTTCCTAGTGTGTTGTCTAATTCTGTTATTTTATTGTTAATCTTTTGGATTTCTACATGTTGTCTCTCTATGGATTCTTGCAACTTATTAATTTTTCCAGTATGTTCTTGAATAATCTTTTTGAGTTCTTCAACAGTTTTATCAGTGTGTTCCTTGGCTTTTTCTGCAGATATCCTAATTTCATTTGTGATATCATTAAGCATTCTGTAAATTAGTTTTTTATATTCTGTATCTGATAATTCCAAGATTGTATCTTCATTTGGGAAAGATTTTGATTCTTTTGTTTGGGGGGTTGGAGAAGCTGTCCCGGTCTGCTTCTTTAAGTGGTTTGATATGGATTGTTGTCTCCGAGCCATCACTGGGAAACCAGTTTTTCCAGAAAATCCGCTGCGTCCAGTCCAAATCCCTGCGGGACGGTTCCCCGGCTCGGATGCTGCTCTTTCTGCTCCAAGACCAGTCACTGCCTCCCGGGGACTTCTCCTACTGCCTGCGTCCCACGCCGCCCGTGGAACCGGCTGGTCCCCTTCCCGGGGTTAGTTCAGGGGGGTGGAGCAGGTCTCTGTGCTTGTGCCGTACCTGACTGGTACGCTGGCTCCAGGCTCTGGAAACAATCGCTGCTTCCCCGTATTAGTTCGTTCTCCATCTCTAAATCTGTGTTTGTTGTTCAGGGTTCGTAGATTGTTATGTATGTGATCGATTCACTTGTTTTTCTGTGTCTTTGTTGTAAGAGGGATCCAAGGTAGCGTCTGCCTAGTTCGCCATCTAAAAGATCCATATTTATGCCTATTCCCAAGAAAGGTGATCCAACCGAATGTGGAAATTATAGAACAATATCATTAATATCACACGCAAGCAAAATTTGCTGAAGATCATTCAAAAATGGCTGCAGCAGTATATCAACAGGGAACTGCCAGAAATTCAGGCTGGTTTCAGAAGAGGACATGGAACCAGGGGTATCATTGCTGATGCCAGGTGGATCCTGGCTGAAAGCAGAGAATACCAGAAGGATGTTTACCTGTGTTTTTATTGACTATGCAAAGGCATTTGACTGTGTGGATCATAACAAACTATGGATAACACTGCGAAGAATGGGAATTCCAGAACACTTAATTGTGCTCATGAGGAATCTTTACATAGATTAAGAGGCAGCTGTTTGGACAGAACAAGGAGATACTGATTGGTTTAAAGTCAGGAAAGGTGTGTGACAGGGTTGTATTCTTTCACAATACCTATTCAATGTGTATGTTGAGCAAATAATCTGAGAGGCTGGACTGTATGAAGAAGAACAGGGCATCAGGTTTGGAGAAAGACTCATTAACAACCTGAGTTATGCAAATGACACAACCTTGCTTGCTGAAAGTGAAGAGACCTTGAAGCACTTACTAATGAAGATCAAGGACCACAGCCTTTAGTATGGATTGCACCTCAACATAAAGAAAACAAAAATCCCCACAACTGGACCAGTGAGCAACATCATGATAAATGGAGAAAAGATTGAAGTTGTCAAGGATTTCATTTTACTTGGATCCACAATCAACAGCCATGGAAGCAGCAGTCAAGAAATCAAAAGACGCATTGCATTGGCTAAATCTGCTGCAAAGGACCTCTTCAAAGCGCTGAAGAGCAAAGATGTCACCCTGAAGACTAAGGTGCGCCTGACCCAAGCCGTGGTATTTTCAATCACATCATATGCATGTGAAAGCTGGACAATGAATAAGGAAGACTGAAGAAGAATTGATGCCTTTGAATTGTGTTGTTGGCGAAGAATATTGAATATACCATGGACTGCCAGAAGAACAAATAAATCTGTCTTGGAAGAAGTACAACCAGAATGCTCCTTAGAAGCAAGGATGGCGAGACTGCGTCTTACACACTTTGGACATGTTGTCAGGAGGGATCAGTCTCTGGAGAAGGACATCATGCTTGGCAAAGTACAGGGTCAGAGGAAAAGAGGAAGACCCTCATTGAGGTGGATTGACACAGTGACTGCAACAATGGCCTCAAGCATAACGATTGTGAGGATGGTGCAGGACCGGGCAGTGTTTCGCTCTGTTGTGCATAGGGTTGCTACTAGTCGGAACCGAATCAAAGGCACCTAACGAAAACAACAACAACTTTAGTGACGGGTAAGATGGTACAGGATACTGGGAAAGTCAGCACAACTTGACCAGGGCAAGGTTATGGAAGCTTCACAGACACGTTTGAGCTCCCACAGGGATAGAGTTCCTGGGTGGAGGCATGGGGACCATGGTGTTGAGGGACATCTAGCTCACTCAGTTGGTATAAAAAAAAAAAACAAAACCAAACCCAGTGCTGTCGAGTCGATTCCGACTCATAGCTGGCATAACATAGTTTATAAGGAAAATGTTATCTCCTACTTTGGTGAGTGGCATCTGGGGTCTTAAGAGCTTGTGAGGTGCCAACTAAGATACATCTACTGGTCCCATCCCATCTGTTGCAAGGGATAATGAAGAAAACGAAAGGCACAAGGGGAAGATTAGTCCAAAGGACTAATGAACCACAATTTTAACAGCCTCCAATTCTCCTTTTCAAACCCTTACAGCTTCTTTACTACCATATCCAGAAAATCATATTAACATTTAAATTCTTTAATGTCTTTAAATTTCAGTAAAATAGACACTGCCTTTTCTATAAACTTTTTTCATAAATATGTAAAACCTATCTCAAAAACTGCTAAAACACAATCTATACAATTTGCACATTCCATAAAATTACAAGTTAAAATTTTAACCTTTGAAAAACTGATTTCATTTTCTGTAGCTATACTGTCACTTTCTGAATACATCTTTTCAGTTATGTGGGAAGTTGCAAGATTACTTCCACAAAAGTGGATACTGTAAACAATAACACTATTGTAGCATATTCCACATCACGTTTTCTTCTTCTACGACAACAAAAGTCAAATTTGAAACTTTGTGAATGAAGAAAAGATTCCAAAATTTTTTTTTCAGTTTTGATATCTGCATTGATCTTTTTCCAAAGACCATTTGAAAATGCAGAAATTTGTGCATAATTATTCCTTTGTTCTTCAGTGCCAGATTAGTAGCAGTCAAAGAAAATGTATTAGAAACAAAATTGAGGCATAATGGCGAAAGAGCCTGTTAAAAACTTTTTAAAATTGTAGGTTTGGTTTATAATTTATTATTGATATTTGACCAAGTCTACTCCAATAAATGCAAGTCCTCAAATTCCATGTGTTTTATCTGATAATTGGATTTGGTACTTCCACACCGATTTCCACATCTTAGAAACGACAAGCTATTTTTTTGTTAGTTTTCTGAAGTATCATACAGAAATTACATTTATATAGAAAACTGATCTTAGAAGATGGGTATTAAATTTTTTAGGGGTGAGAGGCAATGATTTCTGCAATTTATTTTGAAATTATTTAGCCAAAACCAAACCAAATCCAAAATATTGCCGTCAACTCAATTTCGACTCAAAGCAACCCATAGGGTTTCCAAGCCTGTAAATGTGTACAGAAGCAGATTGCCACATCTTTCTCCTGCAGAACCATTGCAGACCTTTTGCTTAGCAGTTGATTACTTTAACCACTGTGTCCCGGGGAACTCTGATTTAGCCAAAGCCGGGGCCGGGGGGCGGGGGCAGGAATATAAAAAATACACACAAACATGCATAGAGATAGAACAAATATAGTAAAAGGTACAATCCCGTAAAAACCCACTGCCTTTGATTCTGACTCATAACGACCCTGTAGGACAGACTAGAACTGCCCCCATAGGGTTTCCAAGAAGTGGCTGGTGGATTCGAACTGCCAATCTTTGGTTAGCAGCCATAGCTCACTGTTTTTCTTAACCACTGTGCTACCAGGGCTCCAAAAGGTACAAAGGTTAAATCTAAACAGTTCATGTATGGGTATTCACTGCATTATTCTTTCAACTTTTTAGGTGCTTGAGAATTTTTATAATAAAAAGAAGGGAAGCAATAAAATACAACAAAAAGTAGCAGTTGTTTACATACTACTCTATTAAAAGTATCCTCTTACTCATTTAATCCACCATAAAACAAAATAATACAAACAAAATGAAAATACATCAAATGATTTAGAATAGTTGCTTTTATATAGTAGATGCTTGGGAATCATTCCCTTTTCCTCCTACTTTGCTCTAAACTTCAGATTTTCCTAAATCTCAAAAGAAAATTGCTGATCTTGAGTCTTGGTCCCTTAGATAAGTTAACTGCTAACAGAAATATAGGATTGTTTTTAGGATTTGATATGAAAATACTGACATTCTTCAAAAGCGAGATTTTTCACTTGTACACCAGAGCTTACACCTTCTAGCTCCTTTTGAAAAAAAAAAAAAGTCATCAACCAACATTCTCATATTTTGATTAATTGTTATATTCATAATACTAAGTATAACACTATAGTGGATCTATCATATTAGATGCCCTTATATTTGCCACAGAAATAAAATGGCTTGCAAAGATTAAGGGGGAGGGGGATGAGAATTCAATTATCAGAAGAGAGAATTAGAATTTCCTACCTGAGAGGAAAAAAAGATTTGTTTTTCTTTGCTACTGGTGAAGCTGTATTTCAGCATCTGAAAATAATTGAAGCATATGACTCAAGTACAGTTCTAACCTCAACTTAGAAAGTACAGCTTACTGTTACCTCCTAGGCAGCCAATGAATGAAAGCAGGATCAACCGTTTCCATGACAACATCATCTTTAACCGCCAAAAGCAAGAGTAACTCTTGTCCAGTCTCTGATGAATATGCTTTGTCTTCAGGTAAACCCTTTAATCTGTAAAATATATGTACAAAGAAGTTAGACTTGAAGAAAAAGTAATTGCTTTAAAAAAATAGATTTTTCTTCCTTTCATAAAACTGTAACGCTCACAAACACTCAAAATCCTCAAATGAAATGACTCTTTTAAAACAGGGGATTAGTTTGAAATACAGATACTCAAAAATGCTTCATGTAACTGTCCTATAGACGGAAATGGCTTTACAGAACTAGGAGTTTTCACCAATATGAAAATATTATATATTAATATATTAAATATTAAAACTTTTCCTAGGCAATAACTGCAACAAATTAAATATTGCTCTAAAATTTTAACTTTTCTTTCTCTCTCATGATAACATTTTCATAAAACTGAAGAAGACATATAAGTTGGTATCTTAAAGTTTGATTTCAAATCCCCAATAAGGCATACTAATTATAAACAGCATTATTAATGTTCATCTTAAGCTTATTTTATTTTAGAGACACTTACAGAAAGCCCTCAATTGTACATAAAAAACCCAAACCAAACCCAGTACCGTCGAGTCGATTCCAACTCATAGCGACCCTATAGGACAGAGTAGAACTGCCCCATAGAGTTTCCAAGGAGTGCCTGGCAGATTCGAACTGCCGACCTATTGGTTAGCAGCCGTGGCACTTAACCACTATGCCACCAGGGTTTCCTCAATTATACATATGCTGCATAAAACAGACAAAAAACTTAAATCATAGAAATTGTTCATCCTGAGAACCTAGCAAATGAAACCATTTTCCTCTTGGCTTTCTTGAATTTTCATAAATTTGAATCTGCTGGTTGAGAAGAAACAATTACGTGAAAGTCCTATGTCATTTTCAGTGGCCACTTGAAGCTAGTTAATCTGCACGGTTAATCATCAAGTAGACTAGATACACACACCTAAAATTACAGAATGTTCTTGCTACTGCAGAACCTCAGCTGGTTCAATGCATGAAAATTAACTATTTTCAAGTTTGCCACTTTAGCAGGGGAGGTGAACTCTCTGATTCAGCAGTTGCTACTGGTTGGACTGCTTCAGTTGTGGCTGAGCAAAAAAGGGAAAATCCCAGCTTTGTTAAGACAGTGGTTCCCAACCATGGGCTTCTGACTTGTGGGGTACACCCAATCAGATGCTAAGCGGGTCCCAAGTAAGAATAATCTCATGACTACAAACACGATGACTTTCAAATCATGTACTTAAAGTAATACATCAGATCAACCATTCCTATAGTAATGTTCTTGTTCACTTGCAATCCAACATACACTCTTGGGTGGGAAATGAGAGGTGAATTGCAGCTAGAATTTCAGGAATTATGCATCAATCTGACTACAGCCATGAGAGTGTGAAGTCATCTGGCCCAAGTGGGAACATACTTTCGAACTATTGTTATAAGAACTGCAGATTAGCAACTTACATCCTCATGGGATCTTTGACCTCCCCTCACTACTGCCATTACTACAAATTGCATGAGTTTTAGTTTGTGTTTCCTCTATGGCAAACATTGCAAAGACTTCAAGTGTAAGTAGTTTACTTGTGAGGTGAAGGACCAAAACAATAAGGGCATGGAAAGAGGGGAAAGGGAAAGGAAGGCAGCCAGTAAAGGGTGAGATACACAGCCGCCCATCACCATGGGTGACTGGAGATTATGCTTGTTAGGGAAATCTGTAAGTTCAGTCAGTGTATAAGATATAGCCCCAGAATTATCCCACCCATGGGTGAGGGAGGCTGGGCACTTATACACCAACTCTCATTAGTCATTGTTTAGAGACTGCTCCTGGGGGGTTAATTATCAAGCACATCTAGCCTCCTACTACAAGAGAAAAATGGCTCCAGAGGCCAAAAAATGCCCTCAAGTAAAGAATTGTGTATGCTGGCAATTGGAAGTGGTAGCACTGAAGTGACAAAGGTGAGGGGATATGAGTGGGACACATACAGTGTCTGCTACATCATGAATATGAAACTGAGAATTCTGGAACCTATTTTCAATAGCATCAGGTCCCAGGTGGCCATAATTACTGGATATTTGAAGTGTACAGGGGAGGGGTTCACATACTAACCCAATCAACCATTATACTTCTCAAGCCTTTCCAGTGGTCGATTCCCTCCTTGGACCAAAGGCTTTCAGATACCTGCCTTCCATCCTTTACTTCTGGTGAATCAAGGACACATCTTGTATTCATGTGAATATACCTTGGTTCCCTATGTCTTTTTTATGAGAATAATTATTATTCTCAAAATCACTCTAGATTACATTTAACATGTAACTGACAATCGTTAACTGTCTTAACCTTCTACTAATCATGCGTGTGAAGAAACTGTAATCAAGAAATGATAAGGATGAACAAGTATATATGTATAGATACACACACATATATAAAAGAGTGAATAAATATATACGTATAAGAAAGGATAGTAAGAGTGAATATATATATATATACATACATGTATATATACACATATACAAGAAATAATAATAAGAGTACACACACACACACACACACACACACACACAAGGAACCCTGGTGGCACAATGGTTAAGTACTCAGCTGCTAACCTAAACCTTGGCAGTTTGAGCCTACCCAGCTGCTCCTCGTGAGAAAAGACCTGTCAATCTGCTCCTGTAAAGATTGCAGCCTAGGAAACCCTATGGGGTAGCTCTATTCTGACACACAGCGTCACTGAGTCAGAACTGACTCAACAGCACCCAACAACAACACACACACACACACACACACACACACACTTGCATATACACATATATAAATGTATACATATAATTAGAAAACTAATACTTTTTTTAAATTGTGAGGTAAAATACAATGATAATTAGTTATAAAAGGCATGAGAAACATGAAATGCATGAATATGACACATGACGTATCAAAGATTCACAAAAAAAATTCACTGGAAAGGCGTGAGGAGTATCATGTTCATTTAAACTGGTATTTCTTCCATTGAAGAGATCATGGCTATCCAGTTTATATACTAACTTTAATCTGGAAAGAATTTGGTTATTATAAAATAATACAACTGGAAAGAGTAAGTATTGAAATTTTCTTTTAAAAAGGAAAAACTTGGGGCAGAGCAGAATAGACGCTTCCTGTTGTCCCTCTTACAACAAAGACCCGAAAAAACAAGTGAATCGATTACATATATGACAACCTAGGAGCCCTGATCATCAAAGACAAAGCTGAGGAGTCAGACTGAGTGGCAGCGGGAAGGAGAAACAACTCAAAACCAGTGGAGAAGCGCCAGTTACAAGGTCGCCAGCGCCCTGCTGGCTGGGTCGGCTGATGCACGCTGGCTGAAGTGAGCAGTAGTGTTTGGGACATGTCTCACTATACCAGGTGAGGCCAGGCGGCGAGTCTGTACACGCCTCCAGAGCTGAGTGGAAGAAGTTCTGGACCTGTGAAAGTTAACTGCAAGCACCTAACCTATCACACGGGGGCAAAATAACCCCCCTCTCATGGAATTTCACAGCAGAGAAGTGCTTCCTTCCCCTCACTCACCCCCACCCCACTAAGCTCTGACTCTAGTCTGGCAGTATTCAACAGCTGCCATGCACCCTAAGCCTGAAACTCAAGGCTATCTGCATCCAAACCAGTCTTGCAGCATAAAAAAATGCCACTCCCCCTAAACCAGTAATTCAGGGCAGGTCAAGAGGACCTGTCCCTTTGTCTAGGCACTGGCATCAGAGGTACACAGACTTGCAGTGACCTTCAACCCTGCCTAGACCTGTATGGGCCAATTCAGCACTGCATGCCCTTATTAACACAAAACAGCACGGCATATATGAGAAGCCCATTTTCAACTGAAGCAGGCAAGGGGGAGTTGCAGATTTGCGACACATGAAACCGCCCTGCCCCTTAAGTAGGGGCCTCACCTGCTTACACGGGGGACCTGAGGGCTGACGGCACCACTCAATCTAGCCACCCATGACATGGGTATGAGAATAAGTGGTGCCTCCTAGTCCCTCCAGTCAACAACACTGGATGTCCAAGGGCCAGCTGCAATACACCCCAGCTATGTGTGCTAGGGGACAGGAAAATGCCCTCAACCTAGGCACCTGGAGGCAGCTGTCAGCCCCCTGCCTTGCTGCACACATAACCCCCTACTGCAGCCAGATACCTGTGCCTGCTCCAAACACTCCTATGCAGCCCTGGTCATCTAGGACTGCAGGTGAGAGTCTGCACCACACACTTAGTGACCGACGGCCTGGACACCTGTGCCACACCCACCAAAAAAAGTGAACAGACTCTGGGTTCACTTAGTAGCTGCTATGACCACCTAGAGAAATGACGTGAGAGCTTCGAAGATGCCAATAACCAAAGTAGTCCACATGCTCAGCCTACTTAGGCATGTCAAAATAAAACAAAACAGAAAGTTAGGGCACAGTAAAAAAAAATACAACAAATATAACAACTTATTGATGCCTAGGAGACAACAGTGAACACCAAATCACATAAAGAAGGAGGTCAAGATTGACTCCAGCAAGAAACCAAAATAAAGAACTAGGAAACCTTCCAGAGGAAAATAAGGAAAATGGAACTATCTGAGATAGAATTCAAAAGACACAGAGCTCTCCAAGAGATCCGGAAGACCAAGCCAAGGAACACACAGACATAGCAACAGAGGAATTCAGGAAAACAGTAAAAGAACAAAATGACAAAATTAACAGGCTGATCGAATCCACACAGAGACAGCAACTAGAAATCAATAAAATAAATAACAAAATTTCACAATTAAACAACTCAGCAGAAGGTCGTAAAAGCACAGCTGAGGAAAGAGAAGTCAGAATTAGTGACACTGAAGGTAAATCCCTGGACGCCAATTTATTTGAGGAAAATCAGAAAAAAAGAATGAAAAAAAACGAAGAAAGCCCAAGAATTATGTGGGACACTATCAAGAAGAAAAATCTATGAGTTATCAGTGTACCGGAACAGGGGAGGGTAACAGAAAACAGAGAGAATTGTTGAAGATTTGCTGGCAGAAAACCTCCCTGTATCGTGAAAGAAGAGACAATATCTACCCAAGAAGCTCATCGAACCCCATACAGGGTAGATCCTAAAAGAAAGACTTCAAAATATACCATAAATCAAACTAGCCAAAACCAGTGACAAAGATAGAGTCTTGAGAGCAGCTAGGGATAAAAGAAAAGTCACCTACAAAGGAGAACCAATAAGGATAAGCTCTGACTACTCAGCAGAAACCATATAGGCAAGAAGGCAATGAGACGACATATATAAAGCCTTGAAGGAAAAAGTGCCAGCCAAGAATTATATATCCAGCAGTATTGTCTCTCAAATATGATAGTGAAATTAGGTCATTTCCAGATAAACAGAAGTTAAGGGAATTTGTAAAAACCAAACCAAAATTGCAAGAAATATTAAAGGGAGTCCTCTGGTTAGAGAAACAACAATATCAGACAACAATGCAAAACTGGAACACAGGACAGAATAAACCCTCATCAACTCAGATAGGGAAGTTGCAAAAACAAGTCAAAGCTAAAATACTGAAAATAGGGAACCAGAGACATCAATATGCAATCGATGACAACATCAAAACAAAAAAGAGGGAATAAAGAGTGTAGTCACAGAACTTCCATATGGAGAGTAAGTTAAGGTGATACCAGGAAATAAAAGATCAGTTTAAACTTAGAAAAATAAAGGTAAATTTTAAGGCAACTATAAAGGAAGCTAACAAACATAA
The DNA here is from genome assembly GCF_030014295.1 of Loxodonta africana. Taxonomy (NCBI): domain Eukaryota; kingdom Metazoa; phylum Chordata; class Mammalia; order Proboscidea; family Elephantidae; genus Loxodonta; species Loxodonta africana. The sequence continues at coordinate 54,703,970 of NC_087363.1, read as the reverse complement.
CCGTCAAAATAAAAAAGGAAGAAAAATATAAACACTCAGAAAACACAAAAGTCATTAATAATGAAAAAGATGAAAAGAAAAATATACAAGGAAAAATGGTTCAGCCCAGAAAACTAAGTGGAACAAAGAAACTGTCAACATCACACACACACACACACATACACAAAAAAATAAATAAATACATCAAAATGACAGCAGTAAACTCATACCCATCAATAATTACACTGAGTGTAAATGGACTAAATGCACCAATAAAAAGACAGTGGCAGAATGGATAAAAAAAAACACCATCCGTCTATATGCTGCCTATAAGAGACGCACCTTAGACTCAAAGACACAAACAAACTCGAAGGATGGAAAAATATATATACATCAAGCAAACAACAACCAAAAAAAAAGCAGGAATGGCAATATTAATCTCTGACAAAATAGACTTTAAAGCAAAATCCACCACAAAGGATATAGAGGGACACTATATAAGGATTAAATGGTCAATACAGCAGGAGGACATAACCATAATAAATAAATACACACCTAATGACAGGGCTACAAAATACATAAAACAAACTCTAACAGGATGGAAAAGACAGACAGCACCACAATAATAGTAGGAGACTTCAACACACCACTTTCAGTGAAGGACAGAACAGCCAGAAAGAAACTCAACAAAGATACGGAAGATCTAAATGCCACAATCAATCAATTTGATCTCATAGTCATACACAGAACACTCCACCCAACAGCAGCCAAGTATATATTCTTTTCCAACGCATATGGAACATTCTCCAGAACAGACCACATTTTAGGCCCTAAAGCAAGCCTTAACAGAATCCTAAACATTGAAATATTACAAAGCATCTTTTCTGACAATAATGTCATGAAAGTAGAAATCGATAACAGGATCAACAAAGGAAAAAAAAAAATCAAATACATGGAAAATGAACAAGACCTGGCTTAAAACTACTGGGTTATAGAAGAAATGAAAGACAGAATAAAGAAATCCACAGAATCAAATGAGAATAAAAACAAATCTTACCAGAACCTTTGGAACACAGCAAAAGCAGTGTTTAGAGGTCATTTCAGAGCAATAAATGCACTCATCCAAAAAGAAAAAAGGGCCAAAATCAAAACATTAACCCTACAACCTGAACAAATTCAGAGCAGTAAAAGATGCCCTCACGCACCAGAAGAAAGGAAATAATAAAGATTAGAGAATAAATGAAATAGAGAATAGAAAAACAATCGAAAGAGTCAACAAGACCAAAAGCAAAAGCTAAGAAGTTTCCTAGACATCTAAACACTTTGATGGATAGAGTGCTAGAACTGGGGCCTGGGAACCATAGTTTCAGGGGATATCCAGGTCACTTGGCATAACAAAGTTTATTGAGAAAATGCTCTACATCCCACTTTGGTGAGTGGTGTCTGTGGCCTTAAAAGCTTGCGAGCAGCCATCTAAGATACCTCAGTTGGTCCCATCCCACTTGGAGCAAAGGAGAATGAGGAAAACCAAAGACACAAGGAAAATATTAGCCCAGAGGACTAAAGGATCACATGAACCAGAGATTCCACCAACCTGAGACCAAAAGAAATACCACCAAGGCCTGCCCTGACAGGAAACATAAGAGAGTCACAGACAGAGCAGGAGAAAAATATAGAACAGAACTCAAATTCACGTAAAAAGACCAGAATTGATGGTCTGACAGAGACCGGAGAAGCCCCCGAAACTATGCCCCTGGAACACTGTTAACCCCGATCTGAAGCCATTCTGGAAGTCCACTCTTCAGACAAAGATTAGACAGGACTGTAAAACAAATAATACACATAAGGAATGTGCTTCTCAGTTCAATCAGATATAAAAGACCAAATGGGCGGCTCCTGTCCAAAAGCAGTATGACAAGTCAGGAAGGGACAGGAAATGGTCAAAAGAACACAGGGAACCGGGGGGGGGGGGGGGATATGCTGTCACATTGTAGGCATTGCAACTAATGTCACAAAACAATATGTGTATAAATTTTTGTACGAGAAATTAAGTTGTGCTGTAAACTTCAACCTAAAGCACAAAAAGTGATGAAAAAAAGTTAAAACTCTAGCAAAAGATCCTGTAGTAACATCATTGTCACCATTACCATCATCATCATCATACAAAAACACCCAAGTAAATATATGAAATTGATCTATGTCACATAAACCAAAAAGACCTGTTACCATCAATTCTGACTCATGGCAAGTAGAACTGCTCCAGACTGTTTTCTTGGCCTAATCTTTACAAAAACAGATCACCAAGCCTCTCTTTTGTGGTGCCACTGGGTGGGTTTGAACTACCAACATTTACGTCAATAGTTGAACACAAACTGTTTGAGCCACCCAGGGACTTTCTGTGTCATATAGATAAATATATATGTATGTATATATATATATATATATATATATATATATATATATGGTCTATGTATTCACACCATAACAAACAAGTAAAATGCTGTCAACTCTTTTAAAAAGGATAAGAAGCCATTTAATTACTAGACTGAGAAATCTGAGGGTAGGACCACAAATCATCCATTACTGGATGCTCCAACGCTCCAAACACCCTTCTACATAGCAGGCTTTCAAGCAATGTTCCTTGCTGACTTCAAGAATAATGAATACATCACCTTGAGAGATTAAATCTCAGCACTGTATATAAAGTGACTGAGAAGCATTTCTACTGGAACAAAAGAATAAGTCATGGCATGGGATCTAGCCACCATCTGAAAATTATTTCAGGAAACTGTAAGAAGGCATAAAGAACGTGATAGCTTTAAAAAAATGTTACCTTCACAACACTGTATTTCCAAGGTAACATGCATTCGGTTACATTTAAAAAGTCTAAGTGTGCCTACCTCAGCCTGAGGCTGGAAGAACTAGATGATGCCCAGGTACAACTGATGACTTCCCTGACAGGGAAGACAACTATCTCTGATGGAGCAGGAGAACAGTGGGATGCAGACCTCAAATCCTTGTAAAAAGACCACACTTAATGGTCTGACTGAGACTGGAGGGACCCCGGAGGTCACGGTCCCTGGACCCTCTGTTAGTGCAAGACTGGAGCCCTTCCCAAAACTAACTCTTCAGACAGGGATTGGACTGGACTATAAGACAGAAAATGATACTGATGAGTAGTGAGCTTCTTGGTTCAAGTAGACACATGAGGCTATGTGGGCAGCTCCTGTCTGGAGGCGAGATGAGAAGGCAGAGGGGGACAGGAGCTGATTGAATGGACACGGGGAATACAGGGGGGAGAGGCAGAGTGTGCTGTCTCATTAGGGGGACAGCAGCTGGGAGTACATAGCAAGGTGTATCTAAGTTTTGTATGAGAGACTAACTTGACTTGTAAACTTTCCCTTAAAGCACAATAAATTTAAAAAATTAATTAAAAAAAAAAGTGAAAGATATCTATACCAGACCCCCAAACTACATTCCTGCCTCCAACAACCACCTTCCACCCAAGTATTTACACTTAATCTTTTGTTATTGGTTGGATTTAAAAAATAAAAATTAAAAAAGTTTAAAAAATAAAAAGTCTAAGTGTGCTCCAAGTTTTGAAGTTTTTTCAGAAATTCATTCATTCAACAAACATTTACTGAGCACTGCATTAAGGACCGGGATTAGAATTCTGGAGGAAGGTGGGGGTGGGAGAGGTTGTTGGAGGAGAGATGATGTCTGCCTTCACAGAGGAAACCAACTAGTGAGGAATAAAAGAAAAAACACCCATTGCCCTTGAGTTGATTCTGACTCATAGGGACCCTATAGGACAGAGTAGAACTGCCTCATAGGGTTTCTGAAGAACCAAGCATGTTAACCACTTGCACCACGCAAGGACTTCCTGGTATAGCCTTATGAATTGACAAATATGCTGGCAAATAGCCATTGTCTGGACCTTGCCTCTATCACCCAGCAACCTCATCTCCCAGGCTGCCCCAGGACTGCATCACATCTCCTTCAATCCACCAACAAAAGGGTTAATGCTTGGCTCAGCAGGGAGCTTCCAGAATCAGTTTCTAGCCCAAGTCACTTCTGATTGGTCAGTGCCCAGGCCCTACTCCTAAATATTTTGGTAATCACCTCTGGAAATATGGGATAGAATATGCAAATGCTTAAATACGTGGCTTAAATGCTCATGGCTTCTTGCAAAAACAGAAAGTAGCCTAAAGAGATGGAATGCAGATGACCAAACTGAGTGTGGTATGGAGGGATACTGCAGACGTATAATGTGGTTCAACCTTATAGGCCTGGCTAGGATTTCACTCTTACCAAAAAGCCCTTTGAAAAAGTCCTTGCAATTTTAACCAGGGAGTTGATATGATTAGATTTGCAATGAAGATTCAAAGTAGACATATTATAATCTGTATCTGGCTTGAAAGGATGAAAACACATTTTGCGACACCCAAATTTCATTGTCACTTACAGATTCATAGAAATTAGATGCTAGAAAACATCAGGCAAACTATCTGATTTAAGAGAAGGGATATATTAATACACATATATTCTAATACAGGCATACCTTGTTTTATTATGTTTCACTTTTGCGCACTTGGCAGATATTGCATTTTTTTACAAATTGAAGATTTGTGGCAACTCAGTGTTCAGCAAGTCTATCGGTGCCATTTTTCCAATAACATGTCCTCACTTCATGTCTCTGCGTCACATTTTGGTAATTCTCACAACACTTCTAACTTTTTCATTATTATTACATCTGTTATGGTAATCTGTGACCAGTGATCTTTGATGTCAATATTGTATTGTTTTGGGCGTCATGAACCATACCCATATAAGACAGCGAACTTAATCTCTAAATGTTGCGTGTGTTCTGACTGCTCCACCAACCAGCCATGCCCCATCTCTCTTCTCTCCTTGGTCCTTCCTATTCCCTAAGACATGACAATATTGAAATTAGGCCAATTAATAACCCTGCAATGCCCTCTAAGTGTTCAAGTGAAAGGAAGTGTCACACGCCTCTCACCTTAAATCAAAAGCTAGAAATGATTAAGCTTAGTGACTAAGCCATGTGGAAAGCCAAGACAGGCTGAAAGCCAGGCCTCTTGCACCAGTTAGGCAAGTTGTGATCGCAAAGGGAAAGCTCTAGAAGTTAAATTAAAAGTGCTACTCCAGTGAACATATGAATGATAAGAAAGCGAAACAGCCTTATTGTTGATATGGAGAAAGTTTTAGTGGCCTGGATAGAAGATCAAACCAGCCACAACATTCCCTTAAGCCAAAGCCTAATCCAGAAAAAGGCCCTAAAGAGTTCAACTCTGCGAAGGTTGAGAGAGGTGAAGAAGGTGCAGAAAAAAAAGTATGAAGCTGTCAGAGGTTGGTTCCTGAGGTTTAAGGAAAGAAGCCATTTCCATAACATGAAAGTGCAAGGCAAAGTGGCAGGTGCTGGTGTACAAGCTACAGCAAGTTATCCAGAAGGTCTAGCTACGATAATTGGTGAAGGTGGCCACATTAAAAAGCACTGTTTTCAGTGTAGATGAAACAGCCTTGTATTGAAAGAAGATGCCATCTAGGACTTTCATAGCTAGAGAGAGAAGTCAATGCCTGGCTTCAAAGTGTCAGAGGAAAGGCTGACTTTCTTGTTAGGGGCTAAGCAGCTGGTGACATTCAGTTGAAGCCATTTCTCATTTACCATTCCAAAAATCCTAGGGTCCTTAAGAATTACGTTAAATCTACTCTGCCTATGCTCTATAAATGGAACAACAAAGCCTGGATGACAGCACATCCATTTACTACATGGTTTATTGAATATTTGAAGCCCACTGTTGAGACCTACTGCTCAGAAAAAAGAAAGATTCCTTTCAAAATATTACTGTTCATTGATAATGCATTTGGTCACCCAAGAGCTCTGATAGAGATGCACAAGGAGATTAATGTTGTTTTCATGCCTGCTAACACAACATCTGTTCTGCAGCTCATGGATCAAGGAGTAATTTTGACTTTCCAGTCTTATTACTTAAGAAAAGCATTCATAAGGCTATAGTTGCCATACATAGTGATTCCTCTGACGCATCTGGGCAAAGTAAATTGAAAACCATCTGGAAAGGATTCACCATTCTAGATGCCATTAAGGACATTCATGATTCATGGGAGGAGGTCAAAATATCAGCATTAACAGGAGTTTGGAAGAAGTTGATTTCAACCCTCATGGATGACGTGGAGAGGTTCAAGACTTCAGTGGAGGAAGTAACTGCAGATGTGGTGGAAATAGCAAAAGAATTAGAATTAGAAGTGGAGCCTGAAGATGTGACTGAATTGCTGCTATCTCATGATAAAACTTCAATGGGTGAGGAGTTACTTCTTATGGATGAACAAAGAAAGCAGTTTATCGAGATGGAATCTACTCCTGGTGAAGATGCTGAGAACATTGTCGAAATGACAATAAAGGATTTAGAATATTACATAAACTAAGTTGAAAAAGCACTACCAGGGTTTGAGAGGATTGGCTCCAATTTTGAAAGAAGTTCTACTGTGGGTAAAATGCTATCAAACAGCATGGCATACTACAGAGAAATTTTTCATGAACAGAAGGGTCAACTGATGCGGCAAACTTCATTGTTCCCTTATTTTAAGAAATTACCACAGCCACCCCAGTCTTCAGCAACCACCACCCTGATCAGTCAGCAGCCACCAACATCGAGGCAAGAGCCTCCACCAGCAAAAAGATTACGACTAGCTGAAGGTTCACATGATGGCTAGCTTTTTTTTTTTTTTTGCAATAAAGTATTTTCTTTTAGTTAAGGTACATACATTATGTTTTTAAACATAATGTTATTGCACACCTAATAGACTACAGCATAGTGCAAACATAATTTTATATGCACTGGGAAACGAAAGGAAATCCTGGTGGCGTAATGGTTAGGTGCTACGGCTGCTAACCAAAGGGTCGGCAGTTCGAATCCACCAGGCACTCCTTGGAAACTCTGTGGGGCAGTTCTACTCTGTCCTATAAGGTCGCTATGAGTCGGAATTGACTTGACGGCACTGAGTTTGGTTTTGAGTTTGGGAAACGAAAAAAAAATCAGTGACTGGCTTTATTGCAACATTTGCTTTATTGCAGTGGTCTGGAACCAAAACTGCAGTATCTCCAAGGTATGCCTGTATTCGTGTGTGTGTGTATGTGTACATACATACAAGCACAAACACGCCATGTTTAAAGTTTGAAGTTAAGAAGAAATCTTATTCAGGTATATTATTTTTAGAAGTCATGTTGCTTGTTTTTAAACCAATGCCAAAGTAGGGCACTGACTTTAAAAATAATGAAGGTAATTAATATAATCATGACCTGACTTCTCACCATTTCCAAGTATTATCATGGACAGAAGAGGCACATAAAAGCTCGTCCCATTTCTGAAATCTCAAGGCTAAAATAAACATGAAGGAAGCTACTGAAGTAAGGCAAATACAAATCCAAATGTCGCCCACTGCAAAAAGAATATTCCCGTAATCACAGAAATGTTTTAAATCAAAGAAAAAATAAGTACCCTTTACAATTTTCCCTGCTAATAGACATTTGCATTCAGGGGTTAAAGCTTAATATATTCCCAACACGTTTCTGGTGGCAATCTTTAAATTGCCCCCAAACTTAGTACATATTGAAAACTGTACTATCTATTCTAAATGTCAGCTGAGCTTAAAAATGCTAGACCTTGGACTCAAAACCAAAAATGCTCTAAATAGTTGTTCCTGGTTGTTCTAAAAGAAGAAACCACTTGTGACTTTCATTATATACTTTACAAAACTGCTGCTAAGATTGTGGATCATGTAATACTGATATATTTTTGTAATTTTAAACATATATGTACAACTTTGAATATAGCCTTGGCAACTGCTCAGAGTTAAGTTTCTTGATGTGATGGAAAGTGAAGCTGTGAGAACGATTTAGCTTAATTTCCGAGAGTCTTCTAGAACTTATATTAAGTTGCACTCATGGTATGCAACCATAACATCATGGATGTTGCTGTTGTTGTTAGTTACCCTTGAGTCACTTGTCATGCGTGGTGACTCCATGTGTGCAGAGCAAAACTGCTCCAAAGGCTTTTCAACGCTATGATCTTTCAGGAGCAGATAGCCAGGCCCGTTTTCCAAGACACCTCTAGATGGCTTCAAGCGCTTAACCTTAAAAAAAACCTTAGTCAATAATAAATAAGTTTATTTGCTAGATTAGACTGCACATCCCATCAGATTAGCAATCAGGCATCCATCCATTTTGTTTTCATTCATAATCAGTAGTTCCTCCAGAAATGTGGTTCTTCCACTCTGCATACTAAGCCTGCCTCCATCCTGCGGGAACTGACCTACCAGGGGATAAAATTTACACGAACTCTGGGCTTCTAGTCCAAGATTCTGAAGAACTTTACCCACACCCTCCCTGCGGTTCACTAATGGTCAGCTACTAAGGAGAGGGGAAAACATAATGTGCCCAGTTGGGGACTATCTTCAACCCCAGCAGCTCTGTGATTACAGTAGCACAACCGAAAAATAAGAAAAATGGTGGCTGGAAGTCATCTCACACTCCTGTGGACATCCACAACACTTCATCTTCCTTCCTCAGGCCCTCAATATGTTCAGCACCCTCTATTACTGTTATTTAGACTATGGCTTCTCCCTCCAACTAACCTGCAATCTGCAAAAAACAGTGATTCTTAACACTTTTAGGTCAAGGACCCTTTTGAGAATTAGCCAAATCTAAGGACCCAAATATTTACCCCTCTACCCTAAATGCACATAGACAAACATAAGCAAATTTTTGAGTATACAGTATGATTTATTACACTGAAAAATAATTTTTTACACAGAAATGCAAATTTCTCACATCTTTTACATAGTATATATGAATGCTTATATAGAGAGATATATTTGTAGTATATACGGAGGGCAGTAGCGGTTCAATGGTAGAATTGTAGCCTTCCATACAGGAGACCTGGGTTCGATTCCTGGCCAATGCGCCTCATGTGCAGTTATCACCCATCTGTCAGTGGGGACTTGTATGTTGCTATGATACTGCACAGTTTCCAGCAGAACTTCCAGTCTAAAAGGGACTAGGAATAAAGGCCTGGAAATCTACTTCCAAAAATCAGCCAGTGAAAGGCCTGTGTATCACAAGGGTCAGATCTTGTATGGATGGGGTTGCCATGAGTGAGGGACCAACTCAGTGACAGTAACTATAACAACATATATATATATATATATATATATATATATATATATATATATATATGGAAATCCTGGTGGCAGAGTAGTTAACAGCTACAGCTGCTAACCAAAAGTTCAGAAGTTCAAATCTACCAGGCACTCCTTGGAAACCCTATGGGGCAGTTCTACTCTGTCCTAGGGAGTTGCTATGAGTCAAAATCAACTTGACAACAACTAGTTTTATATACACACACACCAAAAAAAAAAAAAAAACCCAAACCCGTTGCCATCAAGTCAACTCCGACTCATAGCGACCCTACAGGACAGACTAGAACTGCCCCATAGAGTTTCCAAGTTGCACCTGGTGAATTCAAACTGCTGACAAGTGTGTGTGTGTTCAGGGGTTTAATTCTTCCTTCTTTATCATGAAGAAATTAATGGAAACTTCGTGAAAATGGAAATAAACCTAAATTATGCAAATAGAGATGAATTCTGTTCAAAAGATAAGTGTTCCCAAATTGTTAAGTTTTGTTAAAATGCTTAAGAATTTAAAACTATGAGCTGGTTTTTGGTATGGCAATGGATGTTGTCCCTTGACATCCTGTTAATTTTTGCTTTAGATCTTTTAGCAATAAGTGTATGTATGTCGTAGCAAACAGAATCAGAGCTCTCATTGCTAATACCTTGCAAGAGATGGGTCAACTACATATAAATATTGCCAGAACATTCTAAAATGCCTTCTGTACATTCCAGTCTATTTTACTTTGTCCTCAATTCAAAGGGGTCTTCTCTGGCAAGACCGACATCACTGATGTTACGTCAGAAAAAGAATATTATAAATCCCTTTCCAACTGGTTCCACTAGTGTCATCTAAGTGCACGTTGAAGGGAAAAAACACAGCCCCCAAATCATGCCAAGCCATGATCTGTTTCAAACTATTAGATGAAATGTCAACACTTCTTGAGTAGTATACTTGACAGAGGGTTCACTTCAGTTTTCTTTGCTTCAAGCCTCAAACTAACTTGGCCATTTCTATGGCACACTGCTTAACAAACACTCCCGCCATTCATGGTGACGTCTTTTATCTGAGATGCAACAATTACCCTTGTGGCATGTTTCAAGAGAAGACTTTTGTTTTGAAGCCAGTTAAAGTTTCAGTAAAATTTTCAGAATCTTCATCTCTGAAAAATATCTGCACTGTACTGTCTAATGTTTTTCCAAGGTAGACAGACATAAAGTGTTCTTCTAGCGTTTTTTTTTGTTTGCTTGTTTTTCTTTCTTCGTTTTAAATTTTGTGATGCCATTGCAAAGAACCATGCTGCCAATGAGGGACGTTGACTTTGGGCTCTACCATGCTGCATGGTGAAAGGAAAACTAAAAAATAAGCAAACTTCATGATATATTCTCATCCTTGACATTTTCCAAATTAACCAGGGAACAAAATGTACAAAGACAAATTTCCATAATTACAAAGGTTTTCTTCACTTGTTATCAAATGGGAAATTACTCCAAACCTCATTACATGGTGAGGAGGAGAAACGTGCCTTTCCTAAGTCTGTGTAACAACATTCCTAGTCACCATATAATTATTTAGAATTTAAAAATAATAACACAATATGATGTCAATGTTTTTCTACAGAGACAATTCTCACCACATCAATAAGGAAACTACATAGTAATGTAATAATCGCTCACATGTACTGTGTGATTACTGTGTGCCAGGCACGGCTCTAAGTGCTCTCCATACATTAGTTCACTTAATCCTCACCGCATTCCCAAGAGGCTCATTTTATTATCACCCCTCTGTTTCACGTGAAGAAATACAGGCACAGACAAGTTAAGAAACGTTTCCAAGAGAAACAAACACAGAAGCTATGTGATTTTGATGTTTTTTTTCACACAATCAGTATCAAATGGAATGCTTAGGCAGTCAGATCATTTAAACAAACAAACAAAAAAACCTACTGCTATCAAGTCGATTTTGACTCACAGTGACCATATAGGACTGAGTAGAACCGCCCCATAAGCTTTCCAAGGTTGTAATCTTTACGGAAGCAGACTGCCACATCTTTCTCCTGTGGAGCAGCTGGTGGGTTCAAACCGCCAACCTTTCGGTTAGCAGCTAAGTGCTTAACCACTGTACCACCAGGGCTCCTTAGTTAGGCATCAGGTAACCATAAAACATAACCTGATATTTTATGTATTTTGAAACTCTGCATAATATAGGAAACCCTGGTGACGTAGTGGTTAAGTGCTACGGCTGCTAACCAAAAGGTCGGCAGTTCAAATCCACCAGGCCCTCCTTGGAAACTCTATGTAGCAGTTCTCCTCTGCCCTGTGGGGTCACTATGAATTGGAATTGACTCGACAGCGATGAGTTTTTGGTTTTTGCATTAACGTAATTGGCAACTGAAAATGGTCACAAAAGTGTGAATGTATTAAATCTCAGTTACCTTTCTCGTAAAATGAAAAGGAATGGATTGTTACATAAACAACTCTTCAACTTGATTTCAAGCGCATGAACTTTGATAGTGCGTCAGCCCTCTACCATGCATGAAGCAAGAAAAATGCAGCAACTCTACTTGGAATCACATCAAAATATCTCCAGTACATACTAAGTCACAAACAGAAGGTGCTAAACGTTGTGTGCAAACCTGTTGTGTGAGTACAAAAATATAAATGCTTAAATGGTCGATGGAAGCATAAGCAAGAACTGGTGAGAGCAGTTGTCTCCGGGGAGGAGAACCATGTGCTCAGGAACAGAAACTGAAAGAAAAAATACTTTTCACTGTGCATTGTTTTATATATTTTTAATTTTCTATGGCATGCATATAAGACTTATTCTAAAACATTAACAAACATTCTTATATTAGGAAAAAAACACTTCATTTCTTATATATGCTAATTGGCCAAAAATAGGTAAAAAAATTTTTGTTGTGCAAGTAGAACAATGCGTAGAAAAGGTTGAAGGATCTGAAAAGTGCTACAAAAGGACTTTTCTGCTGGGGTACAAGAAGTTTCAACAGGAGCTCTAACTCTGCCCACTAAGCAGGCCTCTTCTGCTTCTAACCTCCTAACTTGGGGAGTGATTTCTGACAGAAAACTTGCATTCATTGAGTGCCTACAGTGTGTCAGGAATAGACACAGAGATAGAATATCTTTAAATAAACCATCTTCTTTGCCCTCCAGGCACTTACACTCTAAAGGCATATACAGACTCCTACATATAATGGCCACACAGCTGAATCAATGATGCTGGACTAAAGAAGAGTGGTCTGTAACAAGATGTTGATGCGAAGTTTCCTTGAATCACTAACACACAACAGGTATTGCATCCCTAAGAAAGGACCCCAAACAGGCATCAGACTAAGTATAAATTCCAAAGGAGATACTGAAAAGCCATTTAATTGCCTCTTAAGGCCCTTGCTCACATCAGAGGTCTTAGGAGACTGAATAGAGGATTTGAGAAAAGGCTTTCTTTGGAGAAGGTGCCCCAGTGGCACAGTGGTTAAGCAACTCCTCTGCTAACTGAAAGGTTGGTGGATTGAATCCATCAGCCACTTTGTAGGAGAAAGATGCAGCAGTATGGCCTTGGAAACCCTATCAGGAAGTCCTACTCTGTCCTACAGGGTCACCATGAGTCAGAAGCGACTTGATGAAAATTTTTTTTCTTTGAAAAGGATGCTGCTGAGTTCTGCTCTCAGGGGGAAGAAGGAGGGTCCTCTCTCTAATGCCAAGTCAAGAGTAGGGGGAGGCACCTTATGGAGATCACACAGCTGCACAACATGGATGCGGTGGTCTAGCTGTTGGTGTTGTTAGCTGCTGTTGAATCAGCTCTGACTCATGGTGACCTTATGTATAACAGAATGAAACGCCCCCTGGTCCTACACCATCTTCATGATCATTGGTATGTTTGAGTCCATTGTTGCTGCTACTATGTCAATACATCTCATTGAGGGTTTCCCTCATTTTCACTGACCCTCTACTTTACCAACCATGATATCCTTTTCCAGTGACTGGTCTTTCTTGATGACATGTCCAAAGTAAGCTGAGCTGGAGTCTCACCATCCTCATTCCTAGATACATTTAAGAACACTAATGGGTGCGCAAATGGTTAAGCACTTGATTGCTAGCCAGAAGATTAGCAGTTCAAACCCACCAGACATGCCATGGAAGAAAGATGTGGCAGTCTGCTTCTATAAAGATTACAGCCTTGGAAACCCTAAGGGGCAGTTCTACTCTGCCCTATAGTGTTGCTACGAGTCAGAATCAACTTGACAGCAATGGGTTTGGATTTTGATTTAGGGATTTTTTTGCAGTCACATGGCATGGGGGGGTTGCTACTGGTATGTAGTGGGTAGAGGCTACAGACGCTGCTAAACATCCTACACTACATAGGACAGCCCCCCACGACAAGAATTATCCCGCCCTAAATGTCGATAGTGTCTCGGAGAGAAACTTGGCTGTAGGAGCAGCTTAGCATCAGAAGGGAGTCCCTGCATGGTGCAAATGGTTAACACATTCAGCCACTGTCTTAGGCTGGGTTCTCTAGAGAAGCAAAACCAGTGAAGCATACATATGTAGAGAGAGAATGAGAGAAATATCAAGGAAATGGCTCACATGGTTGTAGAAGACTGAAAAGTCCTAAGTCCGTGGGTCAGGCTGGAGGATTCTCCCAACTAACATAGCTGCAGGGGATGGCAAACCCAAGATCAGCAGGTCAGACAGCATGCCTCTGGGTCACAGGCTGCAGAGGTCAATGAATCCCAAAACTGGCAGGTAAGCTGCTAACTTAAGTCCCAAGAACCAGAGGTCAGAGGCAGGATCCAAAGCAAGTAAAAGCCAGCAAACTTCCAGAAAGTACACATATATTGGGTGCAGGCTACACTCCCAAGGAAACTCCCTTTGAACTGACTGGCTGCTCATAGCAGAACTCATCATGGAAGTGATTACATTATATCAGATCTCATTATGGGGGTGATTATATAATTACACAGCTGCCAAGCTACATCATAACTGCCAAACCACTGAGAATTATGGCCCAGCCAAGTTGACACACAACTTTAACCATCACAGACACTAACCAAAAGGTTAAAAGTTAGAGTTCACCCAGAGACAGCTCATAAGAAAGGCCTGGTGATCTACTTCTGAAAAATCAGCCACTGTAAATCCTATGGAACACAGTTTTACTCTGACATTCATGGGGCTTCCATGAACAGAAGTCAAATCAACAGCAACTGGCTACTGGTAGCATCAGAAGAGCATAAAACCAGCTCCCATGCAGCCTGGCTGCTTCATGTTCACAATTCACAGAAGGTCACACTTTATTGTCAGGTGTCCTGTTCTCATGTGCCACTAGTATTGGGGAAAGCAGAATATAAGAGCTTGGTGGCCCTACTTTTTTAAAATATAAACTTTTTATTGTGGAAAATTCCAAAGACATACACAGTAAACAGAGTAGTGTAACAAACCCCCATGTACTCACCATGCAATTTTAACAAATATCAATATTCTGCCATTCTTGTTTTATCTACAGCACTACTCAACCCACTCCACTTCCCACTTATTATTTCAGTTGTGTTTTAGATAAAATCTGAAAACCTTAAAGTGTTTAAATCTTAGCTGCATAATTTTTAATATGAGATTTTAAAAATTGCTATTGTAAAATAAAACAAAGATCTTTGTATTGTAAAGTCAAACATGAATACAAAACCAAACGTATTCATAATGAGTTACTCTAAGGTGAACCCCCATGTATCGTGGGCTCAGGCACTTTACCACAATGGCTTCCCTGACATCTAGCTTCTAAGTCAGTAGTTTTCAAACTGTAGGTTGTATCCCATTGATGGGTGCTATTAGTTGCTGTCCGGTAGGCTCTCACTCATAACTATCTTACGATTCTTGGTCTGTTCAAGCCCATCATTGTGACTATTATCACAGTCCATCTCATTCAGGGTTTCCTGACCCTCTCTCTTTTTTATCAAACATGATGTCCTTTTCTAGCAATTGGTCTTTTCTGATGATGTGTCCAGTATAGACGAGTCAAAGTCTCACCATCCTCATTTCCAAGGAGCATTCTAGTTATAACTTCTTCTAAGACTAATTTGTTCGTTGTTCTGGCAGTCCGCAGTATATTCGATATTCTTTGCCGACATCACAGGTCGAATACATTGATTCTTCTTCTGTCTTCTTTTTTCATTGTCCAGCTTTTACAGGCATATGAAACAACTGAAAAGACTATGGTTTGGGTTAGGTGCACCTTAGTCATCAAAGTGACATCTTTGCCTTGTAAAACTTTAAAGAGGTCTTTTGCAGCAGAGTTGCCCAGTGCAATAAATTCTTTGGTTTCTTGACTGAAAATTCTTTTTTTTGCAAATGAAATAGAATGAAATAAAAATATCAGGATGTACTGAAGATAACAAGGGTTAGTACTGCTTTGTAAGAATAATACTATCGATGTGTAAGGTATGTATTGAGCACTTAAGTAACTAGCATTTCTCACTAGAAGTGGTAGTCAAAAATAGTTAAAAATATATAAAAAAAAAAATAAGGCAGAATGAATTGTGATGAAACACTGTTCCAGAATTTTTTGTCATTGTTGTATACCCTTGGGCAATTTGCTTAAAGCTCTCTTGCCCTTTTATAGCTCTAAAACGGATGGGAAATGTGTATGTAATTGGTTAATAAAAAAATAGTGAGAATTAAATAAGATTGCGATGATATGCTGAGCCAACTCCCAAATATTTAAGCAGTGATAGTTACTGTTACTATTTTCAAGAAAATAATTGGCACCATGCCTGGATATAACCCAAAGACTTTTATAAAGTAGGAACTCAAACATAAATTGCAAACTCATTTTAAAGAGATTTTAACTGCTCATGAACTGCTTACATCTTTTTAAAAACACTTGTTCTGCTTAAATGTGTTTTTTAAAGTTGCCTTATCACAATGAATGGAGTGATTTTGACACCTTTTGGAAATGCTAATCGTGGCTATGAATAGTTATCTGCTTGGAATTCACACCTATTCAGGCTGTATCTAGGTGTATAAAACTTCCACTCTATCAACACAGAAGTGTAAATCTAAATTCAGGCAAACTGTGATAGTAGCTTGAATTTATACCCACATTATCAACTTCAGCGGAGGAGACAGCAATAGGAAAAGTACCCGGAACCCCGGCCCCACACTGCAACAAACCTCCATTTGTTTTCATACAAAGAACTCACGGTTTAGATGAAGTCCATAAGCCATCACGGGAGGAACGGAAAAGATCAAATGCACTGCCTGCATGGAATAATCTGGAATGTACATGAGTCAAACAGACCAGATATGAAACCATAAGGAGGGGTGAAGACAGACAAGAACCTGGGTACCCTTCTAACTCAGCCTCAGGGGCTATTGACGAGTTGCAATGTGAGTCCAGGGCTGCCAGACGCTCAGATATCTCAGAATACCTGAGGCTTGCAGAATTTTACATGAAATCTCCCAGTTTTTAAACATTAACAATCCACTAATTAAAACCACAGCAACAACTTCAAAGACATTTGTGTGAACCAAACAAAATGTCTGCAATTTAGATATAGTCCATCTTGAAATCTCTGACCAAGAAGCCTAAAATCCCAAACAGCGTAACTGATCACCCTGTTGATCCTGGAGAAACATGCAGCACTCCATATCAGAAACATGTCCGTGTTTTTTTAAACCCAGAGTGCAATTATTTGTGCTTTAGTTCTTCACTGGAGGAAGTGACAGTGGAGGTCAGAATTCATCCACTCCATACTTTGTAAAGGAGAAAACTCCTGTGATGGAGGAAGGATTCCACTTTATTATGTTTTCCTGACCAAGATGGTTCTCATTCATCGACTAGTGAGCTCATCTCTAAGACCTCCAACCTTTGTGACAACAGCTCTGAGTCTTGAAGGCTGTGGCCAGATTGGAGATTTCCTCACTCGTATCCACACACTGCAGCCAGTCATCTCAGGCCACAAAGAGCCTCCTGTCTTGACCCCTGGGTGCCATACAGATATTAACATTTTCTACGTATGTCATGTGTGAAATACAGGGAGCCATTTGTAATTACTGGCAAGAAAAATTTGAGGACCTTAACGCAGACTTTGAGGCAGAACTAAGAGTTGACACTTTTCAGTTCACAAAGTAGTAATCACTGTGGTTTCAGTTCCTCAGATTGTTAGACTGATTTGGGGGACAAAACTGAATTTACCAAAAAGCTTTATCCAGATTTAAAGGTAAAGGGCCAACTCTGAGCAGCTGGGCTGCTTCTTCAGCACCGAGAACTCTGCCTGGATGAATACATTTACAATGAATAAGCTTCTAGAAGTGGACTGTGTGATTTCTGGATTGTTCAGAGCACTGATTCTGTTTACTGCCTGCTTCTGTAGACACTGTACATATAGTACCACTATGTGGACATTTGAAGACATAATTATTTTATAGAATCAGAACACATTTCCTTCACATTTCAAAATAAGAAAAACAAATATAAGTTTTCATACACATTTACTTCAATTTTCCTAATATATATTCAGAATCTAAGGATACTGAAGAAAAAAACCAGGCAGGTTATTATAAATTAGTGAAAAGTACCAAGTAGGAGCAGTTATGAGATGCCAAGGGCTTGTCAACTAATATGGGGCAACTGCTTCCCAGTTGCAGAAAATACTTGTCAACCTGTCAACTTTTTTGTTTGTTTTTTTGTTCGTTTTATCACACTGGCAATCAAATTTTTTTTTTTTTTCTTTTTAAACACATTTCTGACCTAACAAAACTTGCCTGTAGACAGGATGTGGCCTGCGGGTCAGAAGTTTAAAATCTCTGACTACACAGTTACGGGGTGGAGAAGTCCCTGGGTAGTGCAAATGGTTAACGTGCTTGGCTGCTCACCCAAAGGTTGAAGGTTCCAGTCCACCTAGAAGTGCCTGGAAAGAAAGGCCTGGTGATCTACTTCCAAAGAATCTTCCAATAGATTGGAAAATTTGGCAACGGATATGGCAATTGTTGCGCAGCATGACAAATATACTTGGTATCACTGAACTGTACACGTGAAAAATGCTGAATTGGCAAGTGTGGTTTATCTGTATTTTTACAACAATAAAAAAATTCTTTTTTTAAGAAAGAAAACCCTACAGAGCACAGTTCTACTCTGACATACATGGGGTCACCACGCGTTGGACTTGTGTCTATGGCAACTGGTAACAAAGTGGAACACTGGACAACAACAACAAAACCATCTGTTAAACTCTTCTTCAGATAAAGATAAGCGCTGCTGGGCTCGCTTTCTGCCTATTCGTTTCCATGCACATTCCCACTGCACGTCCCAAAGTCTATCGCGGTACCTGGCCCACAGGAGAGTCTCAAAACATATGTGTTGAATTACTGAACATCACATGTAGGGCACCAGCTGCCACACTTGACCCAGTATCAGGGCTTTTGGGGGAGCAGTAGACCCAGATTTTTTTTTTTTTTAACTTCCCAATGTAATTCGATGCATTTAGAATTTTAGTAATTCCGTGCACTTAGGAGCCACTAGCTAGGACACAAGAGCTTCCAAAGTCCTGTCCCAGTTGTCAGTGACAAGATTGAAAAGTGTCTTCACCTCCTTGGTAGTTTTAACATTTTTAACTTGGGTTTATTTTCCCTGAATCTCTCCCTTCCACTAGCCCTGAGATTGTCTGACACAGGGAAGTGTGAGGCAAGATGAAAACTCAAGTTTTTTCCCAAATGAGTTGTTGCCAAAAGCACAAGTAGTTTGCAAAAAAAACCACTGAGAAGATTCAACAAAAGTCTCAGTGGGAAATACATGAACAGAGAAGAAAAAATTTCTTTCGAGACTAAAAAACATGTGTCCCAGGTTTGGAGGGATGAAAGTCAGTAAGTCACAGGAGAATGGCATGACCAAAGACAATGGCTACCTGGAGTTACCAGGTAGATGGACTTACAAAGATCCCAAGACACAGAAGCAGGGAAGGGCAGCTTGACCGGCAAGGACCATGTGGACAGACAACCTGGATAGATGGATGGCCCATGCCCCAACCTTCCAAGCCCTGTTCATTTCCATTTCCCAATTCATAAGCTCTGTGAGAATTCTGGAGCCTTCGTGGCACACTGGTTAAGAGCTATGGCTGCTAACCAAACGGTCAGCAGTTCGAATCCACCAGCCACTCCTTGGAAAACCTGAGGAGCAGTTCTTGAAAACATGATGGGACCAGGTAAGGGAAAATCCATGAGAACTGCAGCAGAATGAGGATTTGCCCTAAAAAAAAAAAAAATCTAAGTTGAATTATACACCATCAGTCAATTTGTCTTATTATGGTGGCTTATATGTTGCTACAAGGCTGGAATCTATGCCACAGGCATTTCACATACCAGCAGGGTCACCCATGGTGGAGAGATTTCAGTGGAGCTTCCAGACTAAGACAGACTGGAAGAAAGGATTGACAATCTATTTCTGAAAATTAGCCAAGGAAAATCCTGTAAATCACGACAGACTATTGCCTGATGGATCACAACAGACTATGGCCCGATACAGTGCTGAAAGACGAGCCACCTAGTTTTGAAGGCATTCCAAATATATAGTAGGTATAACAACAGACTTGAGCGTACCAAAGATTATGAAGATGGTGCAGGATCAGGCAATGTTTCTTTCTGTCGTACATGAGGTTGCCATGAGTCAGAGCCATCTAGATAGCAACTAACCACAAAAAGCTGAGTTACAGAAACACAAGAAGCAGTTTCCTGTGCCATTTTAGTTGGTATATTCTGATTTAGACCCCTAACACCTGTCTACTGTAAGGCTTTTTACATAAACCAGAAGTGACACTTGCTTGAAAGGATTTTGTGGGAATTAATTAGTTTGTGAAACACTTTGGAGGGTGCAGTAAGAATGCGCCTTATTGTGGTTATATAATCTACTAATTTTACAGTTTAAGAACAGAGTGATTAAGGTTTCATCACAAGCTGAGAACGCTGAACTTCAGTTAACTTTCTCTCCATCTGTATTCTTCCTGAGTCGAATTATCTGTAGAGTTGGGTATGCCTAGTTATTTTACTTAATAGATGCTTTGAAACAAATTTTAAAGGAAAAACAAAAAAGACAGATTCCAGTTTATCATAATAAAAATGTCTTCTGATTAATGCTCATTTGAAGGCACTGTTTTATTGGAGGAGCCCTGGTGGTGGAGTGGTTAACAGCTCAGCTGCTAACCAAAAGGCTGGCAGTTCGAATCCACCAGCTGCTCCTTGGAAACCCTACTGGGCAGCTCCACTCTGTCCTATAGGGTCACTATGAGTCGGAATCAACTTGACAACAACGGGTTTGGTTTTTTGTTTTTTGTTTTTTTGGTATTTTATTGGAGCATGTGTATTTGAATAAAAAAAATACACAATGTTTATTACCATTTGGACATTTTGAACACCTAATCATTTTATGATAGAAAGGATACGTGGACTTTCAGCTTCTTGATAGGTGGTGTGTTTTTCATTTCCTAATGAAATGCCCTTCCCTGAGGCAGCCGTGGAAGAAAGAAATCAAAAACAAAGCTGCTGTTTCTACCGGGAATAATAATTAAAAGCCAGGAAACTGCTGAAGATTTGCAGCCACAACCCAAGCCCTGTTCTCACCACATTCTAAGTTGACTGACTGGGCAGTACTATGCTCCTTCTTAAATATTTTGAATACCACCCTTAACACATTAAAAAAAAAAAACCTCAGCTGACTTTTCACATTATGCAGGGACATATAAATGGCCTCTGTCCAATACTTTAAAACAGAAGTCCTACAATAATTTTAATGTGTGCTAAGGTAGTTTCCTCTCCCATGGATACAGGCAAGAGTGTAAGTCATTGTACACCTAGCAGTGTCCTGCCCACAGGATGGATGAGGGTAACGAGGTGCCAGCTATTTAATGCATCATTGTGAGCAGGACTGTCGCTTTGAAGTTTTAGAATGATTAAAAAAGTATTTAATACCTAATATTGGTGCTAAGAAATTGTTTCTCATAGAGTGTTAAAAGGCAAATGCTACTAGGAATTCCTGCCATTTGTTAACTATCTTGTGCCTGGCACTGAGCTATTTTAATTCTCAGAACAGCCCCAGGAGGGAGGTACTATCATTACTTCCACTTATAGAGAAGGAAACTGAGGTTTAGGGAAGTAAAGTGATTTATCCACCATCACCCAGCTTATAAGTAGGGAGTGTCTGGAGTCCACTCTGGAATCCCTGGGTGGTACAAATGGTTAGCATACTCCACTGCTAACTAAAAGCTTGGAATTTCAAGTCCACCCAGAAATACCTCAGAAGAAAGGCCTGGCAATCTACATTCACAAAATCAACTATTGAATACCCTATGAACCACAATTATACTCTCACACACAGAGGTCACCATGAGTCAAAATTGACTCGATGACAACTGGTCTTATAACTGGAGTACACTCTAGTGGAATCTTAGGACTCTCTTATACTGTCACCTTCTGGAATATCTTTATGTCCAACATCAGTTTAAAACATCAGTTCCCTCTCAGAAGAAACAAAAAAATAGCAATTTAGTACAACACTATATTTAAAATGGCTCTGGTAGTTCCTACACAGAAATTTCTATTATGTAATACCGGTGCTGCTCTTTTGTAAGGTACTGGTGATCATTTCTTCCTATTTTTGGACTTGAGTTCACTTGCTCTTTAAGACTGAGGGGTGGAGTGGGTGGGTGAAGAACTAGAATTGAAAGTGAGTAGGAAAAAAAGAATGAGCAGGTACAACAAAAAGCCCCTTAATACAACCTAAACATAAAGACATTCTTTCCCAGTTCCACATTGTATTTGTTTGGATAGTAGGCTCCATTTGCTCTGAAAAAAAAATAATAATTTTGAAGAGGTAGCCAAATGACCTGGCAGAGAACCTTCCAGAATGGAATACCTAAAATCCAGATCTGCTTGACCTGTCATGCAGCATATTTTATTACGGGAGCTCTACTTCTACAAGGTCACCACTCCAGCGGACACTGTTTGTAAGAACTAGCAAAGCGCATAGTTAGCAAAACACTTCCCTCTTGGAGGGCTGGCAGCCACGCATGTTCAAGGTATACTCTGAAACAGGAAGCCAACTTGGTGAGGATCGCAATGGTCCACGACTTCTGTTCTGTACATACACCGTCCCGAGACTTTCTGCATAGGTTCCCTTCATTTGTCTTCCCATAAAAGGGCTGGGGGAAGGGGAAGAAGTATGAATAGACAGATAATAAGGAAAAGTTTTAGATCCTCACCTGGAGGAGATTTCCTTTGCGTGCTGCTTAATAATATTTCTCCTTACCATGAGTTTACACAAACATTGATTTGGTTATAACTGATGCATTGGCCTGATTTTGGCACTTAGCCATGCATCTTATATTGTTATTTTCTTTATTTATGTCCTGTTTCTCCAAGCAGATGTAAGAACCTTAAAAATATAGTAAAACCTGTGAAAGTGGAAACACATCAGAGAAGGAAAACTCAAACATTTTCCACTAAAACAAGCTATGCAAAAATGGTAAGAAAGCACCCTGTCAACGGCTGAAAACTTGCAAGACCAGGAAAAACAAGGCTGTTCTGTCGAGTTCTGGCTCTCACAGGTTTCACTGTAATCATTCATGTTTGCTGAGCATTTACTATACACCTGGCTCTATACAATATGCTTTACATGGGTTATATGTATTAATCTTCATACAAACAGATAGGGTAGGCAGTAGTCTTCCATGGATTTCCACATGAGTAATTTGAGTCTGAGAGACTAAATAACTTCCTCAAGTACCCAACAGCACATTAAGTGACACAGTTGGTAGAACGTCCCCAAAGCCCTACCTCCCTCTTCCTTTACATTGCTTCCTACTGGTCAAAGATTTTTTTCTGCTTCTCTCTGTCCAAACTACCTACTTAATTCCCAAATCAACAAGTAGGCAAAGGCTAAATAATGGAGCCAAGTTGCTCCATTTAATCCAACAAAACTAGTGATCATTCATTCTATTTTATATGTCTGCATATACAACATCATGTCTATACACGAGACATCACGCTTGGAAAAGCAGAGGGTCAGCAAAAAAGAGGAAGACCCTTAATGACATGGACTGACACAGTGGCTGCAACAACAGGCTCAAACAGCAACAAATGTGAGGACGGCACAGGGCAGGACAGTATTTTGTTCTGCTGTACATGAAGTTGCTATGAGTTGGAACCAACTCAACACCGCCTAACAACAACAACAACAACAACATATACAAGGGTTGTATATTTTATTTATATATTTACATTCATAATGTACAAACTGTTATATAGCCTTTTTTTTTTTCTTGTCAGATACATTCCATATATTTGAATTTTGGTTTTAATTTAATAAGTAATACAAATCCATAGTGTAAAATATACATAGGCAAAAAGAAGAGTATAAAAGATTACTAAAAATCTCACAGTCTAGGTAAAACCATTCTAAATACTGTGGTGTATACACCTCCACCATGGTTTTCTTTTTCCAACTCATATATAAATGAATATAATATTTTTGAAAAGTTGGTTCAGACTCTACATACTATTTTATACCCTACTTTAAAAGTTAATATGCTTATTCGAGGTGATTATAATTTGTTCTTATTAGAAATGACAAAAAAGAAGTTGTAAGGAATTGTTCATGCCCTGAAGGAGATTATATGGTTGAAAAAAACATAAGTCATAGCCATAAAAGGAGATGGGTTCATGTAAGTACTGGGAACTGTCTTAGTTTCTCAGTGCTGCTGTAACAGAAATACCACAAGTGGGTGGCTGTAATGAACAGAAATTTATTTTCTCATAGCTAGTAAGCCAGAAGTCTAATAACAGGGCACTGGCTCTAGGGGAAGGCTTTCTCTCTCTTCTGGCTCTAGAGGAAGGTTCGTATCTTCTCTTCAGCTTCTGTTCCTCGGTTCCTTGGCCATCTTCATATGGCGTGACACCTATCTTTCTCCACCTGTTCTTGCTTTCTTCTATGCCTGATCTGCTCTTTTATATCTCAAAAAGTGATTGGCTTATGATGCATCCTATACAGACGTGGCCTCATTAATGTAACAAGGAAATCCCTATTCCCAAATGGGATTATATCTGCAGGTATAAGGGTAAGGATTTACAACACATAATTTTTGGAGGACATAATTCCATCCGTAACAGGAACCAACTATACGCTGTTCAAAGAGACCTAACCAAAAGAGTGGGAGATGGAGGGAGGATGGGAGAGAGGGAGACAAGGAGAGAGGAAGACAGGGAGAGTATGAAAGAAAATGACAGAAATTGGAAACAGTATGTCAGGTGAACACAAACAAAATAGTACTGAAACAGCTATCATGATTATCAGACAAAATAGACTTTCAGGGGAAAAAACAGTAGGAGAGACAAAGAGGCTCACTGTCTACTAATAAAGATTTGGTTCACCAGAAGGACATAAGAATTCTAAATCTAAATAAGAATTCTAAAGGCACCTAAGAAAATAACCTTAATGTATAAAGCAAGACTTGGCAAATCACAAGGAAAAACTGATAAATACATCAGCACCGTGAGAGATGCCATTACCACTCCCTCCATGATGGCTACATGCACAGAAAATAATTAGATAAATTATGGATAATTCATAAGCCCTGGTGGCACAAATGCTTAAGCACTGGGCTCTTAACTGAAAGTTAGAGGTTCAAATCCACCCAGCAGCCCCCCAGAAGAAAGATCTAGCAATCTGCTCCTGTAAAGACTACTGCCTCAAAAACCCTATGAGGGCAGTTCTATCATATCACATGGAGTCGCTCTGAGTCTGAATCGACCCAACAACAACAACATCGATAATCTGAACAACCAGTTAAAAAGCTTGATTTAATAGACAGAACACTGCAGCCAATAACTGGAGAAGATAAATTATTTCTTAAGCATGTATATAGGACAGTCTCATAAACCGACCACACAAGCATTCAAACCAGCTGCCATCCAGTTGACTCCAAATCATGGAGATGCCACCTGCGCCAGAGTAGAGCTGTGCTCTGTACAGTTTTCAAAGGCTGATTTTTGGGAAGTAGATCACCAGGCCTTTTTTCCAAAACAACTTTGGTTGGACTTGAACTTCCAAACTATTGGTTGGCAGCTTTGCACGCTAACCATTTGTACCACCCAGGGACTCCAGGCATTAACACATATCAAATACCTTAAGGGGGGAAAAAGAAATCCAACAAAAGACAAACACGACCTCTATTCTGGGTAAAATAACACAATACTGAGAAAAACTGTAAAAGACCTAATTAAATGGAGAGAAATACAGATACCTGGATTGTAGACTCAGCCCTGTAAAGATGTCAGTTCTACCCCAAACTTATCTACAGATTTAATGAATTTCTGAACAAAGCCCTAGCATGGTGTGTGTGTGTGTGTTGTTTTGTTTTGTTTTGTTTTCAAAGAGGGGAGAATGGAACTGATAAACTGATAGAAAAATGTATATGAAAGTTCAAAGGGCCAATAATAGCCAAGACAATACTGAAGAAGAGGAAAGCTGTAGGACTTATACTAACAGAAACCAAGACTTACTACAAAGTCACAGTAAATAAGGCAGCGGGGGTACTGGCACAAGGATAGTGAAACAGACCAATGAAACAAAATGGAGTGCCTAGAAACACACCCCCACATATAGGGCCACTGATTTATGACAAAGGTGACATTGTAGTTAGCACAGGGAGGAAAGGATAGTCTCTTCAATAAATGGTGCTTGATCAAGTAGATACCCATATAAAAAGATAGATAAATCATGACCCATACCTCCTACCTTATACAAAGTCAAATGCCAGACATATTGTAGTTAGACATATGAAAAATCAAACAATAAAGGTTCAAAAAGAAAACATGGAAGAAAAGCTCCATGACTTTAAGGTTTATTAAACATGACACAAATATTATTAGCTTTAAGGAAATAATTGATAAATTGTACTATATGAAAATTAAAAATTTATCTTCATGAAAAAATACTAAGAATGAAAAGGCAAGCCACAGAATGTAATAGAATGCTGGCTACAGAATATACAATATATCTTATTTTATACCCAGAATACATATTAAACTTTTTCAAAAATCAGTTAAGAAAAAGATGACAACCCAATAGGAAAAAAAAAAAAAAAAATGGTCACAAAAACTGAACAGGCATTTAAAAGAGAGGAAATCCAAATGACCAATAAACAGATGCAAATGTATGCAACTTCTTTAGGCATCACAGAAAAGCGAATTAAAACCATAATGGAACACCATTACATGAGGATAGCTAAAAAGTGAAAGACGTTACATCAAGTGTTGGCCAGGATGTCAAAGGGCTTTAGTTTATGTGGATTGTATCTATTAATATTTATCATCTTAGAAATTAAAAGAGAAAATTTTTAAATTATATATTTTAGTTAACTTACATACAACAGTAATAAATCTGTAACATGCTAACATAAAACATATTTTTATAAAAATAACTACATTATACAAACCGAAAAAAAAGGGTTTATACTTTCGCTAATACCTAATGTCTGGCTTAATGGAGAATAGCTGGATTTTTGCATCCACTTCTGCCTTCTGCTGTAGTACTGCACGTCACAAAGGCTCTGGTAAATTCCACTGTATGCTCACGAAAGAATAAATGTTATAAAGGAAATAGTGTCAGAGTGTTACTATGGAAAAGAGTTTTGACCTCATAGGGGTCCCCAGGGGTCCCCAGACCTCAGCGAGAATTGCTGCATTATTCAATGGATGTTAGCCAGACAATTGTTTAGCCACTAGAGGAGAGGTTAAATTGCAGCACAAATTCAGACTATACAAAAATTATTTCTAGGTACAGTAAAGATTTAACTGTTAAACATAAAATTCTAAAACCTTTAGAATATTTAAAAGAGTATCTTTATAACCCTGAGATTCGTATCTTTAAAATAACATACAAAATGCCCTCACCATCAAGAAAAGAAAGATAAATTTTTCTATACTGAATTTTAAAACTTTGGCTAACCATATCATATCGTAAAAAAAGTACAAATAAAAATACACAGTTAAAGAAGATAATTTGTTTCACACATAACCAAGAAAGAATCTGTGTCTAGAATATATAATGAACTCCTATAAGTTAATAAGAAAAATTCAAGCAACCCAGTAGGAAGATTAATAAAAGACATGATTAAGCATATCACACAAAAAGAAATGTGAATAATAAAAACATAAAAAAGACGCTGAAAGATACTCAACCTTACCAGTAATTGGGGAAATGCAAATAAAATTACAATGAAATACTGTTTTATACACATTGGATTGGCAAATTTTAAAAAGTTAGATAATATCAAGTGTTGGTGAGCCTGTGAAACAAAAAGAATTCATATGCCCAGCCTGTAGGCGTACAGCTTCACATTAACAACTTTCTGCAACAATGTGTCACCATCTTGTAAAGGGGGTTAGAAGCTGACGAAATGGACATGAAAAGAGAGCGTGGAGGGGAAAAGCGGGCTGTCTCATTAGGGGGAGAGTAATTGGGAGTAAGTAGCAAGGTGTATATAAGTTTTTGTGTGAGAGACTAACTTGATTTGTAAACTTTCACTTAAAGCACAATAAAAATTATAAAAATAAAAAGAAGAGTCTGGAGTGAAGCACATCCTTTGGACCAAGGACCCAGGGTCCCTGTGCAGAGAACCTATACCCAGAAAAAAGAGAACATTAAAGATGACTAGAGACAGCAGTGGCTGGCCTGCCCCGCCAATGGAGCAAAAGCTAAGCACCTTCAGGCAGGAGGTTTGCCCGTAGTGCTAAAAGAGTTGTAACGCTTATGCAGGGCAAGAGAGGCCTCAGTGTGCCCTATTCAGGGGCTGTACACCCCCCAACCCCTGGCAGTCAGGGCCCAGGGAGCAGAGCAGCAAGAGAGCCCCTCTGGTGGGAACCAGAGGCCAGCAAGGCCTCAGTGACATGCACACAGCATCCTACCTACCTAAAAGAGGCACGTGTGCCCAGCAAGATAAGAGTGGACATGGGTAATTTGCGGAATTGTAAGCATTTCCCCTTTGGGAATCTGTTGTTACGGTTTACCATTTACTTTCTATAAATCATAATGGTTTTCACTTTACCAACACTGTATAAGTGTCTTGTGTGTCCAGCTCAATCACTGATGAATATAGCCCCCATGGAATGGTTGATGACAGTGGTTGTATGTGTCTCATTCCTAGCAGTTTTATGGCTGCCTGGAAGTTTGAGGCACAGCCTGTCTCCATGTGCAATGCAGATAAACAGGTACATGCAACACATTTGCAACATATATTATTTGTATGTATGAAATATTTACTATAAAAGCAAACATTATTATTATTTTAATCTACAAAGTTTGAGACTAGAACAAAGAGTTTTGGTAGAACTCGATGGCAAAATGGAGTCTTAAATGTCAATTCTGACTTCTTTTTGTAATTTTCTGAAAATCTATGTTCTACATTAAGAATGATGCTTAAAGCATATGACCGAGCAATTCCACTCATAGGTATATACTCAAAAGAACTGAAAGCAGGGACTCAAACAGATACTTGCACACTAAGTTTATTACAGTATTATTCACAATAGCCAAAATGTGGCAACAACCCAAGTATCCATCAGAAAAAATGAATGGATAAGCAAAATATGTTATATCCATCCAGTGGAATATTACTTAGTCATAAAGATTAGTGGTTATCAGGGGCAGGTGGGAAGGGGAAATGGAGAGGTATTGGTTAAGGGGTACCCAGTTTCTCTTAAGGGTGATGAAAATATTTGGAAATGGACAGTGGTGATGGTTGTCCAACATGGGGAATGTAATTAATGTCACTGAATTGTCCACGTAAAAATTGTTGAAATATCAAGTGTTTTGTTGTATGTATATATTTCACTACAACAGAAGAAAAAAGAATGATGCTGAGATCAAATTTGAATTCAGCTGAAACAAGTGCCACAATCGATTGCTAATGTCTGCCATGGGCACAGGACAAACCATGGTGACACAAGTGCTATGGCTTTTGCCATTTCTTGTGCATGAGATATTAAGAATAAGGCTGTAAATATGTTCCTGCCTCTGCAGGGGGAGGTGACTTTTAATAGAAGACTAAAAGGTATGAATTTTACCCTACAGAGATAAGGGACCACCAAGGCTCTGGAACAAACGTGTATTTACAGAAGTGCTTTAGGAAAATTAACCAGATAATGGCTTGAAAAATTCTAAGGTAAAGCAAACCATTAAATCAGAGGTATTCTCATGGGGAGATTTGTCAAAATCCACATGCCTGTGGTCTACCCAAGCAAAATCAGAAGCTTGGGAATGCTTATATTTTAAAAAGTTACTAATGCAATTCAGATCCATACAGCTATTTGAGAATCACTAAGTGAGCTATCGCAGATAACTATGCAGCCAAGATGTACTAAGTAGTATTAGATAATTTGCTGATTCAGGAAACAGTGGATTTTTCAATTTGGCATAACTCAGCAGTAATCGCATAATCTTGACCATAGCTAACAGTGTAAATTTGCCAAGCACACATATTGCCTAACCAATGTTCAAAAGATTCATATATTTGCTATTTACTCATTTCTGTTTTTACAATTTAATTCAAAAGTTCTCTCAGAGTTTATATTTTCTGTATAAAGTACAAAGTACTAATTAAAATAATGAATTTCCGGTTTTTCTTCCCTAAAGAGTAAGAGTGACTGCTGACACAAATTTTCCTAGGACGTAGTTAAAAACATGGTGTATTCTATTTCAAAGTACTCAACAGGCAGAAAAACACATGGCATATGTGGAAAAGTGAAACAAGTAATCAAGACAAAAGAGAACCAGGAAAATTTTTTTTTTTAATATAGCATATAATTTATTACTTGGAATGTCAGCCTCTGATGGTAACGGATTTTCCAAGAACCTTTCTGAAATGACATAGGCATGCTAGGACTTCTGGATTTAATAATAGAAACAAAGTGCTGGGTCATGACACTTGCTGTTTTCTAAAAGATGGTGTTGAATGAGTGTGAGAAAATACACTGAGATCAAAGTGGAGAAGAACAATGAAAATATCCATTCATAGGAAATATGAATTAACAGCTTAATATTGTTGTATTGTGGTGGGTTGTGTGTTGCCGTAATGCTGAAAGCTATGCCACTAGTATTTCAAATACCAGCAAGGTTACCCATCGTGGGCAAGTTTCAGTGGAGCTTCCTGATAAAGGCAGAGAGGAAGAAAAGTCTGACAATCTGCTTCCAAAAATTATCCAATGAAAACCTTATGGATCACAACAGGATACTATCTGACTCGTTTGCTTTGGACACGTCTTCAGGAGGGGTCAATAGTCAGAGAAAGGCATCGTGTTTGGTGAAGTACAGCGCCAGCCAGGTGAGGTAGACTGGTACAACTGTTGCTACAATGGACACATACACACTAGCAAAAGTGAAGATGGTGCAGGATTGGGCAACATTTTGTTCTGTTGTACAAAAGGTTGCCATGAGTCAAAGTTGACTTGATGGCGGCTATTTATCTAATCTAGTAAAAGCCCACATGAAGTAACACTAATCAGATCTTCAATACTGGTTCCCAATTTTACTCAGAAAATATTTTTAACATTTACATATTACGTACAGACATTAATTTGTACAAAAATATAAAAAGAAACTGAAGGGGCACTTTTCACCATAGCAACTGCACAAACGTGCATACAGAGTCAAACATGTAAGTGAATGATGGGTTATTTAACAAAGTCTTCACAGCCCCATTTTACCAATCTGAGATCATAGAAATGCCAAGGCACTTTCTTCACCCAGGCAGAACTGGGATGATATAAGAGATCAAACTGGATCGAGTAGTAATTTGGGGACCACCTAACCAAGTCTTTGAATTAAGAGTTTTCTAATGAAAAAGAAGGTCAAATACAAAGACTAATAAAAGAACATACAAGAAAATCATTAATGGCTTTTAATCATATTTGACTGGCAAGTTCCAGTTAAACTTTCAATTTGCAATGGAAGAGTGTGTAGAGTCACTGAGTCTAATTTAATCAGAAACTCCAGGAATACAAGAGTCAGCGAGAACACAAACTGATTTTTTCTGTATTGATCACAGACCACAAGTCACAAAATAAATTGGGAGAACTGACATGGAAGGTCAGGCTGGCACTGAAAGGGGAAAAGCATTATTAGAACTTCTTCTCAATAAATTATGATATAAGCTCACAAACTTTTAACAGTATGTAACAAACAGGCTCAAGAAGATAATAGTGCCTGACCTGGAGAAACTTTGAAGTTTAATTGAGCCTTTATCCATGTCCAGCTCTTACTGAACTCCTCACTGAGCGCATGTCAGATGTATTATTATTATTTATTTTGTTGTTGAGGATATACACAGCAAAACATACACCAATTCAACAGTTTCTGAATGTACAGTTCAGTGACATTGATTACATTCCTCAAGTTGTACAACCATTCTCACCCTGCTTTTCTGAGCTGTTCCTCCCCCACTAACATCAATTCACTGCCCCCTAAGATTCCTAATTAATCTTTCCAGTGTCAGACATTTTGTTTTTAATGTAATACTTATAATACAGTTCTAAGAATACTGAAAGTTATTTAAATGACATATTAGCCCGTGTCAGTTGCTGTCAAGTTGATTCCCACTCATGCCAACCCCATGTGTGCCAGAGTAGAACTGTGCTCCACAGGATTTTCAATAGCTGACTTTTCAGAAGTAGATCATCAGTCCTTTCTTCAAAGGAGCCTTTGGGTGATGGCGAATCTCCACCCTTTCAGTGAACAGCTGAGTGTGCTAACTGTCTGCACCACCCAGGGACTCCTAAATGGTATATAGGCATCTTCATTTTGGCTGCAAACTAAACAAAAACTCACTGCCATTGAGTCGATCCTGACTCACAGTGACTCTGTAAGAGTAGAACTGTCCCATAGGATTTCCAAGGTTGTAAATCTTTACGGAAGCAGGCTGCCACATCTTTCTCCCTTGGAACAGCTGGTGGGTTCAAACCACTGGCCTTTTAGTTTGCAACTGAGTACTTTAACCACTATGCCACCGGTGCTCCTTGGCTAAGAACTACTATTTATAAATACATAACAAACTTTCTAAAGCTTAGTGTACTGAATATCGACAGTTTTCTACTCTAAAGGCTGTATATGAGTGCTTGAAGGACACTGCTTGAACCATCTCTACCAGAATCTCGTGCAGTGCTTATTTAAAATGCCAATCCTAGGGCCTCCACACCCCTGGAATGAGACTGGCAATGCGAGACCATGGAATCTACATTTTAAACGCCTATCTTAGGTAATTCTCTGGCATAATGATATTTTAAAACTCACAGGAAAAATCTTTAGAAACAATTTTGAGAAGAGAAACAAGCAACCTTAAAAAAACTTACATCATTTCAAAACATCTTATAAATAGAACAAAAATTCCACATTACAGTTATTGGGGGTTTTGCCCTCCAGGGCTACTTCTTAAAATACCCTACTTGTTATACTAATTAGTGCCTAGTACTCCAAACAAAAATTAGAATGTCAGTTCTTTGCCTTTAAGCTATCCTAAAAATTCCTCTAACCTATGATGAGATGCCAACTCAAGCTACTCAGTCCTATCAAGGTAATTTTCTGAAAAAGCTTAGGCTACTCCGCCACTCACATTCTCAACCTTTAAGACTGTGAAAACTGTCCCTTTACAACCCCCCTCCTAGTTCCTTAATACTTCAATAACTCTAAGTCCACTGGGTGTCACTTTAATCAGGCTCACATCTCACCACCCCACCATGTCTGAAAAGTATCAGTAAAACCCCACCTGCCGGTTCACAGGCAATGCTGTAGTTCTTTTATTTATACATTCACAGTTCTAGTAGGTGCATTAAGTTAGGCTATGAATTCATTATCGCCAGAAGAAAGGAGGTCTTTATTTAAATTGTACTTCAAGGACAAGTTCTCGGGCTTTCTTTTTTTCTGAAAATAAATACAGAATGGTTAATCTTGAAATATAAAACTCTTTTAGGGACACCAAGATATTCAGTGATATAAAGTAAATAATTATAGATCTTTTTGTTTTGTTTTGTAATGTGCTATTATAAAAGCTGATAAATTTAAAAAATAAAAGGAGACATTTAGATCACAACATCAATAGAGATATCTTGATTACGTTAGCCCACACTCGATGCACCATTCCTAGACGATAAAAGGCCGAGTTGAGACCTGGGTCCATTAGTGATTTTTAAAGTTCCTCTTGAGTTGGTTTCATTTCTTGATATTTTAAGCATTTAGTCAACAAACAGCCATATTCACAAGCATCCAAAATAATATCAAATTTTCTATTAATGTTGTTTTATTCCATTTTATTTAACTTTCTCCTTATGCTGTTGATTTAATAACAGTAATTATTTTTTTTCATTTTCTACTTACTTTCCCCACTTCACTTCTTTCCCCCTCAACACACATCATCTTGCCACTCCCATTCCACTTCTTCCAGGCTAACAAGCTAACAGGAATGTATTCCATCATAATTTCCATACTTTTATTTAGTTTAAACATACACACACACATCTTAATTTCTTAGTGGTGCTGTAACAGAAATACCAGGAGTGGGTGGCTTTAACAAACAAAAATTTATTTTCTCACAGTTTAGGAGGCTGGAAGTCCAAATTCAGAGCACTGGCCCTAGGGGAAGGCTCTCTCTCTCCACTTTGGGGGAAAATCCTTGTCTCAGCTTCTGTAACTTTCGTTTCAGTGTTTTTTGGAGATGATGTGGCATCTAACTTTCCCCATTCCTGCTTGCTTGATTCTGTGCTTATCTGCTCTTCAGGTATCAAAAGTAATTGACTTAAAACATATTCAACGCTTATATGGCCTCATTAGCATAACAAAAAAGCCCTTATTCCCAAATGGGATTATATCTACAGGTATAGGGGCTAGGATTTACAACACATTTCTTTTGAGGGGACACAATTCAATCCATAACAATCCATGTTATTGTTGTTGTTAGGTGCCATCCAGTTGATTTTGACTCATAGTACTAACATGTAACAGAACGGAACTGCATCGTAGCATTTTCTAGGCTGTAATTTTAATTTTTTTTTAATTTTAATTTATATAGGATAGACACGTGTCTGTCAGTTTGTCATACTATAATGACTTGCATGTTACTGTGATATTGGAAGCTTTGCCACCGATATTTCAAATACCAGCAGGGTCAACCTTGCTGGACAGGTTTCAGCTAAGCTGCCAAACTTACAAACTAGGAAGAAGGACCAGGCAGTCTACTTCAGAAAAAACTGGCTAGTGAAATCTTATGAATAGCAGCGGAATATTGTCTGATACAGCGCAGGAAGATGAGCCCCTCAGGTTGGAAGCCACTCAAAATACTCCTCAAAGTAGAGTCCAGACTAATG
This sequence comes from Loxodonta africana, assembly GCF_030014295.1. Lineage (NCBI taxonomy): Eukaryota > Metazoa > Chordata > Mammalia > Proboscidea > Elephantidae > Loxodonta > Loxodonta africana. The sequence continues at coordinate 54,669,380 of NC_087363.1, read as the reverse complement.
ATGTGGATGGAGCCAAGCTTTTGGGACTTTCATTTGCTGATGTGACATGACTCAGTATGAGAAGAAACAGCTGCAAACATCCATTAATAATAATGTTGAACATACGAAGTATGAATCTAGGAAAATTGGAAGTTATCAAAAATGAAATGGAACATATGAACATCTATATCCTAGGCATAAGTCAGCTGAAATGGACTGGTATTGGCCATTTTGAATCAGACAATCACATGGTCTACTATGCCAGGAATGACAAATTGAAGAGGAATGGCATCATAGCCATTGTCAAAAGGGACATTTCAAGATCTATCCTGAAGTACGTCACTGTCAGTGACAGGATAATATCCATAAGCCTAGAAAAGGCCACTTCATAAGGCTATTATTCAAATTTACGCAACAACCACCAATGCCAGAGTTGAAAAAATTAAAGATTTTTACCCAATTCTACAGTCTGAAATAGATTAAACGCACAATCAAGATGCACTGATAATTACCAGTGATTGTAATGCAACTGCTGGAAACAAAAAAGAAGGACTGGTAGCTGGAAAATATGGCCTTGGTGATAGAAAGGACTCCAGGGGTCGCATGATAAAACTTTGCAAGACCAACAACTTCTTCATTGCAAATACCATTTTTCAACAACATAAACGATGAATACACACGTGGACCTCACCAGATGGAATACAAAGAAATCAAATCAACTACACCTGTGGAAAGAGATTGTGGAACAGTTCAATATCATCAGTCAGAAAAATGCCAGGGGCCTACTATGGAACAGATGATCAGTTGCTCATATGCAATTTCATGTTAAAGCTGAAGAAAATTAGAACAAGTCCACAAGAGCCAAAGTACGACCCTGAGTATATCCCACCTGAATTTAGTGACCATTTCAAGAACAGATTATATGCATTCAACAGTAATAATGACCGAAGACCAGACATCACACTCAAAGAAATTGAGAGGTCATCAATAAGAAAAGAAAGAAAGAAAAGACCAAAATGGATGTCAGAAGAGACTCTGACACTTGCTTTTGAATACAGAGTAGTTAAAATGAACAGAAGAAACGATGAAGTAAAACAGCTGAACGGTGAACCGAAGATTTTAAAGGGCGGCTAGAGAAGACAAAGCAAAGTATTATAATGAAACATGCAAAGACACAGAGACAGAAACTCAAAATGGAAAAACACACTCAGCCTTTCTCAAGCTGAAAGAACTGAAGAAAAATTCAAGCCTCGAGCTGCAATACTGAAGGATTCTACAAGGAAAATATTAAATGACACAGGGAACATCAAAAGAAGATGGAAGGAATACACAGAGTCCCTGTACTGAAAAGAACTGGTCGACATTCAGCCACTTCAGGAGGTAGCATATGACAAAGAACCAATGGTACTGAAGGAAGAGGTCCAAGGTGCACTAAAGGCATTGGCAAAAAACAAGGCTCCAGAAATTGACAATACCAATTGAGATGTTTCAACAAATCAATGCAGCGCTGAAAGTGCTCACTTGTCTGAGCCATAAAATTTGGAAGACAGCCACCTGGCCAACCAACTGGAAGAGACCCATATTTGTACCCATTCCAAAGAAAGGAGATCCAACAGAATGCAGAAATTATTGAATAATATCACAAAAAAATAAAATTTTGCTGAAGATTATTCAAAAGCAGTTACAACGGTACACTGACAGGGAACTGCCAGGAATTCAACCTGGATTCAGAAGAGGACATGGAACAAGGGACACCACTGTTGATGTCAGATGGATCCCAGCTGAAAGCAGAGAATATCAGAAAGATGTTTATCTGTGTTTTATTGACTATACAAAGGCATTTGACTGTGTGGATCATAACAAGTTATAGATAACATTGCAAAGAATGGGAATTTCAGAACACTTAATTGTGCTCACGAGGGAGCTGTACTTAGACGAAAATGCAGTAGTTGAAACAAAACAAGGGGATACTGTGTGTTTGACAGTCAGGAAAGGTGTACGTCATGGTTATATCATTTCACCATACCTATTCAATCTGTACGCTGAGCAAATAATCTGAGAAGCTAGACTATACGAAGAAGAACACAGCATCAGGATTGGAGGAAGTTCATTGACAACATGTGATACGCAGATGACACACCTTGCCTGCTGAAAGTGAGGAGGACTTGAAGCACTTACTGATGAAGACTGAAGACCCAATCTTCAGTATGAATTACATCTCAACATAAAGAAAACAAATACCCTCACAACTGGGACAAAAAGTAACATCATGATAAATGGAGAAAAGATTGAAGTTGTCAAGGATTTCATTTTTCCTAGATCCACAATCAACACCCATGGAAGCAGCAGTCAAGATATCAAACAATGCATTGCACCGGGGAAATCTGCTGCAAGAGATTCCTTTAAAGCATTAAAAAGCAAAGATGTCACCTTAAGAACTAAGGTGCACCTGATCCAAGCCATGGTGTTTTCAATCACCTCATATGCATTTGAAAGTTGGACGATGAATAAGGAAGATCTAAGAAGAATTGATACCTGTTAATTATGGTGTTGGCAAAGTATATTGAATGTATCATAGACTGCCAAAAGAATGGACAAATCTGTCTTGGAAGAAGTACAGCCAGGATGCTCTGTAGAAGCAAGATGGAAAGACTTCTTCTCACATACTTTGGACATGTTATCAGTCCTTGGGGAAGGGCATCATGTTTGGTAAAATGGAGGGTCAGCAAAAAAGAGGTAGACCCTCAGTGAGACGGACTGACACAGGGGCTGCAACAATGGGCTCAATCATAGCAATGATTTTGAGGATACTGGGCAGTGTTTTGTTCTGATGTACATAGGATTGCTATGAGTTGGAACAGACTCGTTGGCACCCACAACAACAACAACGATTTTTATGATAGCAGATTGCCAAGTTTTTCTCTTTTGGACTGGCTGAGTGTGTTCGAATCGCCAACCTTTCAGTAACCAGTGAAGCGCTTAACCACCGTGCCACATGGACAAACTTATACCTACGTAGAGTTCTTGTCATTGATTTATAAAAGTTTACACACATTTTTTTGCAACTTGCTTGTCTTTCTAATAACACGTAATAAAAATTTCTCCAAGACAACTTGCCTAGCTCTGAAATATCACTTTTAATAATTATATAATATACCGTGACTGGAAAAATCAAAATGCATTCAACCATTTCCAATATTTTGATAGTCCTCCATCATGTAACACGAGACACACACAGAGATGTACACATACACACAATTAAACTAGGGCCTTCATTTATACAAGACAGATTCCCAGAAATGAGAATGCTGCTTGAAAAAAGATATGTAATGTATAATTTTTAATATTTTAATAGATACTACCAGATTGTTCTAAAAAGGTAAAACTATTCATAGTTCTACCTGGCAAGCAAAGATCATCATTTGCTCACTTTTTGCAGTGAGTACCATGAATTTAAGTACCTTAAATATACATTTAAGCATATATTTGCTGGCTTCCTGGCTTTACTCTTCTACAAACTGTTTTTTTTGCTGGTTTATTTATTGAGCTCTTCATATAAAATATAATTTACTATAGTCAATTTGTAAGAATTCTTTTTATATTATGGATATTTACCATTCACCTGTCAACTACTTTACAATTTTACTTCAATCCAAATGTTTTGTATGTAATAGTTTTAAGTTTTGCACAGTAAAATAAGACTATATCTTCTATAAATTTTCCAGGTTGTCTGTTTTGATTAAAATGAATTTTATCTTGCAGCCTTCTAAATATTCTTCTTAGATTTTTATTTTGTTCATACCTAAGTCTTTAATCCACATACAATTTATTTTCAATGTGATACAAGGCAAGGCCCCGCCTTTATTTAGCTCCAGTTGAACAGAAATCTTTGCCAGCATTATTTAATAAATAAATCATCCATTTGCCACTAAATTACAATGCTGTCTTTGCTAAGGAAACCCTGGTGGCCCAGTGGTTAAGTGCTACAGCTGCTAACCAAAGGGTGTTGGCAGTTCAAAACCACCAGGCGCTCCTTGGAAACTCTATGGGGCAGTTCTACTCTGTCCTAAAGGGTCACTGTGAGTCGGAATCAACTCGACAGCACCGGGTTTGGTGTTTTTGGATCTTTGGTAAATATTAAATTCTCATACATCCTAGGATCTAATCCCGGACTGTCTATTCTAGTCTGCCAATCTATGTGTCCATTCTTATGCCAATATCATCTGGATTTGGTTATAGGGGTTTTATAGTATGGTTTTAGAAAAAATGGTGATCAAAGGCATCTTTGCCTAGTTCTTGATTTTAATCTTAGAGGTAGGCCATTTAGACTAATTGCATGCAAGGTCTGGTAGTTTTTGGTAAACAGCCTTTATCATATTTAAATAATTTATAGTTCTTTTTTATCTATGTATTAAATGAGGAATGGCAACTAAACTTATGTCTTTTCAGTATGTATTCGATATGGTCATATGGTTCTTCCAAACTAATTTTTTGCATGAAGACATACTGAAATGTTCTTACATTCCCTGGTCAGAGTTGTTATTCTTTTAATACATTTCTGAATTCCAATTGTTAATGTTTTATTTATCATTTTTACATATATTTTAAAGATCATATGCATATTGGTCATTTCCTATTCATATACAATATTAGCTTAGACTTCATAATATAAATTATATAGACTTCATAATATAAAGTGCTGAGATTTCTTTAGTTTTCTAGGGCATTAACTCAGAATAAATAGCAATACACATTTAAGGTCTTGTCCAGGGACATGGTAACTCTCCCACCCATTGACATATATAGTTTCAAGGGACCTAGACAATGTGAACATTTTGCAAAATATCACACTGGTCCAATATACCAACAACATTATGTCAATGCAATCAAATGAGCAAGATGTGACAAGCACATTGGAGACCTTGATAAAATACACATGTTCCAGAAGGTAAATGGAAAACCCTATGCAGATTGAGGGATTTGCCTCATCCACAGCTGAAGGATTTTAGCTTTTAGAGGTCCAGTGATATGGTGCATGCTGGAACATTTCCACAAAGTAAAGGATAAAGCATTGCATGGCAAACCTCCTACCATCAAGATGAAAGCAATATACCAGGTTAGCCTCTTTCTCTCTGAACAGTTCTCTGATCTGTGTACAAGTGATATATAAGCTGTCAGTGTTCAGTGGAGCCAAAGCAAGAAGAGACTCTGCAGCAGACTGTCGTGCAGGGCTATCGTGCAAGTGGCTCTTCTCCTTGAGACCTATGACCTGGCAGATACCATGGTTTCAGCGGTGTCAGTGGTGGGTAAATGCATCATAGAGTTTCTGGCAAGCCTGGATAAGAGAATCATAGCATAACTCCTGAGGGCTCTGCAGCAAAAAGACATGTCATCTGCAGTGGAGAACTATACATTATTTTGAAAACCAGCCGCTACAGTGTTACTGAGCCGAAGGAGAGAAAAAGTGCCTGACCCTGGAATGTTATCTGACCATTAGGACAGAAATGCCCATCACAAACCAGTTTCTGTCAGACTCACCAAGTCATAAGGTAAGGCAGGCCCAGGAGAAACCCAACATAATATGCGTGTGATCTATTTGGGACAGGAAGCAGCAGCGGTTCAGCAAAAGAATTCTCACCTTCCCTGTTGAAGACCTAGGTTTGATTTTCAGCCAAGGTAAGTCATGTGCAGCCGCCACACATCCACCAGTGGAGGCTTGCCTGTTGCTATGATACTGAACAGGTTTCAGCAGAGCTACCAGACTAGAATGGAGTAGGAACAAAGGGCTGGCAATCTAAAAAATCAGTGAATGAACACCCTATGGATCACAACTTTCAATCCCCAACTGGTTATGAGATGGCACAAAACTGGGCAGTGTTAAGTTTCTTTGTGCCTGGGGTCACCGTTGGTCGGGGGTCAATTTGATGGCAGGTAATAAAAAAAAAAAAAAAATTTTTTTTTAATAACAGCAACAACATATCTGGGATCAGGCATGAGCAGGACCAGACCACCCAGCTCTGTATGTGGACTCCAGTCAAAAACAACCTGCTGCACCAAATCCTCAGTCAGAGGTGGCACCAAAAGACAGCAGTGAAAGGAAATCCTCAAAATAGGCAGAGAACTGTTTTTTTTTTTTTTTTTGTCACAAGTGGCCTAAAGTAAAAATATATATGGATTCATAAAAGAAAAAAAACAAACCCACTGCTGTAGATCGATTCTGACTCATAGCGACCCTATACAACACCACAGAACTGTCCCACAGGGTTTCCAAGGCTGTAATCTTTATGGAAGCAGACGACCTCAACTTTCTCTAGCAGAGTGGCTGCTGGGTTCGAGTCACCGACCGTTCAGTTAGCAGCCAAGCACTTAAACACTGTGCCACTAGGGATCGTTTTATGGATTTACTAAAAATAGCAAATAGCTTGGTTAGTTGGATGAGAGCCTACAAGGATCAGGGAAAAGGTGACCCGGGGAACAGGCATGTGGACAGACATACGGCAATGGGTACATAGTATGAAGATCTTAGTATCATGAATTAATACACACCAGAGAGCATCTACAATGGTAGGGGTATTAAATAATCAAGTGAGGCAGAACACTTTGGCCAGTTGTTACCAGCCAGCCTGTCATCTGCCACCATAGGGCTGGTACAAGGGGTATATGAGCAGAGAAGGACACAGATGGAGGTTAAGCATGGGTCCAAAAGCACAGGCTCCCCACTTACCAAACCTATTCCAAACCACCATCAAGGGACCAATGTTGTATCCCCAATATAGCACTATCCCTCAAGGAAACCACAAAGCCACTTGGCAATAAGTTAATTGCATCAGGCCCCTTCTACCCCAGGAGTGGCAGCAAGCCATCTTGACAGAAATTAAGACATATTTCAGTATGGGCTTGCCTTTCCTCTCCATGGGTCTAAGCTAGAGCCACTAACCAAGAGCTTACAGTGTTTATCTTCTAACATGAGATCGTCCACCATATAGCTGATTAACGAAATGGAGGTGCAGCAGTGGGCACATAAGAACTGTAACATATTCAACACTATTCAGAAGCTGTCAGCCTGAGAAAGTGATGTAATGGTCTTAATAAAAAAAAAAAAAAGACTCCTTTATTGAAATATAATTCTCATACCATAATATTCACACTTTTCAATTGAAATATTCAGTGGTTTTTAATATATTCACAGAGTCGTACCACAATCACCACTATCTAATTTCAGGTTTTCATTACCCTGTACCATTAGCAGTCACTTCTCCTTCCCTACTCCCCCACAGCCACCAATCCACTTCCTGTCTCCACATATTTTCCCTATTCTGGGTATTTCACACAAATGGAATCACATACTATGCGGTTTTTTGTGACTGGTTTGTTTCATTTAGCATGTCTTCAAGGTTCATCCACGTTGTAGCACATATCAGAACTTCATTCGCTTTTGTGGCTGAATAAAATTTCCTTGTATGGATATACCATATTTTATCTATTCATCAGTTGATGGACATTTTGGTTGTTTCCAGTTTTTAACCATTATGAATAATGCAGCTACAAATATACGAGGACAAATTCTTGTGTGACCATATATTTTCAATTTTCTTGGGTATATACTCAGCCGTAGAATTGCTGGATCATATGATAATTCTATGTTCAACTTTTTGAGGAACTCTTAAAGTGTTTTCCACAGAGGCTGCACCATTTTACAGTCCCACCAGCAATGAATGAGGGTTCCTGTTTCTCCGCGTCCTCGTCAACACTTGTTGATTTCCATTTATCTCATCATTGCCATCCCAGTGGGGGTGAAGTGGTATTTCACTGTAGTTTTGATTTGCATTTCCTAACGACCAAAATGCTGAGCACCTTTCCATGTGCTTACTGGACATTTGTATATCTTCTTTAGAGAAATGTCTATTCAAATCCTTTGCCCATTTCTTAATTGGGTTATTTGTCCTTTTATTGTTGCATTGTAAGAGTTCTTCATATATTTTGGATGGAAGTCCTTATGAAGGTATATAATTTGCAAATATTTTATCCCATTCTGTGGATTGTCTTTTCACTTTCTTGATGACGTCAAAGGCAAAACAAATTTTTTTAATCTAATGAAATCCAATTTATATCTTTTTTCTTTGGTTGTGCTTTTGGAATTACTACCGAATCCAAGATTTACACCTGTGTTTTCTCCTAAGAGTATTATAATTTCAGCTCTTACAGTTCGGCCTATGATCCATTTGGAACTAGGGAGTCCATCTTCTTCTGCCTGTGGATATACGGTTGTTCAACCATTGTAATGGTACCTGGAAGGTATAACTGAGGTATCAGCTTGTAGCTGATTCTCTAAAAGGGCACAATATATACCCTAAATCTATGACCATTATATGCTGCTATGTCCTTAATAGGTAGAATATGTAGGTTTAGGAACCAAGAAATGGAAGCAAAAGTGGCCGTACTTATTATGACTCCCAGTTACCCACATGGGAAATTGCTTCTTCTAATCCCTGAAACTCTGGGAATTTAAGAGTCCTTGTTCCCAGAAAGGGAACATTTCCACTAGAGAAAACAACCACAGTCTCATTAAACTTTAAGCTATAGCTTCCACCCTGTCAATTCAGGCTCCCTCTGCCAGGAGATCACTATGCAAAGAAAGGAAAGGCAATGCCAGCCAAGGGGTATCTAGATTGGGCAGTAGAGAAGGGGACAATAAGTATCAGCTGTGGCCTCAGACCAGGTGCAAGTTGGAGAATATAATTTGAACCATAAACCTTCCCCTTGTAAGCTTCTCCAGGAAAAGACACAAACGAGAATCTCGGAAAAGCTGTTTCCAAAACCTATTACACAAAGCAAGTGGATGTGAACAAAAGCAGTGAACTGTTGTAGTTTCTCTTTAGAAGGAGGCATTCGTTACCCCTGCTGCTGGGAATACAATACAGGTGGCTGCTGATCTCAGCCGAGTCCCTCTCCAGCAACTGCCCTTGGCTAAGGAGAGTCACCTTTTCAGATTTATTTAAAGCTTTACTTCTCTCTTTAGGGAACAGCCTGCATACAATTACAGGTCTTTTCAGAGTACCTGGAGGCCCAGTCCACTGCCTCAAGGCAGGGAAATGCTGCATGGAGATCCTAACCCCAGATTCACCTTAGGATGGACTGAGGCCTTCAATGTAACTGAACTTATGTATATCATAACCCATTAACCCGCTCCCATCCAGTTGATTCCAACTCATAGCAACCCTACAGGACAGAGGAGAAATGCCCCATAGGATTTCCAAGGAGCACCTGGTGGGTTCGAACTGCTGACCCTTTGGTTAGCAGCCGAACTCTCAACCACTATGCCACCAGAGTTTTCTATATATGTATATATATGTGTATGCGTATGTATGTGTGTGTGTATATATATATATATTTAAGAATCAAATGGGAAACAGAACAGCATAGAGATAGTTTGTGTATTCTTTCGTTTAATTGACCTGGATTTGAGTCCTTGATCTGCAATTTATTGTCTTTCTGATTTTGGGTAAACTACTTAACATTTTATATCCTAATTTTTTCATTTGTAATATGGGGTTAGGAGTCTCTGGGTGGTGCAAACAGTAACTTGGCTGCCAACCAAAAGGTTGAAGGTTTGGGTCCGCCCTGAGGCATCTCAAAAGAAAGGCCTGGCAATCTACTTCCAAAGAAATCATCCAATGAAAACCCTACGGAGTACAGTTCTTTTCTGACACACGCAGCATCCCCATGAGATGAAATCCAATCAATAGCAACTGGTTTTAGTATGGGGTTCATAAAAGTAACTACGCTCAGGCAGTCATTTTAAGAGCTAAATAACCTAACTTGTAGAAAAGTAGTAAGCATAGAGCTCAAAAAACATTGTAGTTTCTGTTGTTGTTGTTGCTAGGTGCCATCAAGTGGACTTCAACTCCTAACAACCCCATGTGACAGAGTACAGTTGTCTTCTAGGCTGTAACCTTCACAAAAGCAGATTACCAGGTCTTTTCTGCTCCAAAGCCTCTGGGTGAGTTCAAACCACCAACCTTTTAGTTAGCAGCTTCGGTTAGCTGTCTTGGTTAGTAGCCAAGTGCTTAACCATTGCACCACCAGGGTTCCTTCAATAAACATTAACCCATCGCCATCGAGTCGATTCCAACTCCTAGAGATCCTATAGGACAGAGTAGAATGGTCCCATGGGGTTTCCAAGGCTGTAAATCTTATGGAAGCAGATTGCCACATCTTTCTCCTATGCTGAAAGTGGCTGGTAGGTTCAATCCGTCGACCTTTCAGTTAGCAGTCGAGCGCTTACCCACTGCACCACCAGGGACTACCTATTATTCTAGGAGCCCTGGTGGCACAGTCATTAAGTGCTCAGCCGCTAACCAAAAGGCTGGCGATCGGAACCCACCAAACCACTCTGCAGGAGAAAGATGCAGTGGTCTGCTTCTGTAAAGATTTACGGCCTTAGGGCAGTTCTACTCTGTCCAATAGGGTTGCTGTAAGTCGGTATCAACTCAACGCCAGTGGGTTTTATTGTTTATTATCGTAGTAAAATTGTTACTGCGGAAAAAAAACCATACAAATGGGCTTAAGCTCCAGTTCTGACACTGTTAAAACTTTTCAGAGTTTATCTGTCTACCCTGTGTCTCAGTTTCCTTAACAACAAGATGAGAAAAGCAGATGAGAAGTCTCTAAGCTATCTTCCTGCTCCAAAAAAACTGTGATTCTGGAAATGCAGGGACCCGGATGATTTGCGTCAGTGAGTTTTTTGGTATGAACAGCTCCTGAGATGCTGATAGTTCCTCGGCACCGAAGGAGAAGTGATGGCCACCCCTGCTCCTCTGGGGCCTCATTAAAGCCCTGTTCCTGAGCAGCTCCGTGGCTTCCTCGTTATCAGGGAGCTCTGGCGTGTGGCAGTTGCTTTGTACCTTGTGGCTTACCCAGCCTACCTCTACCAGCAGGGAGCTTTGTGGCTGGCAATCAGTCCTGACAGAACTGAGGGGTAAACATAAAAGATTAAAATAAAATAAGACACATACATCCAACCTTAACTCCACCCTCTACCAAAAAAAAAAAGAATGCCAAGCACAATTTTAGAGCTTATACATTGCTTGAAGGGGAAAAAAAAACAGCAAAGAAAAAAATTTGCCTTCTTAGAAGAAAGGAAAGTATAGCCATCTGTTTTATTTAGATTCTTCTCCTCTCTTTAGATGGCTTCCTGATTACATTACGCAATTGCTTACCAGAAAACCAAACCAAACCCAGTGGCATTGAGTCGATTCCGACTCATAGCGACCCTGTAGGACAGAGTAGAACTGCCCCACAGAGCTTCCAAGGAGCTCTTGGCGGATTCAAACTGCTGACCCTTTGGATAGCAGCCGTAGCACTTAACCACTACGCCACCAGGGTTTCCACGCCATTGCTTAGTAGGTTAATATACAGAATCTGTGGTTTCCCAAACTATATTTCAGTGGTCCATATCCAGAACTATGTTGGCAATTTGAATTATGATGAGATCATTCACACCTGAACACTGGGACACTGGTAATATCCCAAAATCCAAAACAGTTCTTAGTCCAGAATATGCATCTCTAAAAAAAAATCAGGTCTGTGTCATTCGTTCCAAGAGTGGCAACTCAATTGGCATACATTTTTACAGTCACTTGTATGCAGGCATCCGGTGAAAAAGCAGCTGTCGAAGTGCTGACTTCAACTCATGGCAACCCCATGTGTGTCAGAGGAGAGCTGTGCTCCCTAGGGTTTTCAATGAATGATATTTTTTGGAAAGGTCAGGACGGTTTTCAGAGGTACCTCTGAGTGGACTTGAACCTCCAACCTTTCAGTTAGCAGCCGAGCACGTTAACGGTCTGCGCCACTCAGGGACTCCAACGTATGTGTAGATGCCCATAAATGGTATCAATACATGGTGTCAGCACCACCCATGTTCTGAAGCCAGACAGTCCTGGGTGCACATCCAAGTGATGCATTGACTGGCTAGATGTCATCAGGCAAATTATTTTCCTTTCCTACCCGTGAGTTCGGAAACCCTGGTGCCACAGTGGTTAAGACCTATGGTTGCTAACCAAAAGGTCAGCAGTTCAAATCCATCAGGTGCTCCTTAGAAATCCCGTGGGGCAATTCTACTCTGTCCTATGGGGTTGCTATGAGTGGGAACCAATTTCACAACAATGGGTTTGGGTTTTTACCCATCAGTTCCTCCTCTGCACAATGGGATTAACAATGACACCTATGTTTAGAGGATCAGATGAGCTATTATGAAGATAGCACTGAATACAGGACGTGGTACCTGATGATTGCCTCTTAAGGTTATATGTACTATGGATATCCTTATGATTATTTCTGGTAACCTTGACAGGCCTTACATGCCTATTTTCCTATAAATGCCTTACAATTTCTAATTTTACATTTAAAAAAAATTGTTGTTTTTATCAGGTGCCCTTGAGTCAATTCCAACTCATAGTGACCCCACGTACAACAGAACTAAACGCTGCCTGGTCCTTGCCCTCCTCATAATCATTGCTATGTTTGAGCCCATTCCTGCAGCCCATCCGAGTTCACTTTCTGACTCGTTGTCAATCCATCTCGTTGAGGGTCTTCCTCTTTTTCACTGACCCTCTACTTTACCAAGAATGATGTCCTTCTCCAGGGACTGGTCCTTCCTGATAACATGTCCAAAGTACATGAGATGATGTGTTGCCATCTTCACTTCTAAGGAGCATTCTGGCTGTACTGCTTCCAAGACAGATTTGTTCATTCTTCTGGTAGGTCATGGTATGTTCAATACTCTTCGCCAGCACCATAATTCAAAGGCATCAATTCTTTTTCGGTCCTCCTTATTCATTGTCCAGCTTTCACATGCATACAAAGCAACTAAAAATACTAAGGCTTAGATCAGGCACACCTTAGTCCTTAAGGTGACATCTTTGCTTTTTAATGCTTTAAAGAGGTCTTTTGCAGCAGATTTTCCCAATGCAATATGTCATTTGATTTCTTGGCTGTTGTTTCTATGGGCATTGATTATGGATCTAAATAAAGTGAAATCCTTGACAATTTCAATAAAATTAACATATTCTAAAAATATACATGCATGTGTACACATGGGGTTGCCATGACTCAGAGTCAACTTGATGGCAACTGTTTTTCTTATTCATAAATATACATATATGTATACAAATACACACATACATAAATTTAGAAATATTCAATCCACCCACATCCCCTCCATCTCCAAGGTTATCACTCTAGTCCAAACCAACATCATCTCTTAATAGAATTATTGAGATTGACACTGAACTAAGCTGTCTGCTTGCACTCTTATCTTCTACCTCCCCATCGCCTCCCAGCAGCTAATTTTTCAAAACCTAGATCAGAACGTGTTACTTCCCTGGTGAAAACTCTGTTGTTCATAGAAAAAAAATCCAGACTCCAAACTATGTGCTACAAGGACCTATGAGCTCTGGTCCCAACCTCTCCCTCTAATCTCCCCTTCTTTTACCCCTAGGCTCCTTTACTACATTCTAGCCCCATGGGCCTTCTTTCTGTTCTTCAGATAAGCCAAGTTTATGCCCTTGGCAGGGCATTTGCACTTGCTGAAGTCCATCTGCAAAGCTTCTTCCTGCTCCATCCTCCTGTGCTTTGCTTTCCTTCTCATGTTCCTGGTCTTCTCTCAGTAGAGGACTCTAATATAGAGGGTCCTCCTTCCCTTCACTTCCCCATTCTCCATTATAAAACATTGCCATATCATCCTTTGATCAGTTATCAGTCCCTGGATTTATTTTGTTCATTATTCTGGGATTTAGTGTTTATCTCCTTTCAACTACCTGGAAGCACCATGAGAGGAGGTGGATCTCTGCGTGGTGCAAACAGTTAAGTGCCCGACTACTAACCGAAATTTAAGTAGTTCAAACCCACCCAGAGGTGCCTCAAAAGAAAAGTGATCTGCTTCCAAAAGGTCAGAGCCATGAAAACCCTACGGAGCAGTTCACTCTGCACACGTGCGGCCGCCATTTGTCAGCATTGACTCCATGGCAACTGGTTTGGTTTTTGTTTTGTTTGTTTATAATATCCTACGCCCTCTATATTACTTTCCACATCGTTAGAGCTCACTAGGCACTTTATGAATGAATGAATTCTGGAAACCATTTTATAAAGGGAAAAAATATCTTTTCATACACTAAAACAGCATATAATCATGTTTTTTATAGAGGCATTATTTTTATTACTACTGACCATATATTTTGCAAGTAAGAAATGCCAAATTGGATTTACCATTCAAAATGAAGGCCCACATGATTGTTAGGAAACATTTTCAGGACAGAAGACGTGAGATACTCACACAGCCCGACTCATCCAGCACAGTAATTCACCCAAACTCTTGGGACCAAGATCCTAGAAGCCTCTTGGCGTTTACCGTACATTTCCACCAGCCACATCATTTTTTATTCTCATTCTCAATAGAAACAATTGACAAAACAAAATTGTCAACATGTTTGCAGGGAGTAGATTCTGGCACAAATGACTTGCTGTGAAAATAAACACATTCAACTTTTACACAGTCAGATCCAAGGAAAGGTAAATTACAACCCGCTTTTTTTTTCACCTGGTGTTATTTTCATAATTTCCAAAATCTTTACTGTTTTCCTCCCTTTAATTTTGTGTGCATGTGTGTGTTTGCTTCCCTTTTTTAATCTTTCTTCTGATGCTTGCTTCATAAACTTAAAAAAGGAAAAACAGCACACACATCATTGTTACTTCTTCTCTGTCTGGCCGAAGAATGAGACGCTATGGCAACAGCACCCAGAAAACGATTACCGAAAATAATCAGGTAATAAACTCAAAAGGGAAAACGAGGGGCTAATGATGGGCCTATGAAAGTAAATACTCTTGCTCAAAATCAAGTTCATGGTTAAGCCTGTGAAGGTTTTTATACTCTTAGAAAGAAACACTGGCCGCACTCAGTTTTTCCTCCTCTGCCTCCTTCTCTGCCACCACTGCTCAGCACGGAACTCTGCCCGGATGCTTCAATTTAACACAATACTCAAATGCTTTCACTCAAGCCATCAGGCGGACCTCTCACTTCTTCACCGCTCAGCCTGGAGACATCAACTTTCCAACCCTGTCTTTCTAAGTAGGTCAGAAAAAGCAAAGGAAAAAAAAAAATTTTTTTTTTTTTAACTGTACGTGGCCTTTAAAGCTGATCACTTGTGTTCCAGAGCAATTAAAATCTGTCGAAATGTAAAACCCGCAATGAGCTTCTATTAGAAAGGCAAAGAGATACTCTGGCATCCCGGGAATGCAGAGAGGTAATGCCCAATTGAGAATAATGATAAAGCAGCTGCAGGTGTTTAATCAATTAGATGGTCTGATTAGCGCAACATTCCCATGCATCATACAAATCAATAACAAATTGCCCCGCTGTTCATTTTCTGAGGAACGGCTTTAAACGGCATACCCAGACAGCTGCTGGGTTCCACCCATTTGCTTCTATACATTCCACTACTCAATCCACCTCTGCTTAGTGCTTCATTTGGTTGCCAAGTCCCGGATGTTTCTGCTCTCTCATTCTCCCTCTTCAGAATACCCTTTTCATTTGCAACCCAATAAGCCCAATGGAAAAATTAAAATTCCACATTAGCTCTTCAATTTGTGGGAGCTAACGAGACCTATCACTGCCTACTAGAGAAGTCGTATCTCTAAGTGTCAATTTTCGTGATGGGATTACTAAGTAATAATGGAATCCAATTTATAGTTGCCCTTGCGTTCCTTTTACCGGTGGAGTAGACTTTTGTTATTCTATCTGGGCACCCAGCATCTTCGGTTCCTGCTTAGAAAAGCTCCCCCAAACTCTGAGGTGGATTCTGCCCTCAGAACAGAACTGCAATTGCCAGAAACCAATTTTCCCAGGCTCTCTTGCACCATATTGTAGACACATAACGTAGGCTCTGACAAGTAAAGGCACCACCTCAGACTTGAATGAATAGTTTTTGAATGGAGACACACAGACTGATAGAATTCATGTTACTGAAGACTGGCAGCAGTAGAACCATTTACTTTCCAGGAAATACAACAGCAGCAGGGCTACCACCAGGGTCTTAGGTTGTGCATGACATTTGTGATACAAGCTGTGAGGTTCCTGGTGTTCTTGGATGTGTAACCTCTAGGCTTGGCCCTCACAGATATTTTCTCTTTGATTTAGCCAACATCTTTTTAATAAGCGTTTTCTCTACTTAAGCAGCCAGAGTCAGACTCTACCACTTGCAACTAAGAACTCTGAAAGATATAGTCAGTGTAAGAACTATGATATGCAAATGTTAGAGTGTAGGCTGGTACCAAGGAACACATCATGCCATGGTAAAAATAAGACAGAGCGTATTTTTCTCTTACTTAATCCAGAGGAGGTAGCTCTGTATCACGAGGTCACCCAGGGATCTAGTTTCCTTCTAAGTTGTCATTCCACTATCCTTCTCTGCAAGGTCAAATTTACCTTCCACCACTTGCATATTTCAACCAAAGGAAAAGGAAACAAGAGGAGCAGAAGTCAAGTAGTGCTCCTCTCTGTATTAGCTTCCAAATTGCTACAAACTTAGTAGCTTAACACAAGACAAGTTTATTTTCTTACAGTTCAGGAGGGCAGGCTCTAGGTGAGAATCTGGTTCCTTGTCTTCTTCAGCTTTTAGAGGCTGCATGCATTCCTTGGTTTGTGACCCCCTTCCTCCAACTTAAAAGCACATCACTCCGACCTCTGCTTCCATTTTCACATCTCCTCTCTCTGACTCTGACCCTTCTGCTTTCCTCTTTAAAGAATTCTTGTGATTAACACATTGGGCCCACGTGGATATTCCAGGACGATCTTCACATCTCAAGATTCTTAAATTAATCTGTCTGTAAAGTCCCTTTTGTCATGTAAGGTAACATATTTACAGGTTTAAGGGATTAGAATGTGGATGTCTTTGGGAGGCCATTATTCAGCCTATCACAGAATACAACCCAGAAGTTGAACCTGTCTATTACACTCACGTTGTACCAACCTAAAATTAGTCACATAACAATATCCAGCTTCACAGGAGCCTGCGAATTTTTGGTCTACTTGGATAACCACATGCCCTTTCAAAACTCAACGATGGTGGGGCAGGGAGAAGGCTTCTAAAAAAGGAAGAAAGGGAGGATGGAAACTGGGTGATTTACATGGTTGCAGGGGCTGACGAACCCAAAATCTGGAGGTCAAGTGGAAGACTGAAGGCTTCTCAGGTTTTAAGTACTGGTGGTCAGATAATCGAGAGAGAATGAGAGAGAGAGAGAGAGCGTTTTGCCCGAATATCCATTTATACATTGGATACAGGCCACACCCCCAAGAAAACTCCCTTCTAACTGATTGGCTGCTCATATCAGATCACAAAATGGAGGATGATTACATACTGTCTGCAAACCACCAAGAATCATGGCCCAGCCAAGTTGACACATAACATGAACTATCACACCACCTTAAGCACTACGGTGACAAAGAAGTCTGAAATATTGTACATACAGTGACTTGGGGAGCAAGGGTGACACCTGCATATCCTATGAGAGGATATGCCATCTTTTCTAATCTTGAGAAGACAAAGGGTGGGCCTTTTTCATATGATCACTCCTTCTGGTGACAGAACCAGGTGATGCTTCTAGGTCCTCAAGATGCTCAGAGTTATACAGAGGACACGCACATTAAAAAAAACGATGTGATAGGGGTTTTAGGAGGTATGTAAAAAAGTTAAGAGAACACCAATGAGAGAGCAATTACCTAGGTTCAGTACACTGTAGGTTATAATACACCAGATTCCCCTCTCCTTGAAAAATTGGTAAGCTATAAAAACTAAATTCAGAAAAAATCTGAGTTAACAAGATTTTAACAATTCCCACTCATTCTGTGTAGACTGGAAGTTACTAATCGAGGCCCACTCAGTAACTTGTTCCAGAGAATCTTCCTAATGGCAACTCCCCAAACTTCTTGACCAAAATAGAAATTTTTTAAGCATTTTAGAATGTCTCAGCATCAATTTTCTATTTCTGAAAAACTGAGAATATTACCAGTGTTGTCCATTATAGAAGCACTCATTCCTTTAATAACTGGTTTTTCATTGATGTGACACTTAAGCAGGAATTCTTAAATGAGCTGATGAAGGCAAATTGGAAGGTTCTCATCTGTATTTAAGGAAAGCTGAATGCATCCTCTAAGTACACCTATGCACCCGGTGTCCAGGTATATGCGCACGAATATGAGCACATGAATATGTGTTTGGGGAAAATGCTTTCCTTCACTCCTCACATGCAGGCAAAGCTTCATTAACTTAATACAACCCAAACCAAACCCCCTGCCGTCAAGTCGATTCCAACTCAAGGCAACAATATAGGACAGAGTAGAACTGCCCCACAGGGTTTCCAAGCAGCACCTGGTGGATTTGAACTGCCAACCTTTCAGTTAGTAGCCGTAGCTCTTAACCACTAAGCCACCGGGGTTTCCTATAGCACCTTCTTATTCCCCTACTCCAGGGGATATGAGCAATTTAACTGAATAGGGTATTTGCAAATGAACTGAACAAACTAAGCTCAATCCCAGGTTCCTTTCCTTGGTTCCAAGCTTGCTCTGCTACTCTCTGTGGGGTAAGGCCTGCCCAATCCATGCTTGTCTAGAAGTGGGTAAATACATCTGCTAATTCTGGGGCTCGGTCTTCACAAACTCAGCCAACAGTGCAAAAACTCTGTGCTTCAATCTGGCCTCTGCCACTAATAACGGTGAGAATTTGACTTCCACAGCCTCTTGTTTGCTTTATTTCTCGTTGCTTTTCAGAATCTGAGTGGGCAAAGGGGTTCAATTTTCTAAGGTCCTCTCACATGCCTCAAGGAGCCTTAGTGGCACTATGATTAAACTGTTGGCTGCTAACTGAAAGGTAGGTGGTTTGAACCCATCAGTTGGGCTCAGTAGGAGAAAAGAACTGGCCATCTGCTTCCATAAAGCTGCACCACCAGGACTCCTCCATAAAGATTACCGCCTGGGAAACCCTACAAGGCTGTTCTAGTCTGTCATATAAGGTCATTATGAGTGAGAATCGAGTCAACGGCAACAGGTTCTCAAGGGCCTCAACATGTGGTGAGCTGTCTTGGAGTGCCAATACACGTCAAAGGTCAAAGTTGGTGAAATGATTGGTGCTCTTGTGGCACTAAGACCTGTGACTTCGAACCTTGGACTTTAGTGTGTGAGCAAAGGACATGAACCTTGATGTTTTGATAGGAGGATTAAAAGTGTTTGAGGCTCTGCAAAGGTATGGGCAGCCTCAGCCAGATGGCAGGGAGGGCAAGGTGGTGCTGGATGTCTCTGACAAGGGGAAGTGGATTCAAGCTCCAAGTGACTGCTGCTGTAGTGTACTAAAGGACACAGGTGTCCCTGTGCAGGCACAATTATGCAAAGATTTTATTGTTGGAAAAAAAAGTATTTACTGGGCTTTTAGGCTTTGGTGAGCGTAACAATTTTTGCTGCCATAGAAAACCCTGGTGGCATAGTGGTTAAGTGCTATGGCTGCTAACCAAGAGGTCGGCAGTTCAAATCTGCCAGGCACTCCTTGGAAACTCTACAGGGCAGTTCTACTCTGTCCTGTAAGGTTGCTATGAGTCGGAATCAACTCGATGGCAATAGGTTTGTTTTTTTGGTTTTTTTATGGTATCTTGAACTTGGAGGATTTAGCTGGTATGTTAGTATTCCAGGAACCCTGGTTGTGCAGTAGTTAAGTGCTTGTCTGTTAACCAACAGGTTGGTGGTTCGAACTCACCAGGTGCTCCATGGGAGAAAGATGTGGCAATCTGCTTCCGTAAAGACTTACAGCCTTGGACACCCTATAGGGCAGTCTACTCTGTCCTATGGGGTCGCTATAAGTCGAAATCAACTCAGTGGTAATTGGTATGGTTTTTTGGCTTGGTTAGTGTCCACTTTACAGGTTCTAGTGTCCAGGTGCCAGTTTCTGTATGCTTTGCTTCTAGAGGCTCAGGCTTGTGACCTCCTTCAGGAGCCTGCCCACATGTTACTACAGCAGAGAGCTGAAAATGCCTGAGAACGACATCCCCTCAGCATACGCCAAGTCTACAGCTCAATACTGTAGAAGGATGACAGCCCAGCTCCATTGCCTCAAAATGGGGCAAATCTGGGGGTATAAGTTACACTCTAGAGCTTTCTGCAAGAGCAGACTAAAGCAAGGCTTTGCCTGAAACCACCCACTGCTCAGCCTCTTCCCCTTCCCCATCCTGCTCTCCCACTCCCCTACCAGTCTCCTCTGAAAGCATGTCCTTAAAAAATCACCTGCATGAAAGTCCTCACCTTAGGGTCAGCTTCAGGGGAATCCAAACGAAGAGAAAGACCAGAGCTTTGTCCCAAACAAGTGGCCATTTCCACAGAGGGAAAACCTGAAGCAGAGGCTAGGCCTTAAGCAAAAGTGCTGGAGGCTTTGCAAAGGCGGGGGCAGCCTCAGCCAGACGGCAGGGAGGGTGAGGTGGTGCTGGATGTCTAACAAGGGGAAGTCGCTTCAAGCTCCAAGTGACCGTTGCTGTAGTGTACTAAGGGACACGGCTGTCCCTGTGCACGCACAATTATGCAAAGATTTTATGGTTGGAGAAAAAAGTATTTACTGGGCTTTTCGGCTTTGGTGAGCATAACAATTTTTGGTGCTTTTAATAGCATTTCCTCGTTTTCCACAGAGAACGGCAGAGCCAGGCCTAGGTAGACAATGCTAAGTCAGGGGTCCTAGATGTCATCCTGCATTCTGGGCCACGCAGTAAGCTCTGGCGAGACTAGTAATGATTTCATGTTGTTTGTCTATCGGTTCAAGAGTATCAACTCTCAAATGATGACTTAGTGACTTTAAAATATGATTTTATAGGTGGGTTCACAGGTAATGTCTGGGCCCTCAGGGAATGTGCCAGAGAAATTAATAGAATTCAGAATCGTCTTGAGCAGAAGTATTGGTCTTCAATAAATCCTAGGGCAAAAGTTTTAGCGGTATCCAAGCAGTTTCAGTCCAGGGATCTGCTAGAATGAGTCTTCAGCTGCAACAGATGAGAAGCTAAGGGAAAACCTTCCCAGGGAGACCCTGATCCTGCACAATTCCAGAACGAGAGGTAGGAGGACAGATACCTTACACAGATCCGATGACTAGGACCATTATCACTGGAAAAGTGTCTTTAACTTTGTGTATTAATTTTCTGTTGCTGCATAACAAACTGCCACAAACTTAGTGGCTTTAAACACCATCAATTTAATTTATTTTCTCAGTTTCCCTGAGTCAGGAGTCCAGACACATTTTAGCTGGGTCCTCTGCTCTAGGTCTGACATCAAGGTGTCAGCTGGGGCTGCAATCTCATCTGAGGTTTGGGGTCCTCCTCTAAACTCATTCAATTGTTGTCAGGACTCAGTTCCTTGAGGTTGTACGACTGAAGTACCCATTACCTTGCTAACATCAACTGGGGACTCCTCTCAGGTGCAAGAGGTCACTCCTGGGTCCTTGCCACACAGCCCTTGTTAGGGACTGAACGGTGTCCCTGAAATACGCATGTTGTAAATCCTAAACTACTATTCCCATAGATGTAATCCCATTTAGGAATAGGCGCTTCTTTGTCATGTTAATGAGACCATATCAGCGTAGGGTGCATTTTATGCCAATCACCTTTAAGATATGAAAAAAGCAGATCAGGCAAAGAGAAGGAAGCACAAATGGAGAAGAAGGTACAAGCCACATGAAGATCACCAAGGAACCCAGAAATAGAAGCTGAAAAGAGACAAGGACCTTCCTCCCATGACTGACAGAGAAAGCCTTCAGCCAGTGCCCTGAATTCAGCTTCCAGCCTCCTAAAATGTGAGAAAATAAATTTTTGTTTGTTAACATCACCTACTTGTGGCTTTTCTGTTGTAGAAGAACAACCAAGACAGTTCCCATAGGCAGTTCACAGAGTAGGGTTTGCTTCCTTTTAGGCCAGCAGGGGCCCATCTCTCTTTCTCCATTGTGACCAGCCAGAGAAAATGCTCTGAATTTAAAGGGTTTGTCTGAATAGGCGAGGCCCATCTGGATACTCACCCTTTTGCTATATAATGTAACAATATCACAAGAATAGTATCTCATCATATTCCCACGTTCTGCCCATACTCAAGTGGGTTATGCAAGGCACAAACACCAGGGTGTGCATCTGAGAATCCTGCCTACCACACTTTGCTGAACAGCCAAAAAAAAAAAAAAAGCAGCTGCTGTTGAGTTGACTCAGCCTGATGGTGACCCCATGTGTTTCAGGGTAGAACTGTGGTCCCTAGGGTTTCCATGGCTGTGATCTTTTGGAGGCAGATTGTCAGGCCCTTCTTCCAAGGTGCCTTTAGGTGGATATGAACCGCCAACCTTTCCTTAGTAGTTAAGAGCTTAACTTTTTGCTACATCCAGAACAGCAATAATGTGTAAAATGCCATTGTGAGTTAGGAAACATTGTGCACAGGAGGATTTTATCTACCAGGTATGATAAATGTACAGTATCAAAATGAAGTGCTTACTAGGAGACAGAGTTTCAATTCCTGTAGAGGATTCTGCAAGTGACGTTGAACCCAACATGCTCTCTTTCAACCCTTCCTTGCCTTAGAACGTAGGGTCTCTGGCAATATGACACAATGGGTTCACAAAGCGCTGCCCTGAGATAACTGCTCCAGAGATTGGCAGGTATTTTCTCAGGTTATGCTGCAGAGGGATCAATGCTGCGTGATAATCTTGTGTGTCACATTAACCCTTTGGCTCCTTGAAAGTGAAGCACGTCAGCACCCTGGCCTCAGCCTTTGAAGCCTTGAAGGAACCCACCCAGACTTCAGCTGCAGAAGGATCATCAATTTTCTAGGGCATCGCTTAGAAAAAATGGGAGAGGATGAGTTTTAGGTTCTAAATTTATTTATGAATTGTGAACTTGCAATGGAAATACGGATAATACGATTGTACGCTTTTAGTCACTTGAACTTGAATGACTTTTGTATCTAACTGTGGACTTCAATTTTTCCTTGGGAATTTGATCATGGATAGATATTCATATTTGAGTTGAAGGCATTTCCAGGATAATATAAAATAGAGTATAACAATTAGAAATATAATAACACATGCCATTTGCAAGGATAAGTACAATTGTTAGTTGCCTTCAAGTCAACTCCGACTAGGCAACCTTGTGTACAACCGACCAAAACGCTGCCCAGCCTCGCATCCTCACAGTCATTAGTGAGTCCGTCGCTGCAGCTATTGTGCCAACCAATCTCACTGAGGGTCCCCCACACCCTCGCTGGCCCTCTGCTTCACCAAACATGATGTCCTCTTCTGGCAATTAAGTCTTCCTGATGACACAACCAAAGCAAGTGAGACAGACAATGTTCTATTATGACCTATAAGGTTCTCATTCACTAATTTTCAAAACTGGATTGCCAGGACTTTCTTCCTAGTCTTAGTCTGGAAGCTCCACTGAAACCTATCCACCATGGGTGACCCTGCTGGTATTGGAAATAGTGGTGGCATAGCTTCCAGCATCACGGCAACATGAAGCCACAGTAGTAAGGCAGAAAGGTGGTAGAAACGCTAGTACATGACATTATGATTTCTGAATTACATATATGTATATCGTTGAATTGAGTGATGACACAAAATATATTTCTTACTGTGAGTTGCAGTAAAAGGCAGTTGAAAGTAATTTAATTAATAGAAAGTGATTAATACCATCTCCAGCACACAATACGCACTGTACTATAGATAGTGTTCCCAGCAGCAGGTGCACTGACATCAGCAGGTCCCAACTTGGGTTGGACCTGAATCATCTGGGGAGCTTTAAACACCAAGGGAATCCTTGTATTCCCATCCCCCACCTCCTATTCTAATGTGATTGTCCCAGGATGTGGCCTGGGCATCAAGCTTCTATGAAGGAGATTAGCTCTAGCGGTACAGACCTAAGACGTGGATCCCAGCTCTGTCCTTTGTTCTTTTTATAATCCTGAACAAGCTACTTATTAACTTCTCAGGACTTCAGTTCCCTCATCTTTAATACAGGAGTCTTTCTATTGCAGGCATTCAGGGGGGTGATTATGAGGATTAAATGACATAATGTATGTAAAGTGCTTAGCAAAGTGCCCGTGGTACATGTTCACAAAGTGGTAGCTATTATTCAGACATATTAAAAATCCACAGCAACAAGAAACTGGGAACTTGTGTGTTTATTGATGCTGTTTGTCAAAATAATCTTATTATGCATTTAGGTAACATGCATTAGTAACCTTCATTTTATACTTAGTAGCTAGGAAACAAAAATTCCAGAACTTGGAGTCTCTCTGATTTGAAAATATCAATTTGGAATATTTTCGTAACAATATTTTGTCATTTTCTTCTTGATCAACTACTAACTGCCTCAGTTCATCTTTGCTATCTCTGGCTTCCCAGCCCCTGGCAGTGTATTCTCACCTGCTGATCAGGGTATAACATCAGCTACCTCATTGGAGGCTTTGGCCTGTATACTGCCCACTGTCTTCACAATCTTATAATCTGCCCTCCACCTGCCCAGCCTTTGCAAACTCTTCTCATCCACTCTAGTGTTTTGAGCTACTTTTAAATAAAATAAGTGGGCCTGCCCTGCTTTCCCACTTTCTTCACTAAGAACTGTGACCCCCATGTGATACAGGTAGTCATCAACTTTTGTACATAATACATTCAAGTGCCCTGGGTCTCCAGGCCAGGTAAACGAAAACAAAATACCAGTTTCACCTAATGTATTAGCAAATACGCTGTGAACAGTTTAACATTTGATAACATCAGACATTGGTAAGATGTAGGCAAATGAGTACTCTCATGTACCACTAGAGGAAGGGAAATTAGTGCTACTACTTTAGAAGGCAAGCTGAAATTATGAAAATTTAAAACGCACTTACAGTGTACACCAGTCATTCCACTTCTCAGCAGCTAATGTAACAGAAAGCCTCCTACATTTGAAGAAAGCGTAACCCATAATAGTCACTGCAGCCCTGCCCGTTTAAAAAAAAAAAATGGAACATAAATATT
The DNA here is from genome assembly GCF_030014295.1 of Loxodonta africana. Taxonomy (NCBI): domain Eukaryota; kingdom Metazoa; phylum Chordata; class Mammalia; order Proboscidea; family Elephantidae; genus Loxodonta; species Loxodonta africana. The sequence continues at coordinate 54,644,331 of NC_087363.1, read as the reverse complement.
CATTAGAAGAGGAACAGGCAATTAAACTATGATATACTCGGCTACAGAATATTATGCAGAAATTACAAGGGAAAAGTTTGATCTATCTACAACAAAACAATGTCAAGTGATAAAAGCAAAATTACTTATAGTATCATATTATTTATGTATGTGTTATAAAGCCTTCCTCGAAGATATCGTGGGTTCGGTTCCAGACCACCACAATAAAGCAAATTTTTTTGTTTCCCAGTGTGTATAAATGTTCACACTATATTGCACTTTATTAAGTGTGCAATAGCATTATGTCTAAAATGTATATACCTTAATTAAAAAATACTTTTTTGCTAAAAAAATGCTAACCATCATCTGAGCCTTCAGCGAGTGGTAATCTTTTTGCTAGTGGTGAGTCTTGCCTCAATGCTGGTGGCTGTTGACTCATCAGAGTGATGTCTGGTGACTGTAACAATTTCTGAAAGTAGGACAATGAAGTTTGCCACATCGATTGACTCTTCCATTCATGAAAGACTTCTCCGTAGCATGCCATGCTGTTTGATAGCGTTGTACCCACAGAACTTCATTCAAAATTGGAGTCAGTCCTCTCAAACCCTGCTGCTGCTTTCTCAACTAAGTTTATGTAATATTCTAAATCCTTTGTTGTCATTTCAACAATGTTCACAGCATCTTCACCAAGAGTAGATTCCATCTCAAGAAACCACTTTCTTTGTTCATCCATAAGAAATAACTCCTCATCCAATGAATTTTTATCATAAGATTGCAGCAATTCAGTCACATCTTCAGGCTCTACTTGTAATTTTAGTCCTCTTGCTATTTCCACCACATCTGCAGTTACTTCCTCCACTGAAGTCTTGAACCTCTCAAAGTCATCCATGAGGGTTGGAATCAACTTCTTTCAAACTCCTGTTAATGTTGATATTTTCACATCTTTCCATGAATCACAAATGTCCTTAATGGAATCAAGAATGGTGAATCCTTTCCAGAAGGTTTTCAATTTATTTTGCCAGATCCATCAGAAGAACCATTATCTATGACAGCTATAGCCTTAAGAAACATGTTTCTTAAATAATAAGACTTGAAAATCAAAAGTACTCCTTGATCCATGGGCTACAGAACGCCTGCTGTGTTAGCAGGCATGAAAACAACATTAGTCTCCTTGTACATCTCCACCAGAGCTCTTGGGTGACCAGGTGTGTTGTCAATGAGCAATAGTATTTTGAAAAGAATCTTCCTTATCTGGGCAGTAGGTCTCAACAGTGGGCTTCAAATGTTCGGTAAACCATGTTGTAAACAGATGTGCTTTCATCAAAGCTTTGTTGTTCCATTTACAGAGCACAAGCAGAGTAGATTTAGCATAATTCTGAAGAGCCCTAGGATTTTTGGAATGGTGAAGGAGCATTGGCTTCAAGTAAAAGTCACCAGCTGCATCAGCCCCTAACAAGGGAGTCAGGCTGTCCTTTGAAGCTTTGAAGCCAGCCATTGACTTCTCTGTCTAGCTGTGAAAGTCCTAGATGGCATCATCTTCCAGTACAAGGCTGTTTCCTCTACGCTGAAAATGTGCCGTGTAGTGCAGCCCCCTTCATCCACTATCTTTGCTAGACCTTCTGGAAAACTGGCTGCAGCCTCTACGACAGCACCTGCTGCTTTACCTTGAACTTTTACATTATGGGGGTGGCCTCTTTCCTTAAACCTCAGGAGCCAACCTCTGCAGCTTCAAACTTTTCTTATGCACCTTCCTCACCTCTCTCAACCTTCACAGAATCGAACTCTTTAGGGCCTTGCTCTGGATTTGGCTTAAGGGAATGTTGTGGCTGGTTTGGTCTTCTATCCAGACCAATTAAACTTTCTCCATTTCAGCAAAAGTCTGTTTTGCTTTCTTATCATCCATGTGTTCACTACAGTAACACTTCTAATTTCCGTCAAGAACTCTCCCTTTGCATTCACAGCTTGCCTAACTGTTTGGCACAAAAGGCCTAGCTTTCAGCCCATCTTGGCTTTAGACATGCCTTCCTCACTAAGGTTAATCATTTCCAGCTCTTGATTTAAAGTGAGAGATGTGTGACTCTTCCTTTCATCTTAGAGTCCATTATATGGTTATTAATTGGCCTAATTTCAATATTGTCATGTCTCAGTGAGGCCTGAGGAGAGGGAGCGAGATGGGAGGGGTGGGGGTGACAGGTTGGTGAAGCAGTCAGAACACTCACAACACTTATTAAGTTTGCCTTCTTATATGGATACAGTCCATGGCACCCCAAAACAATTTCAACAGTAAGTAACACCAAAGATCACTGATTACAGATCACTTAAAACAGATACAATAACAATAATAAATTAGAAACACTGCAAGAATAACCAAACATGACACAGAGGCATGAGGTGAATGCATGCCTTTGGAAAAACAGTGCTGGTAAGACTTGCTCAGTACAGAAAAAGCCTTCAATTTATAAAAAAAAAAAAAAAAATACAATTCTGCAAGTGTGATAAAGCAAAGCACAATAAAACAGGGTATGCCGGTAATACCTGACATTTCTCTGTGTGTGTGTGTGTGTGTGTGTGTGTGTGTGTGTAAAGAGAGCCCAAAATACACAAATGAAACTCAAAATGACTGTCTCTGACATGGTGGGGAATCTCACCTGCATTACTTGGATTTTATTAAATAATACATTAATTCATTACTTATACAATTAAATACTTGTTTATAAAAGCCCACTTTCTAAAAGCAGAATAATAGACTTCAGTTTTGCTGTTAGTCTTACTTAGACTTACTTGGAAGCTCTGGTGGCATAGTGGTTAAGTGCTATGGCTGCTAACCACAAGGTTGGCAGTTTGAATCCACCAGGCGCTCCTTGGAAACTCTACTGGGCAGTTCTACTCTGTCCTGTAGGATCACTATGAGTGGGAATCAACTCAACAGCAGTGGGTTTTTTGGTTTTGGGTTACTTAGACCGCCTGGTGGATGGATTGGAACCTTTACAAAAGGCCAGTGGAAGCCAGGAGAGGAGGTAACTGCCTGCATGCGAGGACACCTGTAGTCCAGGGAATGGGGAAAGTCTAAGACTCCATCTACCTTTCCTGTACATCTGGAGGGACAGGCAGGCCCCATCTTTAAATCTCCATCTTGGGCTACACTTGATGCTTAGACTGGAGTGGGAGAGTGGCTGTTCCTTTCTTCAGCTTTGTAGCTGGTGCATCTGAGGCAAGTGGGGGACAGTAGCTTCCTACAGGGCACCTGCCTCCCCAGCTTAGTGCTTGCAGCCCAGGACTGCACACCTTCTGGCCAAACCAATGGAGGGCACCCATAGGACCCCAATGAGTTGGGAAGGATCTACCCAACATGAATGACTAAATATCCTGAGCCTCAAGAGAAAAGACAGAACTGATTGGCAGAGCATATTATGTCTGAGGGTGACAGTGAATGGAAGTGGGGGGGTGGGGCCGGGAAAATAAAGGAGAACACTCTTCAGCTGCACAAGCCACCATAGCACCACTCCCAAAACACCAGGCTGCCACAGAGTAAGCTCAATCGCCTTTCTTTATGTTGATATCTCAGAATCAACATGATAAATCACAATCATTATTGGTATTCTGATCTCAAAAGATAAATTTGTGTAGGAGCAGAAGTTTAGGGCAGTCAGTGCCTAATAGCCCAGGAGACAGTCTACTGTGTGTGAAAAAGTTATCACAGATCCAGCAAAAATTAAAATTAGAACCAACCTAAATACCCAGCAATAAGGGACTGATTAATAAATTGTACACCCATTTATGAAACATTATGATGCTGTTAAAGAGGGTGTTGCAAAAATACCTTGGTCAACATGGAAAAATGCTCAACAGAGGCGCCCTAGAGCAAAGGGCCTGGAATTGAATCTAGGTTCTGTCACTTTTGACCTTTGGAAGATTTTGCAAGGCCTTTTGCAAGACTCTTATTTAAGATTTTAGCAAACCTGTGTTTAAGTTCAGTAAAGCAACTATCTTATAGGGTTGCTCTGAGGAGCTAATGTATACGTAGATACCTTAGAAGGTGCCTGGCACACAGCAAATGTCACTATTAGCTATTATAACTAAAATGATCATTATTTAAGAAATCCTATTAGATGCGAAAGCTTACAAAGCAATGGAATAGTTTGGTATTTTGGAAAAAATATATACATATATAAGTGTTTATATATAATATATGAAATGGGCAAATATATAGAAACCAAAGCTTATTAGTGGTTGCCAGGGCTAGGAGGGAAGAGGAGAAGAGAAGTTATTGTGTAGAATGCACCGAGTTTATGTTAATGGCAGGGGAATAATTCAGAAAAGGATAATGGTAATGGTTGCACAACATGAAGAATGTAATCAATACCACTGAATTATACATGTAAAAATTGTTGAATTGGCAAATGTTCTGTTATGCATGTTTTTACCACAATAAAAAAAAATTTAAAAAGTAACATTAAAGACTGTAAGCACTTAAACTGAGAAAAACAGATTTATATATCATCTATATTTTTTTTTATATTGATACAGAAACAATTAAATATATACACACAAATACAAACATATGTATACGTATTAAAATGCAATGATACAGAAACAACTTGAAGAATGCAACCAAGTATTGTTATTGGGAACTCTAGGAAATATTTTACTTCCTCTCTTTGTTTATCTAAGTAGAAGAGCTGTTAGGAGACACTGCCCATGTTCAATCCCCGGTTTGGCCACATACTAGCTGTGTGACTTTGGAAAGTCACTTAACCTCTCTATGTCTCACAGTTTCCTCATTTGTCAAATGAGAAAAATATTTGTAGTTATGCTAAATTACAATGAAATTATATCTTATTTAAAAAACATGTTCTTTATGAATCTACATAGGTTGTTGAGGACAAAATGGTTTAAATACATGTGATGGATTTAACACTATCATGCCAATTTTTATTTTTCTATCACAGTTCGAAAATTTGGTTCAAATTTGCAGATTATACAATATTTATATAGAAAATCCTAAAGAATCTACATATCTGACATATATGACATCAGATCAATATACACAAAAAATGGTTGTATTTCTATTCACTAGCAATGAACAATTAAAAAATAAAATCAAGAAAACAATTTCACTGACAACAGCATCAAAAAGAATAAAATACTTAGGAACAAATTCAACAAAAAAAGGGCAAGGCTTGTACACTGAAAACTGCAAAACTGTTGAAAGAAGTTAAAAAAAAAAGAAGTTAAAGAAGATTTAAATAAGTGAAAAGGCATTACTTTGCTCATTGATTGGAAAACTTAATTTTGTTAGGTTGGCAATACTCCTCAATAGACCTACAAATTCAGTGTAATCTCTTTTAACATCCCGTCCATCTTTTTACACAAGTGGACAAGCTGATTCTAAAACTCATGTGGAAAACAAGGAATCCAGAATATCTGAAACAATCCTGAAAAAGAAGAAGTTGAAGACTCACACTTTGCAATTTGAAACTTATTACAAAGCAACAATCATCAAAATGGTGTGGTAATGTTATAAGAAGATCAATGAAATAGAATCAAGAGTTCAGAAATAAAACCATACAGCTTATGTTTAACTGATTTTCAGCAAGGGTGCCAAGACAATTCAGTGGAGAAAGAATAAAATTCTCAACAAATGATGGTGGGAAAACTGGATATCTACATGCAGAAGAATAAATTTGAACCCAAACCTCAAATCAAACCCAGAGAGATAAAACTGATCAACTCAAAATGGATCAAAGACCTAGATGAAAAAAATAAAAACATAAAACCCATAAAAAAAAAAGTGTAAATCTTTATGACCTTGGAGTTCATCAAAATTAAAATATTTAGTACATCAAAAGACACTATCAAGAGAGTGAAAAGACAACACACAGAATGAGAGAAAATATTTGCGTATCACTTATCTGGTAAGTGTCTCCTATCCAGAATATGGAACCGTGGAGGTGTAATGGTTAAGAACTCAGCTGCTAACTAAACATTGACAGTTCAAATCCACAAGCCGCTCCTTGGAAACCCTATGAGGCTGTTCTGCTCTGTCCTGTAGGGTCACTATGAATCAGAATTGACTCGATGGCAACAGGTTTTTTGTCCAGAATATACAAACAACTCTTATAACTCAACAACATAGAGACAAATAGTCCAATTAAAAAAAAGGACAAAGGATTTGAACTGACATTTTCCCAAAGAAGATACATAAATGGTCGATAAGCAATGAAAATGTACTGTCATTAGTCATTGGAGAAACGTAAAGGAAAACTGCAATTTGTAGCGATACCACTTAAAACCCATTAGGATGGCTATGGAGTTCCTGGTTAGTACAAATGGTTAATATGCTCAGCTGCTAACAAAAAGGTTGGAGGTTTGAGTTCACACAGAGATGCCTCAGAAGCTATTTACCTCCAAAAATCAGCCACAGAAAACCCTACAGAGCACAGATCTACTCTGACACCCATAGGGTAGCCATGAGTCGGAACTGACTCAACAGCAACTAGCTTTTGGATGGCTATAACAAAAAAAAAAGTGGGGGAAGAGAAAGAACACGTGTTGAGGAACAGGTAGAGATGTTGGAATCCTCATAGACTGGTGGAAATGTAAAACATTTCAGTCACTTTGGAAAACAACATCCCTACAAGGCACAGATGGTTTGGGCTGGACTGCTAATCTAAAGGTTGATCGTTTGAACCTGCCCAGCGGTACTGCAAAAGAAAAGGCGTGGTGATCTGCTTCTATTAAGGTAATAGCCAAGAAAACCCTATGGGACAGTTCTATTCTGTAAGACATGGGGTTGCCATGAGTAAGAATCGACTTGACGGCAATTAACAACAACTGTGGAAAAAGTTTGGCAGTTCTTCAAAATCCTAAACTAAGAGTTACCATATGACCCAGCAATTCTACTCCTGGTATGTATTCAAGAAAACTGAAACTATATGGTTCACACAAACGTCCAAAGTAGCACTATTCGCAACAGCCAAAAGATGAAAACAATCGAAATGTCCGTCGACTGATGAATGAATAAACAAAATGTGGCATATCCATGCAATGGAATAGTATTTAACCACCCAGAAAATAGAGTCATTGCAGCCAGAGACAGTGTGGAGAGGGGAAGGGAAAGTGGCAGCTAATGGGTATGAAGTTTCTTTCGTTGTTGTTAGGTGTTGTTGAGTCAGTTTCAACTCATAGAGACCCTATAGGACAGAGTAGAACTGTCCGATAGGGTTTCCAAGGAGCAGCTGATGGATTCGAACTGCCAACCTTTTGGTTAGCAGCCATAGCGCTTAACCACTGTGCCACTAGGGCTCCGTTCTTCTGGTAGTCCATGGTATATTCAATATTCTTCATCAACACTAATAATTCAAAGGCATCAATTCTTCTTCAGTCTTTCTTATTCATTGTCCAACTTTAGCACGCATACAAAGTGACTGAAAATACGTGGCTTAGGTTCGGCACACCTTAGTCCTCAAAGTGACATCTTTGCTTTTCAACACTTAAAAGAGGTGTTTTGCAACAGATGTGCCCAATACAATACGTTAGTAGACTTCCTGACTGCTGCTTCCGTAGGTGTTGATTGTGGATCCAAGTAAAATGAAATCCCTGACAACTTCAGTATTTTCTTCATTCATCATTATGTTGCTTATTGGTCCAGTCATGAGAATTTCTGTGTACACTTTATGCTGAGGTGTAATCCATACTGAAGGCAGTGCTCTTTGATCTCCATCAGTCGGTGCTTCAAGTCCTCTTCATTTTCAGCAACCAAGGTTGTGTTATTTGCATGGGAGTTTCTCTTAAAGTGCTGAAAATGTTCAGAAATTAGATAGTGGCGATGGTTGCACAACTTTGTGCATGTACTAAAACCCACTTAATTGTATATTTTAAAATGGTGAATTACATGGTGCGTAAATAATATCTCAAGAGAAAAAAACTGCTTAGAACATTTTTTTTTTAATGAAATGTAACTTCTAAAATTCCTGCTTTATGTTTCATTGTGAGTAAATCAGAATCATGTAGGTTAGCTATCCCCACGGAATTCATGTTGCTTTCCTCCATCTCACAAGCTTTTTTTTTTTTTTTTTTTAGTGTTTACTCTGGGAAACCCTGGTGGTGTACTTGTTAAGTGCTATGGCTGCTAACCAAAGGGTCAGCAGTTCAAATCCGCCAGGAGCTCCTTGGAAACTCTATGGGGCAGTTCTACTCTGTCCTATAGGGTCGCTATGAGTCGGAATCGATTCAGTGGCACTGGGTTTGGTTTTTGGTTTTATTGTTTACTCTGTCCTATAGGGTCACTATGAGTCAGATTCAACTTGATGGCAAGGGATTTTGATTTTTTTTTTTTGTAGTGTGGCACTTATCTTTTCAATAATCCCTTTTGCACCAGTCACTGTTTGGAATTTGATATTACCAAACTGTATCCATTCTGGAAAACTCTTGGAAAAATCAAAGGATACTGCTTCTACCAGGCATTTCCTGAAAGATCCACATGGCTTCCGTGTACTCTGCGTTATTACTGAAAAAATTAAAACTGCTGGTGAGAAACTGAACAGCCACAGGTGATGTTAGGAAGAAAATGGCTCAATATGATGGAAAGGAAAATCAATGCTTTTCTGAGAGGCATTTTCTATTTATTAAAAAAAAAAAGTGACCAGATAATTTTTGAGATATTCAGTTGTTATTGCCCCTTACATCTCTTCCAGATCTCACACACACACACACACACACACACACACACACACACACCCCACTTCAAACTGTACAGTCAGGTTTTTTGTAGCCCCTTGTAATTGGGGAACCTCAATTCCTGGTTCTTTTTTTCTGAACCTCCCTCATTTTTCAGTGTCTCTGTCTTAAAAAATGAAGTACCACTCTGGGAAGCTTCTCAGCCAACTGAGCCACTATGGAGACACGTGCTATGCCAGCCCACATGGTTCCATGGGGTCCAGCAGCTCTACTGTTTCAGAGGCAAACTTGGTGGGTAAACCATTCCTGGGCTGGCCATCTGGTACCCAATATCCAAATTCCCTAAGTCAACCATACATACTTCCCACCTTCACCAAAGCAACCCCCCAAAAGATTCTACCACATGCAGAGTATTGACCACAGGTATCTGCTCTTTCCAGTATCCCAGATTTTTGCCTCCTTCTAATCTTAAAACCCCTTCTTTTGCCTCTTCTTGCCTTACTCCCCTCCTTCCTCACCCCTCTACTCTGTTCCCTCTTGGCTCTCCCAAATGCTCAAACTTCTCCTAGGCAAGAGAGCAGTGGAATATAGTAGAAATATCATGCAAATTAATTTCTCTATAAATTCTACTGCCATATGCATATATTTCATATCATATATGCATATATGGATATTTCATATATATATTTCACATATGTATATATGTATAATGCAGAGCCCTGTGGTGCAGTGATTAAGAGCTCAGGCTGCTAACCAAAAGGTCAGCAATTCAAAAACACCTGTCGTTCCTTGGAAACCCTACAGGGCAGTTCTACTCTGTCCTATAGGGTCACTATGAGTCAGAATTGACTCAACAGCAATGAGTTTTGTTTTGTTTTAATATATAACAAGGAAACAAACACTGTTCTCTGATCTTGAGCATATCAAACTTCCAATGTTCTCATCAGTAAAACAAAGAAGTTGGACAGTTTATTTCCATTGTCTCTTCATTCCAACTCAAAAAAGAAAACGTATTCAATGTCATATATAATATGTCTAGTTAAAACAGAACAAAAAGTCATTCTCCAAACCAGACCAGAGTACAATTTCTTGAGTAGAAGGAAAAAAAATCCTCACCTAGCCACAAGCAAGGAGGAAACAATTTCATAAATTGATAATAATTGAAATTACATTAATCATTTATAGATAAACCAGAAAAGTTCTTTTTATATAGCCAAGATAAAAATTAGAATGATCGTACATTATTCTATTTAAAATGCCCTTAAACTGCATCTATTCTCTGGAAAGGTTTCTCTGTTTCTCACATTATAATTTATATTAAATTTATACTAAGTAAAAGAAAAGAAAAAACCCATACTCCTGGTGCTTAATTAATTATTTTCCCTATTTAAGAAAAAAAAGTATTTCTACATATACTTTTTCTTTCTATATGTTTTTTTAAAAAAACAAACTCAAACAAACTTTCAAATCCTACTTCCCTACTGGAAGTAGGAGCGCTTATTTCCAGGGCTAAAACTCCCACTGTTAAGTTTATTTTACTTACTTCCCAGTTTAAGGACCAAATCCTGTAGAATCTTAGTGACTACCTTTAGTCTTCCAGGAGAGGAAGCGGTGAATCTGTAAGCAGCTTACTATGCCTGGTAGTAATATAAACAAACACCTCTCGGAGTTCACTGTGTCCAGGCTTCTTCATTCAAGAAGGGAAAACAAAACACACACCTCTCCCTGGAGAATGATCCGGGTACTACATCCCGAACACAAAGTCAAGTCATCACAACTGAAATTTAGAAGAAATGCCATTCAGGGAGCCATGCCAAAGATGTTTTAGTTGAATGGATAAACTAGTATCAAAGGAGTATCAAATGCTTCCATGCGCTATAAAAATGAAGAAAGATTTCACTAAAACAGATCGTTAATCCAAGTGATAAGAGCAGTTTCTATCTTGGCAGCTGTGATTTCTAACCATTCAAACTTCCCAAGTTATTGCATTAAAATGTGCCTGGTTTCATTCTTCAACTGGCTTCACAGCATTACTTATTCTATGTTTTCAAGAGGGAAGGAAAAAAAAAAAAGAATTATGGTACGTGTATGTTACTGAAATGACCTCAAACTCAAATAGCATAGTTCTCTCTCATTTAACCAATGCATATTTCATTTTTACTACCACACAAGATCTCAAGTTATTCTAAATTATTCATGATCACTCCTTCCCAGTAACATCCACATGGTCTCACTCACTTTAAAGAGAAAAGCCATTTCCATTCTTGATTAGTAGCATTTGCAAGCTATCACCTTTCTTTAAAATGAAAGGTTGAATGTTTCCAAAAAAAAATTATTATTATATAGGCAAAATCTAAAGACTCAAGTCACATACTAGCATTAATTTTTGCAGAAAGTTTTGTCCTGAACTAATGATGGATGTTATTGACAGAAACCCATGATTAGATATTTTAATATTAATTATGTTGCCTATATACATACAATCTGCAGAATACTGAAAACTGGCACAAAGCAGGCATTCTATATATATTTGTTGAACAAATGAATGGATGTCTAACTGACGGGCATTTTGTCTTAAATTAAAAAACAGATATTTATTCTAAATGTACCATATTTTCATTGAAATAAAGGTCTGATAAATCTGGTCGCTTTGCAAGTTAAACATTGAAAATATGAATTTCCTTATAAAGTCACCAAAATTAACCTAACTCATTGCCATCGACTTGATTCCAACTCACAGTGACCCCATGTGTCATAGTAAAACTGCGCTCCATAGGATTTACAAGTCTGTGACCCTTCAGAAGTGGATCACCAAACCTTTCTTCCAAGGCACCTCTGGGAGGGTTCGAACTGCTCATCTTGTGGTTAGTAGTCAAGCACTTAACCATTAATGCCACCCAGGGGTTCCATTTATAAAGCCAAGTTTGATGTCATTGATTAACTCCTCATTAAAGAAAGCCTAAACAATCGTTCGCTAAAAGATGGTATTCAAAATTCCCACTTTTGTTTAGCAAGCTACTGGCAGAGATGGAATTTTTATAATACCCTTAACCAGACTCTGATTATAAAATGTAAATAAAGGAAAAAGGTGAAACTATAAAAGTATTACAGGAAAAATACATAAATAAATGAAAGGCCAGCAACTGATAACCAGGTGCCACAGGCCAAGCTTCTCTTTTGTTGCATATAAATGCAAAAAGTGACGTCACACACATACCAACCACCCACTCACAAACCTAAAGGGACAGTGCATCACTTTCTTCAGTGAGTGAATGCGAAATCAGGTTCTGTGACAGGCTGCCAGGGCATCTAGAGTTAAATGAAAGGACTTTCCCTCTTTGTGGTGCAGTAAGGACATTCGGTTCTCTAGGAGCCCATTCTTCAAGTTCATTTACAAGCACATTCATTAACCCTTCAGAGTATTCCATCAAGAAGACAGGAATCATGAACAATTTATAGGTGGCTAAAGTGCCATGTTCTCATGACTTACTCCACTTGCCATATGTTCTGGAAACTTGACTTGGGGAAGGGAATAAATCCACAGAGCTTTAATAATTAATTGCAAAAAGTTTAAGGGCTACAATTAATTTTAAAACCCTGTGAATTTGGCCCCTTCCTCGACATGGGTCTAGGGTGATGGAATGCATAAGACTCAGACCACATCTCTCTCAGGCCTTTTTACCTCATCACCAAGAGAGACCTCCACGCTGATACTAAGAGCACACTTCCCCAGGCCGTCTGTCACCACTACCAGGGGTGAAGAGGGCCCAGAGGTCCACATCCTCCTGCCACCATCTGCCACCGGGACTCATCACACGGCAAGCCCATGACCCTATCCCTCCATCTCCATGAGATGTCCAACTTCCTGGTTATCCCTTATCCCTGACACTGTATTTTTATAAGACTCTTCACATCCCCTATTCCTTTCCCTTCACCTGTTCCTCCTCAATTCCTGAAATCCCTCCATTCATACTCTAGAATCACCTCTATCATCAGCAAGCCCCCTACATCCTTAGGTTCTTCTCCCAGTCTTCCCTTGAGCATCTTGCTCAGCAGAAACCTGGCTCCTCCCTAAGAATTCTGCTTCCTCTGTAGCCCTCTCCAATGGTGGCTACCTGTTATTTATCCCACAACCCTTTTTCCATGGGATCTGGATGTGGAGTTAATGTCCTTCTTGCTCCTCAGTGCCATGTTAAGACCATTCTCCTTCCCTCCTCCATAAAAATCCCAACATGCCATCAGATTACTGCACCACTTTTTTTTTACCCCTCATTGTGAGGATGGCACAGGATGCATAAGGTTGCCATGAGTTGGAGTCTACTCACGTATAGGTAACAACAACCGCTCACTGCTGCCCTGGTCTACAAACCCGAGGACCATCCTTTTAACTTCCTGGGGCTTTTAGCACCTGACTCACTACCACTCTCTCCAATACTATCCTTGTTATAATTCTTGATGATTCTAACGTGCACATTGGTGATCCTGTCCACAACTTGGCCTCTCAAGTTTTTGAGCTCCTCTCCCCAATGATCTTGTCCTCTGTCCTGGCACATTTGCTCACTCCCATAGATGTAACCCAGAGTAGCAGTCCTTCAGCTTTTTGTGCCACAGACCACACAGACAGTCTGGTGAAGTCTATGCACCCTTTCTTAGAAAATATTCATACAGGCATAAAATATAACACTTATGATTACAAATTAAACAATTGTATTGCTATGAAGTTGTCATAATATTTTTACACATAAATGTGTGACACAGTAACATATTTGCTACTTTGTTAACACAATTATTATCAGGATCTAGTTGTAGGTTTCAAAACTGCCATAATTTTGAAATAGTGATAAACAAACGATATAGGAAGGTATCACACACTGATATAAAAGTATCTACTATTTCTATTAGCAATAAAGTCACAGGCATTAGTAACCCCTATGTGATTTGTTACTCACATTTATAATTGAATAAAATGCTAAATTTCAGTTAGGCTAAGTGAAAATAAAGATGTGATTTTTTTTCACTTCCAAATTCAGGGAGCCCACAAGTGTTATCCACGGGGCCCAGATTTAAAAACTATGCCTCAGACGTTGTTGTTACCAATAAGGACAACCATAAATGACTTTTATATTCAGTGAGTGGGAGAAATAAGAGCTTGCAGTCTCAAATCTCTGACTTTTCATCCTCCATAGCATAGGGCCTGTGTCCGCTGAGGACTTTCTGGTCCTTTGGTATTAGATTATTCATTTTACTACCTTTAAAAAAACAGTTGTTGGTATCCTCTTCCAATTTGTGGTTTACATGGACATGATGCCCCCTCACGTGAGAATGAACGTTCCTTAAACAAATTAAACTGCATAACTGAGACAGACACAATACATACAGTGAGGTCTATACACCCTAGATGCACAAGGACACAATGCAAGGATTTTTTTTTTTAATACAACAAACATTTTATTTATTTATATTTATTGTGCTTTAAGTGAAAGTTTACAAATCAAGTCAGTCTCTCATACAAAAACATACACATCTGGCTATGTACTCCTAGCTGCTCGCCCCCTAATGAGACAGCACACTCCTCCTCTCCACCCTGTATTCCCTATGCCCATTCACCCAGCTCCTGTTCCCCTCTGCCTTCTCCTCTTGCCTTCAGACAGGAGCTGCCCACAGTCTCATGTGTCTACTTGAGCCAAGAAGCTCACTCCTCATCAGTATCATTTTCTGTCTTATAGTCCGGTCTAATCCCTGTCTGAAGAGTTGGGTTCAGGAATGGTTCCAGTCTTGGGTTAACAAAGGGTCTGAGGACCATGACCTCTGGGGTCCCTCCAGGTCTCAGTCAGACCATTAAGTCTGGTCTTTTTATGAGAATTTGAGATCTGTATCCCACTGCTCCCCTGTTCCCTCAGGTGTTTTCTGTTGTGTTCCCTGTCAGAGCAGTCATCGGTGGTAGCCAGGCACCATTTAGTTCTTCCAGTCTTGGCTGATGTAGTATCTGGTTTACGTGGCCCTTTCTGTCTCTTGGGCTCATCTTTACCTTATGTCTTTGCTGTTCTTCATTCTCCTTTGCTCCAGGTGGGTTGAGACCAACTGATGCATCTCAGACAGCTGCTTGCTAGTGTTTAGTAAGGACTTATTTTTAAAGGTCAGCCTCAATTGGTCATTACATCTCCAATACTTAATTTATTTAAAATATACTAGAAGCCCTCAGTTTTAAATATCTTACCAAACTTTCTATTCCAATATTTTCAATCTTCTTTCCAATGTGACAAGATGGCAATAAATTATACTCTAGCTTTTAAGTATCTAGGCTTTTGCTTTTTTTATTCCAGTCACCTAGATCCAAACGGATACCTGCTAACCTGCTGGTCTGCTCCTACAATTATCAGAAGCATTTGGCAACTATGTTTCATAAAGCAGCCTTTCCACCCTTCCACCAAGTGACCCTTCACTAACATGACAGAGTAAAAAGGGTATGAGTTTTGGCAACAAATGTACTTGAGTTTGAATCCTGGTTCTGCAGGTTGATATCTACGAGAAATTACTTACCCCTGCTAAATTCCAAATCCTATATCTGAAGATTAAGAGACAGGTTAAATAGTTTGTCCAAGGTCAAAGTGCTGATAACAGAGGTAGGACTTGAACCAATGCCTAAATTTTGGTTTTTCTATGCATAAAATAGGGATGATAAGAGTAATTAATTAATAGAGTTATGGAATGATTAATTAAATAAGACATGCCTTTTGCATGCCTAGGGCATATGTCTTAGTCAGCTAGTGCTGCTATAACAGAAATATTACAAGTGGATGGCTTTAACTAAGAGAAATTTATTACCTCACAGTAAAGTAGGCTAAATAAACAAATCCAAGGTGTCAGCTCCAGGCAAAGGCTTTCTCTGTCAGCCTTCTCATCCATCTTCCCCCGGACTAGGAGCTTCTCCACTCCGGGACCTTGGCTCCAAAGGACGCACTCTGCTCCCGTTGCTGCTTTGTTGATGGTATGAGGGCCCTCCTCTCTGCTCGCTTCCCTTTCCTTTTTATCTCTTCAGAGAAGAAAGATAGTGCAGGCCACACCTCAGGGAAACTCCCTTTACATTGGCTCAGGGATGTGGCCTGGGTAAGGGTGTTACAATCCCACCCTAAGCCTCTTCGACACAAAATTACAAACACAAAATGGAGAACAACCACACAATACTGCGAATCATGGCCCAGCCAAACTGATACACACGTTTTTGGGGAGACATACTTCAGTCCGTGACAGCATACTAAATTGTTAATATTATGAGATATACTTATTTTTTAAGTATGTAAATGGTTAGTATTTAATAGATGCTCAAGACATTTTAGGTTCTTTTATTAGCTCCCTATAACACCATTTTAAGGAATATATAACAAACATATAAAGTAATAAAGCATATGTAGGCTGTAAAGTAAAAGTATTCCCACTTTCCTCTTTTTCCTGGCCTCTTAAATGAATTCAATATTTCACTTCAAATCAAATACAAAAGTAGCAAGAGACAGCCACGTCCATCCTTAAATAAAGCTAAATAAACCTTAAATCGTAGTTGTTTCTGTTTTAACTCCTCAGAGAATAAAAAATTACCTGAACTCCAGAAAGTGACAAGCCCCTCGTGAGAGAAAAAAGACTTAATGGTTCTCTTATCCATGCAGAAACTACACGGTAAGGAGAAAATCAGCCACAGAATAATAAGGGGAAATCAACTGAATGCTTAGTGAATTTTTCCTGACCCTGGGTGGACTGATGTGACAGATAAGATCCCAAACAATCCCCCAAAACAGAAGTCTCGAACCATCTGCCATCTCCTTTCTTCCCACAATCTTCACTGAATGAGCTGAAGCAATGCACCAAAGGCGGGGCAGACAAGGAGGGCTGAGCAGGAGCTCCTGGAGACACCTGGGCCTTTGAAAACAGGTGGAGAAAGGCAGTGGGGAAGTGGCAAGAGAGATGAGAGAATGCCATCTGCAGGATTCTGGACTTTCAAGATGAAGGCAGGGCAGCAAAGATCATAGAATATAGCAGAAGCATTCTTGGCCTCCAACTAAGAAAAACTAAGGTTGGGGCACAAGAGCTGAAAGAAACTCCCAAGACGCTTCAAGTTTTCAACAACCAAAGACTAAGAAAAGCTCCTTTTTAGGGCTTTCTGGGTGTTCCAGAGTGAAGGGGTCCTGCACTCAGAGGACTATCAGGGCTGGAAGCAATCTCCAGAGGTCAGGCTGGGAGCTATGTTTTGCAGTCAATCAGTAATTATTTTATTCTTAGTCAAGACACTGCTGTTTGAAATCCTTACCGATGGCAAACTGTTTATCAGTTCTATCCTGGCTCTTCATCCACGGCCACACCGATAAGATTGGGTATAAAAGTCTTCAGAGGTTCTCTCATCTTCAACATTTTTGACTCTCTAGCTGAAGTGTTATGCTGATTTGCAAATTGTAAATCAAGTACACTTCTGTCAATTTTTATTATCGGCTAATACGATTTTTTGTTTTAACACCCCATACACCAGCATTTATTTGACATAGATCATAGATCTAAATGTAAAACTCCAAATCATCAAGTTTTCAGAAGAATGCATAAGAGAACATTTTCGTGGCCAGGGACAAGAAACACAATTAACCATTAAAAAAATAAAAGGATAAACTGGACTTCTTCAAAATTAAAAATTCTTCCTTATCAAAAACATATGATTGAGCAAATCAATTAACAAACCACAGACTAGGAAAAAAGTATTGGCAGTATATGTACCTGCCAAAGGACTTGTATGTTAACTATAAGAGAAAAAAATGATGTAGAGATAAAAAAAAAAAAGCCCCATAAAGTGGGTAAAAGACTTGAACCAACACTTCTCAAAAGAAAATATGTAACAGATCACTTAGCATAAAAAGATGCTTCACCGTAAAAGAAAAACTAGATAACTGGGAGCTCCTAAAAATCAAACACTTATGCTCATACAAAGACTTCACCAAAAGAGTAAAAAGACTACCTACAGACTGGAAAAAGTTTTTAGCTATGACATTTCTGATCAGCGCCTGATCTCTACAATCTACATAATACTGCAAAAACTCAACTGCAAAAAGACAAATAACCCAATTAAAAAATGGGCAAAAGATATGAATAGACACTTCACTAAAGAAGACATTCAGGTAGCTAACAGATACATGAGGAAATGTTCACGATCATTAGCCATTAGAGAAATGCAGATCAAAATTACAATGAGATTTCATCTCCCTCCAACAAGGCTGGCATTAATCTAAAAAACACAAAATAATAAATGTTGGAGAGGCTGTGGAGAGTTTGGAACACTTCTACACTGCTGGTAGGAGTGTCAAATGGTACAACCACTTTGGAAATCGATTTGGTGCTTCCTTAAAAAGCTAGAAATAGAACTACCATACGATCCAGCAATCCCACTCCTTGGAATATATCCTAGAGAAATAAGAGCCTTTACACAAACAGATATATGCACACCCATGTTCACTGCAGCACTGTTTACAATAGCAAAAACATGGAAGCAACCAAGGTGCCCATCAATGGATGAATGGATAAATAAATTATGGTATATTCACACAATGGAATACTACGCATCGATAAAGAACAGTGCGGAATCTGTGAAGCATTTCATAACATGGAGGAACCTGGAAGGCATTAAGTTGAGTGAAATGAGTCAGTTGCAAAAGGACAAATATTGTATAAGACCACTATTATAAGAACTTGAGAAATAGTTTAAACTGGGAAGAAAACATTCTTTTGTGGTTACCAGAGGGGGGAGGGAGGGGGGGGGAGAGGGGTATTCACTAATTAGATAGTATATAAGAACTACTTTAGGTGAAGGGAAAGACGGCACACAGTACAAGGGAGGTCAGCACAATTGGACTAAACCAAAAGCAAAGAAGTTTACTGAACAAACTGAATGCCTCAAAGGCCAGCGTAGCCGGGGCAGGGGTCTGGGGACAATGGTTTCAGGGGACATCTAAGTCAATTGGAGTAATAAAATCTATTAACAAAACATTCTGCATCCCACTTTGAAGAGTGGCGTCTGGGGTCCTAAATTGTAGCAAGCAGCCATCTAAGATGCATCAATAGGTCTCAACCCACCTGGATCAAAGGAGAATGAAGAACACCAAGGACACAAGGTGATTACGAGCCCAATAGACAGAAAGGCCCACAAGAACCAGTGACTACATCATCCTGAGACCAGAACTACTAGATGGTGCCCAGCTACAACTGATGACGGCCCTGACAGGGAACACAACAGAGAACCCCTGAGGGAGCAGGCGAGCAGTGGGATGCAGACCTCAAATTCTCATAAGACTAGACTTAATGGTCTGACTGAGACTGGAAGAACCCCAGTGGTCATGGCCCCCAGACCTTCTGTTGCCCCAGGATGGGAACCATTCCTGAAGCCAATTCTTCAGACATGGATTGGACTGGACAATGGGTTGGAGAGGGATGCTGGTGAGAAGTGAGCTTCTCTTGCCTGGAGGTGTGAAAAGGATATGAAAAGAGAGAGTGGAGGGAGAGAGGAAGCTGTCTCATTAGCAGGAGAGTAATTCGGAGTATGTAGCAAGGTGTATATGGGTTTTTGTGTGAGAGACTGACTTGATTTGTAAACTTTCACTTAAAGTACAATAAAAATTATTTAAAAAAAAAAAGATGGTTCATATCATTAGTCATGCAGATTAAAACCACAGTGAGATATTCTTTCAAAAAGACTGACAAATGCTGGCACAGAAGGAAGTAACTGGAATCCCCAAACATTGCTGGTGGAAATGTAAAATGGTTCAACCACTCTGGAGAGACTGTACATGTCCCTACCACACATTCTGTTTTTAAGCATTTACCCCAGAGAAGTGAAAACCTGTCCACAAAATAACCTGTACAAAAGTGTTTATATAATCCTTATTTATAGTAGCCTCAGAGTAAAAAAAAAAAAAATTTTTTTTTTTTCAGAGTGGAAAACAAACCGAATGTTCATTGACGAAGGAATAAACCATTTCTCTACAGTGAAACACTTCTTAATGATTAAAAACAAACAAAAAACACTACTGGTACATGCAACACCTAGAAAAAAACTGAAAAATACTATGTTAAGTGAAAACAGCCAGACTCTAAAAATATATATATTTTTTCATTTATAAAAAGTCTGAGAATAGGCAAAAATATATACTGTTATGGGAATCACAGTGATTGCCTTTGGGAGGAAGGGTCAGGGGTGACTGGAAAGGGTCATGAGAGAAATTTCTAGGGGGATGAAAGTATTCTATACCTGATTTGAGGTACGGTCTACCTGGGTGTACTCAATTTTCAAAATGCATCAAACTAAACACACAACATCTGTGTATTTAGTTGAGTATTAATTACGCTTCAAATTTTTTAAACGGAAAAAAAATTAGAGAAAATTATACATCTGAAGAATTACTCTGGCTATTTTTACCGCTTACTTTTCACGTTTATCGTTTATTTGAGGCCCAGTTGGAGACAACAGTTAATTGCAGCGGTTTCAAGCTCAGGCTTTGCAGCAGACTGGCCTCGCTCTTATTTCTGACTCTTGTCACTGGTTCTTATTCTAAAATCTGTGTGGCTTTTTTACCCAGGCTTTTATCTTCTCTAAGCCTCAGCTTTTTCATCTGAAAAAATGGTAGTAGCGGTATCTATTTCCTACCCACAGTGGACGCATTCTGGCAACATCACAATATAGGAAAACCTCACATTGATGATAGCAATCGCAGTAAAGCTAATATTAATTATTTGTGAAAACCTACACCAAACAGTAGTTGTCACTGAGCTTGGCAATGGCATGTGATATCCATTTTCTTCATTGTTATTTTTTACAACACAATGAGTTTTGTATTTTATTTTCTACAATAAAATGAAATATATCCTTTGTTATAAGAACATAGTTTACTCGACACCTTACATAGCTGTGCCCCTGGCGGCTAGCATAGTTGTTGAGACCCAAATAGAATAATATATAGGAAAAAGCATGAACTTCTGCACTGGGTCCACAATGCACTACATGTACATTATCACTTACGATCCTTACAATATTCCAGTATTCCTATTAGGTAGCTACTATTACTATTCCCATTTGATAGTTGAGGAAACTGAGGCTGAGAGAATTGTCACACTCCAAGAAAACAAGGTGGATTAGTGGTAGAGCCAGGATTTCAACATGATCATTAAGAATCCTGGTTCTTTTCATCTTTCTACCCTGACAGCCTCAGCAAATTGGCTCATCCTCTCATGACTACAAAGTGCTTTTCCTGCATCAGGTATCACATCTTTAATCACTATCCAAAGTCAAGAAGGAAGAAAGAGGGTTCCTCCCTCTTCTGCTCTATCCCTTTATAATCTAATCCACCAGATAACTAATACAAGGAGTATCTCCCCCTTACACATTTCCTTATGAAAGAAGGAAGTAGGAAGCGCATATCTAACTTTAATAAAATACTGCACTTGAAATTTTACATGCAAGGAGAATCATTAGATTTAAGGATCCTGATGGGTCAATATCCATAAATCACAGGTCTGGACGTGTGCAAATGAAGCCCAGCCAGAGCTGCTAGGAGAATCAGAAATTAAGCTGTAAATCCTGCCCTGCTTCCACGTGTGACTGAAACAAAAGTTGGAGTATCTAATTCATATTACTTTAAATGTTAAAGAATAACTGTGTGTACGCCCAAACTCAATGGATTTTCTGTAACAAAATTGTGGGTACCAAGTTCTTGCAAACTACAGAATTAAACATTTACTGACATTTGTGGGCTTACGTTGCATTAGATTACTCAGTTTTAAATCACGTTTTGGACAAGCAAAACACTAAAAATGACCTTGATAGTATAAAAAACAAAATTGGAATTTATATTTGTCTCAAAATCTTTTATGAAGTAATCTTGGTCTTTTACAGGACACCCCAAAAGAACGACAAGCTAACTTGATTGTTAAATATTAAGTATGTGTACACTTAAAGGCACACTGTTAAATTAAAACTTTTACTTAACTTTATAAAACTTTTATTTTAGTATAGAAAAAGAGCTGTCTTAACAAAAAAAAATCTAATTTTACTATTTCAAATAAACACAGCTAAAAATGTATGTTAATGTCAACTAAATACGGATTTAAAAAAGGATCTATTCAGGCCCATTTAAGACAGTTTTCTTAGCTGTCAAAATGAGCTACAGAAGAACAAATGGGAATTGCATTCCATTTTATCTCACTTTTCTACAGAGGCATGGTATGAAATTCTTATAACTTCCTTGTTAAAATTACAATGTATCAAGCAGAATACCAGCCCACTGGGATAATGGTAAAATTACTATCTTGGCATTCTGACTTCATTTCCTCAAAGATTTTGGAAGTTGTGACAAGCTGCTAGGTGTCTTCAAACTACAAAGAAAAGCAAAATATCCTCATCTTGGCTGGCACAGGATACGGCAGCAAACAAAGTGAGGCATGTAGCCACGGGCAATGATTTCTCTATAGAGATATCAGATCTGAGAAAATCAGTTATCAAAATATTTGTTCTTCTATAATGATGGGAGATGTTGCCTACCATGGATGTAATGGATCTTTAATAAGTGCACATAAAAGTCGTTAATAAAGTCAGAGACTGGAAGGAGAATGCTAACATAGAAACTTGTTATGTTGTTGCTGGATGCCACCTAGTTGACTTTGATTCATTTGCTATGAGGTGCCCTCAAGTCAGTGCCAACTAGCCACCCTATGTACAATAGAATGAAACACTGCCCGGTCCTGAGCCACCCACACAGTCTGTTGCTATGTTTGAGACCATTGCTGCAACCACTGTGTCAATCCATCTCATTGAGAGTCTTCCTCTTTTTAGCTCCAGGGACTGGTCCCTCCTGATAACATGTCCAAAGTATGTGAGTTGAAGTCTCACCATCTTTGCTTCTAAGGAGCAATCTGGCTGCACTTCTTCCAAGACAGATTTGTTTGTTCTTCTGGAAGTCCACGGTACTTTCAATATTCTTCACCAATACCATAATTCAAAGACATTAATTGTTCTCTGGTCTTCCTTATGCACTGTCCAGCCTTCATATGCATATGAGGCAGCTGAAAATATCATGGTGTGGGCCAGGTGCACCTGAGTCCTCCAAGTGACATCTTTTTAACACTTTAAAGAGGTCTTTTGCAGCAGGTTTGCCCAATGCAATAAAAATACGTCATTTGATTTCTTGACTGCTGCTTCCACAGGCACTGACTGTGGATCCAAGTAAAATGAAATTCTTGACAACTTCAATATTTTCTCCATTTATCATGATGTTGGAAACCCTGGTGGCATAGTAGTTAAGAGCTACCGCTGTTAACCAAAAGGTCAGCAGTTTGAATCCACCAGGCGCTCCTTGGAAACCGTATGGGGCAGTTCTACTCCGTCCTGTAGGGTTGCTACGAGTCAGAATCTACTCAACAGCAACGGGTTTGGTTTTTCTGGCTTATCATGATGTTGCTTATTGCTCCAGTTGTGAGGATATTTGTTTCTTTATGTTGAGGTGTAATCCATACTGAAGGCTGTAGTGTTTGACCTTCAACAATAAATGCTTCAAGACCTCTTCATTTTCAGCAAGTAAGACTGTGTCATCTGCATATCACAGGTTGTTAGTCAGTCTTCCTCCAATCCTGATGCTTCATTCTTCTTTATATAGTCCAGCTTCTCCATTATTTCTCAGCATCGGCATACAGGCTGATTAAAACCCACTGCTGCCAGTTCAATTCGGACTCATAGCAACCCTACAAGACAGAACAGAACTGCCCCATAGGGTTTCCAAGGAGTGGATTTGAAATGCTGACCTTTTGGTTAGCAGCCAAGCTTTTAACCACTGTGCCACCAGGGCTCCACATATTAAGTATTGTGAAAGGAAACTGAATGGGTTAAAATCAGGAAAAGTATGCTTCGGGGTTGTATCCTTTCACGTCTGGTGAAAGGATACAACCCCGAAGCATACTTTTCCTGGTTTTAACCCATTCAGTATCCCTCTGTTCTGCTCCAACAACTGCCTCTTGGTCTATGTACAGGTTCCTCATAAGAATTCCCATTCTTCGCAATGTTAGCCATAACTTGTTATAATCCACACAGTCTAAGGCCTCTGCATAGTCAAGCATAGGCAGCAACCCTAAGGCAGAGCAGAACTGCCCCCATAGGATTTCTAAGGCTATAATATTTACAGGAGCAGATTGCTTTACAGGAGCACCTGGTTGGTTCAAACCACTGACCTTTTGTTAGCAGCTGAGCATGTAACCATTGTGCCACCAGGGCTCCTTAACATACGAACACACACACACATATAGGGCTCCTTAACATATACACACATATATATGTATTTGTGTCTGTGTGTGTGTATACACATATACACACCCCCATTAACTTCCTCACCTGTACTGACTACCAGAAACACTCTTTTTCATCTTGGAGAATATCCTGTTTTTCTGCATTTTAAATGGGGAATATACTGTAAAAGGATGCAGTTTGAGGCAAAATTTATTAAGAAAATACATCAAGTGACTATTTAATAAATTATTATAGTGATAAAGCATAGAGTTGGACTGGGTAGGCTCAAATCCCTTCTTCAGAACTGTCTAGCTTTCAGACTGTGTATTAGTTTCCTCAGGCTGCTGTAACAAATTACTACAAACTGGGTGGCTTAAGTGCTCAGTTACTAACCATCTGAATCTATCCAGAGGTACCTTGGGAAAAAGTCCTGAAGATCTATTTTCAAAAGATCACAGCCTCTGAAAACCCGGAAACCTTGGCGGCATAGTGGTTAAGTGCTACAGCTGTGAACCAAAGGGTTGGCAGTTCAAATCCGCCAGGCGCTCCTTGGAAACTGCACGAGGCAGTTCTACTCTGTCCTATAGGGTCGCTATGAGTTGGAATCGACTCAACGGCAGGGGATTTGGTTTGGTTTTTGGTATTGAAAACCCTGTGAAGCACAGTTCTACTGTGAAACGCATGGGGTCACCATGAGTTGGAATTGACTCAATGGCAACTGGTGGTGGGTGCCTTAAAACAACAGAAATTTATTCTGTCACAATTCTGGAGACCAGAAGTCCAAATTCAAGCAGTATACAAGGCCATGCTCCCTCAGAAGGCTCTGGGGAATATTGCTTTCTTGTTTCTTCCAGCTTCGGGTGATTGTCGACAATCTTTGGCCTTCCTGGCTTTAGATGCATTACTCCAATCTCTGTCTCTATCTTCAGTTGGTGTCCTCCTCTCTGTGTGTCTTTATGTGTGTTAGTGTCTCTCTGTCTATCTTCTTATAAGAACACCAGGAATTGGATTTGTGGCCCACTCTGATCCAAGTTAAGATCTCGTCTTAACTTGATTATACTGCAAAGATCCTATTTCCAAATAAGGTCACATTCCTAGGTACCAGGGGACTGCAACCTCAATATATCTTCTGGGGGGATAAAATCCAACCCACAACACTTTGATTAAGTTAATCAGCCTCAGCTTTCCCATTTGATCAAGTGGGTTAAGAACAGTACATACCTCACGGGGTGGTTGTGAGGATTCAACAAATTCATACACGTAGTACCTGACATAATAAGTATTAGGTAACATTTATATAATACTTATTATATCAGGTACTCGATGGCAGTGGGTTTTTTTTAGTAGCTTTTTAATAGTAGTATTATCATACTATAAATGAATGAATGAATAATAAACCAAAAACTTAAGCAAGATGCTGTGTTGAACACTACCTGAGAAACCAAACCAAGCCCATTTTCATTGAGTCAATTCTAACCCACAGCAACCCAAGAGGACAGAGTGAACTGCCGAATAGGGTTTCCAAGGCTGTAAATCTTTACAGAAGCAGACTGCCACATCTTTCTCCTATGGAGCAGCTGGCGGGTTCAAACTGTAATACATTTCTTTTTTCTTTTTTTAACACTACTAACACTACCCAAGACATACAAAAAAGAAATGTATTAGCCTCTTTTCCCAAGTAATTTTAAATCTATTTAGGGATCTAGCAGATACCTGTGAGGTCTGCTTACCTAGCACCTATTCTGCCTAGATTTTATTTTGATGAATTGCCCCTCCCAGCTACTCTCAATCCATACAATTCAAGTGGGGCATTCCCCATTTCTCCTTTTTCCCTCACAGGTCCAGAGAAAGGCACACAGCCCAGGCCTCGCCAGAAAGAGTCAATTTCAGAACTTGGTATCTACTAGTCAGAAAATGATCTCTTCCCCCGGGAAACACTTTTAACTCAGTATTGAAGTCACTCCTGATGTTTACCCTTCAGCCAAAGATTAGACAGGCCCATAAAACAAACAATAACACACATAGCTCAACCATGTATACAAGGCTAAGTGGGTAAAAAAAAAAAAAAAAAGTGGGTACACCAGCCCAAAAGCAAAGACAAGAAGGCAGGAAGGAGCAGGAAAACTGGACAAAGGGAAACGGGGAAGCCAAAGTCGTGAAGGGCAGAGTGCTGACACAACACAGGGCTGGCAACCAATGTCACAAAACAATATGTGTATTGATTGTTTGATGAAGAGCCAACTTGCTTTGTAGGCTTTCACCTAAAGCAAAATAAAGAGGAGAAGAAAAAAAGATGATCTCTTTTCCCCGGGGTGAAAATAAAAGCATTAAAAACGTAAGATTTGTATGTATCTCAATCTGTGTACCACTACCTGCCTCTCAGTTTGTCACACTGTGGTGGTTTGTGTGTCCCTGTGATGCTGGAATCTATGCCACCAATATTTCAAATACCAACAGGGTCATTCATGGTGGACAGGTTTCAGGAGAGTTTCCAGACTAGGGCAGACAAGAAGAAAGGCCTGGAGATCTATTTCCAAAAATTAGCCAATGAAAATTCTATAGCTCGCAACAGAATATTGTCTAATACAGCGCTGGAACATGAGCCCCCTATGTTGGAAGACATTCAAAATACACAGTGGCTACACCAAGGAACTTGAGTATATCAATGATCACAAAGAAACGGGCGATGTTTCATTCTGTTGTACATGATATTGCCATGAGTCTGGACAGCAGCTAACAACGAAAATGACAAATCTGCATAAAACTGAGGGGGGAGTGAGGAATGCAGATAACCACAGTAGAAAGGAAACCTAATTAAGCTCAATATGAGAGCATAGGGCCGTTCACCAATATTATGGTTTTCCTTTCCATTCAGGCGAGGAAAGGACTGCACCCTCACTGAACACAGGTATGGCATGCGATTTTCTTTGTTCAGTGAGATAAAAGCAACAGTGATAGGTGTCTCTGCTGGGCAGAAGTTCAAAGATGATTGCACAATCTGTCATGTTCCCTTTTTCATATTATGGGGACAGTGGAAGCATATGTCAGGATTGTGCTTCCATCAACCTGGGTCTCTAAGTAACTACTATGGGCAGATCTCACCTCCTACTTATGTAGAATGTATAGCATAAGCAAGAAGTAAATTTTAATTGCATTAACCTATCAATATTTTAAGTACTTAGCCTGTCCTGACTGATACAGGGGCAAAGATAAAAGTGAAGAGAGACAGACAACCACAGCTGTCCACTGATCATTGTAAAATGCCTGGATCTCATTAGCCCAGAGATATCTATCCTGGACTTGTCAGTAAAGTAATTCAATGCATTTGGGGTAGCAGAGATAGAGGTTTACGCCAGTCTGACTTGGGTATCTGACATTTAGGAGTGCTGGTGACACAATGGTTAAGTGCCCAGCTGTTAACTGAAAGGTCAGCTGTTGGAATCCACCAGCCACTCCACGGGAGAAACAGGTAAATATTACAGCTCTAGAAACCCTATGGGGCAGTTCTACTCTGTCCAATAGGTTGATATGATTTGGAATCGACTCTCAACAGCAGTGGGCTTGGGTCTGGTCTAGTTTATCTGACATTTGCAACTTATACTTTCTAACCCAGTACGGGCAAATATTCATGAGAAAAATAAATATATACAACTCTAAGAAGCATGCTAAATTACCTTGGGCATTTATGCAGACGATGGATCAGAGTGTAAGCTTTAGGCATGGATTAGATTTTGGCAAACAGATGAGTGAGGACTTTCCAAAGGAGAGGAAGAACGCACGCAGAAGAAGGTGAATACACAGGCAGCCAGGGACACCTGAGCAGTTCTCAGTGGCTCTCAGAGCTGCACCACCCCCTGTGTGGGCATCTTCAAAAACAGTGTACAGGGCATTTTAGCTAACTCATTGCTGGGGGAATACCAGCAGCTGTTAAGAGGACAGGGGCCATGGACGTCAGATGTCCTGCAATGCAAGTCCCACACGGCTTTCAAATGGGACCATTATATGAGTTAAAAACAAACAAAAAAAACTATCATTATCTGAGCTTACAAAGAATTATTGGAAGGATTTTAATACATAAAGATGCAATTCCCATGCAAATCAATGGAAGGCTGCATTTGTAATGTTCAGAATGTCCCCAAAAGCTGCCCACCTTTCCAGAGAGTCACATTGCCACTGGCCACACTCCTAGTAGGCCTCCAGTCAACAGCTTGACTCTTGGACTGCATTTGTAGCTCTTCCATTCACACAGTGATTCTATGAATACATACAAATAGGCATATATAGCTATCATTTAAAAATATCAAATATCAAGAAAAATGACTATAATATTGAGTTGGCTCCTGTCTTACTGCTCTTAAAAAAAAAAAATCTAACCTTAATTATTATTACAAGCAGCTGCAAGCATTGACAACTTCATCTTATCTTCATGGGCAAGCAGTTACAGATTAAAACAACATATTATATCATGAATTAATAATTATCTCTCCTGTAATTATATTTTTAGGCTTCATGTCAGCTTTTTTGAAGTCATGTGTGTATGTTATCTATGAATTTCATGCCAATAGAAAACCCTCTGGGGTACTTCTATTCTGTCACATGGGGTTGCTATGAGTCTAAATTGACCAGATGGCACTTAACAACAACAACAACATATAAAGGATATAAAATATTTGTTAAAAAGAGGAGTTTTGAGAATTACTGACCCCAAGTAGAGAAACTGGAAGAATAATACTGTTGTCAAAATGTGGGAATCCCCGAATGCCAGGCTAATAGCTTTTTTTGGGGGAGGGGGGTTGGGGGAAGGGGTACTTTTCCTGCAAGCCACAGGAAGCCGTTATAGTTTCACAGTGAGAAAGTGGTATGAAGTCAGCTGTGTTCTAGGATAATTCATACACGATCATGCAGGGCAATATGGCGAGAGGAGAAACCAGTGAGGTAGCAGCTGTGGTCACCATAATGTGATAACTGAGGCCTGAACTGGGGAAATGGCTGGAGAAAAAGATCTGAGCAGCAAAGATGATTCTACTATGACGAGCGACTGGGTTTGGGAGGTGAGGGAAGAATCAGTGATAACTTCAAGGTTTTTGGTTTCCCTGACAGGAAAGACCAACCCTCCTGAGTCAGCAAAAAGGAAGTGTGAGAAGGCACACCTGGAAAGAAAGGTAAATATGGGTTCAGATTCACCAGAGTTTAAATTAACAGCAAGACATTCAGATGGAAATGGCTGACAGTGGTTGTCAATTTGGGGCTCAAGCAAAAGGAAGAATCCAAGGCTGAGAAGACACGTCAAGAACATAAGAGTTGCAGTGCTATAGATAGGATGGACACCCTAATGGAAGAAAGGAGTAAGGAAAGAAAAGGCAGCCCAGGGCTGAAGTTCAGAAAACATCTTCAATCACAAAAGGAAGAAGAGTAAAAATCAGCCAGGCAGAGTGGCAGCTGGAGACATATAAAAAGAGCTACCAAAGTACAGTGGTATGAAAGTCAAAGGAGGCAAAGTGATGGTGGAGAACAGCATCAAATACCATTGAGAGCTTACAGAGAATGAGGACTGAAATATAAGCCCTGAACTTGACATTAAGAAGCTGCTTGTCATCTCCCAGATGTCATTTCTGTAGTATGGGGATCAGAAGGCTGACTGAAAGTCAAAACTGAGCTTTAGACAAGAAATTAAGGGGGCCAACGGAGGCAACCTGTTCTAGAAGTTCAGTAGTGTAATGGGGGGTGTCATGGATTGAACTGTGCCCCCAAAAAATATCTGTCAACTTGGCTAGGTCATGATTCCCAGTGCTGTATGATTATCTACCCTTTTGGTATTGGATGTGATTTCCCAATGTGTTGTAAATCCTATCACTGTGATATAATGAGATGGATTAGCGGCAGTTATATTGATGAGATCTACAAGGTCAGATAGTGTCATAAGCCAATCTCTTCTGAGATATAAAAGAGAGAAAGGAGCAGAGAGACATGGGGACCTCATACTACCAAGAAAGAAACACCAGAAGCAGAGCGCATCCCTTGGACCAAGGGCTCCTGAGAGGAGAAGCTTCTAGTCTACGGGAAGTCTGATGACAAGGACCTTCCTCCAGAGCTAGCAGAGAGAGGAAGCCTTCCCCTGGAGCTGATGCCCTGAATTTGGACTTCTAACCTACTTGATTACGAGAAAATAAAATTCTCTTTGTTAAGGCCACCCACTTGTGGTTATTTCTGTTACAGCAGCACTAGACGGCTAAGATGGAGGAAGAGGAAGAAACCTAAGGTCACTGATGAGTGATTTCAGTATAGACTACAATAAGAAATGTTGATTCATGTAGTCAGGTATTTCAAATTAGACTCTCGAATTAGAAAAAACTATACCTACCCCCAGTATTACTTGGCAAAAGAAATATATACACACAAAAAAATTTTAAGTATGCAACAATTCTTGCTTTAAGAAATTAAAGAAAGTAATACTAACACTTTCTCCAAGCCTTAAGACTTCAGGCTGGGATAGTCCCTGGTGGGTTGGCTAGAAAGCTGATATTCTGGGTCACCATTTTCCTGAAGGAAAACTGGAGTAAAATGCAGACTCTTTATTGGAACTTTCTTCACAGAAAATGACTGTGGGAAACATCTAACCAAAGACTAACCTCTATTGTTCTCAACACATTTATTTTTTAAAGGCCTGAATTTTATGTGTCTCATTGATCACAAATTCTTTCTAGGAAAATCTCTTGTTTGGCAAGTTTACACAATAAAAATACGTCACATTTACTAAGTCAACAATTGTTACCTCTAATTACTTCATAAACCATGTAGTTACTCAGTGCCTAGTATGTTTCAGGCATGAATATAGCTTCAAAATAAACTTAGCTTCCTAAAATGTAAATAAATATGCAAATTGACTCAATATTTTAAGTTATGTATTATTGTATTTTTTTTTTAAAGAACATGTCACAAATTCTGACTAGTAGATTAATTGAGAAGTTTATAGCTTGGCAAATGTATTTGCACTTTAGAACAATTTATGACAAGGATTCTGTAATGCCTTGTGGCTAATTAATGACTTTTTTGTGGTTTGACATACATAATACATTAGCTTTGTGAGAGCTTCACCTCAGATCCTCCTGAATCATCTCTCTAAAATCTCAAGGCATGTGAGTGGTTGAAATAATAGAAACTCCATTTTCTCTTCTGTTTCATAACAACTTATGGTACAAAGGTGATTTGCTATTGAACATCAAAGAACAATGGATAGACATGGAAGGTTGAGAGATTATTACAAGTGCCTCTAAATTTCCAAAAATATTGCATACTAGTCTACAATTTTTAGCAGTGCTATTAAGTGTTGACAGGAAGGGAAATATTTTCATACACTCTTCCTGTTTAAATAGATTAATTACAACAGAATGCTTCTGTGCCACAAACTATATGATATTACATTATTTTTAATTCACAAGAGCCATGAAATGTTGGTTTCACAGATGAGAACACTGAAGCTTATGAGTTTAAGGTTTCAGGAAACACAATTAGAGGGGTGAAGCTATTTAAAAGCCTCACCAAAGGTTCTGTTCACTGGTTGGGACTGATTTAAAAATGGAATTCAGTATTAGCTGTTGCTTCTATGATTTTAGCATCTGCTAAGAGGAGGACCACCTTAGCAGTAAGAGTTGTCTCAGTGACTCGTGAATTCTTATAGAAAGGGGAGATCAAAGATCTCTCTCTTCTGCCAACACTGTCCCATCTCCACACTAGAGTAGAGAATAGAGTCACTGTGACAATCCACTTTAAAATGGAAGAGAAGTGATGGGACATTGAATGGAAGACACAGCAGGATAACAAACCTAGGGAGCCTGGAAAAGGAAAGATGGAATTCCAAAGGGAACATCTTATTTTCCAGTGACGATGATAAGGATGGTTCCATACCCAGTGAGGAGAGGGGGTGAGGGGAAAAGCATTGGTAAAGTCTGAATAGGTCTATCATGGGTGTCCTATGCGACTCCGTATGGGCTTACTAGGCTACAGGGTTATTTACTGATGGCCAATTCCACCAGTCCCTTCCAATATTAAATGCATAGTACTGTGGCTATATATTTGTTGTGGATTGAATTGTGTCCCCCAAAAATGTGTGTCAGCTTGATTAGGCCACCATTCCCAGTATTGTGTGGCTGTCCACAATTTTGTCATCTGATGTGATTTTCCTGTGTGTTGTAAATACTACCTCTATGATGTTAATGAGGTGGAATTAGCGGCAGTTATGTTAATGAGGCAGGACTTGATCTAAGATCAGGTTGAGTCTTAAACCAATATCTTTTGAGATATAAAAGAGGAAAGCAAGCAGAGAGACACGGAGGACCTCATACCATCAAGAAACATGAGCCATGAGACTTGCACATCCTTTGGATCTGGGATGCCTGTGTTGAGAAGCTCCTAGACCAGAGGAAGACTGATGACAAGGACCTTTCCCCAGAGCCAACAGAGAAAAAAAGCCTTCCCTTGGAGCTGGCACCCTGAATTCAGACTGCTAGCCTCCTGGACTGTGAGAGAATAAATTTCTCTTCGCTAAACCCATCCACTTGTGGTATTTTTCTTACAGCAACACTAGATAACTAAGACAATATTCAAAGGTGTATTTCCTATTTCTGAAAAGTATTAGACAATGTATACAAAAATTACCAAAATTGGAATCAGTGGATCCCATCCCCTGAGAAAGGAAATGAACGTACAATAAATCAGTACCGTGGACTTAAGGTCCAAGGGTTCTTCCAGGTGTAAATGGTATAATTCTGTCACTGGAGAATATTACCTTTAAGAGCAGAGTTCTAATGTCTTCAACAAGGCATCAATATACAACAAAGGACTTCACATACAACAAAGGACCGGGGATAAATCCCTTTACCTTCAGGTGAAGTAAAACCAATGTAGCCCTGGAATTCAGGTCCCACCCATCCTCCTAACTACACTGGCAGGAGAAGCAGGCAGTTTAAACACAAGATCCATTCTATTTACATAGAATTCTAGGGCAACAACTTAATTGGAAAAGGGAGGGCTCTATTCACTACTAGCCCATCAGTTCAGTGATCTGACATGAGAATCTATCAATGTATATTGATCATATAAAATCTACTTTAAATGAGACTTATACTAGGTTTGTTCCTGAACCAAAAAACCATCCTTTATAACCATTTCAGGAAGAGTTTATCAATACCATTAGAACCATGGTTTTCTTAGACATATAAACCTCTTCTCATGATTTAATACTAGATGTAAAATAACTCTACACTCTAAGCAAAAAATCTTTCCTAAGCAAAAATCTTTCCAGAACTACATTTTATCAAGTACATTGGTTTTAATGAATAAGGAGTAACCCATACTATGGTCCTCCTAGCTACTAAGCTGTGGCTTTGTGAAATGGAATTTACAATTACTAAAAAGAATACAGCCCCAAACCCCACAGCTCCTTTCATTTAATTATTCATGATATTGATCAGCACATTTATTTTTAAAAACAGATGAAGTTAGAGCACCACTCATATAGGGAAAAAAACCACAACAACTTCTTGCTAACTTTCATCACTGTGGACTGGTTAGTTTTTGGGTGGGGGGGGGAATTTGTACTTTACATGGAGCCCTGGTGGTGCAGTGGTTAAGACCTCAGCTGCTAACCAGAAGGTCAGCAGTTCAAATCCACCAGCCACTCCTTGGAAACCCTGTGGGGCAGTTCTTCTCTGTCCTACAGGGTCGCTATGAGTCAAATTTGACTCAACAGCAACGGATTTGGATTTTGGTACTTTACATATGTAAATTTTAAAAGCAATCAGTATCATCACCACATGGCTGAAACAAGCTTACAATGTTAAAAGCCATCTTTGCAGGTGACACTTTTCCTCCTAATTTACTCATCAAGCTTAATTTCTGTTTATTGTTCTTAATCATAAAAATTAGATAACTCCTGCAATACTAAAAATAAATATGGCAAAGATGAAAAAGAGGGATAGAGGAATGATTTAAGAGTTCTAAAAATTATTTCAGGATTTATAAGTCATGTCGGCAAATCAAAAAACATCAGCTATGACAGAATAGACTTTGTACTGCTGTTGCTGTTGTTAGGTGCCATCAAGTCATTTTTGACTCATAGTGACCCCATGTGACTGAGTAGAACTTCCCCACAGGGTTTTCTTGGCTGTAATCTCTATGGAAGCAGATCACCAGGTCTTTCTCCAGTGGAGCCACGGGTAAGTTTGAACTGTCAACCTTTCGGTTAGCAGCTGAGCGCTAACCAAGGCTCTTTGACTTTCTACTACCCATAACAATTGAGGTAATCTTGGAAACATTTAAAGAAAATTTAGAAGATGTGTTGGTTCAAGTACTTCCCTTACAGTGGAGGATGGTCTGTTAACACAGTAGCCAACAAGTTCTCCTAACCCCATATGCCACACTGCTCCCTCACCTCAAGAGGTAGAGTTCATCTCCTCTACACCTGAATCTGGGCCAGCCTTGTGGTGTGCTTTGACCAATGGATGTGGCAGAGGTGACACTGTCAGTCCCAGGCTTAGGCCCTAAGAGTCCTTACAACTTCCATTTTCACTCTACTGTAATGTTCTCACTGCTGTGTAAGGAAGGCCAGCCTAGATACTGAACGATGACAAGTGAGAGACAGCAGCTAGCCAGGCCCAAGGCATTTCAACTACTGCAGCTGAGGCACCACATTGTGAGTATAGGCATCTTGGATCCTCCAGCTCCAGTCAAGCTACCTCAGCCACCACCACATGGATCAAAGATGAACTGTCCCTGCAGAGCCCTTTTCAAATTCCCAGCCCACACAGAACTGTAAGCAACACACTGATTGCTTTAAGCCTCTAAGTTATGGGAGGGTTCATTACACAGCAATAGATAATTGATACACTTACAACTGAGTTCCATACAGTGTGATATCCACTCCTGTGCCCACTCCTGTGCCATCCCCATACTCAGCTGCAGATTGGACTATTGTGATTCTTTAGTTTTCACTGGCTGATTTTCAGAAGTAGATTGCCAAGCCCTTCTTCCTAGTCCCTCTCAGTGTGGAAGTTGAAACCTGCTCAGCATCATAGCAACATGCAAGTCTCTGTTGACAGGGTGGTGGCTATGCACAAGGTGTGTTGGCCAGGACTTGAGCCCAGGTCTCCCGCGTGGAAGGTGAGAATTCTACCACTGAACCACCACTTCCCCCGTAGTTTCACTACATCCCTTAATATAATAAACAATTCATGTCAATTCTATAAACGAATCATTGAACAGATACCTCTAGAGGTATCTACTGTGTGTTAAGGCAATGAGATAATATGAAAAATGGTAATATCACCCATCTAAGTATACTTTTTTATTCATCAAATATGTATAGAGTTCCTACTAAGATCCAGGTACTTTGCCAGACACAGGGGAATGGCACTCAGAAATGTTAGTTTTAGAGGGCCATTTGGGCAGGTAAAGGGAAATTATGGCATAGAGTAATAACTGCTATCATGATAAGGGTTAAAATCTAGGAGTGGAGAAAACACTATGTTGAAGCAATACACTAAGCATCATAAGAAAGGTATAGCTACATTGCTCATTTGTTGTGTGATTAAATGAAGTGGTTAGCATAGCATTTAGCACATAATTAATCCACATTAAATGGTGCTGAAAAATATCAACTAGATAAAGGCTTGCAAAAACTCCAACAAGTAAAAATCATGAGTGGGAGTTGCTTGTGGGTTTTATCTAACTTGTTCAGTGTTTTTAAGAGCCTAATCAATGCCAGGCACTAAGGTACAGAGGTAACCAAGAAAGACTAGTTTCCTGCCCTCAGACAGCTCAACCTGGAAAACTGACATTAAGTAAGTGTAATGAGTGATTTTTAAATGCCTGTTTTCCAGGGTAACAAGTGTTTAATGAGGCATTGTTGGTTCAGCGATAGGAATCTCACCTTCCAGCCAGGAGGTTCGATTCCCAGCCAGTGCACCTCAAGTGCAGCCACCACCCATCTGTCAGCGGAGGCATGCGTGTTGCTATGATGCTGAACAGGTTTCACTGAAGCTTTCAGACTAAGAAGGAGTTGGAAGAAAGGCCTGGTGATCTACTTCCAGGACTCAGCCAATGAAAACCCTGTGAATCACAATGGTCCAATCTGC
Source organism: Loxodonta africana (assembly GCF_030014295.1). NCBI lineage: Eukaryota > Metazoa > Chordata > Mammalia > Proboscidea > Elephantidae > Loxodonta > Loxodonta africana. The sequence goes on along the minus strand of NC_087363.1, from coordinate 54,608,247 downwards.
AACTGGTCACGCAGATGATATAGGACTGGGTACTATTCGTTTCCTTGTGCATGAAGTCTCCGTGAATCAGGGGCGAGGCTGACAGCAGTTAACAGCAACAAAAACAAAAACAATGAATGATAAAAAAACAAACAAACAAACATAGAATAAAATGCTGTAATCTGTTCCAGGATGTGCCATTTAATTTGAAACTTGCAGGATGAGGTAGGAGTGGGGCAGGCAATGGCTGCTGGGTGTTGTGTGCAGATGGATGGATGTGTGGGGTGGGGGTTGGGAAGCATACTTCAGCCAGAAAGCACAGCATAAGCAAAGGCCTGTTCAGGGAACCAAAAGACGTCCATCATTGCTAAGGATCAGAGAATACCACACCATGTGGTGTCCTGTGTTAAGGCCAGTGAGGGTGGTAGAGGTAAGGTCAGGAAGGTCTCATGAGCCATGTAAAGTAATCCAGACTTTAATCTAATGGTATGTGGAATTCACTGAAGTTCTGAATGATTTCAGCAGGGTTTCATATTTAAAAGAAAGCACTGGCTACAGTGTGGAAAGTAGGCTTGTCACAGTCAAGAATGGATATAGGCAACAGGAGAAACCAGACAGGATGCTTTTGTAATAACTGAAACAAATGATGAGGGTGGTTTGGATTAAGATGCTGGAGCTAAACATGGAGAGAACTTGGGCAGTATTATGAGATATTTCAGATGTAGAGAAGACAAGACAGCTGCTATCAGAGGCTTCAAAAAGAAGGAGTTAAAAAGAAATCCCAGGTTTCTGGTTTGAGCAGTTGATTCAGTGGTTCTCCTGCTTTCTAGCTTTGGGGACAGAGTGAACACTGGTAGAGAAACGACTTTGGCAAGGACGTTGATGGGGTCAGTTTTGTGCACGTAGGGGCTGAAGGGGTGGGAAGCACCCAAGTAGATGTGGTATATCAACCAGCAATAGCCAGGTTATGCTGTCATAATCAACAGCACATGGCTGGCAACAACCAGGAGACAAAACACTCATGTCTCACATCTATTGCAGCTCAAGCAGAAGGCTCTGCTCATGGCAGTCACTGGGAACTCAGGCTCATGGAGGTTATATCTCAACATAGGCCTCCACAGCCACAGCAGCAGATGGGGACACAGGAATCATGTCCTGGCTCTCAAAGCCCTCACCAGGAAGTGACTAAATGTGAAACGCCCACATTCCACTGGCCAAAGCAAGTCACATGACCGAGCCCACCAGCACCAATGGGGCGGGAAGAATCATTCTCTTCCAGGGAGAAGTAGTCATTCCCAACAGTTTCCCAACAGTAATACAGTAATATAGTAAACAACTGTACAGATAGGTCTAGATCTCTGGATCAAGCTGGACTAGAGCTAAAGAGAGACAGAAGAGAGAACATTAAGTTGAACCTTAAAAAGCATGGGTCTGATTTTGACAAAAACAAGAAAAACCATGAAGAGAATTCCAGGTATAATCGCAGGCAAAGAGAAAGAAAAGCACAGCAGGTCGATGACTGTTTGGGTTTTTTGTTTGTTTTTCTCTTTACAGAGGAAGAGAGAAGGAGAAAGAAAAAAAAAAAAAGGAATGATTAATATGAGGGAAAGGAGAAAAAGTGCAAGCAGGAACCCTGAACCAACCAGAGAAACTACGACCAAAAGAGCAAGTAAAGAGAAAAGTCTTCAGAAAGAAGGGGAGAGGGGTCATGAAGGTGCACAGGTGAGCTGGAGGGGCTCGTGAAAACTAAACTGAATGTCGGTGCTGTAGAGGAAGTCCTTCAATAGAGGAGAGTGAGTACACTCTGAGATCAGCAGAAGAGTTCACTCCCATGCACTCTATAGGAGAGGGCAATGGTTCACACATTTAGTTACATACAGTTTTTCACAAGTCGAGGCTGTTCCGGGGTGAAAAGTGCATTGCTTCTGGACATGGGGAATATGGATTCCATTCCTGGTTAGGTATTAACCTGAGGCATTCTATGAATCTTTTTTCTCTCACTGGTAAAATGCATTCTAAGATGCTCTGCTTTACAAGAATTTTTGAACAAACGATAAAAGTTATCTAGAGAGAGAATTTATCATGTTATCATAGATTTATTTTTCTTCTCAGTCTCCAATGACTTGAGTTTCACAGCAGGCCATGGCCTCAAATTGACCTCCATGCTCTAATAATATCTGAGTAGCTTTTTTTCTTTTTTAGCCAACATCCTACCCAAAACAAGGTTTCCCTGTATTCCAACTTACAACTCAACGACCATCCCGTTAAAACACTCTCAACTACAACAAGCATGGAAAGGACTCACTGGCTCAAGAACATGCCAGGTCAGCTCATATCACTCAGACAAGCTGTACCTTGATTTCCAATCCTCCACATTTTGAGGGTTCAGCTCAAATTTGAGATTCACATGAAGTCTTCCCTCATCATTATGTCTGACAGGCATCTCAGCTTGCTCTAATTCCCCCCAACTTTCTTTTTGTTTAGCATACGCCACATCTCTATTACTGTATGAATGTATTAAATGCATGTAAAAAACAAAAAAAACAAACCCATTGCCGCCGAGTCGATCCCGACTCACAGCGACCCTAGAGGACAGAGTAGAACTGCCCCATAGAGTTTCCAAGGAGCGCCTGGCGGATTCGAACTGCTGACCCTTCGGTTGGCAGCCGTAGCACTTAACCACTACACCACCAGGGTTTCCATTAAACGCATGTAGGAAATAATAAACACCTCAACACTAATACAACCACAACCATCAACAGTTAGCATCTACTGAGTTTTGCTAAGCATCTGGCCTTATCTCATGTATTTCTTACAAGAAACCTGCACAATATTCCAACTTCACAAATGAACAAAGTGAGGCTTAGTGAAGTCAATTAATTTGTCCAAGGTCACAAGGCTATTAAGTGGCAGACAAGGTTTGCCTGGATTAAGAAGCACACGCATGGTTACTAGGCCAAAATCCAGTCGAAATGGATTCCATTCTGACTCACAGCAACCCTAGAGGACAGAGTAGAACTGCCCCATAGGGTTTCCAAAGAGCAGCTGGTAGATTCAAACCGCCAACCTTCTGGTTAGCAGCCGTAGCCCTTAACCACTGTGCCATCAGGGCTCCACTACTAGGCCAAACTTCCTGATATTGCTCGCTTGATTTTCTGACATGCTCACTAAATACACATCAGTTCTTGCAGTTGGACTGTATGGCCTCTGAGGGCTTTCATTAGTTTTACACCTCTGTGTATGCGAATTTTTGAGCCTCACCCGGACTTCTTCATTTAGGCATCGATTCTAAACACCAAAATCCAAACCCGTTGCCATCAAGTCGATTCTGACCCATAGCAACCCTACAGGACGGAGCAGAATTGTTCAATAGGGTTTTCAAGGTCGTAATCTTTACAGAAGCAGGGTGCCACATCTTTCTGCTGCGGAGTGGCTCGTGGGTTCAAACCCCTGACTGGACTCTGAGTTAGCAGCTGAATGCTTAACCACTGCATCACTAGGGATCCTTAGGCATCAATTAAAAAGAGTGGCATAATTCATTCCCGGGCAAGAGGCAATAAAGTGATATTTTACATTTGTTTCTAATCTGAAATGCAACTAAAATCTAGAGGGCATTTACATTGCTTAATGGTGGTGTAGGAGCCCTGATGGCATGACAGTTAAGCATTTGGCTGCTAATTGAAAAGTTGGCAGTTCTAACTCACTCAGCTGCTCCACAGGAGAAAGACCTCGTGATCTGCTCCTGTAAAGATTACAGCCTAGAAAACCCAGTTCTACTCTGTCACATGGGGTTACTATGAGTCAAAATAGACTTGATGGTACCTAACAGCAACAACAATGGTGGTGTAGCAGATTGCCCTATCCGTCCAAATTCTTCACCCGTTCCTGTATCTACGCCTATGGCCATGCGACTTCGCAGTTCCTCCCGCTAACAGGATATTTCCCCACCCTTGACTTTGGGTTCCACAGAGTTACTTGTTGTGGCCAATAGAATGAGGCAGAAGTGACAATATTCCAGCTGTGAACCAAGAGCTTAATGGACTCTGTGTGTAATCCTGCAAATGTCATGAGAAGAACTTCACCCAGGGAGCTGTTCCTTCAGCCCGGGTCCCATAAAGAGATGGGTAGAAACACCTGAGCCTTCCAGATCTTCAGCTCAATCGAGGCAACTGTCCCGAGCCCAGTCTAGATCAGCCAACCCACAAGAAAATGAGCAAGCCCAGCTGAGTTCAACAGAGCCACCTCAGCTACTCAGTAGGTATGAGAGCTATATAAATTCCTCTTATTTTCAGCTGCTGAAATGTTATGGTTGTTTTCCATATAGGATTATTGTGGTAATAGGTAATTCATATGGGTAAATTATATTCTTGCCCACAAATATTCCTGCTTGGCCCTCATACCTAGACGTGGAATGTACTTCTCTGTCATGTAATTTGTCACCAAAATATCAGCATATGAGATTTACAAGGGTAAGTCAAAAAGTATTGCTACTAGGTTTCCAGTTCATACATGCACGGGTTTATTCCAAACAAAACATGTTTAAACACGTCTCTGCGATCAGCGGATGGCTATGGACAAGTTCTCTCAGTAATACACTTGTCTTAGTCTCGTTAAGATGCCTTCAAAAAGGATACTTTTTGTTCCATGGGGAAAAAAAAACAATATTGAGGTCAGGGCTAGTATCAAATTTTTAACAGAACTCAAGTGGACATCTTCCTAAATCACTGAAGCTTTGCAACAAGTTTATGGGAACGCTGACTCACATAAAACAACTGTTTTTAGATGGGTCAAGTGTTTTAAGGAAGGTCGGGAAGACCTCAACGATGAGCCAAGAGAGGGAAGACCACTTAGAAGGCTATGGCGACTGTTTTTTTGGGGATCCCAAAGGGGTTATCTTGATAGATTTTTCTCAAAGGACACAAGACGATCACAGGGGCTTATTATGAAGAAGTTTTAAGAAAAATGAAAACTGCACTGGTGAGAAAAAGACCAGGAAAGTTGCACCGAGAATTTTTTTCCATCATGACTGCACCTGCTCACTCTTCGAGGCTAGCAAGGGCTGTTCTAGCAGAAATTTCATTGGGAAACCTTACCCCATCCACCCTACAGCCCAGATCTTGCCCTGTCAGACTTCTTTTTGTTCCTAAAACTCAAAGAACATTTAAAAGGAGCATGATTTGAGTCCCTTGAGGATGCCAAAACTGCCATTTTGACATGGAATAATTTGAAGAATGCAGAACTCTTCAGGGGAAGGATTAGAAAGATGGAAACACTGCCTTCAGCAGTGTATAGACCTAGATGGAGGATCTGTCAAGAAACAATGGCTTCACATCTTGATATTTTTGTTTAATAAGGGTTTCTATGATTTTGAACCAATACTTTTTTACTTACCCTCGCATGCTACTAGCTAGCACAGATTTAATGATTTAATTGTTTGGTTCTGCTTTTTGCACTTTTGCCATAAGAAGTAGAGAATATATAAAGAAATCTTGGACTTATATAGCCTGATGACCAGACTGGATGAGACTCCGGGGTGGAGTTCTTGTAGAAAGAGTGAGGGCATTTTATGTACACCTGAATAAGACTATATTTGGTGTGTATGAGGCTAAGACAGGTGGACTACAATAGCCAGTAACCAGTTGCTACTGAGTCAATTCCAGCTCATGGCGACCCCAACTGTGACATGTCAGAGTGCAGCTGTGCACCACAGGGTTTTCAACAGCTGAATTTTCAGAAATAGATTACCAGATTTTTCTTCTGCGGTGCCTCTGGGTGTACCCAACCTTTCAGTTAGCAGCTGAGCACGTTAACTGTTTGCACTAGACAATGTTAGATTATATTATTCTTTTAAGCATTCATTAACCCTTCTCACCTGAGCCGTTACCTGTAAGGGGAATACACTACTCTGTTCCATTTCAGGCTTGGCCCTGTGACTTCTGGCCAGCAAAATGTGAGAAAACACAATATATGACCTGTCCTAGCCCAAGTTTTTTATGCCATTACATGATTTAGCTAAGCCTCTTAGGTTTCTATCCTTTGCTGTGAGAATAGTATGCCCCACAAAAGAGCTTTTCTTGTCTTGGGTTCCCCAGAAGCAAAATCAGATGCGGAGAGAGTTAAGGACCGTTCTCAAAAGAAACATCTGTGAGGAAGTTCATGAAAGCATGAATGGACAGAAAGGGACCTTGAAACTTAAAGTAGTTGCCACAGAGGCCTTCACGGAGTTCTGAGACTGAGATGGCCCTTTAAAAAAAAAAAAAAAAGAGTTGTCAAAATCAAGACAAGGGTCTAAACCTTTGTGCCCCTGCATCACCCAGTCATTGATCACAAGCCACCCCCAGAGGGGCATAACGATGGCTGAGACAGTCCTCTGTAGCAAAGGGAAATTCCCAGTGAGGGGTGCATCTGTGAGCCATCAGCTGCTGCTCTTCCGGCCATTTCATAGAAAGGTATCTGGGCCTTAAATTAGGAGCACACAGTAACCACAACACAGCTTCACCTTCACCCATGGAAGGTATCGTTGCAGCCATCTTGCAGTCTACCACAGGGCTGATGTGTGATGCTGTTGTTGTTTCTGGCTGTTTTTTCTTTTTTTCCCTGAAGTTAGTTTTCTTTGAAGATCCAGCTTGATAAGTTTTATAGGGTCTGCCCCGCCCCTCCCTGCCCCCCGCCAAAGAACACAAATATATGTAACCTTTTTAATTTTTTTTTTTTTTTCCAATTAGAGACAACTGAAAACAAAATCTATCCACTAGAGGCCAGCACAGAAAAGTCAAACATGACCCTAGGGCACGCAAGAAAACTAAGAAAAGGAAAAGAAGAGGAAGAGGAAAAGGAGGAAGAGGAAGAGAAAGCAGAGGAAAAACCTGAAGAACTTGAAATATCATGGGCATATTACCACCAGATACAATCTAAACTGCCTCCCCCACCATTTGATTTTATTCTCTTCTGCTTGAATGCTTACAAAATGTCTAAATTTCTTACCTTATGTATTTCATGACTTAGGGTTAATGCTATCCATATCCTAATCTATGTCTCAGATGGTGTGTGTGTGTGTGTGTGTGTCTGTGTCTGTGTGTGAGACAGGTGGGTTGTTAGAAGGCTAAGGTACAGTGGGAAGAAGGATGATAGAGAATAATCAGGTCATTAAAAAGGAAGAATAAAAAATCAAAACTCAGGAGAAAAACCCCATAAGTCATTTCTAGCAAAATAGCAAAGGATATTTGCCATGCAAGTCACAATGAAAAAAATATTTACAGCAATATACAATTCTGACACAATTAGATTAAAAAGGGATAATGTCTATATCCTGTAATTTCCATTAAAAGGAAGTATGCCTTCTATCCGTATCTTCCCAGAATATGTGGTCTGTTTCATGATATAACGAAATTCATATATACACACCCTTTTACTCTTTAAAAACTAATATTTGCCCTAAATACTACAGAATCAACTCCATAGGGGCAATAATTCTTTTATACTGGTGAAACAGGAGTCCCTGGGTGGCACAAACAGTTAAGTGTCCGACTACTAGCTGAAAAGTTGGTGGTTCGAACCCACCCAGGGGAGCCTCGGAAGACAGGTCTGGTGATCTGCTTCCAAAAGGTCACAGCCTTGATAACCCTATGGAGCTGTTCTACTCTGCACTCACAGGGTAGCCATGAGGCAGAATGGACTCAACAGTAACAACAACAACATTGGTGAAATAACAGTGTAATAATTATGACTCAGTGTAAATATGTATATCTTTACATCCTATATGAGAATAATTCTTATGTGATGGAATGAAAGGGAGAAAAAAGAAAACCTTTGACTTATAAGGTTCTAATTTCAAAATCTTATAGCCTCTGCATACAGCTTTTGGTTGAATGAAGTTAAGAAAATGAAAAGAAGTCACAGCAAAGCTTCACTTAGAGTAGCTGAGGAAATGACATAAAATGTCTAACAGGTATATACAAATGTAAAAGCATTTGATGGCAAAGGGAATGAGTAAGGGTGAGGAAGGTACTGTCACAGGCACCATGCTTCTGTACAACTGTGCCTTATTATCTGTATTCCGGGACCTTCAGAAAACTCCCCAAAGTTAGTAACGACCACTGGTAATCAGCAACTTTCTGCTGCTTTACATTCACAGAGGCAGCCGGCCCCAGTGAGTCGCAGGCATCAGATTAGATCACTAGCTATATTGTTCGAGTTGATTTTAATTGCCTGAAAAGTGTCATTACCATCTTCTGAAATGTGTTGAGTTATTTTAAAGTGTGACTATTTCCATGTAAGAAACAAAAATGGACTACGATTCAGTTAGAACGTACATGGAAGTATTCCATTGGGCCTTTAACCTGGTGGCATAAAAATCCTGTTCGAGTCTCAATACGATGAGAAACAAACACACTTGGTATCTGTGTAACTTTTGAAACTTAGGATGGAAATTAAACACAAATTCCAAGCTGATGACCACAGAGAACCACCCAAATGTCACATGCTGGCATATAAAACGCCAAGACTCCCATTTCCACGGCAACTTTTATATACAGGCATCTCCAAGGTGAAGGAGTTTATGATATTTAAGAACAACAAAACAAATATTTGCAAGCAAAAAGGTCTATGGAGGTGGAATTTTTGAAACCTCAAACATATTTGCAAAAATATTATATCAGTGTATGCTTATCTACTCTTTAAAGTCCTAAATGCATGAATCTATGCATGGGATAAAACTGTACAGACCTCACACACACACAAAAATGAATGAAGGTTAAAAAAAAAATGGTGATAATTGAATAAGCTCGGTGGTCTAGTTAACCATAATGTACCAATGTCCTTTTTCTGGTTCTGATATTACACTACAGCTATATAAGATGTTACTCTTGGGGGAACCTGGGTGAAGGGTACAGAGAACTCTTCATACTATTTTTGCAACTTCCTATAAGTCAATAGTTGTCTTAAAATAAAAAGTTTTAAATATACGTTACGAAGCCGCACCCACAGGGAGGATTCAGAAGGTCTTATACGGGCCAAGAAATCTCCATTTTTTCAGCAAAACCGCAGTTAATGCTCATGTAGAGAGATCACAAGTCAGGAAACCATGGAAAGGGGAGGGAGTATTTTCAGTACTGTTAGGGGTGATTTCTATTTAAACGAGAATCTGTGAGAATGTTAATGCCCACAAGGTCTTCCTCTAGTTAAAAGTAATTATTATTATACTTTTGATTTGTTATGATATAGTCATTCTGTTATTTATTTCATGTGCCAACGTTTAACTCTAGTAAAGCAATGAATTTTGAGGATACCAATCTACTTCTTTGCACTTATTGTTGCTGTTAGTTACCATTGAATTGATTCTGACCCCATGTATGTAGAGTAGAACTGCTCCATAGGGTTTTCACGGCTCTGTACTTTTGGAAGCAGATCACCAGGCCTATCTTCAGAGGCACTTCTGTATGGATCTGAACTGCCAACCTTTTGGCTAGAAGTCAAGCACTTAACTATTTGCGCCTGCCAGGGATGAATTAAATCAATGACCAGCCCTAGACGATAATGACCATTAGCTTATACCTCCTTTAGGGTATATGTTTATCACAGAATTCTCCAAATTCAGACTCAAGATACCGCCACACCAAGGATAACATTCATCTTTTGTCAATTAATGATTTATCTGCCACCCGGGAACTGTGCAAGATATAATAAAATCTTTAAATTATGCACTAAAAAATGTTTCAGTCCTAGAAAATGGAACCCCAATAAACCCACAGCAGAACTTCATGCAAATGAAAGAGATCAGGCAAGGAGGGACAGGACAATTAGACTATTTTTCTATCATTGCACATATATTTACCAAAGTCCTAATGGTGTCTGTGCCTTCCACTCACACACTAACAGGAAAGACAGATATTAAAGAACTTTATAACATTAAGTGAATTCTAATCCATTCTCATCCAAAAGAAGAAATAAAAAGTAGTTGCCTAAATAGCATAGGGCTCAAACCTAGTCTGGGAAGACAGTTAAGGCTTCCCTGAGGAATCCATGGGTGGACGTCACCGAGACAAAGGGTAGGGCTGGTAGTAAGAGCTTTCCTGTCAGAAGTAACAGTGAATCAGTGTGGAGATGAGTTAGTTGAAATGGGAATGAGTGAAGTAGGGTGGAAGCAATGTGTGTTCTAGACAGACACAATGGCACATGCAAGGGCCTTGAAGGTAGAGGTTGTACGTTGAGTTTGCAAGGAAGTAAAGAAGTCTCCTGCAGTTGGAATATTAAGAGTCAGTGGAGACTTACAGGGAAGAAGCCTCATGCAGACAGGCTGTACTGGTGGTATTTTTCTCCCTAGGAATTAGTACCCAAAGGCAAAGGGGTCTGATTTGTGGATTAGTACAGCACTGTGTGCTAAATGGACTGGAGCAAGAAAGTGAAGGGAAAGAGAGATCACTTCTCAATCCACTGCATTTAAGCAAGAAGTAATAAGCACTAAGGGGAGCAATGTGCTTAGAACCCAGCCTGGCACGTACTAACCCCTGAATGAATGTTGTTTGTGTTTTTCATCAGTTGACTGCTTGGTTACAGGGGCCAAGAGAGAGGATGGTGCCAAAGACCACTGGTGTCACATGCCTTGAGGGTCACGATGAAAGCAAAGGAAAGAAGTGGTCATCTGAACTGGCATCAGCTTGGGAGGAAATATGATAAATCCCATTTGGACACGGGTTTGAAGAGGCATATAAACAAGAAAGTATGGACAACGTGGCAGAAGGTATTCCACAAAAGTTAGCTGCAAACTCTTGACGAATACTGACATCTTGACAAGCTCCTAGACCTTGGTCACACAGGTGCCATGGTCACATGTCACAAACTCAGCACCCTGTGAAGCTTAGTTCTCATGGGTTTATCAAACTCTACCGCAAGCCAGGCACTGTGTAAGGCGCTGTTTGGCAATAGTGAGTAAAACAGCCCTAGTAACTGCTTACAAGGTACTTACAGGATAGTAAAAAAGTAATCACACAAGGAAATGTGCAATTCTGAATTGCGATACCCGCAATGGGAGAACTGAACAGAAAGTGTCTAACAGAGGTGCCCTAATTCAGAGGAAGAGGGAAATTAGTGGTCCAAACGGTTAACACAAAAGGTTGGAGGTCGAGTCTACCCAGAGGTGCTGTGTAAGAAAGGCTTGGTAATCTATTTCACAAAAATATGGAGCACAGTTTTAGTCTGATACACATGGGGTCACTATAAGTCAGAACTAACGTGATGACAACTGATTTTTCTCTAAGTAAATGATATTTAAATTACTACTTAAGGAGTGAGCAGGAGTCAAAAACGTAAACAGGTGGTGGTGGTGGTAGTGGGGTGTGTGTGTGTGTGTGTGTGTGTGTGTTCGGGAGTGCAGGCTGGCAGAGGGCTGCAGGAACCCTGAGGTAGGAAAGAACGGGACAAACTGCAGACCTCAGAGAAAGTCTATGACACTCTTGCTCCCCAAAGCATGGGGTGAAATGGTATTGGAGGGTTGGGTAGATTTTAAACCCTATGCGGGTTTGTAGATAATACTTAAGAGTCCAGATTTTATTCTAAGTGCAACAGAAAGCCATTTAATGGTTCTGAGTAGATGATCAATAACTCAATTTACATTAAAATATATATATATATATATATTGTTCTGGCTGCTGTATAGAGAATGATTTAGGGAAGGAAGCAAGAAAGGGGTCCACAGACCATTTAGGAGGCCAATGTAGCTGTCGCTGGAGAGAAGATGGTGACTTGGAGGAGGATGATGTGAGTGGTGACGGAGAAAAGTGGGGAAAATTTGAAAAAAAATTTTTTTCAGAGTTAGAATCAAAAGGCCACATAAGATCCGGACAAAATAAGACTCTCTTAAGTACTGTGAAAGTACCAAGAATCCTTTATCTTAGTAAAAATACTATACTCACAGGCAAATTTCTCCAATAACTCATAAAAGTAGTTTTTGAATTGTGGCTCTCCTTGGTTGTTTAACATTTGAAAGGTAATCAAATTCAAGGCATTAAAAAAAAAAAAAAGGCGGGACAAAATTTTTCTATTTGAGAACATAGAGAATTTGCAGTCTGAGTTACAAAGGTATCTAAGGGAGTGCTATGGAATTGCTGCAACATATATAATCTATTCCTTTAAATGTCAATGTGGCTGCAATAAGGAAAATGCTGCTGGATTATTTTATCCTACATAGTAGTCATTTGTTTCTCACTCTTCGCAAGGCAACTTCTTGCACAGTAAAGATTGTACAAATATTTACATTCCAAGTAGCACAGCTGTTTGAAATGCTATGAAATTCTGCCAAAACTTCTATGACAAACCTTTATTTCTTGTTTATAATGGGTACATAAAAGGTGGAAAATAAAACGTACTATGATTTGAAACTTGGCATACAAAGTTCCAACCAGGGAGCCCAATTCTCCTGCAGCAAATTTTCAAAAAGAAATGTACCACCATTTAGGAGGTAGAAGGGGAAAAAAAGGCTACAAACCAAAACCATTTAGCCCACTTGATCCTTTTCTGAAATTCTTTTATACAAATTAGATCTGAGAGTGAGAATTATCATCCCTCAATTTCAAAGAAATGTTCTATTTTAAACTATCCTGTGGCTCAACACTAATTATTGCTAAACATATCGCCAGAGGGATATTGTCCAATGCACTCTTACGCAGCATAAAAAAGGAAATGGCCCACCGGCAGTAAGTGACTAACAAATGCATATTAAAAACCAGTTAAGTCTCAACAACAACAAAATCAATAAAATTTAAAAGAGGGGGAAAAAAAAAAAAAACTCATGTAACAACCATCACAGCATAAGAATATCAACACATGTGAAAAATATAATCCATGTCACTGAATAATTTGTGTAGAAATTATTAAACGGGAACCTAGTTTGCTGCCTAAATGCTCACAGAAAACACAATAAAATATTATTTGGGGGGAAAAAAAAGCATTATGCATCAAAGCACTCAAAGAAGTACAAGAGCAAGAGATAAATCTTCACTCTGTCTGATTTCAGGGATTTCAAAGGAAATCTGAAGTGGATGCGATTACCTGGTAATTAAAAGCAATAAAAATAGCAAAGGCATCATTTTTCACGGAACAAAAGTATCCATTCTTTGGCGAAAGTGGCTTGAAAGAAAATTTCAAAGAAATGCATTAGATGTGGAAAGTTTGAGCCTCCTCGGGTTCCTCTACAAACTCCAAGGAGAAACGAATGAAGCCCTGGAGTACTATGACAGAAGGCCCTGAGGCTGGCTGCTGACTTTGAGAAGTCTGAGAGAAGTGATCCCTGGTTGCTAACATAGCAGTCATTTTCACATTCCATTTGATTGTAGGTTAATATGCGGTAATCATCTTTCCTGCTTGCTGTACTCAAAAACATACTATGTAATTCACTGTAATGATAAAATTTCTGAACAATGGTAGTTGTATTCAGAAAAAGCGATACAAAAAATATATACATATGAAACCATTTCTGTGTGAATGCTACAAAGTAGAAAAAAGAGTTTACTGAAAAAAATTGAAAAGAAATAAAAACACTGAACGTCTCAGAGGTGCACAGCTTTAAGAAACAAAGTAACTCACAAAGATCAGAAGGCTTAACGATGGACCCGTGGTGATGACTAATCAGAGATGGCAAGTGAACACACAAAGCATCAATAAATCCCCCTGCCATCTGAATATCTCCAACCACATAAAATTAGCCTTATTTTACTGCTAACAATTTACTAAGTGGTGACCGGAAAACACAGAACACTGAACCAGTCATACATATACCTCTCTGTTTTTGGTCCTGCCACAACACAGTGATATATAGATCTGGCGGTTTGAAAGGGGCAAGTCCATCTATACACTATTTCAGCACAAAACAGATTAAGAGTTAATGAGAACTTCAAGTTGGCCACTTAAATATGCAGTAAAAACAAAGCCAGAAGATGTACATTGAATGTGTGAGGAGGAGTTAGGAACATATAAAAGAGAAAGAGGTCTATTTTGCTTGCAGAGTGAAGAGGCTGTTAGTTTGTAATAACTAGGCATATATGAAATGTGACAGTGATAAAATTGAACATCCATCAGCAACTGAGAGGCTACTGCTTGCTGCTCCACTTGAATCTGCTCAGCACTTTGGTACTATTAAATGTGTTGCCATTTTAAGGAAAGCTTGGGTAATCTGGTTGTGTTGAAGTGTACTTAAAAGTTAGAGTTCTCCTGGAGAAATGAACTCAATGCTTTCATGTCTTCGGGCTGATGTTAATAACATCCAGACAGTGAGTAGGACATGGGGCTGAATGTTATTGTCTGAGGCAGCCGCTGTCTGAATCTATTACCCTGGAAATCAATTAACCACTTGGTGTCTCAGTTATCCCATCTTTAGACAGCCGGGGCCACACACATGCCTTCTACCTCACCATTCCCATTCATCTAACAAAAATGTGCAGCAATTTTCTGTTTCCCTGGTGGATAGTGATCCTTTTGGGGTAGGGGTCCTCAAACCACATGTGGACCCTCAACTGACTTCTCACACGCATTCAAAGACCAGTAATTTCTGAACCCCTTATTTTTATTACTTGCAAGCAATTATCTTTCCATTAGCAAAGCTGAACTCTATTGGTTGTCCTTTATTAACTGCATTTATAAAAACTTGTCCCACTACAATTGGTGACTTGCACATACTAGGCATTTTACAAGTGTTGCTCAAAATGATATGAATATTAACCTGCAGGCAACTTCCTCCCTACTGCCAAGACCCACAAAGGGTTAAAACCACCAACAAAGATGACATTATTGCAACCAAAGTCATGTCACTGTTAGTAAATACTGCTAGCAAAGCCAAAGTAAAAAATTTGACTTTGCTATTGAGACATAATAGCTCTTTCAAAGGCAATTACTCCTCCTTTCAATCTCAAAAGGGCTCTGACTCATTGTTCTGATTAATTCCTGTTTTTAATCTATTTACAGATCAGGATTCTTTCTCTTTTTCATCTAGTGTGATATTCATCTCTGCGGGGGTAGACAGAAACCACAGCACTACAGTCTTCCTACTTTTTTTTTTTTGTAGTTATTCTTGCTTAATGATTTAAAAATTATTTCTGGGTTTACCTACTCACCATATGAGCTGGGGTTTCAGACCTCCCTCCTGCACATCGCACATCTCCCGTCTGCAGCCTCCTCTAGCTCTGTTTCCCCACATCTTGGATTGAGGTTAACAGCCTGGCTACCCCTCTCCCAGACCTCTGTCTGTTCTCCTCCCTTTGGCTCAGAACCAGTGTCCTCAAGGCAGCGGGCACTGTTTGTTATTAAACCATTTCTCTGGGCGCATCTCCTTCTCGTAAATCAATAAGCAAATGTTATAACGGAGAAGAAGCCGCGGGTTGGCAAGCTGTGTGGAGCTTTGCAGAAGCAGAGTTTAGAAGCTGTTCGATGCAACCCAAAAAAAATTCCTGATGCTGCTGTGACTTGGGGTGCCCGGCTAGGACTTCCTGATTTTCTCTTCCTTTAGTATTCTGTTTGTTACCTGCTTGGTCAGCTTTGCAGGGTTTCTTAGAGGACACGGAAGCAGCCAAGATCAAGGTCCGAGTTCAAGAAACCTGGATGATAGCCTATAGGAGAAAACCTGCAACTCAACGCGACAGGGGATCTGTCCAAGGCTGAAAATTTTAAGCGCAAAGAAAACGCAGCTCGGAAAACTTGATCTCTAATAGAAGCACCCTCCCTCCTTGGCTTCCTCCATACCTCGGGGGACCAGGAGGGAGTCTTCTGGCAAAAAGGTATTACAATCCCACCCCCTGCACTATGGACCTGGGGTTCTTCCTCAGCACCCCCACGGTTCACAACTTTTATTTTCAACTTTCACTGGCCAAATCCGCTCCACTAGGGGCTAGCCAGAGGGTCTCACCTCGCTCTCTCCGCGCTCCAGTTGGGGATGCGGAGTCTTTCCCTCCGGAAAACAATACTCGCCCTAAGTGGGACAAAACAATCTCCCCCAAAACAAGCCGGCTGGGAGAAGCATGCTGTATTCTCGACCCGTCGGCCGCATCTCCCCACAAACAAACTTTGGGGCTGAGGAGCCGCGAAGCCAGTGCATAAAGTTTGCCCAGGCAGGTGGCTCAGCCCTGTACCCCGGGCCGGCGCGAGGAGCCTGGCATCCCCAACCTACCTGGTCCCTGCAGCTCGGAAGGCGCCCGCCCAGCCGGCCCGCCCGCCGCCGTTCGCAGGGGCCCGGGGGGCCGCCGCGCGCGCCCGTGCCAGTCCTCGCCGCAGCGCCCCCGTCCGCGCCGTTCCCCGCCGAGCCCGCGGCGCCCGCCCGCCCGTCGCCGCCTCCACCGCTGCTGCCGAGCGCCAGGCTGCTGTGGCCACTGCCGGCGCCGAACGCGAGCTGCCAATGCCTCACCGCCCCAGCTCCGGCGCGGGCGCCGGAGGGAGGGGATACGGGGCGGGAGAGAGGGGCGGGAGAGAGGGGCGGGGAGCGCGCCGGCTGCAGCCAACTGGGTCCCGCGCCTCGCGCCTGCGGCGCCCCAGCGCCTCCTCGCCCCGCGGGGCACCGTGCGGCCCTGCGCTCCGCTGCGCGTGCCCACGTGTGTCCGGCCTCCGCAGGGCCCGGGGCAGTGGCGCGGAGGGGGCGACGGTCAGTCTGTCACCACTGGGTGGCCTCGTGCGCGCGCAGCTGAGGCCTGGGGTGCGCAGGGTTAAAAGGCAGGCATTCCACTTCTTGGAAAGCCTCCTGGAGCTGCAGTGCCACAAGTGCGCGAAGATTGCCAATTTTAATATTAAAAAGCGTTTAATTATTGAGGGCTTGCTATGCCCCAGGTACTGGGCTGCAATTTTAGTGAATTAGTTCATGCAGCCCCCAGAATAAGCCTGGGTCTGTTATTATTCCCCGATTTAGAAATTAATTTGCCTGTGGCTTCAGTGGAAACCCTGGTGGCATGGTGGCTGAGAGCTACATCTACTAACCCAAAGGGCAGCAGTTTGAGCCCACCAGGAGCTTCTAGGAAACCCTGTGAGGGCAGTTCTACTCTGTCCTATAGTCTCACTATGAATCGGAAGCGACTCGACGGCCGTGGGGGTTTTATGACTTCAGTAGTAGTTTGGAGAATGGTCGTTACTGTACTGTATTCTTACAAGGACCCTATAAAGCAGGTCTGACTAACTTTATTTGCCCATCTACATACAGACAGTGGTTGATTGGAGAACCTGGATTTAAGTCTAAGCCTGCTAAAGTCCTAAGCCCTTGCTTTGAACCGCTAGGCTTTATTTGTTATTGAAAAACAATTAGAAACTGCCTGCCTATCCATCAATACGGGAATATTTAATTAAAATAGAGTGGAGCCGTACAATGGAATAAATGCAACAGCCACATACATGGGCGTGAAATGACCTTCAGGAGGTGCCGTTAGGAGGAAGTGACAGACACAGGAAAAATAGGTACAGTGTTTGTGCTTATGTATACATTCTTACGTATGCATGTATATGTATGTTCTGTGTGCATTTATGCGTTCACAATTTGTAGAAGAATGTCCCAGGATACCATTAACAATAGTTAGTCCTGAGTGAAACTAAAATTGAGGCTGAGGAGACCATATACTTTTCATTTTATGACTCTCTGACATTGTTTTTAACGTTTATTTTCCTTTTAAATTAAAAATACCCGGTCATTTTTTCAAAATTAGAGCTTATGGCCCTGTTACCTCTCCTGCCCTCTCCTCTCCTCCCTTCTCTTCTCTTCTCTCCCCTACTCTCCAGGACCTCCCTTCTTTTCTCCATTCTGCAGAGGAGACCAAAACCTGTTGCTATTGAGTTGATTCCGACTCATAGTGACCCTATAGGAGAGAGTAGAACTGCCTCATAGGGTTTCCAAGGAGCGGCTGGTGGATTCGAACTGCTGACCTTTTGGTTAGCAGCCAAGCTCCCAACCACTGAGCCACCAGGGCTCCTACAGAGGAAAGTAACCCCTAAAATTACGCAACCTGGACACACTGGACCTGAGAGGGTGTTTAAGGGTCATGGCTCTTTTAACTGCTCTTTCCCATTCTTGCTCATTTCTCTGTTAACTAAGCATTCCAGACGATTCCCCTGCAACAGAGTATGGAATTTGAATCTGTGGGAAGACTTCCCTTATGAAAGTTTAAAAGATAGAAAGTAAAACTCAAGTCACTAGGATGCTGGTTGCTGCTCCCTACTTTGAAGCCCCTTATGGGTTCCAGCCTGCCCTTCCTGCTGGCAGAAAGAAAAGGCTTCAGAGGCTTAAGTAGGGTGGGTTTTCCCCAAACTTTCCTTCAGCAGTAGTATTCTCTTTGCACAAGAGCATGCAAAGTGTTCTGGAATACACTGGGGGAACTTTCCCTGATGTTGGGCACTTTTGCCCCATTTCTCACTTTGTTAGGAAACTGCTCTTCCCTGTAAGAGTAATAGCTGGATTTAAAAAAGAGAGGGGAAAAAAAAAGAAGCTGAGGTTATTTATATTCTGGGGCGGGGGGGGGGGAGGAGATAGATAGAGCACACTGCTATAAATAAAAATAATGTGCTTTTTCCCACCAGAATTAAATTGTAGTAAATCTGGACTCCTTAAGGTCTCTCTACTTAGCAAAAGAAAAAAAAAAAACAGATATGGAAAGGTTGTTTATGGCCGTTTCAGTTGTTATTGGTTACTGTAAATAATCTTTTTGCTTGCAATCTGGGAACGTGTTGCCGAACCCCCCGAGTGTGACAAAATGTTTTATTGGTTAGAACTGGTGTGTTCTGGAAGGTGCTCAGAGAAAGTAACATGCAAATTATGCTCATGCCTTGCACCCAGCAGGTGCAATTACTGCCATCCCCACATCCATCACAGGAGCGCATCCTCTCTTAATATTTTCAAGTTGATGTCTCGTGATGCATTTTCCTTCTAATACATACATATATGCTCTGTCTAATGGGAAGGGAAAGAGCATTTTCATCAAGGAGGGGAAGCTGGCCCTAGGCAGCAAAATAACAGGGGAAAGACAACAGAGAAGCTTCTTGAAATTAGAGAAATTTACACCCTGAACCCCTTACCACCATCTCTAAATAATTAGTCATTTTTAGACTCAGATTACATTATCTGTTCTGGGGAAGGCTGATTATGCTGGAAAGATATAATTGAATTTTGAAACCCGCGGTTGCAGCAGAAGGGGTGGCATCCTGAAAATTGTGGAAGCAATGATGGACATTTAGTATGAGCCGTGGTTTCATAATCAGAACAGGTAAAAGGTGTATAAATATATGTATTTGAAGAGAGATGCATCATTTTATTTACCTCCCTTTGCCTAAAATGTAAAGCATAATGTGAGTCAACTGAAAACCTGATATTTACTAAAAGTTGATACACAAAAGCAGGTTTAAATAAAATTTCTGTCCAATTTCTGGGCTGGAAGCCCAGGAAATTAAAAAAAAAAAAATTAAAGGCACACGTGGGTCTCCTCACTGTGAATGCCGAATGGAGTTTTTATTGAATTTGGCCTCAACTGACTGTAGCATTATAAGCAATTCTGCAGTTAAGTTTCAGCAGCCATTTAGATGGTAAATCCTTTTTTTAGGGTATTATAACTAAGAATAATAACTTACCTTTTATATCGAAGCACTTTAAAGTGTGAGATCATCTTCCCATTATTAAGATCCCCCATCTGTGTTAGAATATAGAAGCTATTTCGTACCACTGACACCGCATAACAGTTATTTGTTTGCTTGCTTATCGTGTAGCAAAAGGAAATGAAGAAACATACCTGCTTAACCCTCAGACTGAAAGTTCTAGGTAAAACTGTAAATTGGAATATAGCCCAGCCACTAAGTTAAACACATCTATTTCTATGCACAAGGGTGTAGAATATTTTCATGTCCATAGGTGTAAAGATAAATCCTCTGGGCATCCGCATGTTACAGTAGCAAAGTTCTAGCTTGTTTCTGGGTGCAGAGATTATACTGTTAACTATACAGGATTGTCATTTATTATTTCCAGCGCTGGGATGGGTGCTTCTGTGTGGTTCTTGGAGTCAGACTAAAGAATACTAAGAATATGCTTTCAGCATCCAAATTTGGAGTAAGGAAATAGATTGTTACAATAACAGGAAAATGGAGACAAAAATCCTTCCATGAAACTTATGCCTTAATTGTCTAATTGTCCATTGGCTATGCTATTCAAGCAAGTTCTCCACCTTTCTGGTAAGAGAGTCAAAACTGGAGGATTATAAAAACATGAATACACATAAATTCCTTAACTTTATGCCTGCAGCTTAGCTCTACATACTAACCAAATAATGCTAACAAATTCTGGGATATGCTCATTTGCTTTCCCCTCTGAAGGCATTTGCTGAGCTTCCTGTCTATAATAGCACTGCGGTCATTCTCTCTACTTCACGGAACATATCATTATGTGACGATTATTTTACATGTCCGCTCATTTATTGCCAATTTCCCCCACTAGATTGTAAGCTGCATGAGGGCAGGGACTTTGCTTTGTTCACTGCTGCATTCACAGCTCCCAGCTGATATCCGACACATATATGATAAGTGTGCAGTAAATATTTGATGATCGAAAGAGCTTCCAGTGTGCTAGGCACTGTACTAACAGCTTACACTCAGTGCTTCACAATCCTTACAATAACCTCGTGGGATAACTACTGTTTTACCACCTTTTTCACCAGTGAAGAAACTAAGACAGTAAAGTGAGCTCACATATTTGGAAGCTCACACTTCCAAGATTACACTAACTGTAAGCAGAAAGGCTTAGCCTTAGATCTAGGCATTAATGCTAGACTCTCCACTCTGTGTTATACATCGCTGCAAGCTCAAATGAATTTCATTGACCATCTTGTCCAGCACTTCTCAAACTTTAGTGCACACATGAATCATCTGGGGATAAAATGTAAATTCTGATTCGGCAGGTTTGGGGTGGGGCCTGAAACTATACATTTCTATCAAGCTCCCAGATGATGTGAGTGTTAGCTTTGAAGAGCTAGAATGTAGTCCAAACCTTTCATGTTAACATATAAGCTGGTTTGTACAACCTAAATTTTAGGAATGTGAATTAATGGAAGTTAAGCATAATAATAGGGTATGCCCAGGTGGTACAAATGCTTAAAGTGCTCAGAGGCTAACTGAAAAGTTGGAGGTTTGAGTCCACCCAGAGGTGCCTCAAAAGAAAGGCCTAGCTGTCTACTTCTGAAAAAAATCAGCTATTGAAAACTCAAGGGAGCACAGTTCTACTTTGACACACATGGGATAGCCATGAGTTAGAATCAACTCAACAGCAACTGGTTGATTTTTTTTGGTAAACATAATGCTGGAATTACTTTAAGGGTCATGCAATCATAAAATTAAGATTAGGATTTTTTCCTTTACAATGCCATCAATATTAATTTCCTATACAGAAAAGGAAACTAAGCCACAGAAGGACTGATGATACAACTCCGTGATACAATTTCCCCAATTCATTGCTGGTAGAGTTGGAATAGGAACCACCATGTCCTGATTAAGCTGTTTTCTTCTTGTTTTGACCAGAACACTCACACTTCTCTCAGTTTTTTCAAAAATAGATTTCATGGAGATTTGAAATGGCAACAGTCTGACAAGGTTAAAAGAGTTGGTAAAGAAAAAGGTGTATATGAATGTAGTGATCAGTTGCGCTTTGGTAGGGATGAGGTTGTTGCAATCAAAGAAAGAAATGAGACCATTTGAAGTTCACAGCTCTTGAACTGAAAATCTGTTATATAACACACCAATGAGCTTTGTATATGACTATACCCTGAACACAGGTTTCTGGTTTAGTAACTCTATATTCTTTTTCTTTGCCCAAATATTAGTGGGAATAATGCTATCTTTCCCATTTAAATATGATTCTGCTTTGAAGAGGACATATATCACTCCATTGAAAATATGTGCTGTTGTACAAAGTGACACATAGTTCATTAATTTATCTCATCAATTTTTTAAATGGGGGTTTCAATAAGTATTTATTTTATTGCTGTACTTGAAATGTTTTCCCCCAGACTGCCAACCTTTCTTGGAATAAAGATAAAGATTTTTCATATGCTAACGTGTAGAAAGCATGCCTTCATATTTATATTTTAATTGTGTTTATATTTTTATTATGATGCAAATTTTTATTAAAGGTAGTAAATTTATTGATGTTAAAATTGGGCTTCTGCCCTATATTGAACTTGGAAATGCTTTATATATCTAAAATCTTAGCTGATATGTTGAAACAAGGACATTTTCTAAACATAAGGCTAAAAAACCTTCTTCACAGTGTAGTTTCAGAATGAAACACAAAAACTGGTTCATTATATATGGAGGGTGGCCACTATTAGCTGAAAAAGTATCCTGGGTGAAGTATAAAGAATGAAAATAATAATACAAAATAAGTTGAGGTAAAATATTATCCTAAATAGAAAATATTGTATAGAGGACTAAGAAACAAGCCAGGAGAAAAGAATGTTGATTTAGTTGCTATCTTCAGATCCTCATGAACCTACAAATTAGTATAACAAATATTGTTGGCAACATTTATAGATATTTGACAACATATATAGGTATCAAGTGGATTATTTAGGCTCTGAAAAAGACATAAGGAATAGTTTTATATTTAAGTCGTTTAACACTTTTTAACTTTAAAAAGTTAAAGTCATTTAACTTTTCTGTTAATAACTTATTGCAGCATTGGTAAGAGTAGCCATAGGTATAAAACAGCACAGGGTAATCAATTCTGCTTTGATTAACAGAGCCTCAAACCAGTTTGAACTGGTTCAGTCATGGCCAATGAAGTAAAACCAGAACAGGCCCAAATTTTTACAGTTTGGGTGATCCAGAATGGTAACAGGAATAGGAAAAATTATGGGTCAAAGCCCTGGAATGGGAGACTCAGAAGAGGCATAGTGAGCCTTTACAGGAACCTGATGCGTGAGGTTGGATTATTGGCAGGACTGCAGAGAGTGACACACATTCAAAGAGGCATGGTCAGCTGCCATCTTTGAGCAGGGCACTACTGTTTCCGACTCTTCTCAAAATCTAAGGGGCAAGAGATCTGGTTGCTATGCAGCACATTGCTGCCCTTGGTTTCTAAGAGAGAGATTATGTTTCTAGCAGGGCTTCAACCTGTAATTTTTCCCATTTTGATTACCGTTCTAGTTTACCTGAAATTCTAAAAATTCAGGTCTGTTCCAGTGTCAATTCTTTGGCCATGACTGAATCAGGGAAAACCTGGCTCAAAGCCCTGCTTTTTAACCTGACCACTTAATCTATAAAAATAAAAAGGTCTGGTTTCCACTATTTCCTTAAACCTGAGGAAGGAGTGATTTCCGTAACGAGTCACAAAAAAAAAAAAAAAAAATAGAGTTCTTGGCTTCCTTCAGAGCTCAGGCAAAGTGCAAATGATTTCTCAAGTTCTCCTGGAAGATGAGTGGCCATAAAACAGATGCTGTCCTTGGACCTCTCACATGGCCTAATGCACAATATACGTTAAAATGTTCATTGAATGAACACATGACAAATGGTAAGGTTTCTAAAATTATTTTTGATTCATGTAATTCATTTGGATCACCTGCTGAAGTTCTTTTTATTCTTTTCTAAATGCTTAAAGGAAGAAAGGTATTTTCCTGATTGGAATGTACACTTCATTATGCTAAAATACATTTTTGAGATACTGGTAGCCAGAATCCTTTAGTCTAATGGTTCTGAGACTTTCGCTGAATGCTAGAATCACTTGGGAGAACTTTCAAAATCTAGATGCCCTGGCTTCACCTCGTACTTACTGCTTTGGAATCTCTGAGGGCAGTCTCTTTTTAAACTTCCCATGTAATTCCAATGTACAGCTAAGTTTGAGAAACACTTCTCAGTCAACCTCAAGACAAGCCTTGCTGGCAGTATGTGATTCCCCCTTGGTTGGTGGCTTGGTTTTTCCTCATTTAGCTGTCTAGTTGAATTGGGAGGGGAGATGGTTTTAAAATAATAGCCATTTTCACTGACTATGGCAGAGTAAATATTTTGCCTCTTTCCATTCCACCCTCATTTCCCGCCACTGGCATTAAGCCAGGCAGAAAAATTCAAAGCTCTTACTTTGATGAAACATTTCTTTGGATCATTCCAGTTTTAGGGATAAGATTCTGCCACTTGCTACTCCAAGCACTTGTTTGCCTGTACACTTTCTATCACGATCCATATAATTCTATGTGAGTCACATGACTGCGGTGTTTTCTCTTTGAAGCCAGACCAATTGCTGCAGAATACAATCAGCGTAATCAAAACATTTTTAAGGTTGAAAACAATGAAAAACTGGTGGCTTTCTTTTTCTCAAATCTTTTGTCCCAGATGATAGGTTCTCAAATATATTTTCCCATAAAAAATGTTTCTTCAGGAATTATGAAATGATCCTCAACTATAGACTATTTTAAAGATGAACTGAAAAGGAACTTTAGGTGATTTTTAATCATCTTCAAACTACTATGACAATTATCACAATCACTGAAGGGTAAGAATAGGGCATGATTTGGTCATGGGTACACACAGCCTAGTAATCAAAATGCTGATAAAGCAACACTCATCTCAAGCAACCATTTTAGATGACTAGATAAGTAACTATAGGCATAAGTCCAATTAATGAAGCATTGCCCAGTTTATGGTTCCTGGGCATTGCAAACAGTTTGTGCTTGGCTACTAATTAAAAGACTGGCCTTTTGAACCCACCCAGCAGCATTGCAGAAGAAAGGCCTGACAACCTACTTCTGTAAATATTACAGCCAAGAAAATCCTATGGACTCTGACAGGGATCACAATACAGAGTCCCGGACAGAACTGGAGAAAAATGTAGAACAAAATTCTAACTCAAAAAGAAAAACCAGACTTGCTGACCTGACAGAGACTGGAGAAACCCTGAGAGTATGGCTGCTGGACACCCTTTCAGGTCAGTAATGAAGTCACTCCTTAGGTACCTCTCTAAGCCAAAGATTGGACAGGCCCATAAAACAAAACGAGACTAAAGGGGCACACCAGCCCTGGCGCAAGGACCAAAAGGCAGGAGGGGACAGGAAAGCTGGTAATAGGGAAGCTAAGGTTGAGAAGGGAGAATGTTGATATGTTGTGGGGTGGTTAACCAGCATCATAAAACAACATGTGTTCTAACTGTTTAATGACAAACTGGTTTGTTCTGTAAACCTTCATCTAAAGTACAATTAAAAAAAAGAAAGAAAGAAAATTCTGTGGGGCTCAGTTCTACTCTATAACACACGGGATCACCATGAGTCAGCATCACCTTGACATGTCCATGGGTTCAGATCCACTTTGTAGCATGATGGGTGCGAAACTCCAAAGCAGGTCTAGAAATGTATAAATTATAACCTCTAAAATATGATTGTCACATATCTGACACCTAAGCTAACAGAAAAGAGCCCTCACCTAGGAATGTAAGTATGCAATTATAAAAATTATCAGGAGAGTGATCAAGTGTGGTATTAGCTGACAGCTTAGAACATAAAATAGAGATAACTTAAATTTAAGGGTTAGTAGTTCACATGAATAGAAACACCGCTGGTGGAGAGAGAGCTTTAACTTCTCTTATCAAAATTACTAGGTCCTTGGCATAAACATGCCTAATGTCTTGGCTAATCCTATGATGACTGATAGACAATATTCTGTGGAGCATTTCTGGCTGTAAAGTCCTCACAGATCCTCAGGGGGTAAGAAACACACAATAAAAGGAAGGTGGAGGATTAGGATAATTACTCAGGTGGTTGGAGAGGAAAGATGTCTTGCCC
Organism: Loxodonta africana; assembly: GCF_030014295.1. Classification (NCBI taxonomy): domain Eukaryota; kingdom Metazoa; phylum Chordata; class Mammalia; order Proboscidea; family Elephantidae; genus Loxodonta; species Loxodonta africana. Next base: position 54,582,514 of record NC_087363.1, on the reverse strand, counting down.
TGTGAGAGCCAGTCATGTATTTTATATATAGCTAATGGGAAAGTCAGGACCTACTACATAATTTGTGGCACCCAGTGCAGCATGAAAATGTGGGAACCCTTTTTCAAAAGCAGGAAAAAAAAAAAAAAAGTATTGTATATAAAGCTTTTTCCTTTCTTCCATGTTCTCTTTCTCACATTTTCATGGTGTCTTTTTTTTTTTTTTCCATTTAATGTCATTCTAAGAAAGGAAAAATTTTCATTATTAGCTTTAGTTTTATCATTCACCTTTATGTTGTGCAACGCCAGTTTTAAATGCAAATATAAGAGAATTTAACTCATATGCAGAATCACCAAAATTACACAATTTGTATTTGATAGCCTCTGCATGCATATGTATTTTTTTCTTACCAGAACAATAGGAACATTGCACAAAACTAACTCAGCTGTTGTTATTTCACTGCTTGATGTGCACACCTTCTACCAATGCTCTCTACTTTTGGTTTACTAGTGAGTAAGGAAGAACAGAAGGGAAAATGAACTATGGGCTGCCCTACCTTTCACTTTCCTCTTATAATTTTCACATAAGTGGTGGGACAATACAGGGAAGCAATAAGGATAAGAAAGGATATGTCAGGGTTCCTTGATCTTTAGAGTTTCCAAGCAAGTTTTGGCTCCATTGGACAGAGTGGCTTCCCAGGGCTGTGGGCATCCTTGATTCCTGAGTCCTAGACTTAACACATTTACTTTGTCTCCATCTAAGTCCCACATAGTGGGTCCACCAAAATTTTATGCTTATGGGGCTTCCTGAACACTGTATGTGAATGGGAAGGTCAAGAATGGCAGACACATATTTCCTCTCCTCAAGTGCATGCTCCATTGTCCAGTTGAATTACAAAACACAAGCTTACTTGTCACTTACAAAACACAAGTTCAAAGTTAAAGTTATTAAGAATTTCAAGATGGCAACAGCATAGAATTAAACTAAGTGCAGGGCTCTTTCGAGCTTGGGACGCTGTGTAATGAATCAGGTCACGCAGCCATAAAACCAGCCCCAGGCAAAGCTATTACACAAGTGTAGTTTCCAAGTTTCTCTGTCTTTCCACTCCCAAGAATGTTCTGGATTTAAATGTAAGTGTTGGGGTGATAGCTAAAACATTTAAACAGGTTACTTGAGTTGTATTTAAAAATGGTGCTTTCATTTTTTAGCTCTTCTGTCTAATTTTTGACTTAGCAGGAATCGGTTTTTTTTCTTACATGAAATAGGTACACAAACTCTCCCTGAGTATATTTTCATGTTTTTTCCTTTGCTAGTGTCCTAGATCTTTTATCTATGCTGAAATTTGCTATTGGGAGCTAGTCATGATCTATATTCTGGATCCACAAAGTCTTTTTAAAATAAGCTGTGGGCAATTAATGTTTATTGGGTGGGGCAAACAGGATGTGCTTGACTACTAACTTAAAGGTTGGTGGTTCAAACCTACCCACTGGCACCACAGAATAAGGGTCTAGTGATCTGCTTCTATAAAGATTACAACCAAGAAAACCATATGAAGCAGTTCTAGTCTTTAACACATGGAGTCACCATAAGTGGGAATCAACTTGACAACAAAGTTTTTTGTTTTTTTTTAGACAATGATACAACTTCACAGTCACACACTCCCTGTTCTGCACATCTATCTGCATTTACTTATATTTTCAAATTATCGTAATCATTTTTCTTTGTGTCTTTGTCTTAAGGAACAACTTTATACCACATGTTTTAAAAAGCGTTGATGGGGTTCTTGGACACATGGCTTAGTTATGCAGCGATAGATCCTTTGAGGTTAAATCTGTCGCTTTCCCATTGTGGGTCTACTTTCCGCACCACTCTGTTTTAGAGGGTTCCTGCATTTAAAATTTAGATCATTAACTTTGAGCATGGCAGAATTTCAAAACCGGCATACGTTACAAGAAAGCAGCCTGGTGGTTACAGGCATTCTACCATGTTTTAATACTCCCAGGTGCTGCTTTTGTGAAAACACTCCAACTCTACCCCATGTTTGGTATGCTGCCCTGCTTACCACGAGTGCAAATCTAGTGTAAACACTCTTCTTAATAAGGCTACCAGGATCAGAGCCAATCAAAAAATAAAGAGCCTTCATAAATATTCTCACCTCACCAGGGATTTATCTGTAGCAAATAATGAATAGTCATAGGGAATCACACCATTGACTGAGACCCATCAATGCAAAAACAAAACCCCATTTCCAAAAGCAAAACAACGGAAGTGTGTCTGTAAAATGCAGGCGACGGGTAGTCTTAAAATGCAGGTGACGGGTAGTCTTAAAAAAAAAAAAAAAAATTTTTTTTTTTCTTTTTTTAGGAGTACATTATTTCGATTTAGAGATTTTTCTTTTACAGCCCGTGCATCATTTATTTTCTTTTTCTCCCTCAGATTAAGTGTAGGTTCTAAAATACACACACGTAAGTTGTGAAGACCTATTTTCCCCCAATATATCATTATTTTTTCCCTTCTACTTAGATAACCATGTGTTCATATGCCACAGACGGCAGTAAGATCCACGCATTTTCTCTGAATAGCACATCTGGTTGCTCACTGGGCTCATGGGAAGCTGGTAGGTGATTTTAAAAATGGTTTCTGGCTTGTGGTAGAACATTTCATCCTGGAAACTGGAATAGCACTTGGTTCGACTCCCCTCAATTTGAGAATAAAATATTTGGGCTTAAAACATAAAGTGGGTTGAGGCATATGGGCCACAATGAGTCAGGAAGTAACCCGGACATTAAATCTGGGAGAGTGGGGGAAAATGTGTCTCTCCTTCCTTATTTCTCTCTTTATGGCTTGCTAAATAGAATTGTCAAAGCACCAACCTCCTGCATCTGTTGCAATGTTTTGTACATTAGATATTTGGAAAGCACTGTTATCTTTATGAATCTGTCTTCAATGGGATCTGCTCTCTCTTCTGAAACCCATGCAATTAAAAATGATTTAACAGGAATGTACTACAAACCGGACACCCCAGGTTAGGTGACATATGTCCTCTCTTCACACCCTCCCCCCATCAGTCTGACCAAGTTATCAAAGAGACTCAGAGGACCTCTAAGTATTTTAATGGATGCACAAAGTAAGTCCAAAGAGAATGTCTTCATTTATTCATGTAACCCTCTAATTATTCATCCAGCTCTCTCTTTCTCTTTTTTTTTTTTTTTAATAAATTGTAGTTGGCTTAGAGCAAATTCATTTCACAGCCTGTCACCTCTTTCCCACCCTATCCCCTTCCCCCACCTTCAATACAAGAAACCTTTAACTCCTTACAAAATTAAATACAAATTCCTCCACGTTACGTTCTGGTTGTTCACATCAGGACTCCCTGAGTCAGGATGCTTTGGATTATCTAATGATGGAAACCCACACAAAAAGGAAAATGTCTTTGTTCACAGAATTGAAAAATCCAGGACTACCATTAGCTTCAGACATAGCTGGAGCCAGAGAGACTGAGTTTCTCTCTTCCCTTGCCACTACTCTCCTCTGCACTGAATTCCATAGTAAACATGTTCTCTCCATTTGGTGACCCCTGGCAACTCAGGCTTACATCCTCCCCATTTTAAGTTAATCAGAAAGAGACTTCTTTGAACCCCAACAAAACTTAAAGAAAGATGTCTCATTGTACTCATAGACCAAGCTTGGGTTACTTGCTTCTCCATGAAGCAGTCTCTGGAACCTGAGGGAGATGATGCTGTGACTGACATGTTTGAGTCATATTCCCACCCTTGGAACTAGGCATGGACTCAGCTCACCCAAACCACATGGATCGTGATACTTGCAAGAAAAGTGAGGTCCTATAGACAGAAGAACTTGAGGCTGGACAGGAAATTACAACAGATACTCATTAGAAGCCTCAGTCTACCTTTCTTGTCTTGTCTTCTTTTCCCCTAAAACAATCTGATTTAGTCCACTGTGGTTTCATTAATTGATGTACACAAGAGGATAGTTTCAGTCACTTTTTAGGGAGACATAATCCTCTTCCTCAGCAACATAAAATATTCAGGAAATCTTTCTACAAGTTCGTAGTCCAAAACTTAGTCTTAAAATCAAGTCCCATTGGCAAAGACAGCTGTCTCTGGGGAGTCTAGGCCTCTGTTAGGGTAAAGGCTTAAACTTGGTTCCAGAGTTTAAGTGGCTATAACTATAGCCTCCCTGAGGTGTTTAATCATACATTCAACATATGTTTAATCATATAATGAACATCACCAAGCGCAGGTGTTAAGTTCATTATTATGACCTGAATTAAGCGGGAGTGCAGTGGTCAAACAGAATTCTCAGTGTAGCCCTCTGATTGCTTACTTCATACATCTATCCAAAGGCTATTTCTTAGAGGTGTCATCCTACTAAATAGTGGATCCTACAATAGAAAACATAGGATGTAAAGATATGTTCTTGACCTGGAAGGATTCTTGGATCCTACCCTGTGTCTCTTTCCCACAAGTTATGGCCTTAGGGAATACTTGAACAAACAGATTGGGCAGGCATTATCTGATATCGTCTAGACCCTTGCTCCACAAACTCTGGCCTGAGGATCACTAAGTAGCATTAGCAGTACCTGGGAGTTTGTTATAAAAACAGAATTATAGGTTCCACCATGGAGAGACTGAATCAGAATCTGCATTTTAACATGTCCAGGTAAGTAGTGTACCTATTAATGTTGTCCTAGGGGGTGCTGTCCTAGAGAACAGAATCTGGACCATCACAATATACGTATGACAATATTTCAGCCTTTTTAAGCATCTGATATTTTTAGTTTTGTGCAGTAGACCTTAGCAGTTAAGAGCCATGCTCTAGAGCTAGAGTGCAAATCCCAGCTCTAATGCTCAGCTTCTAGATGAATCTAAGATACTTAACTGTTTTGTGCCTCAGTTTCCTTAGCTATATAATAGGATAAAAATGGTACCTATTCACATTATTGCTATGAGAGTTACATGAATTAAACCAAAAAAAAAAAACCAAACCCATTGCCATCGAGCTGATCCCGACTCATAGTGTCCCTATAGGACAGAGCAGAACTGCCCCATACAATTTCCAAGGAGCGCCTGGTGGGTTCAAACTGCCGACTTTTGGTTAGCAGCCATAGCTCTTAACTACTATGCCACGAGGGTTTCCTTACATGAATTAGTACATATAAATATTTAGTATGGCATCTGGCCCGTAGTATAATCAGTATAACTCACTAATAGTTATTATTACTATCATCTCATTCTTGAAGTCAGAGATGAAAATGACCTGTGGTCAACACTTTACCTGAGGTGTATGCAAAGATGGAGGAACACCCTCAGGTGAGTGAGTACGTCATCTTTGCCCTAGTGCTTTTGAATCTTCTTTGTGTGTGTGAGTTTGTTTTGTTCATGCAGTAGGGATCATTTTGTTCACTCAGCAAAGGGGTGGTGTCTTTGTTCATCTTTCATGCAATTTACTTGACAAAAGCCCTTATACTGTCCTCATATTTGTTCAGCTTGGGACTTCGGATGCCTTTTGTTGCCCGTCCTATGCACCCTCACCAGGCACACAGCAATCTAATCCCTAACTAAACAATGGTTGTTTTCAAATTATTTGTCTATTATTTTTAGACTTATTATTCCATTTAACACCTCTCATCAGCACTGCACACAACGGTGCAAACACTGAGTCAGGCCTTAGAGTAAGGGAGTCTGAAAATCGTTTTATATAATTTCGCAGTCCAAACTCCATCCCAAATCAGGCCCTTCCCCACACCTTGTTTTCTCTGCCTATTATGCTCCAAGCCATCTTCCAAAGCCAGGACCTGACCCTCAGAGGCTTAGCTGGGCCATTTAGTTCTTGTCTCTCACTCATAAAATGCCTCAAATTATTCTTTTAACATGATTACTCAATAAGTTTATACAATCGTTGCTTTTGTGAGTTTGTGTAATTGGCATTAGTTTATGAAAAAATAAAACATTAAAAATAGACCACAACTTTTACAACCCACTTTTGGCATTAATTTCTTTCTTCCTTACTTTCTTTTTTTAGTATTCTGGAAGCCTCAGAAAATGGAAGCGGGTTCTCGCCCTCTTCTCCAAACGCCTTTTAAATTATCTTTCTTTCTATTGAACTTTTGCAGATGCCTCCTTCCTCTAAACTCTCCTAGAAAGTTCTAAAATTCTCACCAAGTATTCATTATTCTCTGCTTTCACTGAGAGTTGTGCACATCCCTTGTCTTCCATTCTCACAATAGCTTTTTGAATTCAAGGATTATTTTACCTCATTTTTTTTGTGTGTGTGTGGTATACTTGTATAGCCCTCCACAATCTGACAGGACCTGTGTTATATTCACTGATGAGTCAGCAGGAGCCTAGCACATAATTCTGTTTACATAGTAGGTACACAGGGTCCATGGGGGGTGCAAACAGTTCCTGCTTTTCTACTAACTAAAAAGGTGGTGGTATAAACTCATCCAGTGGGACCATGGTAGAAAGTCCTGGCAATCTGTTTCCGTAAAGATCACAGCCAAGAAAAACTTAGTGAGCAATTCTACTGTGTAGTACATGGGGTCACCAAGAGTTCAAATTAACTCAATGGCAACAGATTTGGTTTTTTTGGCTTTAGGAAATGCGTAATTAGCATTTGTTGAAATGTCTTGTATCTTTCAGTTTACAATTGTGTTAGAAATGTCTGTGTCTTGTGAGTGTCTTGATGGTGTAGATCTAGTTGGTAGCAAAATCCACACTTTCCTTTTCTTGTGTGATTTATAAACAGTTGCTCCTTTATAAATAGTCCTTGCAAACAACCTCCCTAATTCTCAGAACTGACCATACTTGCTGTGATTCTTTCACTATACCATATGTATGCTTCTGTCATGTTGCATTTATTAGTTTACTTGCCTGCCACATCTTCTTATTCTGTAAGCCTTTCAAAAAGCAAAGAGTAACAACTGAAACACCTATCAACTGATGAATGATGTCATACAATGGAATACTACTCAGCCCTAAAGAGGAATGAAGTACGGATGCATGCCACAACATGGATGAACCCAGAGGACTTTATGGTGAGTGAAATAAGTTGGTTGCAAAAGGACAAATACTATATGATCCCACTTACATGAAATAAGCAAATAATGTATAGAAATTAAAAGTAATTCATGGTTATCAGGGGTGGGAGGGTGGGGGAGAGTGGGAGCTTTTGTTTAGGGTGCATCAAATGTATGTTGATGGTGGTGGATTATTGTCGAAAAAGATAACAAAAAGGGTTGCACAACTTGAAAAAAGTAATTAGTGTCACTGAACAGTACATGTAGAAATTCATGAAAAGCTATGCTTGGCTGTGTGTATGTATCACTATAAGAATAATAAAAAGGCAAGGACTACTTTTTTTTCGTCTTTATATCCCCAGTACCTAGACCATAAGTTTCAGTCCATAACTATTTTTCATATTAAATAAATGGGTGGAGTGATGAATTGAATGTAAGTCATTTCCTGTAGAGGAAGGATGGATTCCTGCATATCAGTTAGCCATCTCCACGATAATACCTCATAACAAATACCACGAGACTCGGTGGATTAAGACAATGATTCTTTATTCTTCATTACGTGTCTGTGGTTCAACTGATGTAGGCTGTACTTATGTGGACATTTCTGCTTCAAAGTGTGGGTCGGGAGAGGCATGGCTCCCTGCCACAGACAGGGACTGTCTGTACCACCCGTGTTAATTCTGGGGGCCCCGCTGAAGATGCCAGCAGTTAAAACTAGTCTTTTCTCAAGGTGACAGCAGAGGCGCAAGGGAGCAAACCCTGCCATATAAACATATTTCAGACTTTTGCTTCCATCATGATGCTAACATTGAGTTATTCAACTAAAAGCCTCATGGCTAAGCCTGAAGTCAATGGGTAAATACCTTTGAGTCCATGAGAAGAACTGCAAAATCTCAGGTAAAAGTAAAGATACAGGGAGGAGTGAAAAACTGAGGTGAACAATTCAATCTGCCATACTAGATCAAAGCAAAGATTTGTGCAAGAAGTAGAGTTTAATAGTTCGATGTAGCCATTGCTGTTCTAGAATTTATTTGTGGTCTGTATCCAAGATATCTAAGGATGATTCTAGTTTAAATCATATTTCAGTATCTACTAAATTAATGCTTATATATTTTTAACCATTTAAAATACATATCGTATACATTTATGAATATCTAAATATTGCTATGTTATGCTCACTAAATCTAAAGTTAGTGTCTTCCAAGAACAGATTGTCCTTATTCTGACCTTGGATTTGCAAATTCCCCTAGTGAAGTTGCCTTCTTAATTAGCAATCATGACCTTCTGTTCACAGAAACAATGTTATTTAATTGGCCTTCCTTACAATCAAGTCAGACACCAGGAACATTTCACAATTTTTAATTTGTAAATGACCATGATTTTAATACAAGTTTGTGCAGTCAGTAGTTCCAAGGTTTACTATTTTGCACCCTCTGCTGGGGGAAAAAACAAAGCGAATTACAACAGATACAGAGAAGTATGTGATTTGAGGTATGAAGGAAAAGCCTTAGAAGAGCCCTTGGCTAATAAAAGTCTCACATTTTCAATTATTTTGAGAATATGTTGCTGTAACTCTCCTTGCAAAAACAATATATTATGCAATTTAAATTCACGAACATTAACCTAAAAATATTCAAGCTTATAACTTATAGTATATAAGTATATTGTGGAATATATTTAGAGCAAATCCCATTGATAAGAACTCAAAATAGCAAGACAGGGAAATATTCTGTATCTGAAGATTGGAAATTTAAATGGTACTTTCCATTCAGAAAGCCACAAGTTAGTCATTTTTCTGTTCTGCATTCCACAAAAGAGATTGTCAGCTTATGCAGTACATGAATTATAAGGAAACAAATATCTTTTTGTTAGAAAGGTATATTTAAATGCAGTTACCCCTTACAGTGAATTACTAAGAATGCTAATGGGACTATCCATTGGGATATACTTTCTTTTAAAGGTCTCTCCATAATGACAATGACAGCCTAAAATTATTTCAGTGTAGGTACCAAACATAACATAAATCTGAACTGTAGAATGCTTTTCGTAAGAAGAAAGAAAGTAGCTGTCTTTAAAATATTCCCCAACTCTTATTCCCAACAGGTGAGTAGTTTCGTAGGTGAAATTATCACTTAGAGTGACAAATATTTTAAATGGAAGAATATTAGATTTAAATAGTCTTATTTCTAAAGTCTTATACCTATGTGTGTAAATCTCTGCAACTGTCCTACTTTACGTTGAATGCTGTAATATATTGTCCAAAGTGGTCAGATGTATCCATTCCCCACACCTTTATACTCTAATGTTGAAAGAATATTTCAGCCGCCGCTGCTGTCTGAGTAGCCTGTGGAGCAACACAAACGTGATATTTTCTAATCCGAGGTTATTTTTCAGGTCATCAGTTCTATTTCCAAACATCTCACAGACTCTGGTGTTCTTAATTAGAATGGTGGCACATCTATCGATCATTATCTTTATGACTTCAATTTTCTCCTCGACTTGTAAAAAGTTCAGAGCTAGGCTTTCACAGACCTTGTCTGTTGCAGTCTGAATCACATCTACTAGCATTTACTAAGCCAGTCTGACATCATTTGATAAGTAAAAATGCATATCCTCAGATGTTAAATCAAAAATAGTATTGTTTACCTTCAAGGAAGAAACGAGGGCAAAATGGTGAATTCTGATCTTTCTCCTTCCAGCCCTCTCTCTCTTTCTGTTACATAAAGCCACATACTTACAGCCCTTAGTTACAGAAATCAAATACAGTTATACAAAATATGAATAGAATTACATTTCAATACCTTTGTACCTATCTTTAGTGTTAGAGAAAACGCAAATATGTAAGCTTTGTAAATACAGGATTTCCATCTGGTTCTTTCAGTTTGAACCTCTGCTGAAAATATGCATTTCTAACAGTTCCCTGCTGAGAATTTGCATTTCCACCCCAGGTATACAGCATCAAAATCTACATTGTAACAAGATCCCCAGGTGATTCTTATGTATAGCTTCCTAGGAACTTGTTAGAAATGCAAATTCTCAGCAGGGATTTGAACCAGAAGAACCCATTCTAAGACCTGTGTAAATACATTCCTTCTAAATGGTGTTACGGAAACCCTGGGGCCTAGTGGTTAACTGCTAGAGCTGCTAACCAAGAGATCAGCAGTTTGAATCTGCCAGGTGCTCCCTGGAAACTCTATGGGGCGGTTCTACTCTGTCCAAGTTGGAATTGACTAGACAGCAGTGGGTTTGGTTTTGGGGGTTTAAATGGCGTTAAAGGAGTCTCTGGACAGAGCAAATGGTAAGCACTCAGCTACTAACTGAAAGATTACAGGTTCAAATCCACCCAGAGGCACCTCAGAAGAAAACCCTGTCAATCTACTTCTGAAGTATCATAGCCGTTGAAAACCCTAAGGAGTACAGTTTTACTTTGAAACGTACGAGGTGGCCATGAATTGGAATTGACTCAATGCAACCGCTTTTTTTTTTTCCCCTGTCTTTATTATTTAATGTTTTTTTTTGTTTGTTTGTTTGTTTTAATGGTATCATGGGTAGGAATACAGGAAAAAAGAACCTCAAAGTTCAGTTAGCTGCATTTTCTGGAGGTCAATGGTGTGAGAAGACCTCCTATAATCTGGCCTTTCACTTCCAGCTTCACCCTCCACATTTCACAATTTAAGCTATTTTAGCTGGCTCTGTGCCTTTGAGGTCTGTCCAAAACGCCATGCTTGCCCTGTTTGTCATGTAATTTTGCTTCTCATTTTTACCTTTTAACATCAGATTATGCCCAGCTCATGCACAATGCCTGTTGCCGTAGAGTCAATTCTAACTTATAGCGACCCGATAGGAGTAGGTTCTACAGAGTAGAACTGCCCCATATGGTTTCCAAGAAGTAGCTGGTAGTTTCGAACTGCCGACCTTTTGGTTAGCAGCCAAGCTCTTAACCACTGTGCCACTAGGGCTCCCACGTACAGTAAGGAGCTATAAAATTTATTTTAAAAAATGTCAGCATTAAGTGATATTTTTTCCTAAGAATAGGACTAATCTAATTAAATTAGATAATTAATTATGTCATGTATTTATCCTTTCAAGGAGCCGTGGCGGCACAGTAGTTAAGCACTCAGCTGCTAACCAAAAGGTCAGCAGTTCAAACCCACCAGCTGCTCTTTGGGAGGAAAATGTGGCCGTCAGCTTCTGCAAAGATTTACGGTCTGGAAATCCTTTGAGGCAGTTCTACTCTGTCCTATAGGGTTGTTATAAGTCAGATTCAGCTTGACAGCAATGGGTTAGGTTTGTCCTTTCAACACAAATTTGGATTGAATTGGATAACTCTTATGTTTCTAGATCCAGATCCCCATTTCAATTTTCTGTCTAGGAAAATCTGTTCTATCCAATGATACTCATTGTGTTGATTGCCGCGACCCATTTTCTTACTGTATAGAGAAAGATATTAAATAGGGTTTGTCTGCATCTTTGTTCTTGCACTCATCATGCTTTTTCAGGAATGCTTCAGCTGTCGTATTAGTTGGAATTCTTTCATTTGCAAGTAACAGGAACCACACTCGAATTAGCTCAAGGTAAAAAACGAGATTTACTCATGAAGTAATAGGAAATGATACTGGAATAGATCTTGGAATGAAAGGACAAGATCTAAGCCTTTAGGTATTAAAAAGGAAGACCCAGTGCTTCCTGAATTCTGTCTGGATGTATCTGTTGCCAACCTCTGCATCTCTCTGTAAGGCAGCAGGCCCCATGCTATGCAGCAAGAAATGCGGTTGCCAAAACCACTAATTTAGCAACTTTAGCACAAAGTCTGTCTCTCATTGTCCAATTATCCAGGGAAGGCACCTGATTGGCCCTGCTTTGACCCACATATCTACCTTTTGGGCCAATCACAACTGCTTGGGTTTGGAGAAATGTAATTTTGAACCATATGTAACTACTGTTTCCGTAGGTGCAAAATGATCAAATATTGCCGTTTTTATATGGTTCAACCAACTGAAGGGCCAGGCCTGGTCATATGCTACTCTTTGGACCAGGAGGTCTTTTACTAGGTCCCGAAAAAAGGAGTGAGAAAATTGTCAGACAGCTGAAAAATTAGTTATTATAATTCCAATAAAAGCATTTTACATATTTCAATAACTTAAGGTTGATAATATAATCTATTTTATGAGTACTTAAACCCTCAAAATATACCTGAAACAATACAAACCTGGTCTTTTTGAACTGAGGTCCTTTTTCAGGTCATCAATTCTATTTCCAAACACCTGAAAGGTTCTAGTGTTCTTAATTAAAATGGTAGATGCAAGTCTATATCTTTTTCTTTTTTCAAAAGGAGATTTTGTTCTTAATGATTGTGTTTCATATGCTGAATTTCATAGCATTTATAGAATTTTCATTCCCAATTCTCAAAGTAATCAAGAACCATATTATGAAATGTTTCCTATCTTCTTGTACAAAGCCATTATCCCTTATTAGAAGATGAGTGCTCATTTATTTAGGACCCATAGTAGGACACGTTTCAAAAACCTTTTAAACAGTACATAGGTATGAAGGTGGTATTATACCCCTGGACTTTGTCACTTCGAAGAAAAGTACAGGTCAATAACAACTTCATTCCATTTAAATAAAATTATTTATGATTGCCACAGAAGTGGTAATTTTATACAGCTCAACCTATTAATCCATGAGAGAAATTTATGTCAAGTCCTGCACTTGATTTCATAGAGTGTGAAATTCAGTGTCACTCTTGGTCTAGGTCTGAACTGGTATAGGAAAATCTCCTCAGATACAACTTAATTCGTTTGTTTTCACAGCTATTAAACAATGGCTTTTTGTAAGGGTACCTTGTACTCAAGTACGACAAAGGATAATTTTCCAGTGCCATCCAGGTATAAGCATGAGCTCAGACTATGATTTCCAGGTCTCCGTAAAAGAGCAGAGTTTAGGTCAGCTTTGTTCGTTGCCGTGTCGGTAAATATCTAATGCAGAACCTGGTACATGAGAGGCAATTAATGCGATTTTATTGTGTGAGTAAAAACAAATGTATATATATATAAATGTTTACTTGTGCTTTTAGGTCCATTTTCTTGTTGAAAATAATTTTACCCTAAAAAAAAAGTATATATATATGGAGAATTAAACGGCAACTGCCATCTCACTGATGACTCTGGTGTACAAGTTGTGAGATAGCACACCAGAAATTAGTTATATGTGGGAGAAATCACAAAATTTTAAAGTTAATGGTGCACCTACCAATGCCTACTCCATTTTAAAGATGAAGAAACTGGGAACCAAAGAGGTTAAGTACCTTGCCTAAGATCACATAGCTAGTTAGTAAGAAAGATAGGACAAAAGTTCAGGATTCATGAATCCCACTGCAATAATCTTTTCATACGTAATTAAAAGAGAAAAAATTGAATTTGTTTTGAACCTCACTCTATGGTAAAATTAAAAAAAAAGAAAAACCTGGTGCTGTCCAGTCAATTCCAACTTGTAGCAGCACTATAGGAGAGAATAGATCTGGCCCCTTGGAGTTTCCGATGAGCACCTGGTGGATTCGAACTGTTGACTTTTTTGCTAGCAGCCACCAGGGCTTCCGTGGTAAAGTTAGCAATCTTTTAAATGGATTACACTGAACTGAATGTAATAGAACAAGTCAGAGTATAACCCCAAACAGTATTTTCCATTGAAAAGGCTGTATAATGTTTGCTATAAAAGTGCTAGATCCCCCAAGGTGGGTAGTCTCAGCTACAACACAGACCCACTGTGTGTAGCATCCAACACATTGTCCCCATGGGACTTGGGGGCTGGGATAACTGATACAAATATGCTGGCGCTCATGTCATTTGCTGCGCTATATGTCATAAAGTTCTTGTCTTTGACCCAGGAGTGTCTGTATTTTGCCAGCATTCATCAACAGTAATAGAGTAATTTATTAGCTTGTAAGGAGGGTAAAAATGAAATCCCAAATCTGAAATCATGTTTGTTAACTCCTCAACAATTTAGGGGAAAGCATAGAAAAAAAGTAAGCCTTTGCTGTTTAAAGACTTGAAGCTAGAGATTGGGCTGGATGTGGTCACATTGTGTTTTAGTGTGATTTTTAATGAGGAGGAACATATGAGAATATTATTAGTGTTTGGTTACCATCTGTGAATAGGTACAAAAATATAATTTGATTACTTTCACAGGGATAATAATATATTATTTTTAGAAGAATTTCTGTTCTATCTGAGTGGATTTTCATGTTGAATTTATAATGTTGAAATACAAATGAACAAACAGCTTACTTTAGCTATATATAATTGGGAAATCTTTTTCTATTTTGCCTGTCTGTACCATAAATACATTTATCCTAAAATATTTTGATTTCTGTAGTTTCTAGTTATTTTTCATGATAATAATATATTAAAATACATAGCTTCCTAAGGACTATATTTCATTAATGCGAAAGTCTTGTTGTTAGGTGCCATCGAGTTGGTTCCGACTCATAGCAACCCTGTGTACTACAGAACGAAACACTGTCCAGTCCTCCGCCATGCTCACAATCATTGTTATGCTTAAGCCCATTGTTGCAGCCACTGTGTCAATCCATCTCATTGAGGGTCTTCCTCTTTTCATCTGACCCTGTACTCTACCAAGCATGGTGTCTTTCTCCAGGAATTGACCCCTCCTAATCCAAAGTATGTAAGATAATCCAAAGTACGTAAGATGCAGTCTCACCATTTGTACTTCTGAGGTGCATTCTAGTTGTACTTCTTCCAAGACAGATTTGTTCGTTCTTTTGGCAGTCCATGGTATATTTAATATTCTTTGCCAACGCCACAATTCAAAGGTGTCAATTCTTTGTCAGTCTTCCTTATTCATGGTCCAGTTTTTGCATGCATAAGATGCAACCCGAAAATACCATGGATTGGGTCAGGCACACCTTAGTCTTCAAGGTGACATCTTTGCTTTTCAACACTTTAAAGACATCTTTCACAGCAGATTTGCCCAAGGCAATGCGTGTCTTGATTTCTTGACTGCTGCTTCCATAGGTGTTGATTGTGGATCCAT
The DNA here is from genome assembly GCF_030014295.1 of Loxodonta africana. Taxonomy (NCBI): domain Eukaryota; kingdom Metazoa; phylum Chordata; class Mammalia; order Proboscidea; family Elephantidae; genus Loxodonta; species Loxodonta africana. Next base: position 54,567,441 of record NC_087363.1, on the reverse strand, counting down.
GTGAAAGACTAGAGGTTATGTTATTGTATTTCTTTTTTATTAAATTTTTTGTTGGGAATATACACAGCAAAACATACAGTAATTCAACAGTTTCTACATGGTTAAGAGCTCAGCTGACAACCAAAAGTTTGGCAGTTCAAATCCACCAGTTGCTCCTTGGAAACCCTATGGGGCAGTTCTACTCTCTCCTGTAGAGCCGGTATGAGTCAGAATCGACTCAACGGTACACGACAACAACAAGTTTCAATACTGTATTTCTTTTTAAAGTTATCGTTTTAATAACTTGTGTTGAACTCTCAAAAATTCTCTGAGACTCCTCCTGCAAGGAGGGGACAGAAACAAGAGTATCAAGTGGCCTGATGCAAGCTTTGTGTGCTTTGATCAGGCAGTTGCTTCAATCTTGCAAAAAAGAGATTTTTTTCTTTGTGATTCGACTCAGACTAGCTCATCATGTCCTGTGGTTGGGCTAAAAGAAAGGATTCAGAAAGTGAGGCTTTTCTACAGACAAAAACCAAATTCAACTGAATTAAAAAAAAAATGTTCACTGCTGTTTAAGAGTCTTTTGAAGGTTGAGTAAAGGGCAAGCATTATTTTTCCTAAATGTATCCCTTAACATTACAGATCTCGAAGCCAGACGGGCAATAAACTTATTTAAAAGCAAACTAACTTCTAGATAAATGTAGTTATTTCGTATTCTCTAGGATATTTTTTGAACCTCCCCTTGTGAAATCTTACATGAATGAGCATTTCACTGATTAACTGTGGAATAGTGATTTATTCTACCTCACGCTTAGCATCTAAATATAATCATTCCATTACTGGTAACAAATCACCATAAGAGCAGTTACAGCTAGAATATTTCCTCACAATCTGGAGTGAAACGTTGAATAGGACTCTCAGATCCATCTCCCTTTATCATGCTGCAATGAACCTGAAGGCTAATTTACTTCCCATCTGCCTTTATTTCTTATCCTGTCGATTTCATACTTGCCTCATCTTTTTTTCCCCATGGATGTATATTCTTTCTCTTCCAAACTCCTTTCTTTTTTTACCAATTTCGAAATTGGGCAGCTGATTTTCAGTAAGACATCATCCTAAAGGATCATGCTGCATTAACATAATGTGCTCTCTCTCTCTCTGCCTCTCTATCTCCCTGAACTACTCAGCTAATTTTGAAATTTGAATTTTCCCTTTGAAGCAACTTGTTTCTATAACATTTCTTTTGTCTATAATATGGAAACAGATAAGGAATCTTGGCCTCAACAGATATGATGTCTTGGCCTCAGTTCAGATTGCTGAACCATATGGACTAGGACTTTGTAGAAGAACACTACAGGCAGCCCTTTGGAAGCTGTAAGTAAAAAACAAACACTGCCATCCCTCTCTGAATTAGTAATTCTAAATGATGTTCACATATCTCTGCACAGTTTTTGTTTTTCGATAATGGAGCTATTATTACTTTTTCCTCCCTTTAGAATTTGTCAATACTAACTAACAAATGACATAATAATATCTGCATCTAAACCTATTCAAGGAGACAGGCGATTTAATAAGAGCATTTTAGTTTGCAGTTGGAGTTATGATCAATGTGAAGATAAACTTGGATAGTGTGATGGTATGTGTGGGGTTTAGATCAAAGTTGAATTATCCTTTATCAAATTGTAGGCAGGGTAGCATAACGGCTAAGGTTTGAGGTCAGTCTTACCTGATAGAGCTTAGATATATATATAATATATGTGTATCTATGTATATATGTGGAAAATATATATGGAAATGTGTATAGAATACATATATGGAATATATATATAAATATATGGAATATATATACACATGGAATATAATTGCTGAATAAATATTATTGTATTTATTATTATTATTACTAGCGCAGAGCCATTGTAAAATGAATTTTCAGTGACCAACCCTGTTGAAATGGCGGGACAATTCATCAGTGTCTACATATAACACACACAGTACCTTAATTTACCCTATTTAAACCATAATAATAACCCTCAAGGGATATGGTGTCTTGGCTTCAGTTTAAATGGCTGAACTGTATGGATTGTGGACTTTGATATTTTTTATTTATTCAACATATACTTTTGTCCTTTTTTTTCCCTTGTATCTGTTGTTGTTGTTTTACATTGCTTCTAACCTAACGTCAGTACCCGGAAATAATCTGAAATTTTGGACCTTTTGATATTACACATATGAGAGAAAGAGCTCACATTCTCATGTTTTTTACAACTTACATTTCAACTGCTTAATTTCAAGGATTGTATTGTTAAAAAAAAGTTTTATTCATGTTTTAAAGCCAGAATACATGAGGTGGTAGCGTTGGAGTCGTGGAAGGAGGCTGTACATCACAGTTGGTATCTTGGGTTCACACTCTGGTTTCTGAATTCACTGCTGAATAACAGAATGGGCACAGCTGAAGAGCGCTGATAATGTCCATCTGAAAAGCAGTCAAATGCATCTGAAAACTTGAGGAATCACAGAAGGTGTTCTGAAGGTCAGAGGAGAGTGTAGAGCAGTTCCTGAGGTTTTTCAAGTGAATAAACTCTTGAGATCTCATTTTGTTCTTCCAGTTTGTGAAGTTCTTTTAATTATGATAAGCAAAGGTCTTATCAATATAAATGTTCATAGTTGACTCAAGAAGTAGCAACCCATGCAAATGAATATCTGAAAGATAAATGAAAAAGTCATGTACAAATTTATCCTTAAACCATGCATGGGCTCAAGCGAGTTAAGTACCATAAAATATTAAGAAAACTAACAAACAACACCAAATAATTATTATATTTTGTTAGCTATTCCAGAGCACAGACACAAGCAAATGTCCAATAGCGGGATAGTGGAGCGATTTTGATGCACCTATACCAGGGTCATTATGAGTTGAAATTGACTCAAGGGCAACAGGTTTTTTTTTTTTTTTTTTTTTGCTTATTATACCATGAGTTAATATGCAGACATTTCACAGTGAGCAATGTCCAAGATACAATATTAAGATACAAAGTCAGTAAGTATACATATAGAATTTGGAATTTATATTTTATATAGCTATAATCATACATTTAAATATAAACATAAATTTAAATTTATGCGTGTTAATAATAATTCCCTTAGGGGAAGAGAGAAGATGCTGTGTGTGTGTGTGTGTGTGTGTGTGTGTGTTTGAATGTGTGTTCAGTATGTGGACTAGAATACTGGGGAGAATTGAAACATTCGTACTGAACACAATAGATTTTTGTATTTTGCTAATAATTTAGAATCAGAACGCTTTTATTTCTTATTTTGTAAAAGAAAACACATTAAAATTAATAGGATAAAATAGAAGTCATGGCAAAGTATATTATTTTCATTAGAAATATGAGAATGAAACCAGACCAGTGGGTCCGTGCCCAGCGTGCAAGAACCCAAACTCTCAGATGTTGGTTTTGAGAGGAAGAAGTTTATTTTGCAGGCGAGCAAGTGGGAACTCAAAGGTGTCGACCTCAGATAGAGTTCCCCGATCTGCACGAGCAATGTACAATTTATACTTACACATGTTCATTTAGGGGTGGAGGGAAACAGTAGGGAGGATCAGAGGTTTTACCTATTCATAGTTTCTACTGATTATTTATTACGAGGCGGGGCTAAGACTCGAGGGCACTGAAGGGGCTGACGGACCAAAAGCTTTTGAAATGGGCTCAACTATTGTCAGCGATACATTTCCGGTGATTTTGGTTCTTTGCCAGGAGTCTTTCGGTTCTTTGACATAAGTTCTCTTGCGTTATTGAGCACGTGTGGCAGCCCAGGGTTGTTTGTCAGTCATTGTGGTCTGCTGTGCACATGTCAGGCTGCTCTGAGCCTGTTAGATCTGGACCCTTCTGAGGCTGTCTGGAGGGTCTGAAAAACAACTTAGAGGAATTGAGTGCCGTGGTGGGGAGGTGACCGTGAGTGGCCTTATGCCTGGTGGAGTACTAATTAATTAGGTGTCTTCAGCCTCAGAGTCCTTAAGCTATTTGCCAAGCCAGGAAGCTAGAATATTACCTGAACTCAAGCCTAGGTTTTTGGAATCCATTCTCTCCTCTACTTTAAAGGGATATATTTGTTTATAATTTTAACATTATTTTTATTTTATTGTATGGTTATTATAAATTACATTTGGAGGATACTGATTACAAAGCTACTATTCATACCTAAGTTGCAAAATATACAGAGAAGGGCACAAAAAAGATCACTTACTATTCCATCACGTAAGGATAACTAATATTAAATTTATGATTTACATACTTCTGATCTTTCATTTATGCTCATGCATAAAATGAATATCTCCTAAATTAAAGTTATACATATTTACATATTTCTAGTTTCTACATACAGTCGTGTTGTTGTTAAGTACTGTCGAGTCGGCTCCAGCTCATAGAGACCCTGCGTACAACAGAGAGAAACACGGCCCAGTCCTGCACCATCCTCACGATAGTTATGCCTGAGACCATTGTTGCAGCCATTGTGTCAATACATCTTGCTGAGGTTCTTCCTCTTTTTTGCTGACCCTCTACTTTACCAAGCATGATATCCTACTCCAGGGACTGGGCCCTCCTGATAACATGTCCAAGGTATGTGAGGCGAGCTCTCCCCAACCTTGCTTTTAATGAGCCTGATTGTACTGCTTCCAAAACAGATATGTTTGTTCTCCTGGCAGTCCATGGTATAGTCGATATTCTTCACCAACGCCATAATTCAAAGGCATCAATTCTTCCTCCATCTTCCTTATTCATTGTCCAGCTTTCACATGCATATGAGGCAACCGAAAACACCATTGCTTGGCTCAGGTACACTTTCATCCTTAAAGTGACATCTTTGCTTTTTAACATTTTAAAGAGCTCTTTTACAGAAGATTTACCCAAAGCAATGTGTATTTTGATTTCTTGACTGCTGCTTTCATGGGTGTTCATTGTGGATCCAAGTACAATGAGATCCTTGACAACTTCAATGTTTTCTCCATTTATCATGATGTTGTTTTTGGTCCAGTTGTGAGGAGTTTTATTTTCTTTATGTTGAGGTGTAATCCATACTGAAGGCTGTGGTCTTTGATCTTCATCAGTAAGTGCATCAAGTCCTCTTTGCTTTCAGCAAAAAAGGCTGTGACATCTGCATAATGCAGGTTGTTAATGTGTCTTCCTCCAATCCTGATGCCACATTCTTCTTCATATAGTCAGCTTCTCAGATTATTTGCTCAGCATACAAATTGAATAAATATGGTGAAAGGATACAACCCTGATGCACACCCTTCCTCACTTTAAACCACACAGCATCTGTGTGTTCTGTTCGAACGACTGCCTCTTGGTCTAAGTACAGGTTCCTTGTGTACAACATTAAGTGTTCTGGGATTTCCATTCTTTGCAATGTTATCCAGAATTTGCTATGATCTACACAGTTGAATGCTTTTTCATTGTCAGTAAAACACAGGTAAACCTCATTCCGGTATTCTGCACTTTCAGCAATGACTTCCCTCATTCCTTGTCCTCTTCTGACTCCGGGTTGAATATCTGGCAGCTTCCTGTTGATGTACTGCTACAACTGGTTTAGAACGATCTTTAGCAAAATTTTACTTGTGCATGATATTTTTTGATAATTTCTGCATTCTCTTGGATCACCTTTCCCCAATATGAGCACAAATATGGATCTCTTCAGTTAGTTGGCCAGATAACTGTCTTCCAAACTTCTTGGCATAGAGGAATGAACGCTTCCTTAATTGTTGAAACCTCTCAGTTGGTATTCTCTCAATTCCTGGAGCCTTGCTTTTTGCCAATGCCTTCAGTGCAGTTTGGACCTCTTCCTTCTGTACCATTAGTTCTTGATTATATGCTACCTCCTGCAATGGTTGAACAATCAATTCTTTTTGGTACAGTGACTCTGTGTATTCTTTCTACCTGCTTTTGATGCTTCCTGCATTGTTTAATATTTTTCCTGTAGAACTCTTCAATATTGCAACTTGAGGCTTGAATTTTTCAGTTCTTTCAGCTTAAAAAATGCTGAACATATTCTTCTCTTTTGGTTTTCTATCTCTAGGTATTTTCACATTTCATTATAATACTTTGCTTTGTCTTCTGTAGCCACCCTTTGAAATCCTCTGTTCAGCTCTTTTACTTCATCATTTCTTCCTTTCACTTTAGTTATTCTACATTCAAGGTCAACTTTCAGAATCTCTTCTGACATCCATTTTGGTCTTTTCTTTTCTGCCTTTTTAATGACCTCTTGCTTTCTTCATGTTTGGTGTCCTTGATGTCATGCTACAACTCCTCTTGTCTTCAGTCATTAGTATTCAAAATGTCTGATTTATTCTTGAGATGGGCTCTATCAATTCAGATGGGATATACTCAAGTTTTACTTTGGCTGTCATGGATTTGTTCTAATTTTCTTCAACTTCAACTTGAACTTGCATATGAGCAACTGATGGTGTGTTCCACAGTCGGCCCCTGGCCTTTTTTTCTGACTGATAATATTGAGCTTTTCCGTCATCCTTTTCCACAGATATAGTCAATCCAATTCCAGGGTACTCCATCTGGTGAGGTCCAAGTGTATAGTCGCCTTTTATGTTGTTGAAAAAGGTATTTGCAATGAAGTTGGTCTTGCAAAATTCTATCTCGCACTCTCCTGTATTGTTTCTACCACCAAGGCCATACTTTCCAACTACTAATCCTTCTTCTTTGTTTCCCACTTTAGCATTCCAATCACCAGTAATTATCAATGCATCTTGGTTGCATGTTTGATCAATTTCAGACTGTGGATGTTGGTAAAAATCTTCAGTTTCTTCATTCTTGGCTGTAGTGGTTGGTGTGTAAATTTGAATAATAGTCATATTAACTGCGTCTTCCTTGTAGGTATTAGGACATTATCCTATCACTGAAAGCATTGTCCTTCAGGATAGATCTTGAAATGTTCTTTTTGGTGATGAATGTGACAGCATTCCTCTTCAAATTGTCATTCTCAGCATGGTAGACAATACAATTGTCTGATTTGAAATGGCTAATACCAGTCCATTTCAGTTCACTAATGCCGAGGATATTGGTGTTTATGTGTTCCATTTCATTTTTGGTGATTTCCAATGTTCCTAGATTCATACTTAGTACATTTACATCCTGATTATTAATGGATGATTACAGCTGTTTCTTCCCATTTTGAGTCATGCCACATGAACAAATGAAGACCCTGAAAGCTTGACTCCACCCACATCGCTAAGATCAATGCCACTCTGAGGAGGCAGCTCTTCCCAGTCGTACCTGAGAGGCTCATCTTCTGGCACTATACCAGACAATGTTCCGCTGCTATTCATAAGGCTTTCACTGGCCAATTTTTTTCAGAAATAGACTGTTGGGTCCTTCTTCCTAGTCTGTCTTAGTCTGGAAGCTGTGATGAAACCTGTCCTACAAGGGTGATCCTGATGGTATTTGAAATACCTGTGACAAAGCTTCCAATTTCACAGCAGCATGCAAGCCACCACAGTGCAACAAACAGAGATGTAGTGGACATATACTCATAAATACATACAGTACTTGAACTTGAGCCTAGGCTTTTGGAACTCATTCTCTCCCCACTTTATATATGCATATTTATAAAATAATAGTCACGATAGACAGATTTTATGACTTTTAAAGCATAATACATAGAAATATTCCCCATGCCATTAAACTGTCTTCTAAAATGTGCCTAAATATCTGTGTATTACTTTATATTTTGTACAAATGTAGCAGTACTTAGTTAGCTAATTTATTATTATAAAAGTTTTCACAGATTATGTCTCTGAGCATTTCCTTAGGGAAAATCCTCAGAAGTGAAATTTCTTGGCCATATTTTTAAGCCTATTGATAGATCTTAATGAACTGCTTTTCAGAAAATGTGTACCATGGCCAGTTTATAAGCACATTATTTTATCTCACTCTGGACATACTAGATAGTTAAAATATATTTTATTCTCATTAAATGTTGCCAGTATGATAGGTGCAAAATTACATTCTCTGACCAATTAGTTCTAATTGAAGTATCTGACAGAATGCATAATACTCAGGACAAAGCATTACTGTAAAAAGCAAATAGGTTTTCAACCTTTCAATGTATCCATTTAGAAGTAGGTCATTAGGAAGAGCAACTGAGTGCCAATTATGTTCTAGGTATAACCCAGATAACAACTGAAGTTGCCCTGTCCTCTGAGATTCAAATAAAATTAGTTCAAACCTATCTTACCTTCTGTCGGAAGTATGATATTCCCTCAAAGGTGTCTGAATCTCAAGGAACATGTGCTTTGATGGTAAACTCGTACTCTGATTTCTTGCTCCTCTGAATTTTCTGCCCCACTGGCATCACGTCTTCAGACTTGTCTACTTCTCTCGCCACTGCAGTATTAACATAGCACAGAGCAAATCTCCTAATGCCACGCATTGGATACATTGGTGTGTCTAGTGGGGCAGTTTTGGGGTGGGGAGAAGAGAGTTTATACCCCAGTTCTAAATAGGAAATGACATCTATAAATTATGAAGTGGTGAAATGAATGAAAATTTAGTAGTAGACATTTTTATCCTTAAATGTCATTCAGCTAGCACATCTGGAATTTCTCATTGACCTGGTTTCTCCTAAGTCCAGTACCTTCTGATATGCATCTCAGTTCCTTAAGCTTTCTCTCTCTATCCTGTTTTACTATTTCTTCTTTGTATTTTCTCACCCAGCCCCCACCCAAACCCTGGTAAGTTCTTGTGTAGAACATTTTAATGATTACTTTTTTTTTTTTTTTTAAATCACAAAGCCATCCAGCTAGAACCCAGGAGACTTCACCTTGATAAGTTGGTGAACAAAGACAACTTTCTCCCAGACAGGAAGTTTATGAGTAGCCCTTAAGGTAACACCCCTCTCCTATGGCTTCGAGGATGCAATACGGAGAATGCTTGGTTACACCAAGTGGAACAAAATCTGGTTGATCCCTGCTCTCCAGACACTCCAAATACAGCATCTCCATTTAAATTTCTTAATCTTTCTGAGACCTATATTCATTCCTCAGACAAGTAGTTAACAATACAGTTTATTAGAATTATCTGGGAACTTTTTTTAAAAAGCTTGGACTGCATGGCAAACCAGTGAATCAGAATCTCAGAGGTAAGAGCCCCAGACCCTGTGAGCACTGTGATGATGCTGATGTGTTAGCAAACTTAAGAAACTCAACAATAGTCCATCTTTTTGGAAGTTTTCTCCCACATACAAAATTTATGACTCTAGAAAGTAGTAGGAGAACCAGATCCAGCTTCATAGTACTTTCCAAATTCTTCATAAAAATAATCGATGTCATTATAAATGGTTACAAAAGAATTATGTGTTCCAGCTAGATTGTGTATTTGTCTGAGATAAAATAAATGGGAAGTTCTAAAAAGGTCACAGATAAACCTTTTTCAAATATAACCAACATAAAGATGAACTGAAAACTTGGGGGAAAAGAATAGGTAGTGATGACTTAAATAATGGTAAACCACTCTGGGATTTTGGGGACAGAACAAATGATGAATGCATAAATAATAATATAACTCACTAGGTAAACAGACAAGGTAGGTCTCAATACTCAGAAGAGTGGTCATGACACTTCTCTGTGCGCAAGATTCTTGCTGTCTTTTATACTCAAGTGGATAATCATAATTGAGGGATAACCATGTTGTGATCATCATTAGACCCTTATTGGTTCTAGATGACTCCTATAATGGAGGCGTCTCTTTCTAGATTGTCTTACAAGAAAGTTTTAAATAATTTTATACAGCCTGTCTGTTAAGTTAGAGAACCCTACACCTTTGATCATGAGTTAGTTAATCCACCTTAAGAGGGGGCGGGGGATATCCTATACGGAAACTTGGAAACTTACATTTTGTATTAGTCAAGGCTCTTTTACATGTATTAATTCCTTAATTCTCACAACAGATGTATGAGATAAAAGACAGGTCCTATTATTTCTCCATTTTAAAGGTGGGGAAACAAAATCACTGAGAAGTTAAGTAATTTACCCAAGGTCACACAGCTATGAGTGGTGCAACCAGGAATCTCATCTAGGCTGTTTGACACCAGAGTCCTGGTCACACCTGGACCACTTTTGGTTTACAGGAACAGGTCCGGCTTCCCCCTAAATTATGACCTGGTAAGATTGTTATAAAATTGGGAGTGAGGGGATGGTTTCCCAAAGGAAGGGTTGATAGATGGGCAAAACTGAGGGTCTAAGATGTATTTTTTCTTCTCATAATAGAACAATTTGTCTAATAGAAAAAAAATTGCAAATAGTTGAAGGACCAATATAAGAATTAATTAAAATTAATGTAATAATTGAAGAGGTTTGTGAGGCAAATTTATTTTGGTGGAAGGAAGTGTATAGTCAATGAGATTGTTAGAATAAAGGAAGCTACAAAAATGGGAAACTAAATGAACCCACCTGGGAAGGTAATTTGTTTCTTTCCGCCTCCTAGCAATTCTGATAAGTTTTTGGAAGGCACTTTGATTTAAAAACATATGACAAATACACAGATGTTTAAGTCTTCAGAAAGATAGGCTAGAGCTGGAAGATAAAGGAAAATAAGAAATAGTTTAAATAGTTAGCAGTTTGGGACATCTTACATTTACTTGCTTTGGCATTTAACCACATACACGTACGCAATTCATACATATACACACACATACATACACTCTAAAGTCATATATATATACACAATTCAAACATATACACACTAATGCTTACAATTCACACACACATACACAACACACTTTTTTGCTGGAAGTGTCAAAAGTGAGTGTTTCTTTTTTATCAGAATCAAGAGTAATGACATTTTTGGATGATGAATTCCTTTTTCCTCTAGAAAAGCCAATCTTCCTTTATTCTCTGTGCTCAGGCTGTTTTTTAAAATAGATTCTAAATCACACAAAACTCACCTGAAAGCAATGAGAGGATAAAAAGCAAAAAACAAAAATGAAGTTAAGCTATACAATTCAGCATCAGAAAAGGGTAGGAATTGGCGCCTTCCCCCTACGTCAGTGTTTCACCACATTTAACTAACTTCCATAGCAAAGACCAACCTGTCATTGTTACAGTAGTAAACTTTTTATGTGGCACATATATGACAAGAGCAATCATTTTTACTTTCACTGCTAAGCAATATTTTAAAATAAGATTTAAAGAACGGCCATAAATGTAAATCCTTCTCTTTCCAGCAACATATTGCACTTATTGGTGCAATATACTAGACTGAGGATTTTTATATTCTGGAAATATTTCAATATGTTTTTCCATTACTTGTTGGGATGGGTCCCTTCTGAATATTTTGGATGGGCTTAATGGAAGAGTCCAGTGGCAATGAATAGGATCGCTTAAAGCAGAGAGCTTTTTGGGGGGATGTTTTTGAGGAATGTTTTACATCTCAGGAGTCCATCGGCCTTTTGAACTGCACTGGACTACTGTTCTTACAGAATACATGTTTTAAAAGGTGAATTATATTCATCTAATAATGAATATTTTAGTTGATATATTCTAAGGGAAGATGACATCAATGTGGTTAGTCCAGCCATGGCTGATGTCTTTCCATAATGTTATCTCAATTAGACTGACCACATTTTAACCAGGTTCTACTCCATTTAAGGAGCTTTTACCTCTCTCTAGCCATTTTTCCTGGTCATTGCAATGTTGCCATGATAAGAGATGGGTACTTGGAGGGATTCTAAACAGCACTTGAGGCTAGGGTATGTTCTTAAAGCAAAATAAAGTCTATTAGAGAAATATGTAAGCAATAGGTTGAAGTGTATTTTTAAACTAAAATATAGATATGTTTTCAAGTAAATTAATGAATATGATGGAATGAAAGTATATTGAATTCATCGTATGTGTTTGTAAATACTGAGATACAGAGTTTTAGCAGTCAAAATAATAATACGATGTCTCTTCTGGTTTTAAAAAAACTTGTTTTGTTCATTTCATTGAATAATATTGAATTCTTATAGTTCTTTCTGAAAAAATTTTCAAATTCAAACATTTCGCCATGTATACATACAAACATATATTCATCTGATAACCATGAAAATTAATTTCATTTCTCCATTTACTCATTAAAGTCTTATTTCCTTCAAACCAAATGTATTTATGGATTATAAATTCATCTCAGAGAAAATGGCATGATGAGCTATTAGTGGCACTATACTTCATTTGCAACTTATAAATATTGCTTTTTTCAAGTGGTACTTTTATATTTGCTTTATGAGATGGATTATTCTTTATTTTGTCTAATAAGTACGAATGCCTAAGTTTTAGTTAGCTTTCAGTAATGGAGGGCAAATTAATTTCTCCCATATTAGAATTTTTTCATATTATAACCTTCACAATTTATTATGTGTATGTTACTTTCTAAAGGATGGTTTTTTAATGGTAAGTGCTCAGAACTATTCACTCTTAATTACTTTTACTAACGTTTAATATAACACTGTACTGATCATCTGTAAAAGAAGACAGATGGACACCATTTACTGTCATTGAAGTGAAATTTGCATGTGTTTCTGTGTGTGTGTGTCACATTCTATAGTACTTACCTGCTGGAATTTTATTTTTAACTATTTAAAGTTGAGCTTACTGACCTGGAATTGGTAACATATACAATGCTGAATGCCACAGGGCTTGGGCATGCTTTCAATAGATAAAAATGAACACATACTTTCCAGACTGTCGTGGCTGATTATTTCCCATCCTGCCAATCAATGTGATCCAAAACTTTTCATTGTGTGTATAGCCACTAAAGTAATTTGGCTTTCAAATATTGATTCCAAATCAATCCCAGGCTTCAGAGAAAATACTAAGGAGGACTAATTATAGTAAAACTCCTGAGTTTACCAACTTTAAAAGCACTTCGATGTGTTTAAGTACATCAATTACAGAAACCACATGGAAAAATGGACAAATCTTCTTTCAAAAAGTTTAAAATATCCCACATACTAGAAGTGGGAAGTCTGTGTGGTGTCATTACTCTTTGATTATTGAGCCATTTTTCTTCAGTAATTAGAAGCAGAGCTTTGCTGTCTAACACAATTAAATTTGGGTCCTGGTTTCACCTCTTTCTAGCCTGTGTCAATTTCCTGATTTATAAAATGAAGACAATACTACCTACGTCATAGGGTTGTTGTAAGCATTAAGTGACAAATATATACAAGTCTTTAGTATACTGCCTGGCTAAAAGTCAGGGGAGGATTAAGGGTTCTGCTGTTGCTGTGTTGTTATTGTTATTATTATTCTTGATGTCTCCTGCTGGATGGTGGCCTGTTAATCAGGGGATTTCTCAATTTTGATCTAAGGTATTAATTATTAGTTATCTATGCATGCCTGAAGAAACCTAGTAAGAATAAAGTCTATTAGAACATTTCGACTTTTATAACTAATTTTTTTTATTGTGGTAAGTATATATACAAAACATTTGCCATTTCAACATTTTTGACCTGTGCAATTCAGTGATATAAATTATATTCATCATATTGTGCAGTCACCACCACTGTCCATTTCCACATTTTTCTATCACCCTTCACAGAAGCTCAGGACCCCTTAAGCAATGGCTCCCTCTTCCCCCCACCCCGTCCCCATTCCTGTTTACCACTAATAAAATTTGATTTCTATACATATGCATATTCTAGGTATTTCAGATAAGTGAGGTCATACAATATCTGCCCCTTTTTGACTGAAATATCACTCAGCATAGTGTTGTCAAGGTATATCCAAATTCTTAATCCCAAGCGTTGGTTGAAATTGCTGGGATTTTGTTAAGCACGGAAGGTGGGGGATATGTGCTGTTGTCTTGGCCACCTGGAGTGGCTCCCAGGCCATCACTCTTAGACTCTGGAAATGAAAGACATTTGGCTCCAATGGCATACCTACTTGTACTCTACACATGCCATGAAGACGGGAACCAAATCTGTTTTGTCCTCCTCTGAATCTCCAGTATAGAGGCCAGATTCTAACAAGCAATGAGTGCATATTCATTGGATACATTTATCAGAGGAAACATTAAAGCATAATACGATTGAGAACTTTCTACTCTCCCCTTCTTAACCTTCTGAAAAATGTTAGGAAATCTTTTTTTTTTTTTTTATCAAGTATTCAGGTTATTTATTTTTTTCTCACTACAAACACACACATCTATACACCTTGGTATTAATTATTATTCTTGTGGTGGCAAAAGGAGAATCTATTAGAAAGATACTGGGTGACCTCACTGAATGCAAAGAAGAGTTTGACAATCAAGGACAAGAATAAAAGCAGATTCAACAAGTTCAGCTTAATGAATGATTCAACTGCCAATATCTTCTAGTCTCTCTGTTTTTAGTATTTCAGGAAAGACAATCTAATTGGCGCAGCTTGTATGAGTTGTCTACCTTTGGACCAATCAGCTATGTATAGCTAGGGATAGTGTCACCCATTAGTAAAACATTTGCTTAGAGTCTACCCCTGTGGGTAGGGTAGCAAGTTTTCGGCAACTAAAACAGCTGGAAGACAACTCATGTCTGTCAGATTGGGCTAGGTCATGCTGTGGTAACCAGTAACTCCAAAGTCCCAGTGACTTAACACCAAGCTTTATTTCTTGCTCTCAGCACATTTCCATTGCTGGCTGGCTGCTCTGCATCATCATCATTCTAGGACCTAGGCTAAGAGAGCAGCCAGTACCTAGAACAATGCTGTCCAATATGGCAGCCTCTAGTCATACGTGGCCATTTAAATTTTACTTTAAATGAATTAAATTTAAATAAAATTTAAAATACAGCTCCTCAGTCATACTAGCCATATTTCAAGTGTTCACTAACCAGATACGGCTAGTGGCTACCGTACTGGACAGTGCAGAGCACGTTTCCATCGTCACAGAAAGTCGTACTGTATAATTCTGATATAGAACATTGCTAGTCACTGTGGCAGAGGAAAAGAGAGTTCTGGAGGGTCTTGGATTAGCATTTTAGTGCTTTATCTCGGAAGCAACTTGCACCACTTCTGCTCACAATAAATAATGCCTCCACCAAATTTCATGGCCTGCCCAGCATCAATTCTACTATGCAACCCTACTATGTGAGAAACAGTAGAAACCATGAAATACTTGGTGAGCTAGCACTAATAACATCCACACAAACCAATGGACATTTATTACTACAGAAAATTTAGGAACCATGCAATGTTTTCAGGTTTTTTTTTTTTTTTCTTCAGAAAAGTATTCATGACTTCCGCTTTCCCGAGGAAAACAATGTTGCACATAAAGTCTTCATTTTTTATCTGGAATAGTCGCACCATGCAAGAAGCTAGCAAACACACTGTGTGAGTGTGTGTGCATTTGTATGTGTGCGTGTATTGGTAAGAACCTGATAGGGTTTTGTTACTCTTATATAATTGTACTTGAGAATAGTTTACAAATTAATATTTTTTTTTCCTGCTTTCAGACTATTGATTTCCTATACCAATATTAGTTTGATAAACTAAAAGAAAAAATTACCTGGTCTTAAAAAACCAAAAAGCACAATTATGCTATTGAGAAACCTGGCTTACTCTCAAACCCTCCAACAGTGGCCATACTAACAATATTTGAGAACAATCACTTTATGCCAAGTATTATGGTAGGTCAGTTACATAACTGTGATGGTTAAGATTGTGTGTCACCTTAGCTGGGCCATGATTCTCAATGTTTTCGAAGTTGTGTAATGTTGTGATGACTTCCCTGTTGAAATTTTATATATGATCATCCCCATGATGGAATCTGATGAGTGGTACCGGAGGGGTTGGGGCCTGGTAGCTCACCACCCCCTCAGCCTTTATCTCTCCACCTTCCGCCACCTACTTCCTTCCTGCTCACCTGGCAAAGGTTGTTGGCTTGTTCTGGATCCAGCAGTTGCCTCTTGTCTGTCCTCTGGTTCTTGGGACTTGAGCTAGCAACTTACCTGTCCATTTTGGGATTCACCAATCTTCACGGCCTACGAGCAAGAGTCCTGCTCCCCGACCTGTCTATCTTGGGTTCGCTAGCCCCTGCAGCTAAGTGACTCAGGAGAAGCCTTGCAGTCTTGCCTGCCGACCTTGGGGATTTCTCAACCGTCACAACCTGTGAACGGGATTCCTGTTCTCCAACCTGCTTATCTTGGGTTCACCAGATTCTGCGGCTCAGTGAATTGGAAAAGGACTCTATCCTGATCCGAGGACTTGGATCCAACACCTACAAATGTATGAGCTGTTTCCTTAATATAAATCTCTCTCTATTTATGTATTTATATGCATTACTCGTTTTGCTTCCCTAGAGAACCCAGCCTAAGACAATAATTAAATTATTTAGTCAGCATATTTGAATTTTACAGATAAAGAATTGTTACGTAGCTAGCTGAAGGTCATAGGCTGTGGGAAGGTAGACATGGGACTCAAACCATGTCTGTGTGACCATCCCACATTGCAAATCCATGTACTTGGTGACTTTAGAGTACTCATCTTTGCTGCTTGCTTATGCTTCCCCTTCTCCCCACTATAATGATTTCTGTAATTAAAGAGTATATTTTAGAAATGCCGATTTGCTGAAGACCTTTAATCTCTTCCTGAATAACTTATCTTAGGGATGAAACGAGAGGTACACGAGGCTAAGGCTGTTGATTAAGGTCACAGAGATAGCTATTAGCAGAGGTGGGGCAGGGACTTAGCCTTGATGAGTGCTGTGACTATTTACATTTACAGGAACAGAGGCAAGGATGATGATTCTACAGCTACCTGATATATATTCATTCATTTATCCAGACATTAATTTCTTTAGCAGATATTGGAGAAAATTCACCATTTTAAGCCCCCAGTAGGTCACAAGGACACCGCTCTAAATCAGACATGGTTTCTACCCTTCTGCATTGTGTTATTAACTGTGGCATGAATTTAGTTACTTTCTAAAACTTTGAGACTTTTTTATATCCTTCAAACCTTGGAGATTTTAAAATAAATGCTAGTTGGTGTTAGTACATTCCTACCCTAAAATCAACTTTTTTCTCTGTGTGTGAAAGAGTGCTCATACTTCTTTAGAATGGATAATGTCACTCTAGCTTTGTTAGGCTTCTTAAAACCTTTTACTCTCTAGAAGAATTTGAGACCCTATGCCCACCCCCATGTGGCAGAGTTTTCTGGATTTGAACCAGTAACCCAGAAGTGATAGAATTTATATTCTGTACCTGACCCGGTTATAATCCTGACACCTCCTGTTTTCTCAAAAGGGTTGATTTATTGCTGCACCACTGATCTTTAAACATTTCTTCAGTCACAAGATACGTACCTCTAGCTGCTCCTGCACTTGTTGTTGGAAGACCTTGATTTCTGAATTCTTTTAGTGCTGAGCCATCTATCTTGAATGCTCAGTTTAAGCAAACTTGACTCCATTTTGTTATCAGATACCCTATTTATAAGGGTAGTTTCATGTCGTTTACACAGGAAAAGCATGGCATTTGCTTTTCACATAAGACTTAGGTTTTGTTCTTAGTACTCTAGAGATTGTGAAAATGTACCCTATTGCTTTGCAGGATTTTCCCTGCGAATCATTAAATCTTAATTGGTTTTCTCAAATTCTGTCTTATTATTTTGCCTTAGTAAGTTCAAAAATAGATTTCTGCCTGTTTTCTACAAGAGGAAAAAACAATCATCCTCCAAACTAAAATATATATTTCATGAAAAAACAGACAGAGGAAAGGAAAATTGGTATTTGTATGTAGTATATCATTCATATCTACTCCTGAGTTTTGGGCCTTTCCATCAGTTACCTAAAAACATGTATATGACCCTTATTATAATACCATGTACGTGGACCATAATTTATTCTTCAAAAATATTTGGTCATTTGGATTGAGAGGTAAGGCACAGGGCATAATGGGCACTGGATTAGGTCAAAGCATGACCACATTCTTGCTTATCTCCTTCCCCTGTCCTGTTCTGCTTCCCTTGCTCTTTTTTTTTTTTTTTTATTAACTTTTATTAAGCTTCAAGTGAACGTTTACAAATCCAATCAGTCTGTCGCATATAAGTTTACATACATCTCACTCCCTACTCCCACTTGCTCTCACCCTATTGAGTCAGCCCTTTCAGTCTCTCCTTTCGTGACAATTTTGCCAGCTTCCCTCTCTCTCTAGCCTCCCATCCCCCCTCCAGACAAGAGTTGCCAACAGAATCTCAAGTGTCCACCTGATATAATTAGCTCACTCTTCATCAGCGTCTCTCTCCCACCCGCTGACCAGTCCCTATCATATCTGATGAGTTGTCTTCGGGGATGGTTCCTGTCCTGTGCCAACAGAAGGTCTGGGGACCATGGCCGCCAGGATTCCTCTAGTCTCAGTCAGACCATTAAGTTTGGTCTTTTTATGAGAATTTGGGGTCTGTATCCCACTGATCTCCTGCTCCCTCAGGGGTCCTCTGCTGTGCTCCCTGTCAGGGCAGTCATCGATTGTGGCCGGGCACCAACTAGTTCTTCCGGTCTCAGGATGATGTAGGTCTCTGGTTCATGTGGCCCTTTCTGTCTCTTGGGCTCTTAGTTGTCGTGTGGCGTTGGTGTTCTTCATTTTCCTTTGCTCCAGGTGGGTTGAGACCAATTGATGCATCTTAGATGGCCGCTTGTTAGCATTTAAGACCCCAGACGCCATATTTCAAAGTGGGATGCAGAATGATTTCATAATAGAATTATTTTGCCAATCGACTTAGAAGTCCCTGCAAACCATGTTCCCCAGACCCCCGCCCTTGCTCCGCTGAGCTTTGAAGCATTCATTTTATCCCGGAAACTTCTTTGCTTTTGGTCCAGTCCAATTGAGCTGACCTTCCATGTATTGAGTGTTGTCTTTCCCTTCACCTAAAGCATTTCTTATCTACTGATTAATCAATAAAAAACCCTCTCCCACCCTCCCTCCCTTCCCCCCTCGTAACCACAAAAGTATGTGTTCTTCTCAGGTTTACTATTTCTCAAGATCTTATAATAGTGGTCTTATACAATATTTGTCCTTTTGCCTCTGACTGATTTCGCTCAGCATAATGCCTTCCAGGTTCCTCCATGTTATGAAATGTTTCACAGACTCGTCACTGTTCTTTATCAATGCGTAGTATTCCATTGTGTGAATATACCACAATTTATTTACCCATTCATCCGCTGATGGACACCTTGGTTGCTTCCAACTTTTTGCTATTGTAAACAGAGCTGCAATAAACATGGGTGTGCATATATCTGTTTGTGTGAAGGCTCTTGTATCTCTAGGGTATATTCCTAGGAGTGGGATTTCTGGGTTGTATGGTAGTTCTATTTCTAACTGTTTAAGATAATGCCAGATAGATTTCCAAAGTGGTTGTACCATTTTACATTCCCACCAGCAGTGTATAAGAGTTCCAATCTCTCCACAGCCTCTCCAACATTGATTATTTTGTGTTTTTTGGATTAATGCCAGCCTTGCTGGTGTGAGATGGAATCTCATCGTAGTTTTAATTTGCATTTCTCTAATGGCTAATGATCGGGAGCATTTTCTCATGTATCTGTTGGCTGCCTGAATATCTTCTTTAGTGAAATGTGTGTTCATATCCTTTGCCCACTTTTTGATTGGGTTGTTTGTCTTTTTGTGGTTGAGTTGTGACAGAATCATGTAGATTTTAGAGATCAGGCGCTGGTCGGAGATGTCATAGCTGAAAATTCTTTCCCAGTCTGTAGGTGGTCTTTTTACTCTTTTGGTGAAGTCTTTAGATGAGCATAGGTGTTTGATTTTTAGGAGCTCCCAGTTATCGGGTTTCTCTTCATCATTTTTGGTAATGTTTTGTATTCTGTTTATGCCTTGTATTAGGGCTCCTAGGGTTGTCCCAATTTTTTCTTCCATGATCTTTATCGTTTTAGTCTTTATGTTTAGGTCTTTGATCCACTTGGAGTTAGTTTTTGTGCATGGTATGAGGTATGGGTCCTGTTTCATTTTTTTGCAAATGAATATCCAGTTATGCCAGCACCATTTGTTAAAAAGGCTTTCTTTTCCCCAGTTAATTGACACTGGTCCTTTGTCAAATATCAGCTGCTCATACGTGGATGGATCTATGTCTGGGTTCTCAATTCTGTTCCATTGGTCTATGTGCCTGTTGTTGTACCAATACCAGGCTGTTTTGACTACTGTAGCTGTATAATAGGTTCTGAAATCAGGTAGAGTGAGGCCTCCCACTTTCTTCTTCTTTTTCAGTAGTGCTTTGCTTATCCGGGGCTTCTTTCCCTTCCATATGAAATTGGTGATTTGTTTCTCTATCCCCTTAAAATATGACATTGGAATTTGGATTGGAAGTGCGTTAAATGTATAGATGGCTTTTGGTAGAATAGACATTTTTACTATGTTAAGTCTTCCTATCCATGAGCAAGGTATGTTTTTCCACTTAAGTAGGTCCTTTTGAATTTCTTGTAGTAGAGCTTTGTAGTTTTCTTTGTATAGGTCTTTTACATCCTTGGTAAGATTTATTCCTAAGTATTTTATCTTCTTGGGGGCTACTGTGAATGGTATTGATTTGGTGATTTCCTCTTCCGTGTTCTTTTTGTTGATGTAGAGGAATCCAAGTGCTTTTTATATGTTTATTTTATAACCTGAGACTCTGCCAAACTCTTCTATTAGTTTCAGTAGTTTTCTGGAGGATTCCTTAGGGTTTTCCGTGTATATAATCATGTCATCTGCAAATAGTGATAACTTTACTTCCTCCTTGCCAATCCGGATACCTTTTATTTCTTTGTCTAGCCTAATTGCCCTGGCTAGGACTTCCAGCACGATGTTGAATAAGAGCGGTGATAAAGGACATCCTTGTCTGGTTCCCGTTCTCAAGGGAAATGCTTTCAGGTTCTCTCCATTTAGAGTGATATTGGCTGTTGGCTTTGCATAGATGCCCTTTATTATGTTGAGGAATTTTCCTTCAATTCCTATTTTGGTAAGAGTTTTTATCATGAATGGGTGTTGGACTTTGTCAAATGCCTTTTCTGCATCAATTGATAAGATAATGTGTTTTTTGTCTTTTGTTTTATTTATGTGATGGATTACATTAATGGTTTTTCTGATATTAAACCAGCCTTGCATACCTGGTATACATCCCACTTGATCGTGGTGAATTATTTTTTTGATGTGTTGTTGGATTCTATTGGCTAGAATTTTGTTGAGGATTTTTGCATCTATGTTCATGAGGGATATAGGTCTAAAATTTTCTTTTTTGGTAATGTCTTTACCTGGTTTTGGTATCAGGGAGATGGTGGCTTCATAGAATGAGTTGGGTAGTATTCCGTCATTTTCTATGCTTTGGAATACCTTCAGAAGTAGTGGTGTTAACTCTTCTCTGAAAGTTTGGTAGAACTCTGCAGTGAAGCCGTCTGGGCCAGGGCTTTTTTTTGTTGGGAGTTTTTTGATTACCATTTCAATCTCTTTTTTTGTTATGGATCTATTTAGTTGTTCTACTTGTGAATGTGTTAGTTTAGGTAGGTAGTGTTTTTCCAGGAATTCATCCATTTCTTCTAGGTTTTCAAATTTGTTAGAGTACAATTTTTCATAATAATCTGAAATGATTCTTTTAATTTCATTTGGTTCTGTTGTGATGTGGTCCTTCTCGTTTCTTATTCGGGTTATTTGTTTCCTTTCCTGTATTTCTTTAGTCAGTCTAGCCAATGGTTTATCAATTTTGTTAATTTTTTCAAAGAACCAGCTTTTGGCTTTGTTAATTCTTTCAATTGTTTTTCTGTTCTCTAATTCATTTAGCTCAGCTCTAATTTTTATTATTTGTTTTCTTCTGGTGCCTGACGGATTCTTTTGTTGTTCAGTTTCTATTTGTTCAAGTTGTAGGGACAGTTCTCTGCTTTTGGCTCTTTCTTCTTTTTGTATGTGTGCATTTATCGATATAAATTGGCCTCTGAGATCTGCTTTTGCTGTGTCCCAGAGATTTGGATAGGAAGTATTTTCATTCTCGTTGCTTTCTAAGAATTTCCTTATTCCCTCCTTGATGTCTTCTATAACCCAGTCTTTTTTCAGGAGGGTATTGTTCATTTTCCAAGTATTTGATTTCTTTTCCCTAGTTTTTCTGTTATTGATCTTGCCTTGTGGTCTGAGAAGATGCTTTGTAATATTTCGATGTTTTGGACTCTGCAAAGGTTTGTTTTATGACCTAATATGTGGTCTATTCTAGAGAATGTTCCATGTGCGCTAGAAAAAAAAGTATATTTTGCAGCAGTTGGGTGGAGAGTTCTGTATAAGTCAATGAGGTCAAGTTGGTTGATTGCTGTAATTAGATCTTCCGTGTCTCTGTTGAGCTTCTTACTGGATGTCCTGTCCTTCTCCAAAAGTGGTGTGTTGAAGTCTCCTACTATAATTGTGGAGGTATCTATCTCACTTTTCAATTCTGTTAAAATTTGATTTATGTATCTTGCAGCCCTGTCATTGGGTGCATAAATATTTAATATGGTTATGTCTTCCTGATCAATTGTCCCTTTTATCATTATATAGTGTCCTTCTTTATCCTTTGTGGTGGATTTAAGTCTAAAGTCTATTTTGTCAGAAATTAATATTGCTACTCCTCTTCTTTTTTGCTTATTGTTTGCTTGATATATTTTTTTCCATCCTTTGAGTTTTAGTTTGTTTGTGTCTCTAAGTCTAAGGTGTGTCTCTTGTAGGCAGCATACAGATGGATCGTGTTTCTTTATTCAGTCTGTGACTCTCTGTCTCTTTATTGCTGCATTTAGTCCATTTACATTCAGCGTAATTATAGATAAATAAGTTTTTAGTGCTGTCATTTTGATGCCTTTTTATGTGTGTTGTTGACAATTTCATTTTTCCACATACTTTTTTGTGCTGAGGCATTTTTCTTAGTAAATTGTGAGATCCTCATTTTCATAGTGTTTGACTTTATGTTAGTTGAGTCGTTACGTTTTTCTTGGCTTTTATCTTGAGTTATAGAGTTGTTATACCTTTTTGTGGTTACCTTATTATTTACCCCTATTTTTCTAAGTAAAAACCTAACTTGTATTGTTCTATATCGCCTTGTATCACTCTCCATGTGGCAGTTCAATGCCTCCTGTATTTAGTCCCTCTTTTTGATTATTGTGATCTTTTACCTATTGACTTCCATGATTCCCTGTTATGTGTATTTTTTTTTTTTAGTTAATCTTAATTTGTTTGTTTTTGTGATTTCCCTATTTGAGTTGATATCAGGACGTTCTGTTTTGTGACCTTGTGTTGTGCTGATATCTGGTATTATTGGTTCTCTGACCAAACAATATCCTTTAGTATTTCTTGTAGCTTTGGTTTGGTTTTTGTAAATTCTCTAAACTTGTGTTTGTCTGTAAATATCTTAATTTCGCTGGATATATGATCCTTGGCTGGCAGTTTTTCTCCTTCAGTGTTCTGTATATGTCGTCCCATTCTCTTCTTGCCTGCATGGTTTCTACTGAGTAGTCTGAACTTATTCTTATTGATTCTCCCTTGAAGGAAAACTTTCTTTTCTCCCTGGCTGCTTTTAAAATTTTTTGTTCATCTTTGGTTTTGGTGAGTTTGATGATAATATGTCTTGGTGTTTTTCTTTTTGGATCAATCTTAAATGGGGTTCGATGAGCATCTTGGATAGATATCCTTTCGTCTTTCATGATGTCAGGGAAGTTTTCTGTCAGGAGTTGTTCAACTATTTTCCCTGTGTTTTCTGTCCCCCCTCCCTGTTCTGGGACTCCAATCACCGACAGGTTATCCTTCTTGATAGAGTCCCACATGATTCTTAGGGTTTCTTCATTTTTTTAAATTCTTTTATCTGATTTTTTTTCAGCTATGTTGGTGTTGATTCCCTGGTCCTCCAGAAGTCCCAGTCTGCATTCTAATTGCTCGAGTCTGCTCCTCTGACTTCCTAGTGCATTGTCTAATTCTGTAATTTTATTGTTAATCTTTTGGATTTCTACATGCCGTCTCTCTATGGATTCTTGCAACTTATTAATTTTTCCACTATGTTCTTGAATAATCTTTTTGAGTTCTTCAACAGTTTTATCAGTGTGTTCCTTGGCTTTTTCTGCAGTTTGCCTTATTTCATTTGTGATGTCTTGAAGCATTCTGTAAATTAGTTTTTTATATTCTGTATCTGATAAGTCCAGGATTGTATCTTCATTTGGGAAAGATTTTGATTCTTTTGTTTGGGGGATTGGAGAAGCTGTCATGGTCTGCTTCTTTAAGTGGTTTGACATGGATTGTTGTCTCTGAGCCATCACTGGGAAACTAGTTTTTCCAGAAAATCCACTAAAAAAAATGCAGTCAGATCCCTATCAGAGTTCTCCCTCTGGCTCAGGCTATTCGGATGTTAATGAAGCCACCTGGGGAGGGTGGGGGAGGGAACAGAGAGATAGGAGAGTAGCACCTCAGATTATAGCCAGAGTTGCTTGTCTTGCTTGGAATGACTACTATATCTGAGATTCCCGTGGGGCACGTCGCCTATGTGTGCTGGCTGTGTGGAGATTGCCCCCGGGGGGTCTGGCCCGCTGGAGTCAAGGTCAGATCCTCCGCTTCCAGCCTCTCGCCCAGCGTCAAGGCTCCCCTGCTGGGATGGTGCACTCTCGACTCCAAAATCAGTCGCTGCCTCCCGGGGACTTCTCCTCCCTCCAGCTGCGTTGCCGTGCCGCCTCCGAGAACCGGTTGGGCCCCCTCCCAGGGTTAGTTCTGGTGGGTGGAGCAGCTCCCCGTGCTTGTGCCATGACTGAGTGTCCCGGCTGGGACGCTGTTCTCCCCACTCCAATACCAGTCGCTGCCTCCCGGGGACTTCTCCTACCGGCTGCGTCCCACGACTCCCCCGGAACCAGCTGGTCCCCCTCCCGGGGTTAGTTCAGGGGGGTGGAGCAGCTCTCCGTGTTTATGCCGTACCTGCGTCCAGTCCAAATTCCAGTGGGACGGTTCCCCGGCTGGGACGCTGCTATCCCCGTTCCAAGACCAGTCACTGCCTCCCGGGGACTTCTCCTACTGGTTGCGTCCCACGCCTCCCGCAGAACCGGCTGGTCCCCCTCCCGGGGTTAGTTCAGGGGGGTGGAGCAGGTCTCTGTGCTTGTGCCGTACCTGACTGGTACGCTGGCTCCAGGCTCTGAAAACAATAGCTGCTTCCCCGTATTAGTTCATTCTCCGCCTCTAAATCTGTGTTTGTTGTTCAGGGTTCGTAGATTGTTATGTATGTGATCGATTCACTTGTTTTTCCGTGTCTTTGTTGCAAGAGGGATCCGAGGTAGTGTCTGCCTAGTCCGCCATCTTGGCTCCACCTCCCCTTGCTCTTTTTGATACATTACCTATATCAGGAGTGCAAGGCTTTTAAGATTTTCCTTAAGATAGCTCTTTTTTTTTTAATTTTTTTATTGTGCTTTAGATGAAGGTTTTTGGAACAAATTAGTTTCTCAGCGAACAATTAATACACATATTGTTTTGTGACATTGGTTGTCAACCCCATAACATGTCAACACTCTCCCTTCTCAACCTTGGGTTCCCTATGAACAACTTTCCTGTTCCCTCCTGCCTTCCAGTCCCTGCCCCAGGACTGGTGTGCCTCTTTAGTCTCATTTTGTTTTATGGGCTTCTCTAGTCTTTGGCCGAAGGGTGAACCTCAGGAGTGACTTCATTACTGAGCTAAAAGAATTTTTTTTTTTATTGTACTTGAGATGAAGGTTTACAGAGTAAATTCGTTTCTCATTAAACAATATATGTATTGTTTTGTGACATTGGTTGCCAATCCTGCAACATGTGAACGCTCTCCCCTTCTTGACTTTGGGTTCCCCATAACCAGCTTTCCTGTCATCCTCTGCCTTCTCGTCCTTGCCCCTGGGCTGGTGTGCCCATTTGGTCTCATATATGTGGACGAGCTATGTTTTTTATTGTTTGTTTTATGGGCCTGTCTAGTCTTTGGGTGAAGGGTGAACCTCAGGAGTGAGCTCAGTACTGAGTTAAAAGGATGTCTGGGGGCCATGCTCTCAGGGTTTCTCCAGTCTCTGTCAAACCAATAAGTCTGGTCTTTTTTTGAGAGTTAGAATTTTGTTCTACATTTTTCTACAGCTCTGGCCGGGTCCCTCTATTGTCATTCCTGTCAGAGCAGTTAGTTGTGGTAGCTGGGCACCATCTAGTTGTGCTGGACTCAGTCTGGTGGAGGCTGTGGTAATTGTGTTCCATCAGTGTTTTGGACTAATCTTTCCCTTGTGTCTTTGATTTTCTTCATTCTCCCTTGCTCCAGATGGGTTGGGACCAGTGGAATATCTCAGATGGCCGCTCACAAGCTTTGAAGACTCCAGACGCTATCCACCACAGTAGGATGTAGAACATTTTCTTTATAAACTGTGATGCCAATTGAGCTAGATGTCCTACAAGACCATGGTCCTCAGCCCTTAGCCTAAGAATTCAGTCCCTCAGGGAGCCTGGATGTTTCTATGAAACTTCCATGACCTTGCCTTGGTCAAGCTGTGCTGACTTTCCCAGTATTGTGTACTGTCTTACCCTTCACCAAAGTTACCACTTATCTATTAGTCTAGTTAGTGTTTTCCCTTCCCACCCCTCCCCCCATAACCATCAAAGATTGTTTCTTTCTGTGTGTAAGCCTTCTCATAAGTTTTCATAGTAGTGATCGCATACAGTCTTTACCCTTTTGGGATTGACTTGTTTCAGTCAGCATAATGCCCTCCATATTCATCCATGTTGTGAGATGTTTCACAGATTCATCACTGTTCTTTATTGTAGTGCAGTATTCCATTGTGTTTATGTACCATTGTTTGTCCATTCATCTGTTGTTGGCCACTTAGGTTTTTTCCATCTTTTTGCTATTGTGAATAATACTACAATGAACATGAGTGTGCACATGTCTATTATGTGACAGCTCTTATTTCTCTAGGACTTGTTCCTAGGAGTGGGATTGCTGGATCATATGGTATTTCTATTTCTAGCATTTTAAGGAAATGCCATGTCATTTTCTAAAATCGTACCATTTTACAGTCCCACCCGCAGTGCATAAGAATTCTAAGGTCACTGCAGCCTCTCCAACATCTGTTATTTTCTGTTTTATTTATTCATTTTTTTTATTTGTGCCAATAATGTTGGGGTTAGATGATATCTCATTGTAGTTTTGATTTGCATTTTTTTAATGGCTAGTGATGGAGAACATTTCCTCTATGTCTGTTAGTTGCCTGAATGTCTTCTTTGGTGAGGTGTCTGTTCATATCCTTTGCTCCTTTTTTAGTTGAATTGTCTTTTTGTTGTAGAAGTGTTGAATTTTCCTACAGATTTTAGAGCTTAGACTTTTGTTGGATTTGTAATAGCCAACTTTTTTTCCCCAATTCTGTTTTTACTCTTTTGGTAAAGTCTTTTGATAAGCATATGTGTTTAAATTTTAGAAGATCCCAGTTATCTAGCTTATCTTCTGGTATTCATATATTGTTTGTTATGGCTTATATCCTCTTTATGCTGTGTATTAGGGCCTCTAGCACTGGCCTTATTTTTTCTTCTATGATCTTAATAGTTTTTGGTTTTATATTTAGGTCTTTGGTTCATTTTGAATTCATTTTGTGTGTGGTGTGAAGTATGGGCCCTGTTTCATTTTTTGTTACAGATGGACATCCAGTTTTGCCAGCACCGTTTGTTAAAGAGACTGTCTTTTCCCTATTTAATGGACTTTGGGCCTTTGTCAAAGATTAGGCAACCGTAGGTGGATGGATTTACTTCTGGGTTCTTGATTCTGTTCCATTAGTCAATATGTCTGTCATTGTACCAGTAGCAAGCTGTTTTGACTATATAATAGGTTCTGAGGTCAGGTAGTGTAAGACCCCCTACTTTATTCTTCTTCAGTAGTGCTTATTCATCTGAGGCCTCTTCCCATATAAAGTTAATGATTAGTTCTTCCATCTTGTTAAAGAATGCTGTTGGTATTTGCATCAGGATTATATTGTATTTGTAGATAGCTTTGGGTAGAATTGACATTTTCAAAATGTCGAGTCTACTTATCCATGAGCATGGTATGGTTTTCCATTTATGTTGGCCTCTTTTGGTTTCTTGCCGTAGTGTTTTGTGGATTGTCCCTGGTTAGATTTATTCTTAAGTATTTTATTTTTTAGGGGCTTTTGTAAATGGTGGAGCCTTGGTGGCATAGTGGTTAAGAGTTCAGCTGCTAGCCAAAAGGTCAGCAGTTCAAATCCACCACCTGCTCCTTGGAAACCCTTTGGGGCAGTTCTACTCTGTCCTATAGGATCACTATGAGTTGGAATGAACTTGACAGAAATGGTTTTGGGTTTTTGTGGTTTATTATCAATGGTATTGCTTTCCTGATTTCCTTTTTGCAGTTCTCTTTATTCATGTATAGGAATCCAACTGATTTTTGTATATATGTCTTGTCTCCTGCTACTCTGCTGAATCTTTCTACTAGTTCCAATAGTTTTGTTGTGGAGTCTTTTGGGTTTTCTATGTATAGTGTCATATCCACAAATAGGGATAGTTTTACTTCTTTTTTTTATCAATTTGGATGTGCTTTATTTCTTTTTCTTGTCTAATTGCTCTAGCTAGGACTTTCGGCACAGTGTTAAATAGGAGTAGAGGTAAAGGGCATCCTTATATTTTTCCTAATCTCAGGTAGAATATTTCCAGACTCTCTCCTTTGAGAATGATGTTGGCTGTTGGTTTTGCATACCCGTTGCCCATTGCTGTCGAGTAGATTAGGACTCATAGTGACCCTATAGGACAGCATAGAGCTGCCCCGTAGAGTTTCCAAGGAGCACCTGGTGGATTCAAAGTGCTGACCCTTTGGTTATCAGCCATAGCTCTTAACCACTATGCCAGCAGGGTTTCCATAGGGTTTTGCATAGGTGGCCTTTCTTATGTTGAGGAATTTCCCTTCTATACCTATTTTATTGAGAGTTTTTTAAATCAGGAATGGATGCTGGATTTTATCGAATGCATTTTCTGTGTCAATTGAGCAGATCACGTGATTCTTTTGTTTTATTTATTTATTTATTTATTTTTTATTTATGTTGAAGCATCCTTGCATACCTGGTATCAATACACCACTTGGTTGTGGTGTATTATCATTTTTGTATGGTGCTAGATTCTACTGACTAGAATATCAATGAGAATTTTTACTTCCATATTCATGATAGGTACTGGTCTGTAATTTTTTTGTTTGTTTTTGTGGTGTTTTTGCCTGGTTTTGGTGTCAGGGTTATTTATTTATTAGAATGAATTTGAAAGTATCCCTTCCTTTTCTACATTCTGAAATAGTTTGTGTAGTTCTGGTATGAGTTCTTCTTTGAATGTTTTGTAGAATTCTCCAGTCTAGCCATCTAGGCCAGAACTTTTTTGTGTTGGAAGTTTCTTTCTTTCTTTTTCATTTTTTTTTAAATTACCTTTTCAATCTCCTTCCTTGTTATGGACATGTTCAGATTTTCGACCTCAGTTTGTGTTAGTTTAGACAGGTAGTGTGTTTCTAGAAATTTGTACATGTCTTCTAGGTTTTCAAATTTGTTGAAGTATAGTTTTTCTTAAGATAGGTCTTAGAAGGCAACAACCATGTGGCTAAGCATGAGATAATGGACTGTTTTTTCACATTCTTGGGGGCAGAGAGCTGTGAGCAGAAAATCTACCCAGGGACTGAATATCGGAAATGGTCACTACTATACCAAGGCCAAATTTCAAATTGCCCATAGCAGTTAATTAGATTATGTACTGGTTTATTCCATTTTCTTGTTTTATTTCACTATTCCTTTTCAGAGGCAAATGAGGCATTCTTTCAAAAACGATAAGTCTTCCATGCAGAAGAATCCCAAATGATGTGCATAGAGGCTCTCCTGTCCAGGAGGTGGAGATTAATTCTCCTTCCCTGGAGCATGGTCTAGACTTGGTGTCTCAATTCCAAAGAATAGAGTATAGAAAGGAAAAAAGAGTGTCTTTACAGTGGAAAAAGCTGACAAATGCTACCTTAGCCAAGTGATAAAGGTTAACATCACTCATGATAAGTTCTGTTGTTATTACGTATCCCTTGATATGACGTGATGAGTAGGGCACATCACTTATCTGGTATTCTTTGCCAAAACCCATAACCCCAATCAAATCATAATAGAGAATACCTGAAGGATGTTTACCTGTATTTTATTGACTATGCAAAGGTGTTCGACTATGTGGATCATAACACATTGTGGGTAACATTGTGAAGAACGGAAATTCCAGAACACTTAATTATGCTCATGAGGAACCTTTACATAGATCAAGAGGCAGTTGTTCAGACAGAACAAGGGGATACTGATTGGTTTAAAGGCTGGAAAGGTGTGTGTCAGGGTTGTATTCTTTCACCATATGTATTTAATCTATGCTGAGCAAAAAATCAGAGTAGCTGGACTATATGAAGAAGAACAGGGCATCAGGGTTGGAGGAAGACTCATTAACAACCTCCGTTGTGCAGATGACACAACTTTGCTTGCTGAAAGTGAAGAGAGCTTGAAGCACTTACTAATAAAGATCAGAGACCACAGCCTTCAGTATGAATTGCACCTCAACATAAAGAAAAAAAAAAAATCCTCACAACTGGACCAATGAGCAACATCATGATAAACGAAGAAAAGATTGCAGTTGTCAAGGATTTCATTTTACTTGGATCCACAATCAGCAGCCATGGCAGCAGCAGTCAAGAAATCAAACAACACATTGCACTGGGTAAATCTGCTGCAAAGGGCCTCTTTAAAGTGTTGAAAAGCAAAGATGTCACCTTGAAGAGTAAGGTGAGCCTGACCCAAGCCATGGTATCTTCAATCACATCATATGCATGTGAAAGCTGGGCAATGAATAAGGAAGACGGAAGAAGAATTGATGCCTTTGAATTGTGGTGTTGGCAAAGAATATTGAATATACCATGGACTGCCAAAAGATTGAACAAATCTGTCTTGGACAAAGTGCAACCAGAATGCTCCTTAGAAGCAAGGATGGCCAGACTGCATCTTACATACTGTGGGCATGTTGTCAGGAGGCATCAGTCCCTGGAGGAGGGCATCATGCTTGGCAAAGTGCATGGTCAAAGGAAAAGAGGAAGACCCTCAACAAGGTGGATTGACACAGTGGCTGAAAAAATAAGCTCAAGCATAACAACAATTGTGAGGATGGTGCAGGACCGGGCAGTGCTTTGTTCTGTTGTGCATAGGGTCACTATGAGTCAGAACCGACTGGGCGGCACCTAACAACAACAATCGTGAGAAAACATCAGACAAACCAAGTTGAGAAATATTCTCTACAATGCATGATCAGTACTCTTCGAAACTGTCAAGGTCATGGAAAACAAGAAAATATTGACAAACCATCATAAACCAGAAAAGAGTAAATACAGTGCTGTATCCAGAACTGGATTTCAGAGCACAAAGAGGACATTAGTGGAAAAACTTGTGAAATTCAAATACAGTATACAGATTGTTTAATGGTGTTGAATCAATATGAAACCCTTAGTTTTTACAAGTATATCATAGTTACATTAGATAACATTAGGGGAAGCAGGAAGACAGGTATGTGGGAACTTTCTGTAGTATCTTCGCAACTTTTCTGTAAATCTAAAATTATCCTCAAATAAAAAGCTTTTCGTTTCCAAGAGAGAACCATTGCCCCACTACAGACGCTTTTATATCTGAGGTCAATGATTGAAAATGGCAGAACCAATGTAATGAATTAATCCGACTCATGGAAGTCCCACAGATCCCTCAAAATGAGAAATATCTTATTGTTTTGAAAAAATACGTAGGTTTTTTAATCTTCCCAAAATTTTTAATACTCCGTGATAACAAATTTTGAGATCTTGCTGATAGTTACTGGAAATAAACTAAATGCTCAGCCCAAATCCTCAATTTACCGCTAATGAACTAGGCGTCCTTTAACTTCTGTGCCTCAGTTTCTTTAGCTGTAAAAAGGGGGTGAAAAGATTTATAGATTTGTTGTGAAGATAATGGAGCCATGAACCATCTTAGGGGTTATGTTGTCATTGTAAGGATCAGATGCATCATTTAGGTATTTTTAGCATTACCATTATCAACTACCCTTGCATTAATTCCATCAACTGTAAATTTTAACATATATATATATATATAGAATTAACTTGAGTCTTATAACCTTTATCTTTCAAAGTGAATATACTTCAGTTTGACTTTCTGCAGAGGTGAACATTTGGGGAAATTTGAGGGGAAAATATTGCATGGTTCTGCCAATAAACAAATCAGCTAATAGTATGAACAACATTGAATAGAATTTAAATCATTAAAAAGAATAATGCACTTTGGATCTCAAAATGATATCATTTAAAATTTTCACCTAGTCATTTACAATACTACGTTAGGGATTTTTATTATGAGCATTTAAAGAAGAAATTGAAGGCCTGTGTAAAAGCTCCAGTTAAATACATTAAAATAGATCATTGGAGTTAGGAGATTGTGCAGATTACATTTAAGCTTAGGAACTGAGACCAAACTGGCACACAATCAAGCCAGGTCCCTGTTTTGGCTGCAGTACAGAAAGGACTATTTTCCCAATCTTGTCTCCTGCAATTCACTCTTTACAGCCAGCACCAGATAAAACTACTTTGGGCCATTTGTTTACTGACATTAAAGTGGATTTACTGAGACTGAAAGCCTTTCTATTGTCCCTTCTGGGCTGAATCAACTTTATTTAAATGGTAATTCACTCACATATTTCTAATCCCCTTCAAATGCTTCCTTTGTTTATAACAACCAAAGATATTGAGGATTTAGAAAAACAGTTTGCAAATATTATTGAGCATATTGGATAATAAAAGCCTTACTCTAATACTTAGTAAATTAAGCATTTCTGAAGAAAATGCAATATTTCTGTTTTCAAACTAAAAATTTAATATAGTAGACAAAGGATTTAAACATAATCCTGTATATATAATTAATGACTCATTCTGGTAGATAGAAAATAGTCTGTTATCAGTCACTTCGGAAGTAATTTCTATTGTGTTACCCCTCCCGTTACATTTTTGTCTTAGTTAAAAATTTCCACTGGTAATGACTTATTATTTTTTTCCTCATTTGGGTCTTTTACTTTTCCATTTATTAAGTCACTTAAATCCTCCTCTCTGTCTTTGTAAAGAACACTTTTAAACAAAATTCTTAGAGTTCAGTTTGACAACTGTATCTACTTGCTTGGCTTACAATCTTTGCAGACTTCTGAATGATTTCCATTTTTTCTCTTCTTTTCTGAAAACATGCTGACAGAAAGTGTTTTTTGAAGGTTTTATATTCCTGTACTTCATAGTGGCAAGGAGCCAAGTGATACAATGGTTAAGCATTGGTGGTTTGAACCCACCAGCGGCTCTGCGGAAGAAAAGACGTGGTGATCTGCTCCTGTAAAGATTACGGCCTATGGGGCAGTTCTACTCTGTCCTATAGAGTCACTATGAGTTGGAATAGACGGGATAACACACAACAACAATAATTCTTAATGGTACCTTTTTTCAGTTGCAACATTGGCAACAATTTGTTTCTACATATCAGTGTTGCTCTCTTAAGCAACTTATTGTCAGGAATACTAAATTGACATGTCAACCATGGTCTGAAAAGTTGGAGAATATACAAGAAGCTGGATGTGGTCTCAGAACATTTTCAGAGGTTTATTAAAATATGATTACTGGGACCTCATTTGTTCATTTTATTTTGTTTAAAAATGTATTGGTCTAAATGTAATGGCATACCTCCAATTAAAAAGCAGAGAGATTCTCTGGCAGGATAACAAAGCAAGACCAAACTATGTGCTGTTTACAAGAACAGACTTTAAATATAACAAAACACACAGAAGATTTGGACAATCATATCTACATAACATGGATCAGTACAAAAAGCTTTATGTTGAGTCTAAGAACAAGACCCCCAAAATTATATACGTGTGATTCCATTTATAAGAAACCAGGGACAGGTGATTATAAATTTAAAAACCTATTTAAAAACAAAAACCTAGATATACTCCCTGCATCAGAATCACATGGAATGTTTATTGATTTCTCAGGGCTCATCCCAGGTCATATAAATTAGAATATTGTGGGAATAACCCATTGCCGTTAAGTCGATTCTGACTCATAGCAACCCTATAGGACAGAGTAGAACTGCCCCGTATAGTTTCCAAGGGGCACCTGGTAGATTCGAACTGCCGACCTTTTGGTTAACGGCAGTCGAACTTAACTGCTACACCACCAGGGTTTCCGTTTTGGGAGTAGGGTCCAAAAATCTGTATTTTTAACAGTCTTCCCAGGTGACTCTTACGTAATCTGAAGTTTTCAAATCACTGGTTTGCAAGATACTAAGAAAGAAGTAGTGCCAAATAGTAGATGCACAAACTTAGATACAGAGTGGTGTGATGACTTATCCAAGGTCAGACAGTCAGTGTGTTGCAATGACATATCTCCTGATACCCAATCTGTTGCCATTTCCATTATTTTACGTGCGATTCTTAGTTTATATTTGGGGTCAAGTAAATGGATCTGTGGACTACATTGTGATGCCTGTATCATAAGTGAGCTTAAGCCATACCTACTTCCACTCAGAATCCCAGGAGTGATCTCACCATCATGCATTCCCAGGCCTGTATAACACATCATCGCATTCAGTATCACATAGAGAAGTTGATATGGGACTTGTCTATCAGAGGGGAGTGCTTATCAAAAGGAAGCAAGCTGCTCTGTAGAAGGGAGGAAGAAAAAGATGGTGAAGACAAGGAAGAGAGAAGAAGAGAAATAGACTCAGGTCTCTAGTTTATTTATTTATTTATTTTTATGGCAAAGATTATTTAAAATTTAAGTCTTTTAATTTCTAGCTAAACAGATCAATATCAGGCAATTGATTCCTAGGCATAAAAATCTATTGATACGTTTAAAAATGGAAAATTAAATATGGTGCTGTCAAGAAAGATGGATTTACATTGGAAATATTTTTAGCGAGCATTCCACATAGTCTTACTTAGCATTAAGATGGATGATGGATTCAAAAGAACATTAACACCACATTCCTTTCAGTATTATAGGAAAGAAATATTGTTTTTAAGTTGAGGGCAACAGTGATAATGCTACAGATTGTGGGATAATTATAAAGCTTTCATCCTTGATTCACTTAGAAAAAAATACTTTATTATGTAACTTTTTTGTGTGTGAATACTGTCATTTGACATTGACCTGTCTAAATTAGTCTAAACTTCTTTTATTCCAGCCTTTTTTTAAATTGCTAGTTGCCATAGGGAATATTCATATAGATGTATATATTTATTGAAACAACAATTTCATAGTTGCTTCAATTAACAAGTAGACTTGTCACCGTAGACAGAAAATTAAAAACAAAACACATTCTTTCTCAGAAGCAAGCTGAATTCTATGAAGAAGAACACGGGTTTAGTCCATTGAATGTAATCAATTGAATTCACTAAAAAAAGTGAGCTACTTTCATCAATTCCTTTGAAGTCACCATTGTTCAAATCCATAATTCAAATATAATCCTTGGAATTCCTTAAAAGATGAATTCGCTAACATAGGTAACAGGAATAAGCAGTCTTGAGTTTGTTTTTTGTAAAGATTTGCAACACATGTAGGAACAGAAGTACAAATTTGAAGACTCTTCGAATTTTAACATCAATAAAGGCCGTCTAACCAACCCACTAAGATCTGAAAATAGACAATAGAGTGCTCTGTAATTTGCAAAATGCTTTCACAGCCATTATTCAAATTTTCATTACAAAAACCATGAGATACAGAAGCACGGGCAAGCTAGTGAAATTTTACTGCTGAGATTATTGATACTTAGGTTGCTATGATGGGGATAAATAATGTAAGGCTTTCAGGTACTTAGTGATTATAGGTTGTTGTTGTTTGCTGCCTAGTAGTTGGCCTCCAACTCATGACCCCATGCACAACAGAAGGAAACACCTTCTGGTCCTGAACCATCTCCATTATTGGTTATAGATCGGACCCTTTTGCTCTATAAGGTTTTCATGGGCTGACTTTTGGAAATAGATCACCAGGCCTTTCTTCCTAGACTGACTTAGTCTGGAAGCTCTGCTTCAGCATCATAGCACCACAAAAGCCTCCCCTGACAGACAGGTGGTAGCTGTGCATGAGATGTACTGGGCAGGAATTGAACCCAGGTCTCCCACCTGGAAGGCAAGAATGAAACTCCTAGTTTTTTTTTATTCTAATTTCACCCAATTTTACATTCTTGTAGTTTTTGCCTGTCTGCACGGCTTCTTTCTTTATCTTTGATTCTTTTTCACAGACAAGTGACTGAGGTTATAGACAAAATTCAATGATAGTAACATATATAAGAATGGTAGCATATTCTAGAAGAAGAATATTAGAATTGGATTTAGGAAATGTGGACATTTTCTGGTGATGTAGGGGTTAAGAGCTATGGCAGCTAACCAAAAGGTTGGGAGTTTGAACCCACCAGACATTCCTTGGAAACACTATGGGGCAGTTCTACTCTGTCCTATTGTGTTGCTATGAGTCGGAATTGACTCAACGGCAACAGGTTTAGTTTTGGTTTTTTGGTCTCTTTTTCTGGCATCAATCAGCGATATAAACAAGAGTCTCTACATGTAGAGTAGTAACACCTGCATTATTTCCTTTGTAGGATGCCAATAAAAGGAAGCCATGTGTTAATAGAGTTTATAAAAATAAAAAATGCCCTACACATGCAACTTGTTTCTGTAAAATTCTGTTTCTATTAGTTAGACCATAAATAACTAAATTGAGAGTCAAATAACCTCTCTTGGGTACATGCTGGGAGAAGGGCCTAGCAATTTGCTCCTGTAAAGATTACAGCCTAGGAAATCCAATGGGGCAGTTCTACTCTGTCCTATAGAGTCACTATGAGTCAGATTTGACTCAATGTCATCCAATAGGTACATGCTGCTGTATAAATATATTCCCCATTAGCATCACAGAAAACTAGGTTTGAAAAAAAAAGGTTTGGAAGGAACCTTAAATTACTTTAGTCCAACCACCCCTCTGTTGCTTAGATACATTCAGCATAAATAGAAATTATATAACTAATGAAGGTATTTTGACCTCATATCCAGCCATAGCATTCTAAGGTGAGCCTATTTAATCATTATACATAGTAGTGATATATTAATGAGTTTTGTAATCATGGAAATTATGAATATATGAACAGCGGAGTTGTATCTTACTTGGGGATCAGGTTAGAAAGCCAGCACTAAATTGCTCATAATGGCTGGGACCAGAGCTCTTGAGGTTTAAAAGCCGTGAATTAGCTTGCTTTGTTTTAGTGCCTTTATGCTGTGGGTTATTGGAGGCTACAGTTTTCCCTTAGGGATGGTTTAAGGGTGTGTGTGGGAGGGAGGTGCAGGCAGAAAAGGAAAGGCATGATTCCTTCTTTCTGCTGACTGTTTCAGGTGTGACTTGCTTATGTTAACTGTGTGCATTCTGGGACTCAACTGGATCTACATTTATCTCTAATGCTCTTCAAAAGCCCTGACTACAACACCACAATCCGTTGCTCACAGCCTCAGTAAGCGCACGCCCTCCATGTGCACACACCCTCCACCTTTCTCTGAATTTGCTTTTATCCACATCATTTTTGCAAAGCTTCAGCAACTTTGTTTCAATATAGCATGACTGCACATTTTAATTTCCTGAACTTGGTCTTGAAATCCTTCCAAATAAAAACTAGCTCCTTTTCTTTCTTCGTTGGTTACCACTCACCTTTAATTTTGAAGACGGTGGTAGAGACAAAAGTTCCTCCCATTCCATAGCACTGATGAGGCATATATAAAGCTGAACAACAGTTTGAATAGAAGAAAACCAGCCCGTTTTCTTATAAAGGCAGTACCTGGAAGTCTGAGCAGTGATTTGGTATTTGTGTGAGCATCAAGTGCTCTGAGCACGTTTCCATGTTGTAGTCATGTTTTCTAACTCATTTCCTATTTACCTACTAACAAAATCTTACGATTCTTAGTTTTTGGCAGGCAAATATAATTGATTTATTGGACATCTGGTCAGAAATTTTTGGTAGATAATTCCCAGATAAGAAGTCAGAGCTCCAAGTTACTTATATACATAGACATATATTAGTATAGGTGTACATGTGTAATTTTTTAATGGGATGCTTTTCCTGTCCCTACCTCCCAAACTGGACATTAGCTGTCTGTACTCCATTGACTTTGGTGCTTCTGTTAGTACAGTTACCCAGGTGCCCCTAGAGTCTGAGTGCCTGGGTTCATATCTCAACATCACTATTTCCTAGCTATGTGACTTAGGGAAAATTATCTAATCATTCTGAAACTTCAGTCTTCCCAACTGTAAAATGGGGTCGACAATTGCATCTATCTTTTAATACTGTAGGAGGATGTTGAGTGCTTTGCACAGGACAGGTATGATATTAACAATCATTAAATATTAAAACCAAAAACCAAACCCATTGCCCTTGAGTCAATCCTGACTCATAGTGACCCTATAGAACAAAGTAGAATTGTCCCATAGGGTTTCCAAGGAATGCCTGCTAGATTCGAACTGCCGACCTTTTGGTTAGCAGCTGAACTCTTAACCACTATGCCACCAGGGTTTCTTACTATTCCCTTCTTAATCTTTCTCATTTTACCACTTGTGTACTCATCTAAGTCCTTCATCTGAATGATAAACTTCTTAAGAAAAAGACCTTGTTTTCAAATGCCTATTACTAAAACAGGGAGAAACTGTGTAGCATTTTTGAAATGAATGTGGGCTGGGTGGTCAGAAAGACCTGGGTTCAAATATAATTCGAAATCCAGGATCTGATAACTTATTGGTAGGACTCTTTCATATGTAAATTTGGAATAATAAAATTACCAAGATTATAGGTGATTAAATTGGGTTTATCTTTGAAAACATGCATTTTCTAAGCAAATCTTAAACATTGTGTTAGAAATTCCAAAGATAAATTAAACCAGGATGACTCTTACCATATAAAAAAAAATATTTTAGCTATATAAACAACACACATTATCTTGCTAATATGTTTCAACACATAAATGTTTTTCATAAAGTATATAAAGAACTGAACTGGTACCTGGCACATAGCACAGTACCTATTACTGTGGTAGTTCTAGTATTGTTATTATCTGGGGAAAAAAAAAAAAAACTCATCTAAGTTTTGAAGATCATTAAAAATACAAATTTGAATTTGAACCAATTATGTATAAAATCTGCCAAAATCTTTATCATAAATACCATGAAATTAGTGACATTTTTTTTTAAATGGGGGCAACATCATATTCTAGAACTTTAACATTTTCAGGACAGCAAATTTTTTCCTTGACCAGTCAGATCAGAAAATGGAGAATTTGGAAGTAGGATTGGTTCATAAAAAAGAACACGAGCCTTTAAGGGTGGTTCCTTAGATGATCCCTGTTAATACTCTTTGGCCTTCATTTTCTGCATTGGTGAAATACAGCCAACTTAAAAGTGATAATTTGGAAAAGATTTCTTTGCCTCTTTCCGTCATATCTGGGACAGGAGATTGGGCTCATCATTTAATTTATGCTTCAAAATAGCCCTGTGTGGTATATAAAAATAGGGCAGGTATAATTATAGTCAACTTTTAAATGAGTACTAGGCCCAGATTGGTTATGTTAATCATCCAAGGACATTCAGCTAAAGTCATTAGTAGTGAGGATATGAACCTAAGTCTTTGGATGATAGACTTTGATGATCTTTGTATCACATCAGACTGTTCGTGACTTTTGTGGCTACTCGGTCAAAGCCATTGTGCAAGGGGCAGCTTTTACCTTGATATGAAAAAAAAAGTGCCCACTCCCATTAACTATTCAGTCAGTTCATAATTGTCAACTTTGCCTAAGCAAAACAGTGCTGTATAACATCAGGGATAGGAACATTTCAACTCCAAACCAAATATAGCAAGAGAAGAAAAATATTCATATACTGGAAACTTATCACAAAAACCAAACCTGTTACCATCAAGTCAATTTCAACTCATAGTGACCGTATAGACAGAATAGAACTGCCCCATATGGTTTCCAAGATGCAGCTGGTAGATTCAAACTGCTGACCTTTTGGTTAGCAGCCAGGTTCTTAACCACTGTGCCACCAGGGCTCTGGAAACATATTAGCAATATAATAACACAATATAATATGTGTTGCTCATATAGTTAAAATAAACAGCAGTATATGGTAAGAGTCATTCTGGTTTGATTTATCCTTGGCATTTCTAACAGAGTGTCCAACATTTGCTTAGAAAATGCATGTTTTCAAAGACAAACCCAATTTAAAAAGTGCAAACCTCCTACTGTAGTCAGTCTACAAAGTCACCATCGACTTGTATGAGATACAGGAGGTTTTGATCTCTAATTATAGTCTGAACTCATCCCTGGAAAATAAACATCTTGGATTTTTGGTTTTATTTTTATTTTTAGCCTCTCCTCAAAACACTGAATATGAATTCTTATACACAGCAAACACTGAGAAAATATTTTTCACCGACTTACTGAAGGTAAACCTTATTGAGCAAAAATACCTTCCAGTTTCTTGGAGGGGCTGGAGTCAATAATTCATCTCCTCGTAGATACAAGTGAAAGGTAGTTCTCAGCACAGCTGCTTGCTTCTGCTCGGCGTGGTGATTGATGGGAGAGGGAATAGGCAGTGAGTACTGTAAGGGTTTCTTGCAGGTGGGATTCTTAACCTGAAGTTCAAGGATAACTTGGAAGCTCCAATGATGATCTTAACAGAATCTGCAAGTAACTGCTAAGAGTATTCAAGTGTTTATACACGCCTTTCTATATTTGCACCCCAATGGAAACAAACAAAACCTTAATCCCTAGTGTAAAGCAACAACACGGCCAACTCAAGGAATTAAATATTACAAGTCACAAGAGGATTGTGCGCCCACAGCTTCTTTTATGGGATCGGCGTGAAAAGCTGCAATGTTGAAGCATTGCTGTTGTAACGTCACTTCCCGAATCTTTGTGGACTGTGGGTGGGATGGAGTCTTGAGATAACATGCTTCAGCCATAAATTCCAAGTGGAGGCTATAAAGATAAAGAAGATTCTATTGCCTACTCCTGTTAGGTGTCTAAAAATATCCCATTAGATTCACCACAAGTGATATCCGTGAAAGACTTGGAATGAACAGCTATATTGGGAGCTCAGGGAGGATTTTGAGGGCAAAATAAACCAGAAATGTCAGGCAGAATATGTTGTCAGAGAAGAAAATGGGGTGGGTAATTGTATTGCAGTCACTGGGGGTAGTCATTTATTAGATGTTAGGCTTTTTGAATGTCCTGGTAGATTTAGTTTTATTTCCAAAAGGTGAGGCTTCTTATGTTAGCATCTCCCTAGTAGACTCAAGAATTTAATATCTGTCTCCACACAGTTCCTTCCCCTCTTCCCTCACCATTTGATTATCTTTTCATTTTCTTATAGGTTCCACAAAACACATTTGTTTTGGCACCTCATATTATACGTGTGTGTGCATGTGTCTGTGTGTCATGTGTGTGTAATTTCTCTATGTACAAACATCTGCGCTGAAAGGAGGATGATAAGAGAAACAATGAGCTTCTATGCTGAATGTCACTAGGTATCTCTTTTCTGCAGATATTTCAAGCCTCCAAATCCCTTTTGTATTTTTTTCATCGTCCCTATTAAATGCATGAAAATTTATAGTGAAATCTGCAGAGATAAATCGGTATCACAGAATCACGTGTACTCTGTTGTGGTTCTATTACAAACAAGGTAAGTGATGTCTGCTGTTTTGGCAAACATTTCTTTATTTCTATTCTGGAAAGATAATAGTTGTCAGTTACTTAGAATACCTTTTCTTGTTAGTGAATTTGGCTTACAATTTATATTCAATTTCTGAACAGGAAAAAATACAGAATTCACTTGATTGCAACAAAGAACGTAGGGAAAATAAATACCAACTTTTGACAATTGCCAATTCTGGGACCTCCATTCTATTGATTGTACTTTCTCTAGATTTGACACCATCTTCCTAAAGATGAGATTCCATAGACCACAAGGTTTCCTGTGAAAACGGTTCCCTGTTTTACTTGTAGGCACTAAAAGGAAGAGAATCATCCCAGGTATCAAGCTGACGATAATCTGTTAAACGGCTATATTAATTTATGCATATACTTCCCATTGCTGTAATTAGAGGTGAGAATCATCTCCTTAGCAATGAGCCTGCTCAACTTCATAATTACCAGTGTCCTTGAAGGATAGTATTTATTGCAAGTAAAGAAAAAAAAAATAATTGCAATAATACTGAGCAGATTTACAGGTTTTTTTTTAATTTATCATGTTTTGGAGTTCTGCATGGGATTTAAACTTCATGAAGGAGGCCAAAGCAAAGTTTAAGCTTAGTTAATTAATATATAAGCATTTTTCTCTTTCACAGGTTTAAAAATAATTAAGCAGGTTACACAGACAAAATAAAAACACCTCGTTTATATTATAGAAAATCTGAGCTGTTACGGATAATCGGAAAAAAATTCACAGTTCTGATGTATTTAACAAAAATAGTTTATTTTAATGTGAAGCGTGTCTCTAAATTAGTAATGAAGGAATTCAGTTAGTATAATGGTTTCAGCCATTGGACTTCAAATTGCTGATTATTCTGAGTTTTAGTTATATTCAAGTATATTGGCACTTTCTGAATGATAAATCACTTAGTTCAAGTCTGGAAGGTTATAGAAATTTTGGCATCAAATGAGTGGACTTCTTTCCAGGTCTAATGAAAGAGAAATAACAACTATTAAGTTCCCAGTTGATACTAAACTGGGTAAACTTAGCTCTTTACAAAATATATCGTTTATGTTAGGACATGAATAGCCAACTGGGTCATTTCTGCATTGGAAAAT
Source organism: Loxodonta africana (assembly GCF_030014295.1). NCBI lineage: Eukaryota > Metazoa > Chordata > Mammalia > Proboscidea > Elephantidae > Loxodonta > Loxodonta africana. The sequence goes on along the minus strand of NC_087363.1, from coordinate 54,524,574 downwards.
AAAAGGTTTTAGTTTGAATCATCTAGGTTCAGTGTGTTATGCTTCTAAAACGTATTCACCAATTAAAATGCCTTCTACTGCCTGAAAACTGCTGGAGGCATTTCATCTGAATGTCCAACATAGTTTCTAGCAAATTGTGGCCATTTAGTCAAACTGTGGGAAAAGCAAATGTGTTTTGTCAGTTGCTTCTTTTATATTATTTTCCCCAGCACAGACATAATTTGTGTATTGAAATGGTGCATGCGACTTGTCAAAATTTTAGGTCATATTTTGTTTTGTTTCTGGTCTGCTCAACCGTTGTGCAGGCTTTCCTCCTTCCTTCCCTCCTTCCCAGCTCCATCTCCCCTCTTCCCTTCGTCTTTCTTTATTTCCTCCCTTTCTTTTCTATTTAAGACAGGGAAACAACTGATTTGCGCTTTGTGCCTATGATTATTTGTAATGTTAGGGCTGGGGCTTCTCTTTCTGATTCAAGACTTTTGGTAACATTTTCTCAATCATAATGAAACTCTAAGGCATTGATTTACTCTGAGCCTTCTGAGGGAGGGTAGAGGCCTATTGGTCAACTGGAATAAACTGTTGGGATTGAAATGAGAAGATTGTTGCAGATGTTTTGGGTTGTTTTCCAAATAGGAACAAAACATATTTGATGCACTAATTTTCAATGATGCAATACATTGTGTTGTTGTTGTTAGATGCCTTTGAGTCTGTTCTGACACATAGAGACTGTATGCACAATAGAGCAAAACACTGCCCAGTCCTGTGCCATTCTCACAATCGTTGTTATGCTTAAGCTCATTGTTGCAGCCACTGTGTCAGTCCATCTTGTGGAGGGTCTTTCTCTTTTTCACTGACACCTTATCAGGAAACCCCGGTGGCGTAGTGGTTAAGAGTTCGGCTGCTAACCAAAAGGTCGGCAGTTTGAATCCAGCAGGCGCTCTTTGGAAACCCTATGGGGCAGTTCTACTCTGTCCTGTAGGGTCTCTAAGAGTCAGAATCGACTCGATGGCAACGGGTTTGGTTTGGTTTTTGGGTTTTACTTTACCAAGCATGATGTCCTTCTCCAGGAACTAGTTCCTCCTGATAACATGTCCAAAGTATGTGAGATGAAGTCTCACCATCATTGCTTCTAAGGAACATTCTGGCTGTACTTCTTCCAAGGCAGATTTGTTCTTTCTTCTGACAGTCCATGGGATATTCATTATTCCTCATAATTCAAAAGCATCAATTCTTCTTCAGTCTTCCTTATTCATTGTCCAGCTTTCACATGCATATGCAATATTACCCAATTTTATTTTGTTAAACGAGTTAAAAATAATTCTGGGTAGTCTAAATTGTTACATTTATTTACAAAAGATGAATGGAGAATTTTTCAAAAGCTGAGATTTTGAAAGTCACAAAGATCTTAGCCTAATGAAGCCAGGAGAGTTCACAGCTGAGGGACAGCAGTCAAGCCCCCTCTTTACTACATTAACCCTTTCCAGGACCTATTGCTCTTTTTGCTTTCTTCCCTTCAGTCCTAGGACTTCTGTGTTCTTTCTCAACCATTCCTTAGGATCTTCTTCAACAATTCTTTCTACCTCAAATACTCTTTCTCAGAAGAAGTTAGCACATGGCTAACTTCCTCATTTCATTCAAATCAGTCCTCAAATACCTACCCTGACCTTCTACTTAATACTGAAATATGTGCCACCACCCAGCCTGAAACTCCTAGTTCCTCTCACTCTGGTTGATGTTTTCTTTTCTCTATATACTCTTCAGTTTATACACTAGATAATTTACTTAATTATTACATTTATCATATATTTATCTCTCACGCTAAAGTGCAACATCCTAAGTGTGGGAATATTTGTCTTTATTGTTCATATATATATGAAATATCTATCATGTATTTATATGTGTTTTTTTAAATAGGCTTATGTCATGGATTGAATTATGTCCCCCCAAAAATATGTGTATTAACTTAGTTAGGCCATGTGTGTTTGTCCTCCATTGGGTGATTTTCCTATGTGTTATAAATCATAATCTCTGCCTGTGGTTAAAAGGATTAGGGTGGGATGTAACACTCTTGCTCAGGTCACCTCCCTGATCCAATGTAAAGGGAGTTTCCCTGAGGTGGGAACTGCACTACCTTTTATCTTACAAGAGATAAAAGGAAAGGGGACAGGCAGAGAGTTGGGGACCTCATACCACCAAGAAAGCAGTGCCAGGAGTAGAGCGCATCTTTGGACCCGGGGTCTCTGCACCTGAGAAGCTCCTTGACCAGGGGAGGAATGAGGACAAGGACCTTCCTCCAGAGCTCATAGAGAGCCTTCCCCTACAGCCAACACCCTGAATTTGGACTTGTAACCTACTAGACTATGAGAAAATAAATGTATCTTTGTTAAAGCCATCCACTTTTGGTATTTCTGTTACAGCAGCACTAGATGACTAAGACAGCTTACAAAACAAAACAAAAACCCATTGTCATTGAGTCGATTCTGACTCATAGAGACCTTTTAGGATAGAGTAGAACTGCCCCATAGTGTTTCCAAGGTGTGGCTGGTGAATTGGAACTACTGACATTTTGGCTAGTAGCCAAACACTTAATCACTATGCCACCACCAGGGCTCCATATACATACATCTTGAATCTCTCAAAAATTCATGTCTAAATGGGACAAAATAATTACTGAAGTTAGGTGCTAAATGAAAGGTTGGGGTTTCGAGCCCACCCAAAGAAGCCACAGTAGAAAGGCTTAGTGATCTATTTCTGAAAAATCAGCCACTGAAAACCCTAAGGAACGCAGTTCTACTCTGACTCACACGGGGTTGCCGTGAGACAGAATCAACTCCATGACAACTGGTTATAGACTAGTGTCCCTGAATGTGATGTGACGGCTAATTTTGCATTGTTTTCCTCAAATCATAAGATAGAGAACATTTGTTTTTTGTTTCGAAAGGCACTGTTAGAGGATTTTATTTATTAAAATAAAAATATTCTAACATTTTAATATCAGCAAAATTGTAGATCATCAAAGCATTTTCTGAGCAAAGCATATATGTCGTGAAAGTTTTGTAATTATAAACACCTGAAATGTATGATACATTTGATTCATGAAAGACTAGTGAGTGTTTCAGCCAGAGTAGCAAACAACTTGTGTTTTTTAAATTGAGTATTTTCCCTAAATTATCAATGCTACTGAAAAATGAATTTAAAACAATCTCACAGCTGTGAAATATTTTTATCTGTTTTATATTGTATTCTAGTTTTATGCTTAAATATCAATACACTTATAATCTGAAAATAAATCATGTTTATAAGATGATATCTTTCTAGTTAAAGTCATTTCCACTATAAACACATGATTAATAAATGTTTCCCCCCAAATACAGCTTTACCTGGTACTCTATTTGCTGGCTAAGAAATGAACACTGAATAATTATTGACTGAGAAGAAATGTTCGGTATCTCTCTTGAGTTTACTTTCCTGAAAAACACAAATAAACAATAACAACCATTTGGTTTTCTTAGAAGAGTGAAGAGATTTAATTAAACTTAAAATATGGAAAAGATCACTTTCTATTAGAAATTAACAGGTTAAAAAAAATGAGTGCAAAGGTATCCATGGCACCATTTTTCGAAATTCACACTTCATTTGCATCATACAAGCAGATAAGTCATGTACCTCCCTCCAAAGTGGATAACTGAAGTATGTGTATAACATAAAAGCACATCTGTTAATAAGTCTCTGTTGAAAAATGGGAAGGACAAAAGCTTACTCCTTTCAGCATTAATTTGATAATGAGAACTGTCTCTGAAACCTCAGACCACTCAACACCGAAAAGTGGAGAGTAAAGCGTACAGGGAATTCCTAGAGTAAATTAATAGATTGATGGTAATAAGATGCAGTGCTAATTCCTCTTTTACTAATTGCTAATATGATCAAAATACAGTAAGACAATATGGAAACACATGAAAGTAAATAAGAAAAAAGGACACGTCTGTTTATTATTAATTATTGTAGCATGAGATACAGCAGTAATTTTGAGGATAAGGGAAAACTCACAGCTTTTTTTTTCCCCCATCATCCTTCCGCTGAGAGAATTGCTCTATTTCCAAAAATGAGTTCTTAAAAAAAGAAAACTACAGTCTGTACTTTGAAATCAGGTGCAATTATCTTATTAGCAATTGAAACCATCTCCAATTTAGGAGAGGCTTAATTTAAACTTCTGAGGTCTAAGGTAACTGGGTTGACTATTTGCTAGTAACTAGACTGCCTTTATTTAGATGCTCAATTCCCCAATCCTATGAACGTATTCTCCCATTCAGGATAATCAGGGAACATCTATGGAAAACTTTTGACTTAAGATTTTTTGTCTGTGCCCAAATTAAATGCTAACCAGGAGTTTGGCAGTTGGAACCCACCAAGTGGCTCTGAGGGAGGAAGACCTGGTGATCTACTTCCATGAATATTACTGCCACTAAAACTCTATGGGCAGTTCTACTCTGTCACATGGGGCCAACTCTGAGTCGAAGTCGACTCAATAACACCTTCTACCAAAACAACAAATTAGATAAAGCCTGGAAAGAACCTAAACGTTAATCTGACTTCCCTACTATGGCGATTGGAATAAAGGTAGTACCACTGATAACTCACCCTCTTCATAAAGATTTTATTTTGTCATATACTATTGTCTCAGACAAAATAGTAAATGTTATTTGATGATAACGGCAGGTAATAAATAAGGGGAGTAGAAACATCATGTTTTTGTATTTTGGATTGTTATTTATTTGTAAGTTGTCCATTGTCCCGCTTTACAACTAATTATAAAGAAGGAAGAACCCATAAACTAAGTCACATTAAGAAATCAATAACTAATATTGTATTAAAATTTTTATATTACTCCTTCCAAGATTGCGTTTTCAAACAGGACACCTAGAAGTAGAGGTATTTTAAACAAAATATCTCTAGATAGTAGTAAAAGTATACCTTTCAAGTCAAATCCCACAGGACAAGTTCTATTATGCTTATAAAGAGTCTCCTGTGTTCAAGTTAAAATGGAACTTTTCAGTTGGTTTTTATTCTAAGACAGAATAAGTTCAATTCACACTGTCCGTCCCACGAAAAGCTGCTATAAAACCTGGACGGCATGTATGAAGCAACTGTTTGAGGACTGTGAATAGTAAATAGTACCAGGGGGACTGGGAAAGAAAACCAGGAATGGATGGTGTACCCTTTCCTGTCTGGTATGCTTCCCAGCTCAAAAACCAAAGTAGGCATCAATTTGGACAGAGTTCCAAGAGAAGCCCTCCGTTTCTGGCTCAAGGAAATGGAAAAAGGAACTCTTAGTTCTCAGAGTGGTTTTTTCAGTCATGCTTTTTGTTTGTCTCTATTCTCTTGTTTTTTGTTTTTTATTCTCTTGTGCCTCAGCCTGCAAGCAATTCTGCGGCAGCAGCAGCAAGAGCAGCAGTAATAAGAGGCCACAAGACTCAAAACCCTGGTGAGGTGGAATATTCCTCTCCAATCAGAGGAGCTCTTTTCTCCAGCAGGCAGAGACCTCCTCATGTTTTGTTCCCCTCTATTACTCTCTTCCTCCTGTTAGGTCCTGAATGTAGGTACAATCAAGGCCTGAAAGAGAAGGATAACTAAAGATCCAGGTTTGGGGTCAGAAAATCAACCAATAAATACCCTATAGATTACAAGATTGGATCCACAACTAACCACTCAGATGGCACAGGGCTGGACAGTGTTTTGTCCCCTTGTACATGGGGTTGCCACAAGTCTGGATGCCGACTGGATGACAGCTAACAATGAAGAATATAAATGGTTGTTTTGTGCCTATATATTCACCTCTCAAATTTTCAGCCATGAAAAATAGTGTTTCAATTACACACTAATTAATGAAATTATTCTCAAGCATGTCTCTTCTGAGAGGAATTTGGTTTTGGAAGGGAAGGGTAGAGCAGTGCACTATGTAGTGCACCAAGCAGAACACATGAAAGCAACAAAGGCATTTTATTTACAAGTCTCTGAGTCTAGTCAAATAAAGTGGGGCAGAAAAAACTCACTGGATCACTTATGAATCATTTTCCTTAATAAGAAAGTAAAAAGACAAAAACTTAAAAAAGTTAAAAGTACATAGTTTATTTCAGACAAAAATATTTGGTGTGAAAAATAAGGCAGATATATTATTGTGTTGAACAAAATGATCCCTCTGTCTTTTGCCTGCATTGAGAAGATATGTCTAAAGACTGTTACCATGTTCTAACGTTCTAATTGCCATGGACCATGGAAGAGTGAAAAGGTGTTGATGTAAATATAGTGCCTGGCAGGTACGAACTTGAGACTTCGTAACTCATTTACTGTAGTCCTGAAGTCCATATATTTCCTTTATTTGCATTGTTTTACTTGATGCTATTAGAGTCAGCCTTTCTAGAATATTCTAAGTTTTTAACAATTTTTTATTAATAAAATATTATAATTTTGGATATGAAATTGGGATACATAAATATAGTGGACACTTGGTTGTTCCCTCTCAATTCATTCCTCTTAACTCTTTTCTCAAGAATTTTCCTTTTGGGGATCTCTGTTATTCTGGAAAAACTGACTCTGTCCTTATAGCCTATAACCAAGCCTAAGCCAATCACCACATTTCATTCTCTGGCCTCAGAGTTGGTACATGAGAGGCATGTAATTCTGACCCGATCCAATCAAAGTAAATCTCAGGGCTTGTACTCAGGTTGCTGAGACAAAAATGCAATAGTTTCTCAACACTCAATCGTTTCAGGAAGTAGCATATGATCAGGAATGGATGGTACTGAAGGCAGAGGTCCAAGCTGCACTGAAGGTACTGGCAAAAAACAAGGCACCAGGAATTGACGGAATACCAATTGAGATGTTTCAACAAATGAATGCAGAGCTGGAAGCACTCACTTGTCTATGCCAAGAAATACGGAAGACAGCTACCTGGCCAACGAACTGAAAGAGATCCATGTTTGTACCCATTCCAAAGAAAGATGATCCAACAGAATCTGGAAATTATTGAACATTATCACTAATATAACATAGAAGTAAAATTTTGGTCTTGATAATTCAGAAGCATTTGTAGCAATATATCAGAGGGAACTGCCAGGAATTCAAGCAGGATTCAGAAGAGAACATGGAACAAGAGATATCATTGCTGATGTCAGATGGGTACTGGATGAAAGCAGAGAATACCAGAAAAATGTTTACCTGTGTTTTATTAACTATGCAAAGGCGTTTGATTGTGTGGATCATAACAAATTATGGACATGGCGAAGAATGGGAATTCCAGAGCACTTAACTGTGCTCATGAGGATTATATAAATGATTGTTTTGTGCTTCTATATTCAACTCTCAAATTTTCAGCCATGACAAATAGTGCTTCAGTTATGCACTGATTAATTCAAACAGAACAAGGAGATACTGCTTGGTTTATAGGCAGAAAAGGTGAGCATCAGGTTTGTATCCTTTCTCCATACTTATTCAATCTGTATGCTGACCAAATAATCCCAGGAGATGGACTATATGAAAAGGAACAGAGCATCAGGTTTGGAGGAAGAGTCATTAACAACCTGTGACATGCAGATGGCACAACCTTGCTTGCTGAAAGTGAAGAGGACTTGAACCACTTACTGATCAAGATCAAAGACCACAGGCTTCAGTATGATTACACCTCAACATAAAGAAAACAAAATTCTTCACAACTGGGGCCCTGTTGGTGTATGGCTAAAGAGCTTGGCTGCTAACCAAAAGGTTGGCAGTTTGAATCCACCAGCTGCTCTTTGGAAACCCTGTGAGGCAGTTCTACTCTGTCCTATAGGGTCACTGTAAGTCGGAATCGACTTGAAGGCAGTAGGTTTAGTTTTTTTTTGTTTGTTTGTTTGGACCAATGAGCAATGTCATGATAAACAGAAAAAATATTGAAGTTGTCAAGGATTTCATTTTACTTGGATCCAAAATCAACATCCATGAAAGGAGCAGTAAATAAATCAAAGGACCCATTGCAATGGGCAAATCTCCTGCAAAAGACCTGTCTAAAGTGTTGAAAAGCAAAGATGTCACCTTGAAGACTAAAGTGCACCTGGCCCAACCCATGGTGTTTTCAATCACCACATATGCACATGAAAGCTGAGTGGTGAATAAGGAAGACTGAAGAAGAATTGACACCTTTAAATTATGGTGTTGGCAAAGAATATTGAACATACCATGGATTGTCAAAAGAATGAGCAAATCTTTCTTGGAAGAAGTACAACCAGAATGCTCCTTAGAAACAAGGCTGGCGAGACTACGTCTCACATACATGTTATCAGGAGGGATCAGTCCCTGGAGAAGGACATCATGTATGCAGAGGATCACTGAAAAAGGGGAAGACCCTGAACAAGATGGATTGACACAGTAGTTGCAACAATGGGGTCAAACATTACAACAATTGTGAGGGTGGCTCAGGACCAGGCAGTGTTTCATTTTGTTGTACATGGGATCACTAAGAGTCAGAATTGAATCAATGGCACCTTACAACGTAACAACAACATTGCTGACATGAAGGAAGAAATTTGTGCCTATGAGATTTATAATGCCATCTTGGGATCATGAGGGTGAATGGCTTAGGGCGAAGTCAGTACCGACGAAGCAGAGCAAAGAGAATGGCAGGAAAGGTTCCTTTTAATGTATCAAACCTATCCTAAATCCTTCTTCAGTACTTTTTAGTTAAATGAACCAAAAAAAAAAAAAAAATTTCCTCAATTAATTGTTAAACAATTATGAGTTGGTGTTCGATGATAAATAACAGTTCCATACCTGGTAGAGAAGAAAAACTAAGCCTTTTATGATAGGTGGAATAATGGCCAGCCAAAAATGTCCAAGTCCTGTCTCCAGAACCTCCATGTTAGATTACATGGCAAAGGAGAATTTGCATAAAATTGAGGTTGTTACTCCGTTGACTTTAAAGTAAGAGATCATCTTGGATTATCAGCATGGATCCAATGTAATCACAAGAGTCCTTAAATGAGAAAGACGAAGACAGAAGAAGAATCAGTGTCTGTGTGATGCATCATGAGAAAGACTCAATAGGCCCTTGCTGGCTTTGAAAATGCAGGAATACGGCTAAGAGCCAAGTAATACAGGCAGCCTCTAGAACCTTGAAAAGGCAAGGAAGTTGATTCTCCCCTAGTGCCTCCAGAAGAAATGCAGTACTGACATATATCTTAATTTTAGCCCAAAGAGACCCATTTTGGACTTCTAAACTCTAAAACTGTAATGTAAAAAATGTGTGATGTTTTAAGCCACCAAGTTTGTGTTAATTTGTAATAGTAGCCACAGGAAACTAGAATATCTTAAGCCATCAGTTCCTCTGGATAACTTTCCCTCATATATGAAGTTTGGTTAGATGTCTCTCAGTTGTCCTTCCACAGTACCCTGTACCTATGATTTTTTAACCTTTTTTAAATACTTCAAGATGTAGTTCCTAAAAACAGGACATGTTCTTACATAATCACAGAAATTATGGATATCTGGAAATTAATATTGATACAATGCTCCAATCTATAGTTCTTTTTCAAATTTTTGTTGTCTCATTAATGTCTTTCATATATATATATACAACCCATATATATACATGTATGTATATTTTTAATGATCAAGGATTGAATTCAGGACCACACATTGGATTTGTCATGTCATGATATTTCCTCAGTTCTTTGTCTTTCATGTGGATGACATTTTTGAAAAGTACAGATAAATTATTTTGTGGAACATTCCTTAATATGTGTTAGTCTGATGTTTCCTCATGATTAGATTCGGGCCGTGCATTTTTGTAGTAATACCATGAAAGTGTTCTTCTCAGTACATCGTATCAGGAAGCACGTGTTGTTTATTTGTCCTGTTACTGTTACTCTGATGGATTAAATTGGTGTTATGGATTGAACTGTGTTCACAAAAAAATATGTGTTGTAAACCCTAACCTCTATGCCTGTGATTATAATCTCATTTGGGAATGGGTTGTCTTTGTTATGGTAATGAGGCAGGATTAGTGTAGGGTGTGTCTTAAGTCAATCTCTTTTGAGATATGAAACAGATTAAACAAGCAGGCAAACAAGTAGAGATGGGGGAAGATAGATGCCAAGCCACCTAATGATCACCCAGGAGCAAAAGCTGAAGACACAAGGACCTTCTCCCAGAGTCAACAGAGAGAGAAAGTCTTCCCCTAGAGCTGGTGCCGTGCATTCTGACTTCTAGTCTCCTAAACAGTGAGGAAATAAATTTCTGTTTGTTAAAGCCACCCACTTGTGATATTTTGTTATAGCAGCACTAGACAACTAAGATAACTGGCAACTAGCAATAAACTCCACTATAAATTTATCAGTTTCCTCTTTGCAATTAATAAGTGTCTTATAAGGAAATATTTTTAGATCATATAGCTATCTCATTATATTTTTGCTCATTAGTTTTGGCATCTGTTGAGTGCCCTTGCCTGAAAAATTACTATAAACTCCAAAAAAACCAAACCCACTTCCGTCAAGCTGATTCCGACTCATAGCAACCCTATAGGACAGAGTAGAACTGCCCGGTAGAGTTTCCAAGGAGTGCCTGGCAGATTTGAACTGCCGACCTCTTGGTTAGCAGCCGTAGCACTTAACCATTATGCCACCAGGGTTTCCAAATTACTATAGTGGTTGCCAAATGGTGATTTTCCAGTTCTATCATTAATTTTCTATTATTGGAGTTCTCTTCTAAAGAAGAGCTGTAATTTCTCCTCCATTTATTATTTTCATAGTCATTTGTGTCAGTGTGGACTGATGGTTTTTTCTTTTCTTCTTTGGGTTATACTTTATTATTTATATTTTACATTTTATTGCTCAAATTACCCCAGATTTGAGCAGTGCTAGTCCTTTCAAGCTGGCTATAGTGTTCTTTTGGTATGTCCCCATGATTCTTTGAACATTACCTTACAGTGTGGCACAAAATATTGTAACTTTATCCTGTATGTTTCCTGTTCTACCTCTGGAATAAGCCATTTCTTCAAGGAACCCAGGTTCTTATTGTTGGATATGCTATTTAGAGACCAAGAATTGGATGTTAGGTGTGCTTTTGCTACTAGGGTTTCATTACTTCCAGAACTGTTCAGTAAACAATTAGCAAATAGAGAAGAGATTAGGACATTGACATATTTGGGGGACATTATTTTCCTTACTCCATTTGATATATCACATTTGATTTATCCTTTTATCAGTTGATGAACATTTGGACTATTTCCACTTTTTGGCTATTATGAATAATGCTGACATAAACATTTGTGTACTGTTGTTTGTGTGGACATATTTCCATTTTTCTTGGTCTATACCTGTTGCCCCCATGTGTCTGTCAGTTCATTATACTGTGGGGGGTTGCATGTTGCTATGATGCTGGAAGCTGGTATTCAAATACCAGCAGGATCAACCATGGTGGACAGGTTTCAGCTGAGCTTCCAGACTAAGATAGACCTAGTGGTCTACTTCTGAAAAGAATTTTCCAGTGAAAACCTTATGAATAGCAACAGAACACTGTCTGATATAGTG